>NC_084829.1:88485495-89110495 GCF_033115175.1 Lepus europaeus
CTACCACATGTTTATAAAGCTTGGGGTTGTATAACTTTTTAAAATTATCCTTATCAATTCTCCAGGTAGCCTCCATGCAGATGAAGGCTTAACTTTAAAAACAACTACAGGGGTCCAGTGCTTTGGCACAGCAGGTAAAGCTGCCTCCCGCAGTGCTGGCATTCCATAGGGTGCTGGTTCAAGTCCCAGTGTTCTACTTCCGATCCAGCTCTCTGCCATGGCATGGAAAGCAGTAGAAGATGGCCCAAGTACTTGGGCCCTTGTACCTGCATGCGAGAACTAGGAAGAAGCTCCTGGCTCCTGGCTTTGGATAGGCACAGCTGTGGCCATTGTGGTCATCTGGGGAGTGAATCAGTGGATGGAAGACCTCTCTCTCTATCTCTCTCCCTCTCTCTGTCTCTGCCTCTCAGTAACTCTGCCTTTCATAGAAACAAATAAATCTCAAAAAAAAAAAAAAGGTCTGTGATCACTAAACAACTACAGGGTAGTTGTTTGGCACAGCAGCATTACTTGGTGCACCTGCTTCCCATATCAGAATTCTTATTCCTAGTCTATGTTCCTCTGTTTCCTATTCATGCTCATGCTAATGTATCCTGCAGGCGGTAGAAATCTCTCTATCTTTCTCTGTCTCTTTAAATTTCAATTTTTATTTTTTTTATTTTTTTTTTTAATTTTTTTTATTTTTTAGCAGGCAGAGTGGACAGTGAGAGAGAGAGAGACAGAGAGAAAGGTCTTCCTTTTGCTGTTGGTTCACCCTCCAATGGCCGCCGCGGCCGGCGCACAGCACAGATCCGAAGGCAGGAGCCAGGTGCTTCTCCTGGTCTCCCATGTGGGTGCAGGGCCCAAGCACTTGGGCCATCCTCCACTGCACTCCTGGGCCATAGCAGAGAGCTGGCCTGGAAGAGGGACAACCGGGACAGAATCCGGTGCCCCGGACTAGAACCCGGTGTGCCGGTGCTGCAAGGCGGAGGATTAGCCTATTGAGCCACGGCGCCAGCCTATGTCTCTTTGTCTTTCAAATGAAATGAAAAAATTAATAAAAATTGGAAAAAATGATAGCTAAAAATAGGATATGGCTGTAGATTCCTTGATCTGTTTTTATTTTATTCTAAATTTATCTGTAATGGTTGATAACCATTTAATCACTTGAGTAAGTTTTATGATAATAAAACTGATAATTTTTTTTCCTAAAATAGCTTGATCTGATTGCAAATAGGCCATATTCCAGTTGTATCATATTGCATAAAACTTTTTATTGTCTGCCTATTATTTTGACGTAATTTTAATTATCATTACTACTATCGTACTATTATATATGCTATCTTATACATACACACAAGTGTGCATTTATTTGCAGGTATGTATCTATTTTCTATATCCAATTCACCTATGTAATTGTCATCTAGTATGTACAGAATGAGCTAAAAATAACGTTTACTTTGTATTATGTTTCCTTTGAAGTCCTTGATTTTAGTAAATGCATTTTCTTGCTGGTTACAGATAATTTGCTATTTCCACTCTCATGGTACTTTTTTTTAATAATATTTTTTTTTGACAGGCAGAGTTAGACAGAGAGAGGGAGAGACACAGAGAGAAAGGTCTTCCCTCCGTTGGTCCATCTCCCAAATGGCCGCCACGGCCGGCGCTGTGCCGATCCGAAGCCAGGAGCCAGGTGCTTCCTTCCCGTCTCCCATGCGGGTGCAGGGCCCAAGCACCTGGGCCTTCCTCCACTCCCCTCTTGGGCCAAGTAGAGAGCTGGACCGGAAGAGGAGTAACTGGGACAGAATACAGCGCCCCAACCAGGGCTAGAACCCGGAGTGCCAGCGCCACAGGTGGAATATCAGCCAAGTGAGCTGCGGCGCCTGCCTATGGTTCCACTCTCATGGTTCTTTATATAGTAAAAGCCCGTAAGTTAAAAAATGAGAAACGGCATTAACTTCTAACTGGTATTTGGGTGGTTCCTTAACACATGAATTAAAGAGAAGTGAATACAACTAAGAGTGGCTTTAGAGTTAATACAAATATGTTTCCTTGGGGCAGACATTGTGGTACTGTGGATTAAGGTGTTGCCTGTGATGTCCACATCTCATATTGGAGATCCTGTTAGAGCTCAGTTACCCTGTTTCCTTTGAGCTTCCTGCTAATGCATCCTGGGAGGCAGAAGAGGAAGGGTCTATCGCATGGGTCCCTGCTACCCACAAGAGAGACCCAAATGGAGTTCTGGGCTCCTGTCTTTGGCCTGGACCAGCCCTGGACTTTGTGGACATTTGTAGAGTAGACCAGCAGATGGAAGATTTCTAATTCTCTTTCTTTCTTTCAAGTAGATAAAAAGAAAAAGAAAAAAATCTAAAAAAAAAAACCTCTCCTTATTCCCTTTAGCACCACCACCAAATATAGTAATGGTAAATAACCCAATACTCAAGGAACAAGAAGCTTTTTAATAAGGAGCTTGGCTCTCCCTCCTTGAAGTCATTCATTTTTTTTTTCTTCTGTGTACTGTTGACATCCTGCTTGCTATAGAAGAATATCTATTTAGTAATCATGGTGGCTGCTGAGGGGGCATCACCCACGTCTCCCTTCAGAGTCATAGCACTCATTTCTCCAGCTACTGGGAGTGAGGCTGCTGACAGTTTACTGCCAAGTGTCTCTCTAGGTGTGGTCCATGCCTCAGCACAGCTGCCTTGGAAAGGGTGCACCTGCTCTCTGGGGCAGCCTGTATTAAATGACAGAGCCTTTTGGACCACACAATTCACGATCCACAATTCATTGCTTAGTTTGAGTGATACGTGCAGGATTATTCCAATTTCAGAGCAAACCATGACATTTGCTGAGGCCTTTTAGAAATTACATCTTAGCCCACATTTTCCTCCTGCCCAATCCTGTTACTCTCATTCCCTCAGAAGAGCATTTAACAATAAAATTTATACTTGAAAATCTTAATCTCAGATTTGGCTTGTGATAATTTTTGAAATAATTTTTCTAAAGAAAATGAATTTATTTTTCTTTTATGTGCTCTGTTATTCCAAGTTTGACTCAAACAAAATATTAGAAGGAAGCTTCCCTATGAAGACAGAGTTAGAAATGCAAAAGTTTTATTAATTTGAAAACAAATACTTTGTGCCTAATATGATTTTGTGACATATAGAATATTTAAAAGCTACATTTGTGTGTCTGTAGGGACAACTCAGTGGTGTTATTATTAGTATTCTCTGGCTCGGAATCTTACCTAATTAGTTGACTCAACCATAATTTCTTTCTAGATCTCTGAAGAAATTAAGTAAATTAAAGAGAAGAATAGTACAAAGTGCATGTTTTTATTAATTTTATTTGAGTCTAGCCTGTGCAGTGATTCCTGAGTTTTTGACTGCATATATCTTTAAAGCATTATGTTCATATGAAGGGTGGAGAAAACAACTAAATTTAAACATTAAGAAATGAATCTCTAATTTTAATCTGGCTCTTGTTGTAAGTGTTGGTGAAAATTTTGTTGACATATTGTATTAACTCTTTTGTTGTTGATGTCACAGAGTTATTTTGTCTATTATTTTCTGGATCCCAGAACTTAAAATGGCAGCATGACAATTGCACTAGAATTAGTATAATAGGTCCATATTTTTTTTAAAAGGTATAAATGGAATAGTATTTCATAACACATTTTCGAGGCCCTTACTTATTATTCTGATGAACAGCTCAGAATAGCCTAAAAGTCCATATATACAGGAGTATACACAAAAATAAACTTTATCTTCCTAAATTAGAGAAAAATAGTAAATTTGAAGTTAACTGTTCATTGAAGAAGAGTACTTGTGGAAATTTTTGGATTTTGAAATATATATTTGCAATTCCAAAAAAGTTCCTGTGAATACAGATTTAAGATAGTATACTTACTAATTAGTATACTTACTAATTACTAATTAGTAAGATTAGTATACTTACTAAAAACATTTTGGAGAACTCATAACACATACATGGGCACATGCACATATACATATATATGCATGTATGTGTGCATGCAAAACTAGAAGTTAGGGATAGTAATGTATGTGTGTATTTTCTGTACAAATTGTAATGATAGCCATTAAACTAACATAGAATATTTCATATACAGGTGGGTGAGTGGAACAGGATGAATACAATAATATTTCAGTCTTTAGTTGCATTCTTAAGATCTCATATTTTCATTGTAATCATGGACACTAAAATTTTGAATTTTAATTTACTTAAAATGTATGTTACAAAAGAAGCGTTTACATAGAGACAATGTGAAAACAGAAAATATATCAGAAACTCTAAATTGAGGATGCTTTATGATGTAAAATGTAGAAATGAGAATGCTCATGTTCAGTTTATATGCTGTACTAAGCTACCTCTCAAGATAAACCAGAAGCATTTTTATGCATAATTACTGATGATAATTAAGTTAGATTCAGAGATTTTTCCTGGATTTTATGTGGTTTTCAGTAAATAGTAGAAATTGTAAATTTTTTTTTTTGACAGGCAGAGTGGACAGTGAGAGAGAGAGACAGAGAGAAAGGTCTTCCTTTTGCTGTTGCTTCACCCTCCAATGGCCGGCGCGCTGCGGCTGGCGCACTGCGCTGATCCGAAGGCAGGAGCCAGGTGCTTCTCCTGGTCTCCCTTGTGGGTGCAGGGCCCAAGCACTTGGGCCATCCTCCACTGCACTCCTGGGCCACAGCAGAGAGCTGGCCTGGAAGAGCAGCAACCGGGACAGAATCTGGCGCCCTGACCGGGACTAGAACCCAGTGTGCCGGCGCCGCTCTGCGGAGGATTAGCCTGTTGAGCCACGGCGCCGGCCCAAAATTGTAAAATTGAAGCAAAATTATACATAATTGAATCTTAAATATTAAAGCAATAAGCATTGAATTTTGATTTCTATGGAAGTTGAGAATTACATGTTGAACAGATATGAAAAACCTGTTCTTTCAGTACATATAATTAATTTTAAAGACTTACTTATTTATTTTAAAGTCAGAATTACAGAGTGTAGGAGATGGGGGTGAGGGAAGAGAGAGAGCGAGTGAGAGCAAGCTACCATCTGCTGTTCACTCCCCAGATGGCCACAATGTTCAGGGGTCGGTCAGGCTGAAATCTGGAGCCAGGAACTCCCATGTAGGTAGTAGGGTCCCAAACACTTGAGCCATCTTCTGCTTTTCTGAGACCATTCTGGAGCAGAAGTGGAGCATCCTGGACTCGAACCAGTGCTCATATGGGAAGCCAGCATTGCAGGCAGAATCTTTACCCATTACATTACAATGCTGGCCCCTATGATTAATTTTAATGATTTTTATGAAAAGCAAAATGGAACAGGAAGACACAGATCATATAAAACAAAAGAATAGTAAGCAACAAAAGGGAAGTCCCAGATAGTATGACAAGAAAAGTTAAGTAGATGCTCCAGCAACACTGCTTCTTTGCTTTATTGCACATTTTTATTTTTAAGGAATGTTTTGCTTAAACTCACACACACACACACACACAGTGATATTAAGCTTACTTTATATTTCTCATCTGCACTATAGTTTGACTTTTTCCTTACTTGTCTGCATGAAAAGAAAATCCAGTGAAGCAGAAAGAGCAGTATATCTGAAAATAGAATTTCTGAACTTGAATCATGACTTTGTACCTTGGAGGTTGTATATTCCTGGGAAAGACAAGAAGGTTGAGTCTCCATCTTCAATTCACATGAAGGTGGACTAGATGATCTCTAATAAACCTACTAATTTTAAAAGTTCTTTGACATCATTGTCATTATTCTGGAGAATCTAGAACAAGGGGAAATTATTTGACCGTGGAAGATTTTTAACACAGAGATGGTTGAAAGTGAAAAAAACAAATCAACATTGACTAGCTAACCTGGATGTGATCCAGAATTCAAACTGGCCTTCCCAGTATCCTCACATTGTTTCTCATCAAAAGAACAAAGCTAAATGGCTGAAAGAAAATAAACAAAAAATCTCTTCTACTCATAATTATTTAGAGCACTAGGTTGTTATTCTTTTTAATAAATTTTATTTTTTCCAGATTACATAACTTACTTTCAACTTTGATAAGCATAATAGTTGCTTTAAATGCAAATGTAATTACCCCTTTATTATCTTTGAATATATGAATACAACGTTTAAATATAATGAAAAGGTTTAACAACAGGAACATAATTTTAAATACTGAGCTTTGATTTTATCATATTGAAATAAAATTTTTTTAGTAGAGTAAACATGGTTTCAAAAAACATACTAGAGTTTTCCTCTGTGGTTAGCTGATAACAATAATTTAAATATTTTCTCTCATTTAAAGGCTATCTGAAAGTTTCTATGTGTGAATGTGTTTGTTCTTTAAAATTTGGAACTGAATTCTAGAATTGTCTTCTCCAATTGCTTTTTCAGTCTAATATTTTATTTATTATATTTGAGATCACAGAATTTAATTTACATTATAATCAAAGGCTTAATGCCCCATTAAATAAATGTTCAATGAATAAAAAGTAAAAACACCATAGTTCAGCAGGAATATAGGCAAGGGCTATAAAGAATAATCAAATGAAAAGATACTTAAATTCACTCAGAAATATTAATATCATAAAGTGAGAGATTCATGACAATGATCGTAATGTGGGGAAAGAGGAGTGTATTATCATTTGTAATGATTCAGTTAACCAATATTTATAGTTAAATACACAATGATACAACTCCAACAGAATTCTAGTTTTTTTAAGATTTATGTATTTATTTGAAAATCAGAGTTACACAGAGAGAGAAGGAGAGGCAGAGAAAGAGAGAGAGAGAGGTAGAGAGAGAGAGAGAGAGAGAAGTCTTCCATCTGCTGGTTCACTCCCCAGTTGGCCACAATAGTTGGAGTTGAGCTGATCTGAAGCCAGGAGCCTGAATTTTCCTCCAGATCTCCCACTTGGGTGCAGGGGCCCAAGGACTTGGGCCATCTTCCACTGCTTTCCCAGGCCATAGCAGAGAGTTGGATCAGAAGTAGAGCAGCCGGGACCTGAACCTGCACCCATATGAGATGCTGGCACTGCAGGCGGTGGCTTTACCAGCTACACCACAGTGCCAGCCCCCAGAATTCTTATAGTAAGTATATTAAGTTTCACAGCTAGAAAAAAAACATGGTATTTGTCTTCCTTGATTTGTCTTATTTCACTTAGCACAATGGTATCCAATTCTATCCATTTTGCTGCAAATGTCAGTATTTCATTCTTCATTATGTCTACATAATATTCCACTGTATACATTTATCAGCTTTTCCTTATCCAGTCATCAGTTGATGAACATCCAGCTTGAATCCATATCTTCTCTTGTGAAGTGAGCTGCCATAAATGTGGAAGTGCAGGTATCTATTCCACATGCTGATTTTATTTCATTTGGCTGTACTCCCAGGAATGAGATAGCTGGATTTATATGGTAGATCTATTATTAGTTTTCTGAGGAGTATCCACACTGCTTTCCATAATAGTACCAATTTGCATTCCCACCAACACTGTTTTATATTTTCTCTACAATCTCACTAGTATTTACTATTTTTTGAGGTTTGGATGATAGTCATTCTAAACTGAGATGATACTTCATCATCATTTTCATTTACATTTCCCTGATGACTAGTGATCCTCAGCATTTTTTTCATGTCTCTGTGGAACATTTGTATTTCTCCATTTGAAAGAGACACATTTTTATATTTATTGCTCATTTCTTAATTGGATTGGTTGTTTTGTTGTGGAGTTTCTTGAACCCCCTATATTTTCTGGATAGTAATTCTTTGGCAGATGCATAGTTTGCAAATATTTTTCTCATTCCTATAGTTGCCTCTACAGTTTGTTAATTGTTTCCTTTACTGTGCAGAAGCTTCTTAGATTGATGTAATTCCATTTGTACATTTTTTCTTTTAATGCCTGTGCTTCTGGGGTCTTATCCAAGATGTTGTTGCATACGCCAATGTCTTGCAGAATGTCCCCTATAATTTCCTTTAGCAATTTGATTATTTCATATCTTAAATTTAGAGCCTTAATCCATTGTGAGTTGTTTTTTGCAGATAGAGTAAGATAGTGTTCTTATTTCAAACTTCTTTATGTGGAAATACAATATTTCCAATACCATTTGTTAAAGACTGTCCTCTCTCCAGGGAATGACTTCAGCTGGTTTGTCAATGATTAGTGAGTTGTAGATGCTTGAGTTAATTTCTTGGGTTTCTGTTCTGTTCCAATGCTCCACATATTTATTTTTGTGCCAACACCAGGCTGTTTTGATTATAATATCCCTATGGTATGTCTTGAAATCTAGTATTGTGATGCCTCTGGCTTTGTTATTATTGCATAACATTGCTTTGACTATTTGGGGTTGTCTCCATTTCCATATGAGTTTTAGGATTAGTTCTGTGAATGATGTCCTTGGAATTTTGATTGATACCACATTGAATATGTTATTTGCTTTGGGTAATATGGACATTTTGATGATATTAAATCTTTCAGTCCATGAACATGGAAAATATTTCCATTTTTGCACCTTTTTTATTTCCTTTATTAATGTTTTATAATTTTACTTATAGAGATCTTTCACATCCTTGGTTAAATTTGTCCTATGGTATTTAAAATTTTTATAGCTATTGTGAATGGGACTGATCTTGTAAGTTCTTTCTCAGCCAGAATGTGGTTGGTGAATAAGAATGCTATTGATTTTTGTGTGTTGATGTATATCTTATAAATTTGCCAAGTTATCTTTATGAGTTCTAGCAGTTTTTAGTGAAGTCTTTTGGTGACCCTATATAAAAGATCACATAATTTAAAAACAGGAATAATTTGACTTTCCTCTTTCTAATTTGTGTCATTCTGATATATTTTTCTTATATAATTACTCTGGATAAAACATCCAGAGCTATATTGATATATTATACTTAAGAGTGGTCATCCTTGTCTGGCAACAGATCATAGTGGAAATGCTTCCAATTTTCCTTCATTAAATATAATTTTGGCCCTGGCTTTCTCAGATGTATCCTTTATTGTGATGAGGTATGTCTTTCTACACACAGTTTTTTTTAATTTTTTATTAAGAACAACAATGTTGTATTTTATCACATGCTTTCTCTACATCTGTTGAGATTATCCAATGGCTGTTATCCTGAATATTGTTTATGTGATGTATCAGATTTATTGATCTTATTTATTGATTTATTACTGAACTATCCCTGCATCCCTGGGGTTAATCACTTGGTAAAAGTGCATGATCATTTTGATGTGTTATTGGATTGAATTTGCTAGAATTTTGTTGAGGATTTTTTACATCTATATTCATCAGGGATATATCTCTGTACTTATCTATATCATAGACATATCAGATACAGATACATCTATAACTTTTCATTCTCTCTGGGCCAGTAAGGTTTCTGTTGAGAAATTTGCTGTCAAGCTGAGGGGAGTTCCTTTAAATGTGACCAGCATTTCCTTCTTATAAATTTTAAGATCTTCTCTTCATGTATTACTTTTTGAGCAATTGATTATAATTTATCATGGTATCATTTTTGGTCATACTTTTTTTCATTTCAGTGTGTTTCCTGTATTTGTATGTCAATATCTTTCAACAAATTTGGGAAGTTTTCTGCAGTTATTTCACTGAATAATTTTTCTAAGCCATTTTTCATATTCCTTCAAGAACTCAAAAGACATATATATTTGTTCTTTTGATGGTAATACATAAATCTTGAATACTATTTTCCTAGACACATACAGTCTACCAAAGTTGGGTCAGGAAACATAGAAAACATAAACAGAAAAATAATCAAGACAGAAATTGAATCAGTAACAAAGATCATCCAAACAAAAAAAGGCCCAAGACCAGATGGCTTTAATGCTAACTCATACCAGACATTTAAAGAACTAACACCAATTCCTTCCAAGCTATTTAAAACAATTTAAAGGGAGGGAATCCTCCAAAATTTCTTCTATGAAGTCTACATCACCTTAATTTCTAAGCCAGAAAATGATACAACAGAGAAAGAGAACCAAAAACCAATATCTCTGATGAACATAAATGCAAAAATCCTCAACAAAATATTAGTCAATTAAATCCAAATAAAACATAAGAAAGATCATTCACTTAGACCAAATGGAATTTATCCCTGGTATATCCCAGGGATGGTTCAACATCTGTAAATCAATAAATGTTATATATCACATTAAAAAACTAAAGAACAAAAACCATAAGGTTATCTCAATCGATGCAGAGAAAGCATTAGATAAAATACAATGTCTTTTCGTGATAAAAAACTTAAGCTAATTGGGTATAGAAGGAACATTCCTCAACACAAATGGCCAATGAATATGTGAAAAACTTTTGACATCACTAGCCATTAGGAAAATTCAAATTGAAACCACAATGAGATATCACCTCAACCCTATCAGTATGGCTATTATCAAAAAGACAGAAGAAAACAAATGCTGGTGAGGATGCTGAGAAAGGAGAACTCATATATGTTCTTTTAGGTTTCCCAATTTGTTGCCATACAGCTCTTTGTAATAATTCCCGATGACTCTTATTTCTGTGGTGTCTACTGTTACATTTCCTTTTTCATCTCTGATTTTATTGATTTGGGCCTTCTTTATCTTGTTTTGGTTAGCTGGGCACTGGTGTGTCAATTTTGTTTAGTTTTTCAAAAAACAAGCTTTTTGTTTCCCTGATTTTTGTATTTTTTGTTTCAATTTTATTTCTTCATTAATTTTAATTATTTCTTTCCTCCTACTAATTTCAGAGTTTTTTTCTTGATTTTCTAGATCCTTGAGATGCATTGATAACTCATTTATTTGGTGCCTTTCCAATGTCTTCATGTAGGCTCTAATTGCTATAACCTTCCCTCTTAACACTCTTTTTGTGTATCCTGTAAGTTTTGATATAACGTATTGTCACCTTCATTTGTTTCCAGAAATTTTTTGCTTTGTCTTTTGATTTCTTCTTTGTCCCACTGTACATTCAGGAACATGTTGTTTTGTTTCCATGTGTTTGCATATGTTCTAGAGATTCCTGAGTTATTTGTTTCCAACTTAAATCCATTGTGGTCAAAGAAGATACATGCTATGATTCTGATATTTTTGAATTTGCTGAAAGTAGCTTTATGGCCTAGCATATGGTCTGTCTTAGAGAAAGGTCCATGCGCTAATGAGAAGAATGTGTGTTTTACAAGAGTATGGTGAAAATTTCTGTAGATGCTAGTTAGGTCTGTTTAGTCCATAGTGTCAATTACCTCTGTTGTATTTTTGTTGATTTTCTGTCTAGTTGACCTGTCCATTGATTAAAGTGCAGTGTTGAAGTCCACCATTACTATTGTATTGGAGTCTATGTCTCCCTTTAGATCCTTTAACATTTCTTTTAAATAGTCAGGTGCCCTGTAATTGAGAGTATATACATTTATTATAGTCACATATTTCTTTTGAACTGATTCTTTAATCATTACATAGTGCCATTGTTTGCCTGCTTAACAGTTTTTATGTTAAAATATATATTGTCTGATATTAGGATGGCTAAACAAGCACTTTTTTGGTTTATGTTAGCATGGAATATCTTCTTCCATCGTTTCACTTCTTTCAGCCTGCATGTAACTTTGTTGGTGAGATATGTTTCTTATAGGCAGCAAATAGATTTTTTTTAAATCCTTTCAGCTAGTCTGTCTTTTAATTGTAGAGCTGAGGCTATTTACCTTCAAGGTGACTGATAATAAGCAACAACTTTACCCTGCCTTTTTGCCATAAATATTCCTATTGTTTACTTCTTTTGTACTTTTACTGGGGGATTTTCTGCATTCACATTCTTGCATAATGATGGCTATTTCTATGCTTTTGTGTGCACCACATCCTTAAGCATCTTCTGCAAGGCTGATCAACTGGCAAAAAATTATTTCAAGTTCTGCTTGTTGTGGAAGGTCTTTATTTCACCTTCATTTATAAACGAGACCTTTGTAGGGTATAGTATTCTATACTGACAGGTTTTTTTTTTCTTTCAAGTCTTGGACTATATATTGCCATTCCCTTCTAGACTGTAAGTTTTCTGTTGGGAAGTCAGCTGTGAGTTTAATTGGAGATCCTCTGAAAGTAATCTGACATTTTTCTTGTGCACGTTTTATTTTATTTATTTATTTTTTAAATATTTTGTTTATATTTTTAGAGGTAGAGTTACAGACATTTATAGAGAGAGACAGAGATAAAGGTCTTCCATCTTACTCCCCAGATGGCCACAATACAAGGAGCTGTGCCGATCCAAAGACAGAAGCCAGGAGCTTCTTCCTGGGCTCCCATATAGGTGCAGGAGCCCAAGTGCTTGTTGTATTTTCTGCTTTCCCATGCTGTGGCAGAGAGCTGTGTTGGAAGAGGAGCAACCAGGACTCAAATCAATGCCCATATGGGATGCTGACACTGCAGGCCATGGCTTTATGTCACAGTGCCGGCCCCAGTATATAATTCTTAACTCTTTGTTTGACAAAGATTTAAAACAAAGTTTTAGGAGCTGGCACTGTGACATAGAAGATTAAGCCTCTAACTGCAATGTCGGCATCCCATATGGGTGCTGGTTCAAGTACTGGCTGTTCCACTTCTGATCCAGCTCTCTACTGGTATGCTTGAGAAAGAAGGGAAAATGATCTAAGTGCTTGAGTCTTTGAACCCATGTGGGAGACCCAGAGGATGCTCCTGACTCCTGGCTTTGACCTGGTCCAGTTTCAGCTGTTGTAATTATTTGAAGAGTGATTTCTCTCTCTCTCTCTCTCTCTCTCTCTCTCTCTCTCTCTCTCTCTGTCTTTCCTTTCCTATGTATCTCTCTTTCAAAGAAATAAATAAGCAAAATACTGTATTTGCAGCAAAATTGATGGACACAGGCGTTCTTCCTTGTTTTTTTTTTTTATTTTTTTACTTTAACTCCCACATATAAGGGAGAATATGCAGGACTGTTTTTTATACATACATCTTAGGTTGCTCAATATGATGTCCTCCAATTGCAAACATTTTGATGCAAATGATAGAAATTTCATTCTTTTTAACAGCTGAATAATATTTTATTATGTGTATGTGTAAGCACGTGTGTGTGTGTGTGTGTGTGTGTGTGACTTTTTCTTTATCCATTCTCCAGATAATTAATACCCTGACTGATCACTTATTTTGGGTATTGTATACAGTGTTGCTGTAATAAATATGGTGAGGATGTGTTCATATCTTCGGGATATATACCCTGTGGTGAGATTGCTGTATCACATAGAATGCCCATTCCTAGCTTTTTAAAGAAATCTCAATACAGTTTTCCAATGTGGCTACACTAATTTATGTTCTCACTAATAATATATGAGTTCTCCTTTCTCAACATCCTCACCAGCATTTGTTTTCTTCTGTTTTTTTTTTTTTTTTTTTTTTTTGATAATAGCCGTACTGATAGGGTTGAGGTGATATCACTTTTTTTTCATTATTTTGTTTTGTTTTGTTTTGTTGTTTTTGTGGGTTTTTTTTTTTTTGACAGGCAGAGTGGACAGTGAGAGAGAGAGGGACAGAGAGAAAGGTCTTCCTTTTCCGTTGGTTCACTCCCCAATGGCCATTGCAGCCGGCGTGCTGTGCCAATCCGAAGCCAGGAGCCAGGTGTTTCTCCTGGTCTCCCATGTGGGTGCAGGGCCCAAGGACTTGGGCCATCCTGCACTGCACTCCCGGGCCACAGCAGAGAGCTGGACTGGAAGAGGAGCAACTAGGACAGAATCCAGTGCCCCAACCGGGACTAGAACCCAGTGTGCCGGGCACTGCAGGTGGAAGATTAGCCTATTGAGCCATGGTGCTGGCCATGTTCTTTTTTTTTTTTAAGATTTATTTATTTATTTGAAAGTCAGAGTTACACAGAGAGAAGGAGAGGCAGAGAGAGAGAGAGGTTGGTCGGTCTTCCATCTGATGGTTCACTCCCCAAATGGCCACAGTGGCCGGAGCTGGGCCGATCAGAAGCCAGTTGCCAGGTGCTTCCTCCAGGTCTCCCAGGTGGGTGCAGGGGCCCAAGGACTTGGGCCATCTTCCACTGCTTCCCCAGGCCATGGCAGAGAGCTTGATTGGAAGTGGAGCAGCCGGGTCTCTAACTGGTGCCCATATGGGATGCTGGAGCTTCAGGCCAGGGTGTTAACCCGCTGTGCCACAGCCACAGTGCTTGCCCCAAGGTGAGGTGATATCTCATTGTGGTTTCAATTTGCATTTTCCTAATGGCTAGTGATGTCAAAAGTTTTTCACATATTCATTGGTCATTTGTATTTCTTATTTTTAAAATTTCATTTAAGATGTACAAATTTAATGTATTTCCTATATACAAATTTAGGTACATAGTATAGATTGAAGATTTGAGATTAGCCTGCTTTATGGCACTTTAATGTAAATATTTTGATGTTTAAATAAAATTAGTTACAACTCTAGTTTTGTCTACTCAGTGAGCTTAAAGGCATAAGCATGCATTAAAGCTTGGAAAATGCCACACATATTATCCTGAGGTCAGTGATGCTTAGTATCAATTTCATATTAGAATTACCTGTTCGGGCCAGTGCCATGGTATAGTAGGTTAATCCTCTACCTATGGTGACGGCATACCAAATGGGTGCCAATTCTAGTCTCAGCTGCTCCACTTCCAATCCAGCTCTCTTCAATGGCTTGGTAAAGCAGGAGAAGATGGCCCAAGTCCTTGGGCACCTGCTCCCTCATGGGAGACCAGGAAGAACAACCTGGCTCCTGGCTTTGGATCAGCACAGCTCTGGCCGTTGCAGCCATTTGTGGAGTGAACCAGTGGAAGGAAGACCTTTCTCTCTCTTTTCCTCTCACTGTCTGTAACTCTATGTCTCAAATAATAAATAAATAAGTAATTTTTTAAAAAAGGAATTACCTGTGGAGCTTTCAAAACTGCTGCTACCTAGGACCCATTGCACATATGAATTCAGAAGCTCTAGGAGGAAGTCCACAGAGTAGTAGATGTGCAAGACTTCCCTGATGATTCTAATGGGCAGCTGGGCTTGAGTGTGTCTGGCTTAGACTAAAGTGCATATGCTTTTCTTTCCAGTTTTAATTTTTTATTAGATGAGCCTCATTTATGAAAACAGACATTTCATTTTTAAGAATAACTTCAATGTTACATCTAGTTAATGGTAAGTGTTCTTTAAAATAATATAATATTAATATACATTATTTTTAAAGCAATATAAAACAGCCTAACCTTTCGTTCAATAAGATTTCTTTCTGGATTCAGTTATCTGATTTTTCTTAGCAATTAATAGCTGATGAGCTTCAGCACATCAGACGTTTCAAAGTCACTATATTCTGGATTTCGTGCCACCACTTTTAAAGCTTCACCTTGCCCTTAAGCAAGGAATTACAGCTTAAATTTGTCATTTAACTAATTGGTACTTAAGCCATTTGAATTGAGTTGTCCTTACTCAATTATAATTCAGGTAATGAGATTGTCGACTTCACAATCTCTTTCTTTCACACTCTTTCACAGTACCACATTGAACTTGAAAGACTGTAAGAAATAATTTTCTTTAGCTCCCTGTTACTTCTGGGGTGACTAGATCTCAAATTTTGAGGAGAAACAGAACTGGTCTAGCTCCAGATCTGATCCTCCCTTATTCTCCAGTCATGTGTGGGACTTAATACCAATCTGGTATTATTCCTATTTACCTATTTGACTAACACTTAGATAAAACATACCATCCTTAACTGAGATATGCATGGTACAATGCTACATGGTTTATACTTTTTTTTTTAACATGGATTTTCACTTAATCACTGCAACAACCCTATAACTGAGATACTATTCTCAATTTCCATATAAAAATGGAACTTATAGAGAACAAATTTCTTACCTAAATTCTCAGAGTTAAAAAAAATGATGGGTTGTATCAGTACTTGGATATGGTATTCCCAACTCTTGCCTATTGATTTTTTTTTTACATTGACAACTATGTATCATGTATGTATGACTTCTGAGTTTTCAAGATCAGCAAATAGAAGTCATTTACTATATGTTTAATTACATAATTATATAATTTCCCCCATAGTAAAGGAATTTAACTTTTACTCATCTATACACACACACACACACACACACATATATATATATATATTGAAGATTTATTTATTTATTTGAAAGGCAGAGTTACAGAGAGGCAGAGTTAGAGAGAGAGGTCTTCCATTTGCTGGTTCATTTCCTAAATGGCCTCAACAGCCAGAGCTGCTTTGATCTGAAGCCAAGAGCAAGTGATTTCTTCCAAGTCTCCTGCATGGGTGCCAGGGCTCAAGGACTTGGGTCATCCTCTACTGCTTTCCCAGGTCATAGCAGAGAGCTGGATCAGAAGTGGAGTAGCTGGGACATGAGCTGGCGCCCATATGGGATGCCAGCACTGCAGGTAGCAGCTTTACCAACTATGTCACAGTGCTGGCCCCACTCATCTATATCTTCATAAGCATTTTGTTGTATCCTCTGTATTTATGGCATATACAGGTAAATACCACGTGCTGAATGCTCAAATATATGAGGCACAATACAGAGAACATATTAGGATTTGAATTTAGAATGTAAGTTCCCATGAAATTCACCTTTGAGATTAACAGAATTAAAGAAGGTTGAGGATTTCCAAATTTAAAGCCTATTTACTTGATCCATTATTGCTAAATTCAGAAGAATATCAACTGACTGTGAGGATTTGCTATGCCATGAGGCAGTTTTCCTTGAGGCTTTAGATAGGGGCGATTTCTTCAAAGAATTCTCATCTTAAAAAAAATGACAGAACTATGTATGCCAGGGATTTCTGATGTATGTTTGGAAGATACTGCAGATTAGTGATTGAGTGTTAAATTTATTCTCCAAAGTCTTAACAATCCCAAAATTTCTTGTATTACTTGCTTCCAGCATTATTGCTATGTTTTAATCTTGTTTGTCAATTAAACATCAGATTGTTATGTTTAATTTGCACAAAGCTATATCTTGCAAGCATCACAAAATTAGCATGCCTCAGACAAAAGTTCTCTCCACTGATAATAAACAAAATACAATAGCTTTGTGGGTTCCTTAACTTGATGAATTGCATCATCATTCTCAAACTATGAACCTAGCTGTCAACCTGAGTTCAGTCCTTCAGCATTTTTACCATTAAATAATCTTACTCTGTAAATCCTTTTTTTTCTTTATTTATTTTTGACAGGCAGAGTGGACAGTGAGAGAGACAGAGAGACAGAGAGAAAGGTCTTCCTTTTGCCGTTGGTTCACCCTCCAATGGCCGCAGTGGCTGGTGCACCGTGCTGATCTGAAGGCAGGAGCTAGGTGCTTCTCCTGGTCTCCCATGGGGTGCAGGGCCCAAGCACTTGGGCCATCCTCCACTGCACTCCTGGGCCACAGCAGAGAGCTGGCCTGGAAGAGGGGCAACCGGGACAGAATCCGGCGCCCCGACCAGGACTAGAACCGTGCACATCTCTCTTGAGTAAATATTTTTTCCATGTTATGTAACTGTCACCATGGCCTGGTCTCCAGTGCTCATCATTCCGCTGAATAGACAATTGCCTCATCTTCATAGCATCACTCTGTTTCCATGTCCTTATCACTTATTGCAGACTCTACTACAACTAATGAAACACCTCTGAGGTCCTTCCTCTCTTATATCCATTAAATGTTTGCTATACTTTTAGGATTCAGTATCAAAGTCCCTAACTATCCATTTAACTGAGCTGCTTTCATTTTTCCCATTATACAAATTCCATGTTTTCTCACTATGAAAGTTTTCCTCTCCTTCCTTTCTCCAATGGCTCATACTACTTCTCATAAATGATGCCTCCTTGATGGAGCTGTGCTTGATCATCCCCACTAAAGTAGTCCCCCAGCCACTTATATTGTGTCCCCTTGTTTTACTTATAGGCACAACACTCTTTTAACCGATTTTCTCTTTTATTTGTCTGTTCAGTTATCTGGAATGATAGACCTCGTGTGGCTTATCTACCACTCTGCTCCCAGAGCACTGATTGTTGGTGGAAACGTGGTAAGTGTTAATATTTGTTGTATGAATAAGTGCTAATATTCTATGAATTTTTGTTTTTCTTCTGGGAACGATCTTTACATCACTTTTTTTTTCTGGAGAGTTCTTCCTGATCTTTTAAGACATATCTCAAATTCTACTATTTTTTGACAACCTTGTTGAGTATTAATTGGTGCATTCTTTTTGCTTTCTTAGCCTTTGGTACCTTATTTTATATAACTGTCATCAATTTCTCTTATTTTGTATATCTATTTTTCCCCCAGAAGACTGAACTTTTCAGAAACCTGAAATGTGAGTTTTTCATTGTTAGTGTCTGTAGGTATCAATTGCAGTATATTTTCATGAGTAATGCCAATATGTTGAGAAAATATTTTTACATTATAGCTCAGAGACAACTATGCACCTTTTTACAATGATGTTATTTATTTATTTCAATAACACATTAATGAAGTTTTAACAATCATTACATAGCAGTTGTAAAAAAGAAAGCTACTAACAAGTAGAATGTAATTCTTTACTTAAAAACATTGTAATAAAAATTTTTTTTTTGGAGAGACAAGAGGAAGACACATAAAGATCACACACTCTCATTTTCTGATTTACTCTCCAATGCCCAGCACTGCTTTGAGTGGGGCAAAACCAGGTATCACCCATGGGACACAAGAACCCAATTACTTAAGCCATCACTTCCTACCTCCGTGCAGAAAACTGAATCAGGAGCTGGAGCTGGATGTTGAACCTAAGTCTCTGATATGGTACACAGGCATTCTAAGTAATAACTTAACCATAAGACTAGATGCCCATCCAAAAGTTTGCTACCTTTTTAGAGAACATTTAAATGACAAATATAGTAAAATATGATACCTACTCAAATCCACAGAAAGAAAACATTTTAGAAAATTGATGAAGTAGCCTTGATTTTTGCTTCCAGTAAAATAATTGTCTGCTTTGTGTATTGCTTACAGAATGGATAAACAATTAAAAGTAGTTAAATCATGAACATTTTGGCATTTCACAGGATTTATGTTTATCTGATAACTGAAAGACTGGGTTAAAAAAGAATGACAATCCCGACTAGATAGAGTGTGTATGGGGGGGGGGGGAGGCAAATGGAACAAGGAATGCGATACATTTCATGCTGACCATTGTTTCATGATGAACTGTAAAGAGTAGCTAGCTTCTTAGCATGTAAAGCATCTATGTTGTGTAGTATATCTTCAGTAAGGCCAGGGGAACAGATATATTTGTTGACATGTTCTATCTTGTATGTTCTATGGGTCTAATTCCCATATGAAAAGTTAACTCCCCAGAGCTGCCAATTGACATCAATCTGGAGACTTTTTCAGTCTCATGGGAAGCCATATTCCATGATTTTTGATACTGTGATTGGTTCCTGTCTAGAAGTTGTAGGGAGAGTCATTCAACCCCCAAGTCTGTGCTGATTACTGTCAAGCACAAATATTTATGGCTTATAAAAAGTAATTGGAGGTGGGAGATAAGGTGGAGCAGGATAATGTGCCACTTGGGAAACCCACTTCCTGTATTAGAGTGTCCTGTTTGAATCCTGGCTCCTCCATTACCCTTCTATATTCCTACTAATGCATAACCTGGTAGTATTGTGGTGGTGGATGGGCAGTAGATGATGGTTCAAATATTGGGATCTCAGTCACCCATGTGGAAGACCCAGATGGAGTTTCTGGCTCCTAGCTTCAGGATGGCCCAGCACTGGCTGCTATGGGCATTTGGTGAGAGGACCAGATCTCTGTCTTTTTCCCTCTCCCTCTCTTATCTTTCAAATAAATAAAAATAAATAAACAAACCTTAAAAAGTAAAATAGTTGTGACCTCAAAAGAGACTGAAGTATAAAAACTGGTGAAAGATACAAGAGACAGTGGAGACCAAAAGAATCTGAGGAGATGCATAGACCTGTGGAATCCATTCTCTGACCTATTCACAGTATCCCATAACATTTCTCTTCCACACTACAATATGGAGTCTTCATTCTTATGAGAACACAGTCTCTTAATTTCTTCCTTAAAAGAAGAGTTACATATCCAATTGGATGCAGAATCTTCCTTTAGTGGAGGCAATTATGATCTCCTAGACTGAAATCAGAAACAGAAATGTAACAAGCTACAGTTCTCACTTCTGCAGCTGGTCTGTAGGCTGTAAGGTTGTAATTATGTCTTTTCGCTCTTGGGACACCCAGTTTAAATATCCCTCACCACAGTCTAACACAGTCTGGTCTGAATTACTTCCTGATGAGTGACTCACAATTTTACCATTGAGGGTATAGACATTTATTTGCCTCTTTTTTTAAGGCTGTGGTTGCAGCATTTGTCTATTGCCAGTTATCTATGGGTAATAGAAGTCCTAGGATCCAGACATATGCCTTCTTGCTTTCCTTGCTTTTGTATAACCATAGGTCCTCACTATAATCATGATTAAATTACTCCAATCAGTATAGTAGTAGCTCCTCTCTTTGCCTGTGATCCATAAGAGTGAAAAGTCAGTGTGAGAAGATTGTAGTTGTGATTTCTAGATCTGTAAAAACTCTTTTGTATCACATGACCTGTCCAATATCCCCAGGGATATGAGTTCTGGTCTACTTGAGTCTAATAGAATAGGGGTAGATATGAAAAATCCATTCTTTCAAGTGGACCTTCAGATATGTAGAGAACAGGATCATTGTTATTATAATCAATATTTCCTCTTTAAAAGCTGATATTTTGCTATGGAAATAGAAAAAAAAACAATGGCAATTCATTCATTCATTCCTTCGCTCATAATGCTTATTTAGTATGTATCAGAGATGTAGGGATTAGATAAAATAGTAATGAAAAACCCATACTTCATTTCATGTCCTCCTGGAACACACACTTGGGAGGGAGGCACAGAGGCATAGTCAAAAACTAATTATTCAACAACAAATAAATATATTCAGATGTGATATTTTCCCAAAAGGAAACAGAGTAAAGGGATAGCTGATAGAACTGAGGTTAACATATTTTACATTCAGAGAATGCCTCTCTGATTAGCAGGAAGTGACAATGAACTAACACCACAGTCAACAGAAGAATGTATTTCATAAAAGGTGGTAGTCCTCAAGACAGGAAACAGTTGATCTTTTAGAAGTGCTAAAAAAGGTTAGAAGTATAGTGATGTTGAGACATTGTGATCAAGGGAGGCATGGAGTAGGGCTGAAGACACTGGCAGTGATCAATCAAAGGCCCAATGTTTGAGGTCACTGAGAAAACATGCAGTAATGAGGGCCAGGGTTTAAGGGAAAGGAAGAGTTTGGTGTCTGGTAAACATTAGACAGGACATAGGAAAGTATACAGTCAAACCAAAGAAGAGGAAATTAGAAATCTAAAAAATATTGTTGGGAATCTACAGGATACTATTAAAAAAAACCAACATTTGGATTCTAGGGGTTCTTGAAGGTATGGAGAGATAGAAAGGATTAGAAATTTGGCTAATAAAAAAGCCATCTGCACATTAATGTTTATTGCAGCTCAATTCACAATAGCTAAGACCTGGAACCAACCCAAATGCCCATCAACAGTAGACTGGATAAAGAAATTATGGGACATGTACTCCATAGAATACTATACAGCAGTAAGGAACAATGAAACCCAGTTATTTGCAACAAGATGGAGGAATCTGGAAAACATCATGCTGAGTGAATTAAGCCAGTCCCAAAGAGACAAATATCATTTGTTTTCCCTGATCGGTGACAACTGAGCACCAAAGGGAAAACCTGTTGAAGTGAAATGGACACTATAAGAAACAATGACCTGATCAGCTCTTGTCCTGACTCTAGATGTACAATGTAATACTTTATCCTTTTTAGTATTTGTTGTTGTTGTTGTTGTTGTTCTAGTACTAGTGGTTGAACTCTGTAATTAACACACAATTATTCTTAGGTGTTTAAATTTTAACTGGAAAGTGATCCCTGTTAAATTTAAGAGTGGAAAAAGAGAGGGAGGAGATGTACAATTTGGGACATCCTCAATCAGACTTGCCCCAAATGATGGAGTTAGAAATGTGCCAGGGGATTCCAACACAATCCTATCAAGGTGGCATGTACCAATGCCATCTCACTAGTCCAAGTGATCAATTTCAGTTCATATTCGATGGCTCGGATAGGTCTAAGAATCAAAGGGATCACACAAATAAGACTAGTGTCTGCTAATACTAACTGATAGAATCAAAAAGGGAGAGAAAGATCCAGCATGGGAAGTGGGATACACAGCAGACTCATAGAATGGCAGATGTCCTAAACAACACTCTGGCCTCAGAATCAGCCCTTAAGGCATTCGGATCTGGCGGAAGAGCCCATGAGAGTATTGTAGGCATGGAAAGCCAAGATACCATGGAAAAGAAAAAAAGAAGAAGACCTAAATGAAAGATCTCTGTGAGTGAGATCCCAGTGGAAAGAACGGGGCCATCAAAGAAGGAGGTACCTTTCTCTGAAGGGAGGAGAGAACTTCCACTTTGACTATGACCCTATCGGAATAAGATCAAAGTCAGCGAACTCTAAAGGCTTCCATAGCCCTGGCAACTCATGACTAGAGCCTAGGGAGATTACTGACACCATGAACAGGAGTGTCAAATTGTTAAGTCAGCAACAGGAGTTACTGTGTACTTACATCCCATGTGGGAACTGTCCTTAATGTGTTGTCTAATGTGCAGTGATGCTATAACTAGTACTGAAACAGTATTTTTACACTTGGTGTTTCTGCATGGGTACAAACTGATGAGATCTTTACTAATTATATACTGAATCGATCTTCTGTATATAAAGATAATTGGAAATGAAAAAAAAAAAACCTGGTGTTAAATTGGAAATGGCATAGAAAATTAATTAATTTTTAAAAAAATATTATGTAGGATCTCTGTCTTTAATGTGCAGTACACTCTTATTTAATGCTATAACTAGTACTCCAACAGTATTTTTTTTTCTTTCACTTTGTGTTGCTATATGGGGGCAAACTGTTGAAGTCGTTACCTAATATATACTAAACTGATCTTTTGTATATAAAGAGAATTGAAAATGAATCATGATGTGATTGGAAGGGGAGAGGGAGCGGAAAAGGGGAGGGTTGTGGGTGGGAGGGAAGTTTGGGAGGGGGAAGCCATTGTAACCCATAAGCTGTACTTTGGAAATTTATATTCATTAAATAAATGTCTAATTAAAAAAAGAAAGGATTAGAAGGCCTTTTTAGTGAGATAATAGCAGAAAACTTCCAGGTTTGGAGAAGGACAGAGACAACCTAGTACAGGAAGCACATAGAACCCCCAGTAAACATGACCAAAAGAGATCCTCACCACGACACATTGTAATCAAACTCACCACAGTGAAACACAAAGAAAAGATTCTAAAATGTGCAAGAGAGAAACGTCAGATTACTCTCAGAGGATCTCCAATTAGACTCACAGCAGACTTCTCATCAGAAACCCTACAGGCTAGGAGGGAATGGAGAGATATAGCTCAAGTACTAAGAGGAAAAAAATGCCAACCCAGAATACTATATACTGCAAAGCTCTCATTTGTGAATGAAGGTGAAATAAAGACCTTTCATAGCAAACAGAAATTGAAAGAATTTGTCACCATTTGTCTAGCCCTGCAAAAGATGCTTAAAGATGTGTTATACACAGAAACACAGATACATGGCCATCAATATGAAAGAAGGTAAAGGAAGAAAACCTCCCAGTAAAAGATCACAGGAAGTTCAAAGCATATATTAGAAATATCTTTGGGAAAATGGCAAGGCAATGTCACTACCTATCAATAGTCAGATTTTTAATGTTAATGGCCTCAACTCTCCAGTTAAAGGACACAGATTGGCTGAATGGATTAAGTAACAAAACCCATCTATTTGCTGCTTATAAGAAACACATCTTTCCAACAAAGATGCATACAGACTGAAAGTGAAAGGTTGGAAAAAGATATTCCATGCCAACAGAAACCAAAAAAGAGCTGGTGTAGCCATATTAATATCAGACAAAATAAGCTTTAACAAAAAAACTGTTAAGAGAGACAAAGAGGGGCACTATATAATGATTAAGAGATCAACTCAACAGGAAGATCTAACTATTATAAATGTATATGCACCAAATTACAGGGCAACAGTTTATTTAAAAGATACGTTAACGGACTTAAAGGGAGACTTAGACTCCAATACAATAGTATCAGGGGACTTCAATAGTCCACTTTCAGAAACAGACACATCAACTGGAAAGAAGATCAGCAGATTTAATCAACACTATAGCCCAAATGGATCTAACAGATATCTATAGAACTTTTCACCCTACATTTGAAGAATTTACATGCTTCTCAGCTGTACATGGAACCTACTCTAGGACTGACCACATACTAGGCCATAAAGCAAGTCTCAGCAAATTCAAAAGAATTGGAATCATACCATGCAGCTTTTGAGAACACAGTGGAATGAAGCTGGAAATTAGCAACTCAGGAATCCCTAGAGCATAAGCAAACACATGGAGACTGAACAACATGCTCCTGAATGAACACTGGGTCATAGAAGAAATCAAAAGAGAAATAAAAAAACTTTCTGGAAGTAAATGAGGATAAGAAGACAGCATACAAAAACTTATGGGATACAGCAAAAGCAGTGTTAAGAGCAAAGTTTATAGCAATAGGTGCCTACATCAAGAAATTGGAAAGGCACCAAATAAATGAACTTTCAATGCATCTCAATGATCTAGAAAAACTGCAGCAAATCAGACCCAAAACTAGTAGCTTCTGTGTGGGTGCAAACTGTTCAAACCTTTACTTAACATATACTAAAAAAATAAAAATATAAAAAAGATCAGAGAAGAAATAAACAGAATGGAATCCAAAAAACATTACAAAAGATCAGACAAATGAAGAGCTGGTTTTTTGAAAAAATAAATAAAATTGACACACCATTGGCCCAACTAACTAAAAAAAGAAAATATCCAAATCAATAAATTCAGAGATGAAAAAGGTATAATAACAGACACCACAGAAATAAAAAGAATACATATACACAGGCAATGCCATGGTTGAGAAAGAACTGCTAAGATCAATCCCATTCACAATAGCCACACAAAAAAAAATCAAATACCTTGGAATAAACTTAACCAAGAGCGTTAAAGATCTCTACAAGGAGAATTACAAAATCTTAAAGAAAGAAATCAAAGAGGATACCTAAAAATGGAAAAATCTTCCATGCTCATGGATTGGAAGAATCAATATCATCAAAATGTCCATTCTCCCAAAAGCAATTTATAGATTCAATGCGATATCAATCAAAATACCAACGGCACTCTTCTCAGATCTGGAAAAAATGATGCTGAAATTCATATGGAGACACAGGAGACCTCGAATAGCTAAAGCAATCTTGTACAACAAAAACAAAGCCAGAGGCATCACAATACCAGATTTCAGGACATACAACAGGGCAGTTGTTATCAAAACAGCATGGTACTGGTACAGAAACAGATGGATAGACCAATGGAACAGAATAGAAACACCATAAATCAACCCTAACATCTACAGCCAACTTATATTTGATCAAGGATATAAAACCAATTCCTGGAGTAAGTACATTTTATTCAATAAATGGTGCTGGGAAATCTGGATTTGCACGTGCAGAAGCATGAAGCAAGACACCTACCTTACACCTTACACAAAAATCCACTCAACATGGCTTAAAGACCTAAATCTATGACCCGACACCATCAACTTATTAGAGAACATTGGAGATATCCTGCAAGATATAGGTACAGGCAAAGACTTCTTGGAAAAGACCCAGGAAGCACAGGCAGTCAAAGCCAAAATTAACAATTGAGATTACATCAAATGGAGAAGTTTCTGTACTGCAAAAAAAAAAAAAAAAAAGTCAGGAAAGTGAAGAGGCAACCAACAGAATGGGAAAAAATATTTTCAAACTATGCTACAGATAAAGGGTTGATAACCAGAATCTACAAAGAGATCAAGAAACTCCACAACAACAAAACAAACAGCCCACTGAAGAGATGGGCCAAGGACCTCAATAGACATTTTTCAAAAGAGAAATTCAAATGGCCAACAGACACATGAAAAAATGTTCAAGATCACTAGAAATCAGGGAAATGTAAATCAAAACCACAATGAGGTTTCACCTCACTCCAGTTAGAATGGCTTACATACAGAAACCTACCAAAAACAGATGCTGGTGAGGATGTGGGGAAAAAGGGACACTAACCCACTGTTGGTGGGAATGCAAACTGGTAAAGCCACTATGGAAGTCAGTTTGGAGATTCTTCAGAAAAAGTAATATAAACCTTCCATACAACCTAGCCATCCCACTCCTTGGAATTTACCCAAATGAAATTAAATTGGCAAACAAAAAGTGGTATGCACCTTAATGTTTATTACAGCTCAGTTCACAATAGCTAAGACCTGGAATCAACCTAAATGCCCATCAAAAGTGGACTAGATAAAGAAATTATGGGATATGTACTCTATAGAATACTATACAGCAGTAAAAAAAATGAAATCCGGCCATTTGCAACAAAATGGAGGAATCTGGCAAACATCAAGCTGAGTAAATTAAGCCAGTCCCAAAGGGACAAATATATGTTCTCCCTGATCGGTGACAACTAACCGAGCACCAAAAAGGAAACCTGTTGAAGTGAAATGGACACTATGAGAAACAATGGCTTGAACAGCCCTCATCCTGATTGTTGATGAACAACTTAATACTTTATCCCTTTTATTATTTTTTTTGTTCTACTTAATACTATTGTTTAAACTCTGTAATTAACACACAATTATTCTTAGGTGTTTAAATTTAACTGAAGAGTGATCCCTGTTAAATATAAGAGTGGGAATAAGAGAGGGAGGAGATGTACAATTTGGGATGTGCTCAATTGGACTGTCCCAAATGGTAGAGTTAGAAATGTGTCAGGGGATTCCTCTTCAATGCCATCAATGTGGCATATACCAATGCCATTTCACTAGTCAAATGTTGAGTTTCAGTTCATAATTGATCATAATGATAGGATTAATAGTCAAAGGGATCACATAAACAAGACTAGTGTCTGCTAATGCTAGCTGATAGAATTAAAAAGGAGAGAACGATCTAACATGGGAAGCGGGATACACAGCAGACTCATAGAATGGCAGATGTCCTTAACAGTACTCTGGCCTCAGAATCAGCCCTTAAGGCATTCAGATCTGGCTGAAGATCCCATGAGTGTATTTTAGGCATGGAAAGCCAAGACACTCTGGCAAAAAAAAAAAATAAAAAAATAAATAAATAAAGAAAGAAAATATCTAAATGAAAGATCTTCGAGTGAGATTCCAGCGGAAAGAACGGGCCATCAAAGAAGGAGGTACCTTTCTCTGAAAGGAGGAGAGAACTTCCATTTTGACTATTGCCTTGTCTAAATAAGATTGGAGTCTGCAAACTCAAAAGGCTTCCATAGCCTTGACAACTCATGACAAGAGCCTAGGGTGATTACTGATGCCAGTAATAAGAGTGTCAATTGTTAAATCAACAACAGGAGTCACTGTGTACTTACTCCCCATGTAGGATCTCTGTCCTTAATGTATTGTACTATGTGAATAAATGGTATAACTAGTACTCAAACAGTACTTTACACTTTGTGTTTCTGTGTAGGTGCAAACTGTTGAAATCTTTACTTAGTAAATATTAAATTTATCTCCTGTATATAAAGATAATTGAAAATGAATCTTAATGTGAATAGGATGGGAGAAGGAGCAGAAGATGAGATGGTTGCAGATCGGAGGGAGTTTATGTGGAGAAAAAGCCACTGTAATCCAAAAGCTGTACTTTGGAAATGTATATTTATTAAATAAAAGTTAAAGAATATATAATAGTATATATATATAATAGCATATATAAATTATATATATATATGAACATTTATATATGATCAAGCTTAAGTGTCAGATGTTGGGTATAGTGGTTAAGACAGTGCTTGAAATGCCCACATTGCATACCAGAATGCCAGAGTTCAACTCCTGGTTCCAGATTTCTGTTTACATGGATCATGGATGGTAGTAATGATGGTTCCAGTGGTTAGATTTCTGCCATTTATGTGGGTGACATGAATTGAATTTTTGGCTCCTGGATTTTGCTTTACTCCAACTTGGGCTGTTGCGAACATTGCAGGTGTGAGCCAGTGGATGTGATTCTCTCTCTCTCTCTCTCCCTCTGTAACTCTAAAATAAATAAAATAAATAAATAGACATTTTAGAAAACATTAATTTTATCCAAGGCATGCAAAATCAAAGAGAAGAATACCAGGGAAAATAAGCCTGTTGTACCTTTATGTATAAAAATAATAGACTGTAGAATCTAAACTGAAAGAGTAATATGATTTCAAGAAGGTGCTGTTAATGAGACAATGAACAGATTAATATGTTGGAAGTCTGAAAAAACTGAAGTTTTGTACTAGTGAATGAACTGCTGAATTCCACAGATGGCAGTCATCTCAGAGAGAAAGCTTCTTAATGTCAAGGTTTTAATGGGTATCCCAGTTTCAGGTGGTGACAAATCTGATTGTTCATCAAGGCAATTTGTGCCTGTGGGAACATTAAAAAGAATCTCGTTGGAAATGAGCATGTCAAGGAACTGGGAGATGTAGGTATTAGATGGTTAATTTACATGGATGTGAAGTCACTGAGAAAGATGACAATTACTGGAGAAAAGGAACACAGGGGAGAAATAAGAGGAAGAAACTGATTAATGTCTGATGGCAATGAGGGTACTGTGTGAAGTGGGAGGAAAGAAGTAGTTTAGTCATATGGAATGAGCAACAGAATTTTCCTTTAACGATATTAGTGAATTTATGTTGAAGAGTACTTTTACCCTATTTTTGGCCCTGAAAAACCTGGAATCTGGAGAAAATTCAAACTATATTGCCCTCAGGGGACAGTATTTTGGTAGTAATAATCTTTTTTTAAATAATTGGGCATTTTGAAGATGACTTTGAAACAATGAAGTTGTTACTTTCTGATATTAAAATCTATTAGACTTAATTTCTTTATTTTATTTAAATAATTTTCTCACTTAATTATCATTGTAATAGAAAATTAATAGATTTGTGGCAATGCTGAAAACAAATTGTGAGTAAATCATATTTAATGCCACAAATGAGACACTTAAAACACAGGATATTTTATTGGTTTCATTTGTTTTACTACAAATAAAATGTTCTTTTTCTGCTTCTCTCTCTCTTTTTTAAAAGATTTATTTACTTGAAAGATAGAGTTACAGGGAGAGGTAGAGCCAGAGAGAGAGAGAGAGAGATCTTCCATCCACTGGTTCACTCCCTAAGTGACCACAATGGCCAGAGCTGAGCCGATCTGAAGCCAGGATCCTGGAGCCTTTTCCAGGTCTCCCTCACGGGTACAGGAGCCCAAGGACTTGGGCCATCTTCTACTGCTTTCCCAGGCTATTGTAGAGAGCTGGATCAGAAGTGGAGCAGCTGGGTCTTAAACTGGTGCCCATATGGGATGCCGGTGCTGCAGGCTGGGGCTTTAACACACTACGCCACAGTGCCAGCCCCCTTTTTCTACTTCCGTGGCATTTTGTACATCAAAGGAATCCTAATGTAGAGGCAAACAACTTGGAACAAATCTTACCTTTATTGATTGTTAGCTGTTTTGCATTGGGCAGGTAACCTCCTAGACATTCTTTATATTCCTATAGAAGAGTATAATACTTACTCTATCTAACCTTGAAGGGCTTATAATGCAAAGTTAGAAATAAAGTGCTTTGTGTGACACTTTTCAATAAGTTGCAAAAATGAAAAATGTTATACAAATTAAATGATTCAGATTCCCCAGGTATCCAAAACATACAACAGTAACACAGCACCTGTGCTAAATAGACTCACACGCTGTGACTTTAGGGCACATATTAAGGGTGGTATCTGAGAGCATCATGATAGGGGAACAATTTCTGTGTTGCTGTGTGAAAAAGCCAATAGCCATATCATTAACTCAGTAATGAAGCTATGTAATGACCCTTAGTAGAATTTCTTTATGGGATTTTGATACATCCTAGTCAGGAGACAGCTTCCTCAAAAAACTGTGCTGACATAACAATGGTCCTGATTTCACTGATGTTGATGCATGCTTGGATTTTTGCCATTGGGGAATCTTATCTTATTATTTCACATGTTTATATTATATTAGAATGAATAGGAAAAAGATCACTCATTCTAAAAGGATAGCCACATATGGTCATCATTTCAAATTAATGCATCAAGAAGTTGAATATCAAGGCATAGCTTTCATTGCTTTGGAACCAATCTGGCCTCAAAATTCCAAGATTTTTTTTGTCAGCTGCTGAAGGGCAGCATGCTAACTTTCACTAAGCAACAATTTTTATTGTTACAGAGTTTAAAAATATCTGCAAATTTCTGTACCAACTGTGGTCTCCAATGGAGTCCCTGTATTGTACAAAGACATGTCTTTCTGGGACTGAAAATCTGACCAAAGTTAATCAAATATTACTGAATTTGTCCATAACTATGAACATTTTGGGAAATAATGAAAGCACATGTAATTTATTTCTTTAATTATTCTCCCTTTGTCTTTATTTCTCTTTTAAATCTGTCACATAAGTTGATAACTTGTGTGCATCCTAAATAGGACATTTTACAACTCATCCATTAACTTTTAGCCAAGGTGAAACATCTCCATCTTCAACAACAGTTCATTCTCAAGAAAGTTGCTGCAGATCCATTGATGTTCTCAACTGAAACTCCCTTGCTCTGTAGTAGAAAACTAACATCTCTATTTCTTGTGACTTACTCAACCAACTGGTTCCATCACCTCTTTCTTGCTCCCTTTATTAAGTTTCTTCCCTCTCTCTCCATTATACACTTTATTCTAGAGTACCCTTTGGTTTTCAGAATATCTCTCCCACTTTATTGCTGATCTTACAAAAATTGCCCATCTGTCAGCAAGGAGACATGAAGAACTTTGATATTTCCTTGGTATCCTAAGCTACTCTTGTCCTCCACCATTACCCTTAGGTCAAGAATGAAGTTTCCTACCTAATCTTTAATGTGATTCATTTGTGGGACAAAAGAGCTGCTATGCATTTGTTTGTAGGTAGCATCATTCTAAGATAGGGAATGGCACATCCTCCACTCTTCTTCCACAAGCATCTCATCTTGTTTAGCATCAAAAACTGTTTATGGTCTGATAACCATGGCACATTCACACAATTCCAAATATTTAAATGTGCAATGTTCTTTCCATGGATCATATTCTTGTTTACAAGTCTTAACTTTGCCTGGTCCATTAAGAGTCAGTTTTTATGACAACATTCTCATGGTGGTTAAATGTGCATTTTTTCTGCAACCACAACACTGGGTACTTACAAATCACACACCATACAAACATGTTAAGAACAAAGATTGGGGCAGTTTCATCTTTTTATCTATACTACTTGGCTCATTTCCTAGCATATAATTTATATCCTGATTCTACAGTTGAGGGATCTGAAAAACAGCTGTGAAATTATTTGTCTAAGGTCAGAGAGCCTGATGCAGTCACAATTGATAGTCATGTACGAAGACTCTTGAACCCAAAGAGCTAACTTCTGTTAAGGTTCAATTAAAATATTTCTTCCAGGACTACACACATTCATTATGCATTTCATTCATTTCACAAATCAATACAGAGTTTATGTATTGAGTGCTTTGGTAAACTGAGGAAATTATAAATAAGTCACAGGCACAGAACTTTTCTTCTTCAAAAATCATTTATTCTCATATTGAGTCCCTTCCACTATGGCTTTATTGGTCTGCTGGATTTTGTGGTTCTAGTTTCACTATTTCATTTCTGATCCACCTCTTACAGTGCTCTATTTGAAACACAACCATGACCTTGGACATCATGCATATTTATAAATTTTTTGTGAACTTCTCCTTCATGTCTATGGTATTTATTTTGCTACATTCTACTTCTAACCAGTGAGAAAGCAAAAGTAACATATTATAGGATAGAATCTCCCTATTGATGCAAAAAGTATTTGTGAATTCTAAAAAGAATAGCTAAGGAACATCCACACACTTACCACAAGGATGGTCAATAATATTAGCAGATGCCGGTGCCGCGGCTCACTTGGCTAATCCTCCACCTGCAGTGCCAGCACCCCGGGTTCTAGTCCCGGTTGGGGTGACAGATTCTGTCCTGGTTGCTCTTCTTCCAGTCCAGCTCTCTGCTGTGGCCCGGGAAGGCAGTGAAGGATGGCCCAAGTGCTTGGGCCCTGCACCTGCATAGGAGACCAAGAGGGAGCACCTGGCTCCTGGCTTCAGATCGGCGCAGTGTGCTGGCCATAGCGGCCATTTGGGGGGTGAACCAATGGAAGGAAGACCTCTCGTTCTCTCTCTCTCTCTGCCTCTCCTCTCTGTGTAACTCTGCCTTTCAAATAAATAAATAAATCTTTAAAAAATGCCATTTGTTCATTTATTCATTCATTTATCCATTCAATAAATATGTGAGTACTTACATCATTTATAGTAACTATGTTGTAAAGAGAGGTAGGTAAATCTCAGTCATACATTGTAAACTTCTAAATCAGACATTTGAAACCAGGGTTTCCAACAACAAAACCTACATGCCTAAGTGCTAGGCTAGACTACCTACATTAAGTCCAAACATGTTTTCCTACTGATTATATTAAGATAATACAATGTTATCCATTGATATGTGTTGCTGAGGACCTGCTTTGGTATAATAATCCTTAAAACTTGACATTACTTATTTATTGTTTTTCTTCCTAGCTGGATGTTAAGCCTTATGGATCCAGGAACCACAGCTATCTCGTACATAGAAGTATCTTCTGGACAATTAGCCTAACACTTGATATGTGTAGACACTCAATAAATATTAGCCAATAAATACTATAAATTACAGATGTTGACTTGTAAATAGGATTTTGAAGAACAGTGTCAGTATGGATATGGAGATTATGGACTTTCCACATTTAACAGTAAAGTAACATTTGGCAGTGGATACTGTCAGTGCAGCTGGGATTATGTTGCTTGTTTTCCTATATGAATGAAAAAATGGTTGTCCCATGTCATACTTGTGCTCCTGAATATCTAAAAAAAAGCAATCTTAAACAAGAAATACAAAGCCAGAAGCAGCACAATACCAGATTTCAAGACATACCACAGGATAGTTATAATCAAAGCAGCCTGGTACTGACACAAAAATAGAAATGTAAACCAGTTGAACAGAATGTAAAAACCTAGAAATTAATCTAAGAATCTGCAATCAGCTATTCTCTGACAAATGAGCTAAAAATCATTCCCTGGAGAAAGGACAGTCTCTTCAACAAATGGTCTTGGCAAATTGGATCTCTGCATATAAAATTATGAAACAAGACCTCTATTTCAGACTTTGTATAAAAATCAACTCACAATGGATCAAGTATCTAAATCTCTGAACTGATACCATCACATTTCTAGAAAAAAACAATGGGGAAACTGTGCAAGATATTGGTATAGGCAAAGATTTCTTGGATAAGACCCCAGAAGCACAAGCAATCAAAGCAAAAATAGACAAGTGAAGTTACATCAAGCTATAAAGCTTTTATGCCACAAAGGAAACACTCAACAAAGTGAAGAGGCAACTGGCAGAATGTGAGAAAATATTTCATCTGATAAAGGTTTTATATCCAGAATACACAAGGAGCTCAAGAAATTCAACACAAAACAAATAATCCAGTAAAGAAGTGGGTGAGAGAAAGGGTAGCCTTGTAGTGTAGCAGTTAAACTTGCTGCTTGAAATGCTAACATTCCATATGGGTACCTGTTTGTGTTCCATCAGCTCCACTTCTGATCCAGCTCCCTGCCAATGGTCTGAGAAAGGCAGTGGAAGATGGCCTGAGTTTGGGTCCCTACCAATCACATGGGGGACCTAGAAGACACTTCTGGCTTTGGCCTGGCCCAGCCCTGGTCCTTGTGGCCATTTGGGGAGTGAACCAGCAAATGGAAGATGTATTTTTCTCTCTCTCTTTGTCTCTCTCTCTCATTCTCTCCCTCTCTTTCTTTCACTCTCTCTTGCTGTCAAATAAATAGATAATGTTGTTTTTTTTTTTCTTTTTAAAGAAGTGGGCAAGGAACATGAGCAGATTTTTTCAAAGGATGAAATACAAATGGCCAACAGACATATGAAAAAAATGCTTAGGATCATTAGCCGTCAGGGAAATGCAAATAAAAACAGCGAGGTATCATCTCATCCCAGTTAGAATGGCTATCATCCAAAAGTAAAAGAAAAAAAAGTTTTGAGGATGATTTTGAGAAAAGGATACCCTAGCACATTTTTGGTGGGAATGTCAACTAGTACAACAATTATGGAAGACAGTATGGAGATTCAAAAATCTGAAAATAGATCTATCATATGATGCAGTCATCCCACTCCTAGGAATTTACTCAAAGGATATGAAATCAGCATGTGAAAGAGTTATTTGTACCTCCATGTTTACAGCAGCTCAATTCACAATAGTTAAGATATGCAATCAACCCAGATGTCCACTCAACGTCCATCAACTGATAATTGGATAAAGAAAACATTATACATGTTATATGTATAACATTTTTTCTGCTTATATTAATAAATAAAAATAACCAAATTTGAAAGCATTTAAATTAGGAAATTTGTGGTCTAACATTTTTCAAGACATGAAGAAAAACATTTGCTGGAATTATGATAACAAGAAGAACTCCATTTTCATTAATTAATACTTTTATGATGAACTATCACACTTAAAACAGAATGCAAATAAAATAGAAAGTATATAAGTATAAACAATAATAAAACACATAGTGGCACACTAATTACACAGGGTAAGAAATAGAATTTTGTCAATGCTGATGAATTTGCTTATGGTTTTTCCCAAATATATAATTTTCCAATTTCATTACCATTATTTCCTTATTTCCACCATCATTTAGCATGGAATTGTGTTCATCACAACTCTCATTTGACTGTACTGAATACGAGCAGTTCTTAAGGAGTGGATCTTTATTTTACATGTTTAAAATTATCCATATTTGACAGTCTGTTTTAATTTTTCAGTGACTTCATTTTGTTTCACTAAAAATTCTTCGTCCAATTAATTCAGGTTGATGCCTGAAGCCACATCTAGTTTATTTCACTGCTTCAATTCATTTGTTCAATTTTCTGTCCATGGGCAGTTGGGAGAATTTTAACTTTTTTTTCATTACAGTTAATACAGTTGCTATCTTCTTCATCATCATTACTATTCCCACTACCTCTACCCTCATGACCACTTATTTACATGTTACTGAGTAAGCATTAAAACACTGCACAAGGGTTCGTTCTTCTCCATATACTCTCTAAAACTTATTTTTCTTTTCTTTTTTTTGATAATAGCCATGCCAACAAAAGTAAGGTAATATTTATCATGAGTTTTGATTTACATTTCCTTGATGATCCAAAATTGAGCAAATTTTCTTATACTTTTTGTTACCTGTATGTCTTCCTTTGAAAAATGCTCACTCAGTTTCGTTGATCATTTTAAAATTGAACTATACTTTTTTTTTGCTATTGATTTATATGATTTATACACATATTTTACATATTAACCCCCACCAGAGATGTGATTTGCAAATGAGTCCTTCCATTGTGTGGGCTGCCTATAGCCTCTGTTGATTGTTTTCTTTGCCATTCCACTTGTCTATTTTTGCTTCTTTACCTGTGCTTTTGATGTCATAGCCCAATTATCATTATCCAAACAATGCCAAGATTTTTCCCTGTGATTTATTCCAGTAATTTCATGATTTTGAGTATATGTCTAAGTCTTTAATCAATTTTTATAATTATATATGGTGTGATACAGGGCTTACATTTCATTTTGCATGTGGATACTCAGTTTTCCCAAGATATTCACTGAAAGGAACATCTTTTCTCCATTGTGTATTCTTGGCACACAGGTCTACAATCAGTTGACCACAGAAGCATGCGTTTGTTTCTGGATGCTGTACTTTGTTCCATTGATCTATATGTCTATTTTGCTGCAAGCACCCATACTGTTTTGATTACTATAGTATTTGTAATGTGTTTTTAAATCAGGAAATGTGGAATGTCCAACTATTATTGCTCATGATTGATTTGACTATTTAAGGTCTTCTGTAGTTCCACATAAATTTTAAGTGTTTTTCCTACAACTTGAGGTGTTTTTCTATTTATCTGTGACTTAATTTACCTCGTTAATATTTTATAATTTTCAGTGTACAAGCTTTTTCCTTATGTTAACTTTATTTATAAGCATTTTACCCTGTTTAGACTTTTTTCTTGATTTTATTTTTGATTAGTTTGTTGTTTATAAAATGTATTGATTTTAATGTTTATTTTATATCCTGAAATTTTACTGAATTTGCTTACTAATTAAAAAAATTTTCTGTTGAGTCTTTGGAATTTTCTATGAATATTACCATTCCATCTTCAGGGAAGATTGTTTTACTTCTCCCTTTTTAAAGTGGGCGCCTTTTATTTCTTTTTCTTGTTACTTCATCTAGCTAAAACTTCCAATACTATGTTGAAAAACTTTTTCAAATACTTTTAGTTTATTGAAATCATGCATTTTTCTTTCATTTAAAAAAATCTTTCATGTCACATTGTCATGCATGTGTAGAAATATACTTGCAGCCAGTGTTATGGTGCAGCAGGTTAAAGCCCCGGCCTGCAGAGCCAGCATCCCCTATGAGTGCCAGTTTGAGTCCTGGCTGGTCCACTTCTGATACAGCTCCCTGCCAATGTGCCTGGGAAAGCAGCAGAGGATGGCCCAAGTACTTGGGCCCCTACACCAGTGCTGGAGACCATAAGAAGCTCCTGACTTTTTGCTTCAGATTGTCCCCACTCTGGCTGTTGTGGCCGTTTGAGGAGTGAACCAGCAGATGGAAGACCTTTCTCTCTGTCGTTATCTCTCTCTAACTCTGTCTTTCAAATAAATAAAATACATGTTTAAAAAAAGAAAAAAGAAATAATCCTTGCATTCCAGGGACAAATTCTATTTGGTCATGCTGTATGAAACTTTCAATGTGCTGCTGAAATCAGTTTCCCAGTATTTTTATTGGCATTTTTAAGTTTGTGTCCCTCAGAGATATTGGACTATAATTTTCATTTCTTATAGTGTATTTGTCTGATTTTTCTATCAGAATGATACTGGCCTCATAGAATTTGAAAGCATTCCCTCTATTTTTTGAAAGAGTTTTGGAAGTATTAGTATTAATTATTCTTTGGTAGATTTTAGCAGCAAAGCAATCTGGTTCTGAGTTTCTCTTTGTTGGGAGATATTTTACTTTTGACTCGCTGTTTTTATTTGTTGTTGGTATTGAAGTTTTCTATTTGTTCGTAATTCATTTTTGGTAGATTATTTATTTCTGAGACTTTATCCTTCAATTCTAGACCATTCATTTTGTTGTAATATTATTGTTCATTGTAGTTCCTTATGATTTTTAATTTTTATTTCTCAGGCATCCATTGCAAGAGTTTCTTCTTATTGTTTTGGTTTAATTTGAATCTTCTCCATTTGTCTCTTGGTCTATATATGTATTTGTTGATCAACAAACCACTCAATTTCAAATTTGCTTATTATCACTCCCATTTGATCAAGACTGCTATTAAAGCTGTCCATTGAATTTTTCAGTTCAATCATTGCTATGGTTTTTAATAAGATAAAAGTCATAGACAATTAAATCCCTAAATCGTAGGTTGATGGTTCTGAGAGGGTAGAAAGTTAATCTAATTATGTCAGGAGGTATCCCCATGGAAGACAGTTTTCGTAAAAGGATTGGATATAAAAGCCACGGTGAGACTAGCTGCTCTCTGCTTCCTGGCTCACTACATGATTATTCCTAGCAAACATTCTGCTCTTACCTACCTGCAGCCTTACCAGATAGCTGGAATGATGGAACCTATTTGATCTTGCACAGTGAACATTCAAAATCATCAGCTGAAGTAAGGCTCCTTCCTTCCTAAGCAGCTTGTTTTAGGTGATTTGTGGTAGTGTGCAAAGCTGATTGATACAGTAATTGTATTTATCTCCATAATCTTTATTTACTCCTGTTTGTGGTTTCTATCTCCATTGCACTTCATTTTGCTAAGATACTGTTTCTTGCTTTTGGCTTAGTTGTCTATATGTGTTTTCTTGTATCTTGAACTTCTTAGGATGAATTACTTTGAATTCTTTTGAGGCAAATCACAGGTGTTCATTTCTTTGTGTTCAGTGATGAGAGTCCTTGAGGTCTTTGGTGGAAAAGGTTGCAAGAGTCCTTCTGTTTTCTTTCTGTCCTACAGGGGAATGCCAAGACCAAGAGAGTCCCTCTAGTTACTGGGTTTTGTATGGGAGTGTGTTTGCAGTGACAGTATCAGTGGCATCTCATCTGTGAGTACACACAGAGCAGCCATGGAGCCAGTATTTGGAGTATGGTTTTGTACGGACTGTAGAGTGTTGCCTGGGATGCAAGTGAACTAACTGCTTTCCTGTCAGTATGGGTGTCTTGGGTGGAGGAGAACTCACTGTCATGGTGTGAATGATGTAAGGGTTCATGAACCGGCTGCATAGCTGGGTTACACAGCACTGGTTCACGAATTGTTACCAGAATCCTGGGGTTTGAAGTGTGAGCATAGCTACTGCAGCAGTGACACCAGTTTCTGAGGTTTGCATGCTTTTCAAGTAGCCGCAGTGAATCGGTCTTGTGTAAGGGTGTGCATGGAGTGACCCTGCGGTTTTAGGAGGGAGAGGGATGTTGGCTGTGACTCAGGGTGTTGCAGTGGTTTCTCCTTCCCCACCAGCTCTACAGAAGTTCCAGTAGTGATTGAGGTCTTCAGCGGCAAAGGCTGGGGTCTTGCTGGCACATGCTACAGTGCTGATACTCATAGCTCTCCATCTTCTTTTTGTTTCTATATGTTTTATTTTTATTTTTAAAAATATTTATTAATTTATTTGAAAGTCAGAGTTACACACAGAGAAGGAGAGGCGGGGGGGGGGGGGGGAGGAGAGTCTTCCATCGCTGGTTCACTCCCCAATTGGCTGCAACGTCTGGTGCTGTGCAGATCCAAAGCCAGGAGCCAGGAGCTTCTCCTAGGTCTCCCGTGTGGGGGCAGGGGTCCAAGGATTTGAGCCATCTATCTACTGCTTTCCCAGGCCATAGAAGAGAGCTGGATCAGAAGTGGAGCAGCTGGGACTTGAACCAGCGCCCATATGGGATGCCAGCACTGCAGGCGGCAGCTTTACCCACTATGCCACAGTGCTGGCCCCATCTTAGCTGTTTTTAGATTTCTTAGCTATCCACTCTTCCCCGTGATATGGATGTGGTGAAATTGAGGCAGGTCCTTTGGGAAGTGCCTGAAGAGGCTCAGAAAGCTACTTGCTCACCGGGCTGTATTTTACTCTGTGAGAACTCCAGGGCCTGAGAGTACTCTCTCTGCCAAGCTGTGATTGTCTCGGTGATGGGCTGAGACAAGCAAAATGAAGCTCCTCTTCATACCCTCTGCTTATATTTTCTCTCTCTTTCTTTCCCTGTTCTGCTGTGTTGCGTCAGCTTGTTAACTGTTCTCTGAGCTCTTCCAGAGCTACTTTTAGATAGTTGTTTCTTCCACAGAAGATTGATCTACCATCGTGGTGACATCATCTCCCTTCTAAAGACTGATGAAGCCCAGCTGAGGAGCCTGAGGTCCCGCTGCCGCTGTGCCCTCAGCCGGTCTCTCCGGCCCCCTCAGCAGCTCGGCGTGCGGAGCGACGCTGAAGCGGCTCATGGAGCTCTAGGTGGCGCTGCAGAGCCCCGCTTCCCGGAAGCTGTGCTGTGCCCTCTGCCCGACCCCGCTCGGGGCCTGAGGGCCTGAGGCCTGCCCACGGCGCCCCGGAGCTGCTGCACACGCTGACCCCGCGGCCCACTCTGCGGCAGCCCGCCCTGCCCGGCAGCGAGTGGCGCCTGCCAACGCCAGAGCAGATTTTTGAGGCCAGGAAACAACAATGTGGAGACATTTCCAAGTTGTTCTTCGTCAGAGGGAAGTTGGTGCTTCAGGTCAGCCTCACTGCTCAGTACCGGGCACCTGGTTCTCCAGGGTCCTCCTGAGGAAGGTTCAGCCCACCTGGACCCTCTCACGCGCTGGAAGAATGTGTGAGCGGCTTTTAGAAGACCATGAAGATAGAATTCGGGAGGAATAGGAACAAATCCTCAAGACCAAACTAGCAGGCCATTATCCTTTGTGATATTCACACATGATCATATTATCTAATAATATGGAACAAGGCCAGCGAGCTGTGTTTGTGTCCTGAAGCTTGATTTTTTTTTTTTTTTTTGGACAGGCAGAGTGGACAGTGAGAGAGAGAGACAGAGAGAAAGGTCTTCCTTTTGCCGCTGGTTCACTCTCCAATGGCCGCCGCGGTAGCGCGCTGCGGCCGGCGCACCGCGCTATTCCGATGGCAGGAGCCAGGTGCTTCTCCTGGTCTCCCATGGGGTGCAGGGCCCAAGGACTTGGGCCATCCTCCACTGCACTCCCTGGCCACAGCAGAGAGCTGGCCTGGAAGAGGGGCAACCGGGACAGGATCGGTGCCCCGACCGGGACTAGAACCCGGTGTGCCGGCGCCGCAAGGCGGAGGATTAGCCTAGTGAGCCGCGGCGCCGGCCTGAAGCTTGATTTTTTGCCTATCCGGGTACCAGGTCTGACCTCACAAGATGGCTGCTGCACACGTTTCGCAACTGATTTGATGTGGCACTTCAGCTTCAACTTTGCATTCTGAGAACAGGTAAGTGTTTGTGCCGGCCCATTGTGTACAACTTGAATACTTAAAACTTTGTTTGCCACACTATATCTTTCTTTTTCGCTCATTCAATAAACAGCTGTGTCCTACACAAACTACCTGGAGCAGCAGTTTAGGGAAATATGCTTTCAGTGGGACTTAACAAATGGAGTTTCCCAAAGCACTGTTCTGTAAGAAGTGTGTGCAAAAGTGTGTGTGTGTGTGTGTTTATCTGTATTTTAAGTTATTATTTATTTTGTGCACACTTTTTCATTCTTGGGAATTCTGTCTGAATTTGATGCATGACAATTATGGGTAAAATTATTTGCTTGAGCTACAGAAGATCATGTGACAATATAAGTTGTAAAAGTGGGTTGTTTTATGTGTAGGTATTCCTGTTAAACACAGAGACTATTTCCAGGCACAGAGTATGAATCATAATTTAGCATTACATGTGATTATGATGAAAGGGAGATCTACAATCCTAGATCTACAAATGGGTGGTGAGAAATTAGAAAAAGCTGGAGACCGTTGACACAAGGACTCTGCCTAGCTGTGTTAGAAATATACTTTGACTCCAAGCCTTAAAATACCCAAATGGAATTGGTGCCCACTTCATTCACACAACCAAAGAGCTCTCTGAAACCATCCCTCTATAGTGAAAACATAGATGAGCATGGGGCAGAGCCAGCTCCTGCAGCACGGCTACTTGGGAGGAGCCACTTCACCTTTGTATCAGTTCTTAAAGGTAGAATTTGGCTCCTAGGGTCAGGTTCCCCCAGATTCTTAGAGGGTATCCATGTGCAACTGCCTGAGCTTTGTTTGGCAACCTTCTCCCAATTTTGCTTGTAGACTGCTTTTCATCTTAATTCCAAGGCTGAGGAACAGAGAGTAGCATCGTGGTTTTGAGGAGGTAGAAATTAAGTATAAATTTATTTTTTACTGTGACTTGTTCAGGGCCACATTTTACAAATGCCCTTTTCCCATTATTGTTTCTGGAAAGGAAAGTACTATTCAAATTGTTTTAATTTGAATCTAGAATAGTTTTTTTTTAAATAAAGGACTTATTTTTGAAAAAAAAAATTCAGATGTATACCAGTACCTTCCAAAGTAAGGTCATATTCAGAGACAGTTGTTCTGATCAGATGGCTTAGAGAAATTTCTGGAATATTTTGACATCCAAAGATTCCTTATTAATGAATGTCTTTGATTTAAATCTAGCCAAAATTGCAAATTTATTCTTTGTACATTTTCATATATAGTGTTAATAAGCTTAGTTAATAATCATAATCATCAATAATAATCATAGTTACAGAGAGGGAGAGGTAGAGATCTTCCATCTGTGGTTCATTCTCCAGATGGTCTCAACAGGCAGCAGTGGGCCAGGAAAAGCCAGGAGCAGGAGCTTCATCTGGGTCTCCCACGTGGGTGGTAGGGGCCCAAGCACTTGGACTATATTTTGTTGCTTTTCCCAAGCCATTATCAGGGAGCTGAATCAGAAGTGGAGAAGACAGGATATGAACTGGCGTCCATGTGGGATGCTTGTGTCACAGGCAGCAGCTTCATCTGCTACACCACAATGCGGGCCCCCAACATCACTCTTAAGTGTGTTTTAAAATCAGGAGTACATGTTAAATATTGCTAAAAACTTTTTCAACATCCACCAAAATAATTGTTTTGTTTTCTCCACATATTTACTAATATTGTGAGTTATATTCATGATTTTCTAATATTAAAACATTATATTCCTGGAGTAAATCCCACTTGACCATGGTGCATTGCATTTTTGAAAAGTACTATTGGATTCTGATTATTAATACTTTACTTAGAATCTATGCATTGGTATTCATTAATGAAACTGGTCTATAATTATGTAATTTTTATCAACTTAGCTATCAATGTTACACTAGATTCTTATGACCTTGATCATTTTATGAAGCATTAATGCATCTGTTATTTGAAGATTTGGAAGAGTTATCTTGGGAAGTTATAGGTTCCTAGTCTTTTTTGTAAAGTTGTTATTTTTAGATTTTTTCCCTATATCTCCTATGCTAAATCATTTTTTTTCTTACTTCTACCTTAACTGTGTTCTGTACAGTAGGTTGCATTTTTAAAACATTCTCCAATCTAGTTGCTGGCATTGTGGCACAGTGGGTTAAGTCACTGTTTGCAACACCCATATCCCATATTGAAGTACCAGTTAGAGTCCAGCCAATCTGCTTCTGATCTAATTTCCTGCTAAAGCACCTGAGAAGGCAGTTGAAGATGGCCCAATTGCTTTTGCCTCTGCCACCATGTAGTAGATCAGGTTAGTGTTCCTGGCTACTGGATTTGACCTGGCCCAGAGTTGGCTGTAGCAGCTATTTGGGGAGTAAATCAGTAAACAGGAAATCAATCTCTCTCTCTCTCTCTCTTTCTATCTCTACCTGTTTCTCTGTATTTCAAATAAATAAATCTTAAAAAAATAATTCTATCTACTCTAGTTTTTTTATATTATTCTCTTAAGTTTTTAATTCTCAGCATTTAAATATTTACTGTCTGCTTATTTCATACATTGATATTTGGTTTAAACATTCTTAGACAGTTTTCAAGGTAAAGGATGAACATTTTCAAAAGTAGATTTCAGAATTTCTTCTGTTTCTGGAAATATTTCTTGGATTTTAGTTCTAATTTCTACTCAAATTTACTTTTTTCTTAATGGACTCCAATTGTATATTAATTTGGTCTTTTTTTTATATTGATTTTACCTGTTATATTGAACTTAAGATTTAACTGTTGAGTAAACCCCTATAATACTTTCTTATATTTTCAGTCATATAAATTTTCCTTTTCATATCATGTAATTCAATTTTCAATTTATATTTTTCTCTTCTAGTTCAGTAAATTCTTTTCTATCATTTCACTTATTTTTGACGTATTAGTTGACAATTTGATTTCATGTCTGTGAATGTTTGTTTCAGCAAATTTAAATAAGATGAAAGTGTTGTTTTAAGAGCTCTTCTTTTTTTTTTTCTTTGACAGGCAGAGTTAGGGAGAGAGAGAGAGAGAGAGAGAGAGAGAGAGACAGAGAAAGGTCTTCCTTTTTCAGTTGGTTCACCCCATCAAGTGGCTACTATGGAAGTTGCGTTAAGGCTGGCGTGCTGTGCCAATTCGAAGCCAGGAGCCAGGTGCTTTCTCCTGGTCTCCCATGAGGGTGCAGGGCCCAAGCACTTGGGCCATCCTCCACTGCCTTCCCGGGCCACAGCAGAGAGCTGGACTGGAAGAGGAGCGACTGGGACAGAACCAGCGCCCCAACCGGGACTTGAACCTGGGGTGCCGGCACTGTAGGTGGAGGATTAGCCTAGTGAGCCGCGATGCTGGCCAAGAGTTCTTTTATACTTTCATTTTTCTTTTTTAGGTTTGGGTGTGGGTTGGGGATATGATTTCATTATTAGCTATGTTATAATACCTGATTTTTCTCTTCATGCTAGCTTTGTGCACATTTTTACTTCTATTTTTTAATTTATATTTTAGAAATATTTTTCTATGAAGCAGTAAGAAGTGATTCTGTATTTACCAGTGATTATGGTTTAGGTGAATTACTGGGTTTTACTCTAAGAACATCCTCTTCATTTGGATCTTTGCATTATAATTTTCTTTATAATTCCTTCTTTTTCCTTGTTTTCTTTCTCCTACTTCTGTTGCTTCTTTTCCTTCTTATATCCTCCTCTTTGTGTCTCCTTTTGTTTTCTCTTCTTCAAGTGAAGAGGTTGATGTGTCTCCTGATTTTGTGAATCACCTTTTGTTTCTTCAGTACACTTAACTTCTTCCACTTGTTATCTTCTTTTACATACACTGAAAGTACAAAACATCTCCCCCTTGCCATTGCCCCCTCAGAAGTTGTGCCTTGTCAAAGTGCCTGCTTCTGATTCCATGTATCTTTAAGGTCCTTTCTCTTGATTTTCCTGTTTTGTCAGTGCTTTGTCAATCAGGTCTAAGGCTTATCTCTCAGATTGAGATCTTCTCTTTCAAGAATGATTTTATCTTCCATTCCTCTGCTATCCTCATCTATTTTCAGCACGATGTAACCCAGCTTTATTTTCTGCTCTAGGTACAAATTTCACCCTGTTGTCTTACATATTTGTTTCCTCAATTACAAGGAAATTAAAGTTTGTAATATTCGTTGTCAATCAGTTCTACAGTAGAGTGGCTTATGGGTGTAATTCATTAAACGATGATTATTTAAATGATTTTGGAAGATATCTGAAAAATTGAATTTGGATCACATACATTGTTTTACAAGAGCTCTTTCATATATTTTAAAACTTCATATCTGATGAATATATTTTCTGGATATATTAATTCTGCTTTTGACTGGTTTTACTCTTGGTTTTCAGTAGAATTTTGTCTTCTTCAATTTCTAATTATTTCTTATTTCATCACGAATTTTTATATGTAATTTGAAAATATGGCTGGTATATTTTATCAGATTTATTTTTGAGAGGTAGGTGCTGTGGCATAGTGGGGAATGCTGTCACCTGTGATGCCAGTATCCCATATGGGCACTAATTCTGGTCCTGACTGCTCCACTTCTGATCCAGATCCTTGCTAATGTGCCTGGAAAAGCAGTGGGTAATCAACGTGCTTGGGCCCCTGCACTTAGGAGACTTGGAAGAAGTCTGGCTCTTGGCTCTTGGTTTCAGTCTGATTCAGCTCCAGCAGTTGCAGTCATTTGAGGTGAACCAGCAGATGGAATACTTCTCTCTCTCTCTTTGTCTCTTCCTCTCTCTCTGTAACTCTATCAAATAAATTAAATAAAATCTTTAAAGAAGATTTATTTTTGCCTTTGATAATAGATAGGCTAATGACAATGCAAATAGTTATGTCATTCTTGGCCTCCTTAGATTGGTATGGCATTGGGACTCTTGAAAGGTGGCTCCAGTCAATATGAAGGATTAATTTAATTTCTTCTTACTCTTAAAACACAATGCTTTCATATGAACAAAATTCCTATCTTTTTCTATTCCTAAACTTCAATTTTTATCCTCTTACTCTGTGTGTCTGACAAAAAATTTTGCTTACCTTATCAATTTTTATCATTTTTAGAATATGTAGTAACCTTGGTTGCAAAGTAGCCCCCAAAGTCATAATAACCCACACATTATTTTTTATCCTTGATCATTTACTTGCAAATCTTTTCTTTTTTGGAAGCTCTCTAGTGAGTTTAAATAGATTTTTGTTGTTGTATATTTTTCTATTATATATTTTACCTCTGTATACTAAGTGGATTAATTGGAAAAAACATAGTCTGTCAATGTTGTAAAATCTTAAGTGTTTTCATTATAAATTATTGTTGATTAGTATATAAGCTCTATTTTGGTCTGTTTAAGAGAAAAAAATAGATATTACTATTAATGGTTTATGCCACCAATGCTCTAAAGATTATCTGACATATTTTCCACTTTCTTGGTTTTGTCATTTGGTGCTAAGAATTTATTTCTAGCACAATTTTTCATATCCTTAGATAATAACCTCTGTATTTTTCCTTTGCTAAATCTTTGTCATTGTTAAGCACATTAAATTTCTTTTTGTTTGAATGTGGTCTCTATTTCACCGTTACTCTTGAATGACAGTTTTTGTGTTGTTATTTTCAATTTTTACTGATTTATGTCTATGTGTTTCTTCTATTTGTCTTGTTGGGAATTGATTTTGTACAGAATCTGTGGACTCATGCCTTTCCTTCATTTGTTAGAAATCTTCAAATAATCTATTTGAATACTGCTTTTCCTATATTTTCTCTATTGTCTCCTTATATAAATACAAGGAGATTTGTATTAAGATGTCTTACTTTATTTCTGTTCCTCATAAACTTTTTATAATTACCTTTTCTTTCTTCCTATAGTCTGATTTATTCTTATTGAAGTTCTCTCTTCAGTTGTACCTAATAAGGCTAGTAGAACGTGATAGTGGAGTGTGTGGCCTTTTTAGACAGATGCTAACTTTTAATCCTAGTTCTTCTAGCTAGCAGTTACATAATTTAGGCAAGTGTCTAAATCTCTTGTCTTCATTTTCTTTAACTGCCATGAAAATAATAATAATAATAATAGATATTTTATAGGGTCCTCTAAGTGTTAGCTTAGTTAATCAATATAAAGTCCACTGAAGAATGTCTGACCCATTTTCAGCCATCCTTGTTGGCTGTTGTATGGTCTACTTAACCTGTCCATGGGCCTGAGTTTTAAATTTTATATTTGTAAGACTGTATTTTTTATGTTTACAGTTTTTATAAGTTTGTGTTATTTATTTATATTTAGTTGAAACGTTTTGTGTGTGTGTGTGTGTGTGTGTGTATGAGAGAGAAAGAGAAAGAGAGGAAGAGAAAAAGAGAGAAAGAGAGAGAAAAGGACTTCCATCCATTGGTTCAGTTCCCAAATGCCTGCAACAGCCAAACTGGGCCTGGTTGTAATCTGGAGCCAGGGACTCCCATGTGGTTGGCAAGAATCCTAGAACTTGAACCATCACCTATTGCTTCCCAGGAAGCAGTACATTAGCAGGAAGCTGTATAGGAAATGGCAGCAGCAGGACTCCATCCTAGGCATTCATATATGACATTCAGACATCCCAAGCAGTGGCTTATCCCTCTTTGTCACAATGCCTGCCCTTGTTTTTATTTTCCCTAGTTTTTCTTTTTCTTTTTATGCCTTTGACTCTACTTTTATCTTTAGCTATGCTAAACATATTTATTTTTATTCTGTATCTGGAAATTCTAGTTGAATGAAATCCATCATGAAATTATGAGCAGTGTTCAAAAATTTTATCATGAAAAGGCAGGGTTTGCATTAGCACAAATTAATAGAGTAATTTCAATATGTCATTGTAAGTAGCTCACTATGCTTTGGGATTTGATACTCAGACATTGTAATATTTAGAAGTCTGATTTTTCTCTTTTTTCATATATATTGTTGTTTATAATATCTTCCTATGTATTTTTTTTCTTAAGGCCTTATATTTGTTTATTTATGTTTTAATCCCTGTGGGTTCTGGGATAAGGCTACATTCTCTAAGAAAGGATTGGCAGTTGCTTTTGTCAGTAATGAAATAGGCTTGCTTGTGACAGTTATAAATTTAATCCTGCATTGGCTGTTATTTAAATCTCAATCAGATGATTATCAGTTTATAATTATGAATTTTTGGTAGGTATGTTTTGTTGCTCTATTACAGACTTAAAAGTGATCTCCAAAATATTCACATAATAGTCTTGGGACTTGTGGATATTACCTTATTGGGGAAAAGGGTTTTGGGGCTGGTTCTTGATGAAATGATATGTATTCTTATAAGAGGTAAATAGAGGGAGTTTTAAACATAGGCAGAGAAGGGAGGTTATTGTGACTAGAGAAGCAGAGATTGATGTGATGCAACCACAAGCTAAGGAATACTAGAAGCCACAGGAGGTGAAAGAGACACATGAATAGATTCTTTCTTGAAGCCTCTGCTGTGATCCACTGTTTGCCAAAATCTTGCTTTTGGCTTGATGGTGAGAACATAAATTTTTGCTCTTTTAAGCTAACTAGTTTGTGGTCATTTTTACAGCCATCACAAAATCTAAGACATCATCTACTCAAAGCCAAAGCAAAGACATTCCTCTCATTTTTCTTGGTGAAATAAGAAAAAATAAGTAGATGTTGATTAAATTTATGTTGATCACCACATTTGTGAAATATGCTATTAAAAGAGCGTCACATATCTCAAAACCTTCATTTATACTTTTTTTTACATGGGTTATTGCAGCAACTTTTCTGCTATATCTCACAATTGGTCCTTAGTTATCTTGGGAAATTACAGATTTCCATAAGTACTTCTCCAAAATACCATTATAAGGTAGGAGCATCCTAATACAGAACACAATACTCAATGGCAATAAATAACCAGGTTTTGAAAGTTACTTGAAAATTTGTATTATTTATGTTTCTAGACTTTGCTTTTATCCTATAAAAGTTTAGCTCCAAGTAACATCCAATTATCTGACTAAAGGAAAGTTTCAACAATTATGCCAGTAGTGGACTCTGCTGCCTTTGATTTGGAAAAGATCTTCTCAGAGCCATTGAAAAAGAAAAGTTTGTTTCTGCTTCATACATTAGTCTTCTAAAGGCCTTTGATCTCTGTAAAGGTATTCATGGTCCAAATAACCACTGCATTCTTATAGAAATAAGTGAAGTCTGGATTTAAAATAATTGACACCTAAGGGAAAACTTATTAAATGTAGTAATCTTTATCTGCCATGTAAAAGGGTTTTTTTTAGATCAAACATTAAAAGTGAATAAATCTTTTTTTTCTTTAAAATTAGTTATTTAAAGATGAGTAAGGATATCTATTCAGTATTAAATAGGAAAGCACCCTGAGAAAATATAGATAGCTTAAATGGAGGCAGTCTGTCAGACAGCCACATTTAAAATATATTTCCCTTACCTTAATGCAAAATAGAGAAAAATTGCAGATGGTTCATACAAAACAGCAACATATGATATCAGATTTAACTAACAAGCATTTACATCTTTTAACATAGTTCCATTTTTTACTTACCTGTGGATAGATGGATGAGTTCTTTGGAAACCAGTAATTCTTATTTTGAGTTTTAGAATTCCTAAGTGAGTTTGTTTTATGGGGAATTTCTCACTACTTAAAGAATTCATTTTCTCATCATAGTATTTATTTTCATCATATCTTCATATCTTATTAGCCTTAAATTTGAGAAAGAAGCTGATCCTGAATATAAGGAATTTTACTCCTGGGATCTCATTTCCGTTACTAAAAGCCATATGGCTAAATAATTACTATGTTCCATGGTTAGAAGTTCAATAGATTATACTTTGGAGAGCCACCTAAGGGAAGCACAGTTTCTTTTGAGAAGCTAGAATTAAAATAGCAAACATATTATAATGAAATTGAGAGAGTAGACCTTGAAAGAAATGAGGGAAATTCATTTAGATTTAATGCTTTGGCTCCTGAGTATGGGGAAGATTTTGCTTCAGTATAAACTGAAATAGTTTTGCATTTCTTTTGTTGGTATTAAATAAACTTGTGTTTCATTTTCTGATTTACACTGCATGCATTTTGTGATTGTGAATGATCAACAGAAAGATGGGTAACACATTATTTCAGGGGGTTGGCATTCTTCCAAAATGTGGCTATGAATTACATATTTTACACATATAGATGTCTGCTTTGCATGACATACTGCAATGATTCCATGTGTATTCCTTTAGTAACATAAGTATAGCCTCACTGGACATCAAGCCAAACCACTGACACCCATTTTCCCCCAGAAATCTGATACCTGAGAGTTATATTATTAAAGATTGTAGCCTTGTGAGTCACACCAAATGAAGGTAGAATTGAATTAACTTATGATAATGAAAATTGTTTTAGTTAACAGCTTTTTTTCTTTTTTATAGAAAGTTTTTATTTAATAAATATAAATTTCGTAAGTATAACTTTTGGATTATAGCAGTTCTTCCTCCTATACCTGGCCTCCCACACCCAAATCATCCCACCTCCTACTGTCTTTCCCATCCCATTCTTCACTAAGATTCATTTTTAATTATCTTTATATTCAGAAGACCAACTCTATACTAAGTAAAGGCTACAATAATTTGTATTTACATGGACACACAAAGTAAAAAGTACTGTTTGAAGACAATTTTTACTGTTGATTCTCATAGTACATACACACATTAAGGAAGTCCTACATGGGGAGCAAGTACACAGTAACTCCTGTTGTTGATATAACAATTGACACTCTTATTTATGATGTTAGTGATCATCTGAGGCTCTTTTCATGAGCTGCTAAGGATATGGAAGCCTCTTGAGTCCACCAACTCCGACCTTATTTAGACCAGGACATAATCAAAGTGGAAGTTCTCGCCTCTCTTCAGAGAAAGGTACCTCCTTCATTGATGTCCCCTTCTTTCCATCGGGATCTCACTCACAGAGATCTTTCATGTAGGCCATTTTTTGCCAGAGTGTCTTGGCTTTCCATGCCTGAAATGCTCTCATGAGCTTTTCAGCCAGATCTGAATTCCTTAAGGGCTGATTCTGAGGTCAGAGTGCTGTTTAGGACATTTGTCATTCTAATGAAAGAATACCATTCCAGTTTTCAAGTTAAAGCTGTTTAACTTGAAAAAGTTGCAGACTTCAAAGAAAAGAAAATATCAGTGTATCTCCAATATTGGGAATGGAGGTTTTGATATTCATAATGTTCACATGAAAAAAAACCACTTGAAATAAAGAAGTTGGGGGAAATAATTTTTCTTTTAGAATGGAGAGAGATTGTTTGAGGGATAATGACTCAATTGTACTCTTCAAGCATATTGAACATCATTATGAATAATTGCTTGTTCTTTTTTTTTTTTTTTAATTTTTTGACAGGCAGAGTGGACAGTGAGAGAGAGAGAGACAGAGAGAAAGGTCTTCCTTTTGCCGTTGGTTCACCCTCCAATGGCCGCCGCGGTAGCGCGCTGCGGCCGGCGCACCGCGCTGTTCCGATGGCAGGAGCCAGGTGCTTCTCCTGGTCTCCCATGGAGTGCAGGACCCAAGCACTTGGGCCATCCTCCACTGCACTCCGTAGCCACAGCAGAGAGCTGGCCTGGAAGAGGGGCAACCAGGACAGGATCGGCGCCCCAACCGGGACTAGAACCCGGTGTGCCGGCGCCGCAAGGCGGAGGATTAGCCTGTTGAGCCACGGCGCCGGCTAATTGCTTGTTCTTATCTCAAAAGAAGAGATTCCTGGAACAAGTGGGAAAAAATTAGGACATTTGAATAAATTTCTGGAAATCAGGTTGGGTAAGTAATAAAGTAGATATCAAAAACTTATTCTTGAAAAAAAGCAGACTGAAAGAGGCAGAACCTGATTTCTTGACATTCATATGTATCTTGTTGTCTTAGGACTTCTTTACTATTCTTTGAAAAATGAAATTGTGTTGTTTTATTGCTAAAGGCTGCCTGCTTTTGTTGGAAAACTTAAGTATCTTTCAAAATTAGACATTCAAACAAAGATTACTTGTTGTAACATAAACCATATTTTGATCATCAGAATTTGTAGCAGTTGTTTCAGGGTATCAGGGGATTTTTCTTTGTTTCCACATTTCTCCTTAAATTATACACATTTTCTGACCCTTTGCCAAGCCCCTGGTAGAGAAACATTATTTAGGAGATCAAACACAGATCATATGAAAGAAACATCTGTTGTAGCTATTGTTTTTCAGAAGTTCAGGTTGCCCAAGAGGTCCACTAGGCAATACTTTCCAATTCTCATTTCTGTACAACTGGGAGATCTTGGTGGCAGTAAAGGATAAAAGGCCTTTTATTTAATGTTTGAGATATGTGTGTGTCCTGAAGTTATTTGTGCTGTAAATGTTTTGGAGGAAAATAATCCATGGTGATTGTTTTAGATTTTTCTCTGCTTTGCAAAGCCAGTTAGTGTTACAAAACTCATCATTTGGAATGGACAAGGAGAAGCCAAAAAAGAGGAAGGGATGGGAAGCAGCTGTTGCTTTAATTGTTTCTTGATTTCCTAGTCCCATCTCCACCTATTGCTTTAATCCCCAACATTTTCAAAACCCAATCCTCAAAGCAGAGCTCATGTTCAGGGGAGGAGATGGTTCTTTCCAGGCTCAAATTCCTTTAGACTCTGATTTCCGCTACCCCCTACCTCCTAATCAACTATTGGGCCTCAAATACTTTTTAAAAATAGATCAAAAAGGGAAAAGTAATTTATATTTTAATGACAAGGCTTGGTTATATGTTGGGTACAGAAGGTTTATAGCCCAGGGAGGTAATTACTCAGGTTGAAGGTGCTTCATCTGTTTACATTGCAGTTTTCAACAGGGTGATGTTCTCAGTGAAACTGGTGATGACAAAACCATCTGTGAAGCTGTGCAAGGAAATTTCATCTAAGCAACATTTCCTTTGTTCTTCAATTATCAAATTGAAAATTAATTGCAGATGTTATTACTTTCATTAAAACAACCCAACAAAAATCTTAAGTATGCAATTATATATATTTGATGTATACAGTTCAGTGTATGTGTGGTAAAAAAAGGATGGTCCAAATAGTTCCAGACTTTGTTCAGGATAAGAGGGCAGAAGCTCAGTAAACCGTACTTCTGCAACCCACTAGTAGTTTACTCCCAATTTGCCCCTAAAGTTGCGTTCTAACTTGTACACCGTGTGAACCTACAGAATACATTGAAAAATCATGTCTCCCCTGCTCTATTGGCATTGTCTTCCTTCCTTCCTTCCTTCCTTCCTTCCTTCCTTCCTTTTTTTTTTTTTTTTTTTTTTTTTTTTTACAGGCAAAGTTAGTGAGAGAGAGAGACAGAGAGAAAGGTCTTCCTTCTGTTGGTTCATCCCACAAACGGCCTCAATGGCCAGCGTGCTGTGCTGATCTGAAGCCAGGAGCCAGGTGCTTCCTCCTGGTCTCCCATGCGGGTGCAGGGCCCAAGCACTTGGGCTACCCTCCACTGCCTTCCCGGGCCATAGCAGAGAGCTGGACTGGAAGAAGAGCAAGCAGGACAGAACCAGTGCCCCAACTGGGAGTAGAACCTGGAGTGCTGGTGCTGCAGGTGGAGGATTAGCTTAGTGAGCTGAGGCGCCAGCCTGGCATTGTCTTTTATATTAAATTTATTCTATTAGAAAGTTGAAAGAACCAGAGATGAGTAAGAAAACATGATTAAATGATTTTTTAACCTCTACTTTGGAAGATGTTCAGTTCAGTGTTATCTTAAGATTAGAGAATCATGGTATGGATTAACTCTTTTGCATAGAGTTATCATCATCATTATATGGCCAATGACAACTACTTCCCTAATAATTAGATTAATGGTATGTTTTTTTGGCAGCAGTTGTTACTATGATTTTCTAATGTTGACTTTCTATTTCCACTTTCTTTCTATACTTGCTTACTAGGAATATTCTATAAGGAAAAGTTACCACTTTATCCTTATTTAGTTGTGAGTGCAAATATTTGCTTATATCAGATGGAATAATGAGTATTAATTTTATTCTAGAAGCTGTACTCTATTTTGTTTCTCAAAAGTTTCCAACTTTTTTTCAATAGAAGCTTTTTCGGGTTGGCTTTTGTGTACAATTCCCTACTTTATTCACCACTCCAGAATCATCTTTCATTTTCTTGCCCTATCCCTAGATTCAGTCATTTCTCCAAATATTTGATTTCTTGAATAGTACATTTGATCACAACAATAAAAATACCTTTGGGTGTGTAGAGCTTGGAAATGCATGTATATAGGTAATTCAGCCACACATACCACATTCCCTCCTAAACACATATCTTTATTTCTCTAACTCAGTAAGAGAGAATACATATGGAGGCATGAGATTCCAAAGTAACACCAGAAGTCCATTCAGAGTATCTTAGAGTATTTAATTATAATTTCTTTTTCTGATAGTAATAAATCTGATTTTTAGAAAGTATTTATTTATTTTTTATTTATTTATTTTTGGATAGGCAGAGTGGACAATGAGAGAGAGAGACAGAGAGAAAGGTCTTCCTTTTCCATTGGTTCACCCTCCAATGGCCGCTGTGGCCCGCGCACCGCGCTGATCTTAAGGCAGGAGCCAGGTGCTTCTCCTGGTCTATCATGCAGGCACAGGGCCCAAGGACTTGGGCCATCCTCCACTTTATTTATTTAAAAGGTAGCTTGAAAGAGAGGGAAAGGGATGGCGAAATGACAGGGGAGAGAGAGACAGAAACAAAGAGACAAAAAGAGTGAGATCTTCTAGGTTTTGGTTCATTCTTCAAATACCTGCAACAGTTAGTGGTGAGCCAGGCTGAAACCAGGAGACAGGAACTCCATCTGGGTCTCTCACATGGATGGCAGGAATCCATGTACTTAGACCATCGTCTACTACTTCCCAGGTGTCTTAGCAAGGGGCTGGATTGGAAGCAGAAGTGAGACTTTATCTCAGGCACTCTGATACAGAATATTGGTGACCCAAGCCATGGCTTATCCTGTTGCACTACAATACTTGCCCCCAAGTCTCATTATTTAAAATATACTTATTTCTTCAACCCTTGTATACACAACAATTAGTTTCGGAAATTCTGACCCAAACTTCTGCAAGAAACATGTCTGCTAAATATAGTCAAAGTATTTCCATGCAACATTTTGTGTTTGTGACTTACAGTGTCCAGGGAAAGTATTGATTTCCAAAGTACATAAAGTTAGCTTAGTTATTATTGGCCTACTCCAGTGTGGATATTTTATTTATTTGTAATATAATTAGGTTTATTTGTTATAGTTTGTATTCTATTTTGTTTTCTCTTCTTATCCTTGTTGAATATTTTCTACCTACAAATTCTATGAAGGATATAAAAACTCTGCCTAGCCTGAGGCACAACAATTTTCTCCTATATTTTCTTTCAGAATTTTTATTGGTTTGAATTTTACATTTTACTCTATGATTTGTTTTGAGCATTCCTGGCACCATTTTTGAAAAGGCTATGCTTTTTTCACTGAATCATCTTTGTATCTTTTTCAAATATCAGTTGATTGTAATTCTGTGGATATATTTCTGTATTCTATTCTGTTCTGTGAATTTATGTATCTATTCTTTCACTGTTTTATACTACCTTGGCTACTCAAGCTTTCTATTATCTTCAAATTGGCTAGTCTTCCTTTCTTTGTTCTGCATTTTCAAAAATTATTTAGACTCTTCTAGCATTTGTTGCATTTTGTATATACTTTACAATCAGTTTCTCAGTATCTACTCCACACCCTGAACAACACAAGAAAAAAGCCTGTAAGGAATTGAATTGAATTAGGTAATAATTTACGTCTAAGTAATTTGAGGATTCTAATTCATGAAAACGGAGTATCCCTCCATTTCTTATCTTCTGAATTCTTTTTTGTAGTGTATTATAATTTTCAGCATACATACCTTTCATGTATTTTGGTACATTTATAGCTAAATACATTATTTTCTTCCATATTGCACTATTTTAAATTAAGAGTGGGAATGTGAGAGGGAGGGGGATAAAGGGCTCATGGACAGGAAGGAGGGATGGGGGAGAAGTGTCACTATGTTCTTAAATATGTACATGTGAAATATATGAAACTGGTATAACACAAAATTAAAATTAGAAAAAGATTCACTTACTTATTATGAAAGTCAGTTACAGAGAGTGGAAAAGATATAGAAAGAGCAATAGCTTCCATCTACTGGTTCACTCCTCTATGGCCAGCACAGCCAGCGCTGGGCCAGGCAAAAGCCAGGAGCCAGAAGTTTCATCTGGATCTCTTATATGGGTAACAGGGGCCCAAATCTTTCTGCCATCTTTCACTGTCTTTCCCAGACCATTACCAGCTGACTGGATTGGAAATGGAGCAGCCGGGACATGAACCAACACCCATATGGGATGCTGCCGTCACAAGTGATAGATTCACCCACTATACCATGACACTGGCTCCTGTAACTGTATTTTAAACATCTCAATTTAATTGCTATTATACAAAAATTTTTCATGTTGGTGAATAAAAATAGAATTTGTTTTTATGTATTTATTTGGCATCTTATGAAGTTTTTAAACTGACTTACAAATTTGATAAGGTACTTTAGGATTTTTCTGCATAGACAATCATATATTGTGGCTTTCTTTTTGAGTTATGATTTATTTCAATACATATTGTTTAATTTCCAAATACTGGGGATTTCCAGATATCTGTTTTTGGAATTTATACATTTTCTTTATAAATTTACGTTATATTTGGTATTATGTCAGTCTTTTGAATTTGTAAATATTCTGCTTAAGGTGTAGAATATTGTCTAAGTTGTTAAGTATTTCCTGCATGCTTGAAAAAAATATGTATTCTGTTATTTCCTGCTATTCACACTGATTTCTTTGCTATATCAGTTCCTGAGGAAGAGGTTTTATAATTGTGGATTTGTCCACTTTTTCTTTTTGTTCTATTAACTTTTGATTAATACACTTTGAATCTCTGCTAATAGGTATATACGTAACATCTGGTAAGATATTAATTAAATATAGGCTGACTTCCCAAGATGATTAGATAGAAGAAATAAAATTTCCATTCATCATTTTTTATCCCTCCATTGAAAAAGTAGAGGTCTGTATCTTGCATTTCACATTAAGTTGAGAAATGTTTATGGGTAAAGTAGATATTTAAATTTACTGAACGAAAATAAGTTCTATTTTTAGCATTCTTTATTGCCAACTTGCATTGCCAAAGCAAGCATTTACCATCTAAAATGGTGTCAATTTGTTAGTAAAACTAAAGCTTGATGATTTCTTTTAAAAATTTCTTTTAGGGCCAGCGCCATGGCTCACTAGGCTAATCCTCCACCTGTGGCGCGACACCCCAGGTTCTAGTCCCGGTCAGGGTGCCAGATACTGTCCCGGTTGTTCCTCTTCCAGTCTGGCTCTCTGCTATGTCCTGGGAGGGCAGTGGAGCATGGCCCAGGTGCTTGGGCCTTGCACCTGCATGGGAGACCAGGAGGAAGCACCTGGCTCTGGATTGGCACAGAGCACTGGCTGTGGCGGCCATTTTGGGAGTGAACCAACAGAAGGAAGACCTTTCTCTCTGTCTCTCTCTCTCTCACTGTCTAACTCTGCCTGTCAAAAAAAATTTTCTTTTAAAAATTAATGTATTTATTTGAGAGAGAGAGACTTTTCATTTGCTGGTTTACTCTTCATATACCCACAACTTCTAAGGCTGGGCCAAGTTGAAGCCCGGAAATGAAACTACATCTGTTTCCTGTATGGGTGGCAGGAGCCCAAGTACCTGCTACCCCTTAGAGTCCATGTTAGCAGAAGTTGGATTGGTAGCAGAGGTGAGAGTGATGTCCTGGCATTCTGATATGGGATGCAGGTATCCCAAGCTGCAGCTTAATATCTACACCACCTATAGCTTCAACTTGAAGTTTTAATATTTCATATTTTGTTCAACCAAAGACATATGTCATTTGTTTTTAAATGCCTTTCTGTGTATCCAGTAGTTTCCTTTAATGATCATACTTAAAGTCTGTAATTGGCAGGATTGTAACATGCTCCTCAATGTTCCCATCATCTGGTCTGCATTTGCTTTATAATTCTTACCTGTTGAGTGTGGATAGGTAAGTTTGAGGTTATTTCATCCCATGACATATTTACATAAAATAGTGAAGTGAAACAACTTTTCAGATGTGAAGGGTAATTATGGCTTATAATCAGTTAAATTTACTTTAATCTAAAGGAAAATTATCCAGATGGGCAAGATTGAATCAGATGAGTCCTTTATTTTATTATTTTTTTAGATTTATTTATTTATTTGAAAGGCAGAGTTAGAGGGAGAGAGAAGGATCAAACAAAGAGCGTGATCTTCCATCTTCTGGTTCATTCCCTAAGTGACCATAATAGCCAGGGCTGGGCTTGCTGAAGCTAGAAGCCAGTAGCTTCTACTGGGTCTCCCGCATGTGTGCAGGGTCCCAAAGACTTGGGCCATCCTCTGCTGCTTTCCTAGGCACATTAGCAAGGAGCTGGATCAGTAGTGGACCAGGTTGGACTCACACTGGGACTCATATGGAATGTCAGGACTGCAGGCCATGGCTTTCACCTGCTGTGCCACAGCACCGGCTTCCCTACATAGTCCTTAAAAAGTGGATCTGGCCTGGTGCTGTGGCTCAATAGGGTAATCCTCCGCCTGCGGCGCTGGCACACCAGGTTCTAGTCCTGGTTGGGGTGCCGGAGTCTGTCCAGTTCGCTCCTCTTCCTGTCCAGCTCTCTGCTGTGGCCCGAGAGTGCAGTGGAGGATGGCCCAAGTCCTTGGGTCTTGTACCCGCATGGGAGACCGGGAGAAGCACCTGGCTCCTGCCTTCGGATCAGCGTGGTGCACCAGCCACAGTGCACCAGCCGCAGCGGCCATTGAGGGGTAAACCAATGAAAAAAAAGGAAGACCTTTCTCTCTCTCTCTCTCTCTCTCTCTCTCTCTCTCTGTCCACTCTGCCTGTCAAAAAAAAAAAAAAAAAAAAAGTGGATCTGGAAGTGAGAGAAAGATTTCAGAGAGATTTTAAATAGCAGACATGGTTTCCTTTAAATACCTTTCAATTTTTGATATCTTTAAATATTTGAGGAGTCATAAATTTCTTGGTATAACACAGGAAATGAATCTAAAGCCTTAGAAAGAAAAAAAATATCAAGATCTGAGATGACTGAATAGAGAAGCCCAGAACTCACCTCCATCACAGAGAAGAATCAGAACAACAAAGGAAGGACCATGTTTCCAGGAAACTGACTAAGTTGAAAAACTTCAGTAAAGAAGTCATGGGAACTATTAGTGCAGAGATGTGGAAAGTCAGCATACAGAGAGAAACAAAGCACACTACAATTCCTACTCTGGCTCTCTAGATGAGAGACTGCATGTTGCAGGAAAAGACAAACCAAAAGCTCTGCAACCCCATCCATTACTGCAGACTGGCAGCCCTGTCTACACGATATTTCAACAGTCCTCACTAGCTTTAAACCCAGTGTAGAAAACAGAGTACAGTGAGAATGACTGCTTTGCTCCAAAAAAAAAGAACCTATGTTGTCTCTCACTCTCCAAATCCCAGATCCAAGCTGTAACAGCACAGTCACTGCTAAAACCCATCCTGTGTTGGAGGACAGCAAGCAGCCCCAACACCATCAGAAGGCCTCTCCCCCACCATATAAGCCCCAGCATCACCTTTGCATGCCCTTTGGGAAATGGAGACAGTCCCTTCTGTGTCCGGCAGATGTGGGGCGGTGACTGTTGAGCTGTGACCCTGGATTAACTTGTACACACCAGTGGGACTTGGAGGACTTTGACTGCATTTGTGGTTGATTGCTGCTAGCCCACAATCTGCAGCATAACATGTACTCACTCTGGAAGACTTGGATAAGGATCGTACTGCATCCTGAAGCTCTGTGAATATTGGCTCTGTATATCCCAAGAGCACCTGTTATTGTCCTGTAGAAGCTGGGAATGACACTATCTCTATTCTTTTGCTGCAGATCCATGGCTTCCAGGGCATAATCCACAGTGTAATGTATGTGTTTCCTGTATGACCTGGACAAGAAACCCTTCATTCTCTATAGCTTCAGGACTGTGATGATTAGTATCCTGTGTTTCAGAGTCACCTGACTCCACCCTGAAGGTTGGTGGGAGACCCTACCTGCATTCTAGTGATCCATCCCTACACCTGTAAGTGCACAATGCCAAGAATAATTTATATTCACTTCACAGGGCCTGGAAAACATCCTCTTCACATCCGCTAGTGTAGGGACATGGGATTTTAGTACTAAAAATTTCATCATTACCTATGTCTTACCCCCAGGACCTGGGAAAGGTGCTGTTAATATTGCACAGTCCTAGGGTCATAGCTATTAGTGCCACAAGCCTTAGATTTGCCTTACTGGACAAATGCTGGCTCCCTACATCCCAAAGCATCAGCAATGGGGCTACTGCTATCACAAGCACTAGTGTGACTGACAACCAACTCTACAGGGCCTGAAGATACCCACCTTTGGATACTCATGTCCAGTTCAAAGTCATACAACTACTTTCACTATCTGCTGCTAATAGACACATGTGGCACACATAGATGCTACTGACATTGATTATAGCTGAGGATTATATTTTGAGCTTATCTAGAGTGAAAAGCAATGCAACAATCCACATGATACCCCAATTTCCACATAAACAAAATAGTCTTTTCCAATGAAAGCTATTCTATAAAGAAGAAGGAACCACTGCATCAGATGTGCAGACACCAACTTAAGGACATAGAAAACACTAAGATGCAAGTAAACAAGACTCCTCGAAAAGAACACAACAGTTATATATAAATACATTCTTATTTGAAAGACATCTGTGCAATTCCACAAAAAGAATTCAAAATAATTTTCCTAAGTAAACCCAATGAGATATAAGAGAATACAGATAGACAAGAGAAATGAGGAAAATGATACATGACATGAATATGAAATTCCACAAAAAGAAATCATTAAAAAGAATCAGCTAATCTTTTATATTTGAAAGCTTTAATCAATGAAATAAAAATACACTTGAGAACTTCAACAGGAGAATAGATCAAGCAAAAGAATTTCTAATCTTGAGGACAATACTTTTGAAACAATCAAGGCATACAAAAATAAGTAGAATTTAAAGGAATGAAAAAAAAAAGCCTGTGAGACATATAGGATCCCATTAAGTAAACAATATTCATGTTATAGGGCTATCTGAAGGAGAAAAGAAAGAAAAATACATTGAGAATCTATTTAAATGGTACTTAAGAACTTCCCAAGTCTTGAAATACATCCAGATCTAGAAAGTTCAGAGGACCCCAACCAGACTCCACCAAAAAAAGACTCTTCTCAAAGCATATTGTAGTCAAATTATCACAAGTTATGGAAAAGGATGAAATCATAAAGAGAGTGAAGGAATCATGTTGTTCTAAATATATATAAAGGAAAATCCATTAGAATTACATCAAGCTTTTCAGCAGAAATCCTGTAAGGCTAGAAGAGGGTTGCATGATATATTAAAGATCTTGAAATATAAAGAAAAAGAGAATAATCTGTCAAGTGACACTATCCTTTAGAAGTGAAGGAGAAATAATTACATCCCAAACAGGTAAACATTGAAAAAATTTATCACCATGAAACCAGCCCTACAAGAATTCTGCAAGTAGTTCTGAAGGATCATAGCAACTACATTAGAACATATAATAGTATAAAATTCATTAGCACAGCAGATTCTCAAAAAGCAAAGGGAAGAGAATCCAACCTTATCCTGACAGAACACTACCAAAATACAGATAAATAATGAGAGGCAGAAAGACACAGCAAATATATGAAACAATGAGTAAACAATCAACAAAATGGCAGGTGTTACTTCTTATCTACCAGCATTAACCTTGAATGTACTTGGATTACATTTGCCCAGTAAGATAATATATGTATGTTCTTTTTTTCTTTTTTATTTCATAAATAAATTTACAAAGTGCAAATTTTGTATTGTTGTGGCTCCCCCCCACCCAAACCTCCCTCCCTCCCATGGCCCTCCCCCCCCTCTCCCATCCCGCCCTTTATCGAGTTTCATTTTCAATTACCTTCATATACTGAAGATCAACTTAGTACATACTAAGCAAGGATTTCAACAGGCTGCATTCACACAACTGCACAAGGTATAGGGTATTGTTCGACTAGTAGTGTTTTTACGTTTCATAGTAAAACACATAAAGGACAGAAATCCTACGTGGGGAGCATGTACCCAGTGACTCCCGTTGTTGATTTAACAATTGGCACTCTTATTTATGACGTCAGCAATCACCCGAGACTCTTGCTATGAGCTGTCTAGGCTATGGAAACCCCTTGAGTTCACCAACTCTGAACTTGTTTAGTCAAGGCCGTGTCACAGTGGAGGTTCCTTCCTCCCTTCAGAGAATGGCGCCTCTCTCCTTGATGGCCTGTTCCTTCTGCTGGGGTCTTGTTCACCAGGATCTTTCATTTAGATTGTTTTTTGCCACCGTGTCATGGCTTTCCATGCCTGTGAGACTCTCATGGACCTTTTAGCCAGATCCAAATGTCCCAAGGGTTGATTCTGAGGCAGGAGTGCTGTTTTGGGCATTTGCCATTCTAGGAGTCTGCTGTGTGTCCTGCTTCCCCCACAGGATCATTCTCTCCCTTTTAATTCTATCCTTCATTATTTGCTTACACTGGTCTTATTTGTGAAATCTCTTCGACACATACCCTATCTTTTTGATCAGTTGTGTATTTATACTTACCACTTTACCAAGTGCACTGGCATTGGTACCTGCCTCCTTGGTAAGATTGATGTGAAATCCCCTGGCACATTTCTAGTTCCACCATTGGAGGTAAGTCCAAGTGAGCATGTGCCAACCTATATATCTCCTCCCTCTCTTATTCCCACTCCTATGTTTAACAGAGATCACTTTTCTGTTACTTTTAAATGCCTAAGAATGATTGTGCATTGATTACAGAGTTCAACCAGTGGTCTTATGTAGAACAAACAGAGCAACACCACCACCACCACTAACAACAAAAATACTAAAAGGAATAAAATAGTAAGTTGTTCCTCAACAGTCTAGACAAGTCATTGTCTCTCATAGTGTCCATTTCACTTAGCAACAACAACAACAACAGCAACAATACTAAAAGGAATAAAATAGTAAGTTGTTCCTTAACAGTCTAGACAAGGGCTGATCATGTCATTGTCTCCCATAGTGTCCATTTCACTTAGCAACAACAATAACAACAACAACAACAACAATACTAAAAGGAATAAAATAGTCAGTTGTTCCTCAACAGTCTAGACAACGGCTGATCATGTCATTGTCTCTCATAGTGTCCATTTCACTTCAATGGGTATCATTTTAGATGCTCGTTTAGTTGCCATTGAACAGGGAGAACATATGATATTTGTCCCTTTTGGACTGGCTTATTTCAATCAGCATGATGTTTTCCAGCTTCCTCCATTTTGTTGTAAATGCCCGGATTTCATTGTTTTTTACTGCTGTATAGTGTTCCATAGAGTACATATCCCATAGTTTCTTTATCCAGTCATCCGTTAATGGACATTTAGGTTGATTGTATGTCTTAGCTATTGTGAATTGAGCTGCAACAAATATTGAGGTGCAAATGGCTCTTTTTTTCTCCCCTTTAATTCCATTTGGGTAAATTCCAAGGAGTGGGATGGCTGGGTCCTGTGGTAGTGCTATATTCAGGTTTCTGAGGACTCTCCAAACTGTCTTCCATAGTGGCTTTACCAGTTTGCATTCCCACCAACAGTGGATTAGTGTCCCTTTTTCCCCACATCCTCGCCAGCATCTGTTGTTGGTTGATTTCTGTATGTAAGCCAATCTAACCGGAGTGAGGTGAAACCTCATTGTGGTTTTGATCTGCATTTCCCTGATGACTAGGGATGCTGAGCATTTTTTCTTGTGTCTGTTGGCCATTTGGATTTCCTCTTTTGAAAAATGTCTGTTAAGGTCCTTGGCCCATTTTTTTATTGGGTTGTTTTGATTCTGTGGTGTTTTTTGATCATTTTGTAGATTCTAGTTTTTAATCCTTTATCTGTTGTGTAATTTGTGAATAACGTCTCCCATTCTGTTGGTTGCCTCTTCACTTTCCTGACTGTTTCCTTCACTGTAAAGAAACTCTTCAATTTGAGGTAATCCCATTTGTTTATTTTATCTCTGATTACCCATGCCTCTGGGGTCTTCTCCAGGAATTCTTTGCCTGTTCCAATATCTTGAAGGGTTTCCCCTGTGCTCTCAATTAGTTTAATGGTGTTGCGGCGCATCTCTAGTTCTTTGATCCATGTTGAGTGGATTTTTGTATAAGGTGTAAGGTAGGAGTCTTGCTTCATACTTCGACATGTGGACATCCAGTTTGCCCAGCACCATTTGTTGAAGAGGCTGTCCTTATTCCAGGGGTTGGTTTTAGGTCCTTTGTCGAATATGAGTTGGTTATAAATGTTTGGATTGATCTCCGGTGTTTCTATTCTGTTCCATTGTTCTATCTCTCTGTTTTTGTACCAGTACCAGGCTGTTTTGATTATAATTGCCCTGTATCCCATACTGGATGGGAAAATCCTGATGGCATTTTTCCCTCAGTTGTGGCTCAAGATAAGGATGTCCACTTTCAATATTCTTATTCAATAAAATACTGGAAATATTAGCAAGAGCAATTAGGAAATAGAAACAAATGAAAGACATCAGTGCTGGTGTTGTAGCACAGTGGGTTAAGTCACAATCTGTGACACTGGAATCCCATATGAGCACCAGTTGGAATCTCAGCTACTCCACTTCTGACTCAGCTCCTTGCTAATGTGCCTAGGAAAGCGGCAGAGAATGGCTCCAGTACTTGCATCCCTGCTACTCAATGTTGGAGACTCTTTTCGAGTTCCAGGGTCCTGGCTTTGGTCTGAACTATGCTAGGCCATTGTGGCAATTTGGGGAGTGAACCAATGGATGGGAGATGTGCTTTACTTTCTCTCTCTCTCTCTCTGTAACTCTACCTTTCAAATAAATAAATACATCTTAAATAAATGAAAGATATCAAAATTTGGATGGAGGAAGTCAGCATATCGATGTTTTTAGATGATATGATTTTGTACATTGAAGAACTTACATTCTCTGCCAAAAAAACTATTAGAACATATGAACAAATTCCGTGAAGTCACAGGATACACATAAACATACAAATATATAGGATTTTTATATATCAATAATGATTTTGCTGAAAGGGAGATAAAGAAATCCATCCCATTCAAGATAATCACAAAAATTAAAGTTTTTAGGAATAAAGCTAATCAAAGAAGTGAAAGAGCTCTAATAAAATTTATAAAACATTGATCAAATAAATCGTTAAGAACACACACATGCAAATTAAAGATACCCCTTGTTCATATTGAAAGAATTAATATCATTAAAATGTCCATATTTCCTAAACTAATTTACAGACTATATGTAATCTCTATCAAAACAGCCATGATAGTCTTTAAAGAATTAGAACAAATATTCTAGAATTATTTTTTAAATTTTTATTTTAATTACTATTTTAATTTTAATTATTTTTATTTTTAATTTTAATTAAAGCAGCATAGGGAAGGGAGGGAGAGAGAGAGAGAGAAAGAGTGAGAGAGAAAGAGAGAGATCTTCCATTCACTGCTTCACTTTCAAATGGCTGTTAACAGCAAGGTTGGGACCAGGTAGAAGTCAAGAGCCAAGAACCCCATTCTGGTTTCCTAAATGAGTGGCAGAAACCCAATTACTTGGGCCATCTTCATTGCCCTCTAAGGTGCACTAGCAGGAAGCTGGATTGGAAGTGAAGTCGGGACTCAAACAGGCTCTCTTATATGGGATGCCAGTATCCAAAATGGTAGGTTAACCTGCTGCAGCACAACACCAGCCCCTAGCCAACATGTTTTTTTGAATTTTATTTTTAAACATTTTTTAATTTTATTTTTTTTAATTTTTAATTTTCTTTCAGTACAAGTTTCATGTATTTCCTATATACAGATTAGGAACATAGTTGACACGCATACCCCCACCCTCCCTCCTCCCCATGCTCCAACTCTTCCTCCAAGATGCCAAGGTGCCAAGAACATACTCTAGAGAAAGGATAATCTTCAATAAATGGTGCTTGCATAACTTGCTGTACATATTATAGAATAATTATAATTGATCCCTACCCCACTACATGTACAAAAATCAGTAATCAAGATGGATCACAGACTTAAATTTAAGACCTTAAAGTATGAAATTGCTAGAGGACAATATAGGAGAAACACTTCAAGCCACTGGTGTAGATAAGGATTATTTGGAGAGGACCCAAAAAAGCACTGGCAGCCATAGCAAAACTGGACATTTGGAATTATATCAAACCTAGAAGCTTATGCACAGCAAAGGAAATAATCAATAGGGTAAAGTGCTATCTAAATCAATGGGAGAAAATATTTTCAAGCTATTTATATGGCAAAGGGTTAATATCCAGAAAATATCAGTAACTCAAAAAACTCAACAACAGCCACAACAAAAACAGCCAATCCAGTTAAGAAGAGGCCAAATGACCTGACTGGAAGTTCTTAGAAGAAATACAAATGGCAATAAATATATGACAAAAATACTGATTTTCTTTAGCATTCAAGGAACTGCAAATCAAACCCACAATGACTTTTATAAAAAATACAGAAAGTAACAAATGCTGATGAGGATGTAGAGAAAAGGGAACACATGCCCTGTTGGTGGTAATGTAAATTAATATAGTCATTATGTAAAATAGCATGAAAATTTCTTGAAACTCTAGAAATAGAACTGCTATAGGATATCATAATCTTATTACATGGTATATATCCAAAAGCCATGAAATTGTTGTATCAAATAAATGCCTGCTCCACATTGTTTATAAGAACACTGTTCACAATAGCAAAGATATGGAATCAACCAATTTAAGAGAGCATCAGCATCTTACAAAGTACTGTAGTTATTGTGATTGTGCATTCTAGTGTTGCTAAAGTTGAAGAGAATTTGTAAATTTTTTTAATTTTATTTATTTATTTTTTTAATTTTTTGACAGGCAGAGTGGATAGTGAGAGAGAGACAGAGAGAAAGGTCTTCCTTTTTGCCGTTGGTTCACCCTCCAATGGCCACTGCGGCCGGCGCATCGCGCTGATCTGAAGCCAGGAGCCAGGAGCCAGGTGCTTCTCCTGGTCTCCCATGCGGTTGCAGGGCCCAAGGACTTGGGCCCTCCACTGCACTCCCGGGCCATAGCAGAGAGCTGGCCTGGAAGAGGGGCAACTGGGATAGAATCCGGCGCCCCAACCGGGACTAGAACCCGGTGTGCTGGCGCCGCAAGGCGGAGGATTAGCCTGTTAAGCCACGGCGCCAGCCAAGAGAATTTGTAAATTTACATGTTTATATCAAGCCCTTAAATGCCCATTTCTGGTAGTAGCACTTTATTCAAAGATGCTAAATATCAAATACCAAATATCAAAGATACAGAATATGCTTTCTGTATTATGCAAGGGTGCTAGTGTATTAATCAGAATGGTTTGATTCTGAATCACAGAGATTTTTAATGGTGCACACTTAACCCTGGATATCTTAGAATCCTTTATATAACCAAAAAACTTTGTGTGTATAGGAATGAACCACCATAATGGACATTAGCATCCAGGGACACAGTAACTAATTCCAAAGACTGCATCAGTTTGCATATTTTAGCTGAAATCAAACAACATTGCAAGGTTTGAGTTCAAGAGTTGGTAAGAATGGCAAGAAATTTGTCTAAGATTAGTTTCTTTTAAAACATTTAATGATATGTTTCATTTAACCCTGTAAATGTAACATCTTATCATTTTAACCTTTCATGGGTCAAAAGAAACAGCTGATCATACACTTCCATTTGGAGACAATGAGGCTGTGCAGGTTATTGTTCCACTTTCACCTGGGTGGTGTTGGTGAGTGAGTCCCGGGCGGGGGGGGTGGGGTGGGCAGGGGAAGCTGACATAAACATCTACCTGGCCATCATGCTGCACTTAGGAAATGAAATGCCAGCTAAAAAAATCAAAGACTAAATAGGTTCCATAATAATGCAATTTAATACCCAAAATATCCACGACACAGTGAAAAAGATAACATCACATCATGAACTAGGTTAATGAATGAGAAAAGACATGGAACAGATGCCAACACCAAAGATGACACAGATGTTGGAATTACTTGACAATGATTTTAAAGCAGCCACAATAGAAATGTTTCCACAAGCAATTAAGTATTCTGTACAAGCAAATGCAAAGGAACACAAAAACTCAGCAAGGAAATAGAAGTTATAAAACAGAATCAACTAGAAATTATAGCACTGATACTGTAATAATAAAAATTAAAATCATGTTGAATGAATTCTTTTGTGGGTGAAGGTGACAGAAATTAGAATCAGTGAATTTGGACAGATGGATAGAATTTATGTGATATGAACAAAAAGTGAATTTAAAAAATCAATAGGATTTTAGGGATCTGTAGAAAAATAATGAAAAGTTAACATGCTTATCATTGTAGTTCTAGGAGGAGACAAGACGTACAATGGTACTGAAAAATTTTTGATAGAATCAAACTGAAACTTGCCAGATTTGGCAGTAGACATAAGTTTATAGATTTAAGAATTTGAGTGATCCCTCAATAAGATAAACACAAAGAATCCAAACCAAGACATATCATAACTAACATTCTGAAAACTAAACGCAATCCAAGAGAAATGCCTATTAACTATACAGGAACACCAATTCAGATATCATCTTTCTCATTTGAAATTCTGGAGGCTACATTAAGTGATACATTTTTCAGCTATTGACAAAGTGAAGAACCGTTGACTACCAATTCTACATCAGGCAGAATGGCTGGTCAGCTGTAAGACTGCACCACAAGTCTCCTGTAGGTGACTTTATGCAATCAAGAACACCACAGGGAATCACCCCAACAGGATCAGTATGGCCAATGGAATCTTCCTTCTGCTCAATACAGTGTCTATCTCCTGGGGTGACATTTGCCAAGGGGTTGATGTCCCTTTTATAGCAAGTTCAGAAATAAATGATTTTTATCTCTTTGCCCTGTGCTTGCCAATTGTGTATTTGCCTAGTCCTCCATAATTACCTCCATTTGCTCTTTCTAGACTCAGACCAGTACTTGAGTGATAGACGATGGGACTGTAAGACACATTTCACTAGTTTGGAGTTTCTGGGTCCTCCTACCTCCTCAGATGTTTTCATGGACTGAAGCACAGAAATATTACTCTCTTCTCTTGCCGAGGAGAGCATTCCTCTGTGTGTGTGCTACTATAATGTACTTCTTCTGACAATGTAGCTAGATCACCCTTCTCCCCTTAGAGTTATACCACTTTTGTCTAATGATGTTGGATGAGGAAGGGGTTTGCCTAACCCATCTTGGAGGAAATATGACTGTGAGATAAACTTCTAGAACAAATTCTCTGCACTGTGGTGTGCAGATTTCAATAGAACTTTGATATGCATGTTTCCTATTTCCAGAAAATCCTAATAATGTTTGAGACTTCTTACCAGGTGAAATGCCTCACCTAAGTAGTTTTATTTTCTTGAGCCTTAGTTGAGTATTTTCACCTTGTTTAGTGAATCATTATGATTTTAACAGTTTTAGGGAGCTGTCTCCTATCTATAGGCCTTAAGTGCTTTGCTATTATTCCTAAGTATAGAAAGTCATTGCTGTACTGATGGACTTGCTGCTGGTCAGCCATTAAGTTTACTTCTGCTAAGTCTTAGTGAATGACTTCGTGAAAATAAGTAAATACACACTTTTAGCAATATTACAAAAGTGTGTTATTAAACCCTCCAAGTGATATCTATGATTGAGATGGAGAAAATAAAATTTATTTTAAAAAATGAATTTATTTTGGAAGTCAGAGTTACAGACAAACACACACATACACACACACAAAGACAGAGAATGAGAGAAAGTGATTTTCCATTCACTGGTTCACTCTCCAAATGGCTGCAATGGCCAGCACTGGGCCAGGCCAAACACAGGAGCCAGGAGCTTCTTTCTGGTCACCCATGTAGGTGCAGGGACCAAAGCACTTGGGCTATTTGCCCCTGCTATCCCAGCCACAACCAGCTGAGGAAGTTCTCTCTTGTCTTTCCCTATTTCTGTAACTATGACTGAAGCAAATAAATCAATAAATCTTAAAACAAAAACTGATGCTTAAAAAAATGAAAAAGAGGAGCCAGTGTTGTTGCATAGCTGGTAGAACTGCTGCCTGTGATGCCAGCATCCCATATGGGCGCCGGAGTCCTAAGTCCTAGTTGCTCCACTTCTGATCCAGCTCCCTGCTAATGTGCCTGGGAAAAGCAGCAGAAGGGGGCCCAAGTGCTTGGGTCCCCGCAGCCCCTGGGGGAGACCTGGAAGAGGCTCCTGGCTCTTTGTCTTTGGCCTGGCCCAGCCCCAGCTCTTGTGGCCATCTGCAGACTGAACCAGGGATGGAAGATCTCCCTCTCTTATCTCTCTTTTGTAACCCTAGCTTTCAAATAAATAAATAAACAAATCTTTAAAAAAAAATAGTGACACAAGTCTGGCATTTCCAGGGATCAATGTTGCCAGCAATTTAAATGAGTTACAGTGTAAAACCAAACTTTCAAGCAAAGAACTAATTTCAGAGATCAGAAACAAACCAGAATAACAGCAACCTGACTTCCCTTCCCCAAAATGCTATTGAACCTCTCTTCTAAACCCCAACACACTTGCATATTAGTCTTACTTGCTATTTATCCTTTGATGGCACTGGGACCAGCAGTGTTCAATTTCAGTCGCATGCATTCTGGTTATTTTGTAACATACCCCCTTTAATTCTTATGCTTAGCTAGAGCATTATAAGTTGGCTTTTGTATACATTCGTGTCTTTTATTATTCTGTTCCCTCTATTTTTTAAATTCCTTCAGTATTTTTCCTCTTTTTCTCATTAGATTATAAGTGCTTTTGTAATCCCCCACAGTTCTATGTATAGTCAACTCTTGATTATCTGAGCTAATGGAGGAGAGCATTAGCATGGATGATATCAGAGGACAAATAAATTTCCCAGGGGTTTGCATCAATTCTGTGAAAGCATCTGAGTCCCGGAGGCAGGCAAGCTGAAATCTAAGAGAAGCAGAAAGCAGAGGAGCATTTTGAATGAAAGAGTGAGATGTCACATTCTCACAGGGCCGTGAACTACTGTTGCAGCTGCTAGTGAAATTTCCTTCGACCCTGGCCAGGCTGTTGGTTGAGTCTCAAGAGAGAGGCTCCAGGGATCTGTGGGCATGAATCCTCCTCACTCACTCTCTCTCTTTTGGCAGTAGTGCTTGGCTTAGAACAATATCAGGCCAGGACAATGGAAATGCAATAAATGGATGAAAGAGGAGTAATGGGGAATTCTTGGCATAGAAGTCAACAAAATAGAGGTGTTATGAAGGGAAATATTGTTAGTGAAGGTCTTGCCTTAAAGAAAGTGTATATTAATTGGATAAAGGTTTTTTCTGTTTTCTTCAATTCTATCATATTGCTCATCCCTTAAACATAGCAGGTGCTTTCTCAATACTGAAGGAAATGTAATAAACAAGCAGAAAAAGAAAGAAAAAAAATTCTTAAGTGATGGAAACTTCGTGAGTAGTCCAGAAGCGACTATTAACCACATTCACTTTCTGAATTTAGCATTCTGATTGCATCCTATGGATACTTTAGGAATAATTATAGGAGGGCTCCCAGGACATTTGGTAATAAATGCTTTTGGTTTTTGTTGTTGAAGAACAAAACTAGGCAAAAGTAGATCTGTTTGCTTGCATGACAGGGAGATCAAGGGAATTAAGATTTTTTGAGCATCCTCTGTATTCCAAAAATGTAGTTACTTATTTCATCTTGTTTATTGCTTACAACAATTCTGTGCCCATTTGACCTGTGAGGCAATGGAGAGTCACATTTGTTAAGTGTATTTCTCAAAGTTGTCCTGCTAGTAAATATCACACTGGATATTAAATCAGTTCTTTTCTCTTGAAATCCTCTACTCTGTTTTCTGCCTCGTGCTACTTCTCAATAAAATAGTAGCTACAATTTATTGAACAGTTGCTAAGTGAAGGAGATATATTTACATAATTCTGATCTTCCTGTTAACATAGACATGTATATGTTCATATCTCTAGTCCATAGATGAAGACAGAGATGAGAAATCAGAGGCACTAATGGAGTTAAGATTTGAATTAAGTCTGTTTTTGACTTTGCTCCATATCTTTCTCCCATAGTTTTCTTATTCCAAATGTCATGTCCTTCAACTTGGCCAAATATTTTCCCTATAATTAACCCTAACATGTATTTTTTAAAATTTATTTATTTGAAATAGTTACACAGAAAGAGGAGGAGAGGTAGAGCATAGAGGGTAGAGGTAGAGGTAGAGGTAGAATCTTCATCCACTGGTTCACCCCTCAGTTGACTGCAATGGCCGGACCTGTGCCAATCTGAAGCCAAGAGCCAGGAGCCTCTTCCAGGTCTCCCACGTGGGTGCAGGGGCCCAAGGACTTGAACCATCTTCAACTGTCTTCCTAGGCCGTATCAGTGAGCTGGATCAGAAGTGGAACAGCCAGGACTCAAACCAGCACCCACATGGGATGTCAGCACTGCAGGTGACGGCTTTACCCACTATGCCATAGTGCTGGCTCTCAAAATGTGTTTTTTATAGATGATTCACTGTAATATTGTAATTTCATTCTTTTGGATATCAAGGTATTTCAACTGCAGAATGACATTCTGTATGTCTACACACACACACACACATAAATGCACATTTATTCTATCACTAAGAACTACTTTCCTATTAAACAAACCCACTTTCAGATAATGCTGACAGAACAGTTCTATGGAAAGTATGATATATAACTAGTACCAGCAAATCATTACTTTATGCCAGATAGTGCTAAATAGAACTTGTTTTAAAAATTTGCTAGTGGTTCTTCCCTTGCTTTGAAAAACAGGCTCAGCATTACTGTGAATTCTCACGAAGGTAATGGGGTTTATTCATTGATCTTTCCATTTACAGAAGATAGGGAGAAGCTCAAAATATGAGGGTCCTGAAAGCTCATTTTTAGTTTGTTCTGGAAACTACTGCATTTCCTTCTCATTGGTATCTACATCAACAGAGAAAGGGCTTAGTGTATTCCTTGTGGGAAAGTGGTTAGGACTTTGCCATCCTGCTTGGAGAAAAGTCATATCCAGAATCTCTGGGAAAGGAAGAAGGTGGTTGCCTCTTCCAGGAAAATAGTAGCAAAGACCCAGGGTCCACTTGGAAATTCCAAGGATGGGGTCAGTTCTTGACCAAGATATGCATCTCCTTCTGGCATCTCATACTTTATCTTCAATTCATTTTCTTCCCAACTGTCCTTGGGACTGAAATGTTCTGAATATAACCTATCAGGGCTATTAGTGGTTGGGGAGGGAGATGGATGGCTATTTTCTGAAATCACAGGGGGGAAGGGGAAGAGAGAGAGAGAGAGAGGGAGAGAGGGAGGGAGAGGGGGAGGGAGAGAAGGAGGGAGGGGTTGAGACTGACTTCAGAATCCCTTGGCATGGCCAGTTGAAGGGCTGGAGAATTTTTCCTTCAGGATTTAGGTTGTAACTAGCTAATTGGCCATGACATCCTTCCATGACTTCTAGGGAATGCAGTAAAGCCCAAGTGAGAAATATTCTGTGCGGCCTATGTTACCCGAACCAGACAGCAAGGAAAAACTACAGGAACTCAGATTCCTCATCATGGGCCACTCTGTAGCAATTCTTTCATAGTCCTATTTTTCCATGAAAAAAAAAAAAACAAAAAAAAAAGAAAAAACCAGAGTAGTCTAGACTTCATGTTACCTAGTGCTTTAATCAACTTACCGAGTCCATGATTCCATACCCTTGCTTATTATATTCTTATCCCTCAGCAACTGCGCAATGTTGATACTAAGGCATTTTGGGGATGTCTGGGTCTCATACTTTGGTACTAATCATACCTTACAGGAGCCCAGTAGTTTCCCAGATTTGAATCCTGTTGACTATCTCTGAATATAGAGCTTGGTTCTGTGACCTTCTTTCAAGGTCATCAGGCTTTCTTTGTACTTTGATATCCTTTCAAAATTTTCTGCTTTCTTTTTGATTTTACTCCTTTTCAATTTATTTATGTGTGACAGCCTCAATCATCCAGTTATCAATTCAGTAAAATCTGTCTTGCAGAATGTCCATTTTATCATTCAAGCCTGAAATCTGTTCTGCAATCCTTTTATTTCCCTCCTGAATTGCTTTCAAAGCCCTCTAGGGAGCTGGCCTGCAAAAATAGAGAATTCTCACATTGTTTGGATGAAAGGTGCTATATAACCACACAGCAGGATTATTGTTCCCCTTTCTCTTTCATTTTGGTCGCCCTGACTGATCTGCTCTGCATTGCAAGCACAGTGGCCTTTTTTCATCTTAATTTTATTCACTGCTGTGGTTACTTTCTTTCAGGGACATCAGATAGGTGTTAAGTAAAAGATAGGCATGGGTGTCACAAGGAAAGTCTAGGCACCTCCCTTCCCTTGTTGCTGATTTCTAACACTTTGTCTTACCATTCAGCTGAGGCCAGCTGCCATTGCCCCTGGTACCTTCCCTGACTAGGTGCAATATCCTTGAGAGTTTCTGCTTTTTGCATGAAACTAACCTAACCCAATCAAGGCAAACTGCAAAAGTAAATTAATTTAACTCATTCATCTAGGTGTTTAATGTAATATTTTGACAGATCTGCATAAACTGAACTTCCTAAATTTGGCATAAGGGAATAAAATTGATGGATCCAAATTCATTTCTGTTGGTGAAATACAGAGATTTGTAATCCATCAGCTGTTCTCCCTAATGCTCCATCTAGACAGCTCATGCTGTCTTCAGTTGGCATTAAGTGCAAACACCTCTGCTTAAATAATGGTGGCTTCATAACAAAAATTAGCAAAAACCAGTTGTAAGTGAAGATTTGACATGAAGTCAATATGTTTAAAAACAAATTGAAGCAAGAAATAAAGAGGGAGATTAAATATTGTACTTCTTTAACCCAAGAGGGAGGAATTGATGTAGCTGAAAGAAAACAACAACAAAAATCATTAAAGAAAGTCTTTGTGCTTGTGGGAGGTGGCATACATAGATGTGCCCAGATGTTGGCTCTGTGTATAAAATTCTGTGTTTGGATTAATGTGTACATACAGTATTCTCTTCTAGAGGGGTTCCTGGTATAATTAACTGAAATTTACTGTGTGTGGAATGTTGAGACCCTAAAATAATTAATATGAAATGAAAGAGCATGGTGGAAGGCATTCAAAGTGTTCCTGAGATGGAGGTGGGGGTGGTCTCTATAAATGTAGTATTTATTTTTCAAGTTACATCATAATTGTGCAAGTAAATACAAGATGCCCAATTCATAAAAAGTAAAAATGTACCATGGTGTGAAAGGATATGAAAGTGACAAAAACATTTATTTCTAGGCTTTTATAATATGTATTCTCTTCATGCTGAGAAGGGAAATGAAGCTTCTTATTTGGAAAATTCTGGGTTGAGACTATTTCCTCAACCAGAAAAGAATGACTTTAGGTGAATATGTATATTTTAGTAGCAATTAAGTTAACCATGTATGAAACCACACTGTAAATATTTCTAAGTCAGTTAGGAACCTAAATGCCCTGGCTATATTGACCTACAAAATTATTAACAGAAATCACTTCAGTTATCTGCACAAAGAAACAACTTTCTATAAACGTTTATCTTTTAACTTAAAAAAATTGAAAATGTTAGGAAATGAGTAGTAAAAGAAATGACTTAAAATCATAGAATTTTGTGCCTCAGAGTTCCGTATTTTACTTAGTCTAAAATGCTTTCATGTTAATACATTTTTGATTCTTCCCAAAACATTGTTGTTACTCACAACCATACTTGACAGAGATATAAAATGCATTAATTGTAAGATGACTCTTGATTTCAGAGATGTTAAAACGTAGAAAAATAGTGCATTTTTGAACAGGTAAAAATCCAGCTAAGTCATTTTACGAAGAATTAAAGTCAAGTTCCTGAAGGTCACACAATTGCTTATAATGAAGCATGGCACAATCCCTGGCCATCTGCTCAGCTTTTTTCATGATGCCCTCATCCTGCCCTATGGCATTTCCCCCCTAATGCTGTACTAACTCAGAAGTTAATAAACTTTCCAGGCACAAACAAGCAGTTAAGTCAGAATGTATGTGTGTGTGTGTGTGCATGTGTGTTATTTTTGTACTGAGCTTTCCATTACACATTACGACTGTCATCTTAAATGTAGACATTGAGCATTAGTTTATATTAATGATCTGTACTGTTTTTAATTTTTTCCATTTTATGTATGAGGGTACAGCAAGCAGTCTGTGGGAAAAATGGAATTAAAAGATACATTTATTTTGGGTGAATCTTTTGAAATTTATGCATAGTGTTACAATATGAATTTCATATACTTTTGAAGACCTCTCATATTCATAAATTTCAATATTTTTGTACCTAAATAAACTTTTAATTACATTCTCCATAAACCTTACAAAAAATCCCTTGTATTCAACAACCACATTTTTTCATGTTTTATTTTAATTACTCAGTATGTTTGCACCTCAGTGTTGTGTCAATAACTATGCTGTATACTGGGGACTTAACGATGATTCTGTACTTCAAGGATAATTAGTCAATAATTGTGTATTTACAATCTTAGTAAGTGCTCTGAAGGACAGTGAATGCTATGAGCATGCAAAACAAGAAGGATGGTCTAATTTAGACTTCTCTAAGGAGGTGTTATCTAGGGTGATGTCTGACAGATGAAGCTAGATAGAGGGAGGGTGGACTTTGTTAGCAGAAGATCTCCAAGTATAATTACCTGGAGATGGGTAAAATTTGCATTTATTAACCCCTGGAATGATTATAGGGATCTCAGAATTTTTTTGTTTTCAGATTTATTTTACAGGCAAAGGGGGTGGCGCTGTGACATAGCTGGTAAAGCCACTATCTGCTGTGCCAGCATCCCATATGGGTGCCAGTTCGAGTCCCGGCTGCCCCGCTTCCAGTCCAGTTCTGCTATGGCCTGCAAAAGCAGTAGAAAATGGCCCAAGTCCTTGGGCCCCTGCACTCACATAAGAGACCCAGAAGAAGCTCCTGGCTGCTGGCTTTGGCAGCTCCAGCCTTTGTAGCCAATTGGAGAGTGAACCAGTAGATGGAAGACCTCTCTCTCTCTCTCTTTCTCTCTCTCTCTCTCTCCCTCTCTCTTTCCCCCTCCCTCCCTCCCTCCCCTTCCCCCCTCCCTCTCCCTCTCTTTCTCTCTCCTTCTATCTCTCTGCCTTTCTTTCTCTCTCTGTTTAAGTCTTTCAAATAAATAAATAAATCTTTTTTTTTTTTAAAGAAAAAAATATCTTCCACCTGCTGATTCACTACCCAAATGGCTACAACAGCCAGAGCTGGGCAGAAGCTGGAGACAGGAAATCCACATTGGTTTCCCACATGGGTTGTAGGGACCCAAGTACTTGTGCCACCTTCTACTGCCTTCCCAGGTGCTTTAGAAGGAACTGAATCAAGAACAGAAAAGTGAGGACTCAAACTGGTGCTCAGATATGTGATACTGGCTCCCAAGGGATGTCTTATGAGCTGAACCACAACACTGGCCCCCCTACAGAAATGCTTTTCGATCAAAAGATTTCTACATTGAAAAGAAAAAGGTGAAACATGATTAGGTGTTGACTTTCTTAACATCTGGTCAAAACCACCAACAAACTCTGGGTTGTTTTTGTGGAAAGAAACAAGAATGAGAATAGAATTAAGCTATTTTGTGTTTTTGTTGTTAGTGTTGCTTGTTTATCTACACCTCTTATTTCTGTGGTCTTGAATATTTTACTCTTAAAAGAGTTAAGAGGAATGACATCCAAAAAAACTGGGACGGTAATGTACTGAAGAATGTTGAGATAAAGTTAAAGAAACATGCTCTAAACCTTTCAGGGACAGTGTGATAAGGAAGTAAAGAAAGTATTAAGACCTGCCCTAAACTGATAAGACTGTGGAACTAGTTGTTTCAGTTTTGCCACAGGACTTGCTTCAATTTCACTTGCCCTACTTCTATGTAGATTATTTACTATTACTATTACTATAAAATTACTATTACTATACAATAGTAATGACTAACATTTGTGGAGCACTAACAGTGAGTTGAGAATTTATGCACTCCAAAATGGTAGGCACTAACCACATGTGATTATTAAGTGCTCATCTGATTTGAGATTATATATATATATATATATATAGTTTCTATTGGATGTCAAATACTTCAGGTGTTTTTAAAATGTGAAATAAAGTATTGATGCCTGCTAAATTTGATTATATATTGAATTGATAATATTTTGGATATATTGGAGTAAATCAAAATATTAAAATCAATTTGACCTGCCTCTTTTTATATATCTTTTTCAATATTTATTTATTGGAAAGAGTTACACAGAGAGAGAAGGAGGGAAGGGGTGGGAGAGAGAGAGAGAGAGAGAGAGAGAGAGAGAGAGAGAGAGAGAGGTCTTCCATCTGCTGGTTCACTCCCCAGTTGGCAGCAGTGGCTAGAGCTGTGCCTATCCAAAGCCAGGAGCCAGGAGCTTCTTCTGGATCTCCCACATGGGGGTAGGACCCAAGCACTTGGGCCATTCTCTACTGCTTTCCCAGATCATAGCAGAGAGCTGAATTGGAAGTGGAACAGCCAGGATTCAAACTGGTGCCCATCTGGGATGCTGGCGCTGCAGATGGCAACTTTACCTGCCACACCACAGAGTCAGCCACAAGATTCATTTTCAATTAACTGTACACAGAAGACCAACTCTATACTAAGTAAAGATTTCAACAATTAAGTGTCAAAGGGATCATGTAAATAAGACCAAGTGTCTGGTAATAACAATAGATAGAATTAAAAAGGAGAGAATGTTCCAACATGGGAAGCAATCCACACAGCAGACTCATAGAATGACAAGTGACCTAAACAGTAGTCTGACCTCAGAATCAGCCTTTAAGGTATTTGGATCTGGCTCAAAAACCCATGAGAGCATTTCAGGCATGGAAAACCAGGACACAGTGGCAAAAAATATTCTAAATGAAGGATCTCTGTGAGTGAGGTCCCAGTGGAATAAAAGGGCCATCAAAGAAGGATGTACTTTTGTTTGATGAAAGGAGAAAACTTCCACTTTGCTTATGGCCCTGTCTAAATACTGACAGAGTCTGCATACTCAAAAGGCTTCCATAGGCTTTGGTAGCTAATGTCAAGAGTATTGGGTAATCACTGACATAATAAAAAAGACTGTTAATTGTTAAATCAACAACGGGAGTTACTGTTCACTTACTCCCCATGTAGGACCTCTGTCCTTAATGAGTTGTACTATGAGAATTAACTGGAAGATGGGAAATCCCATGGGTCAGAGGTTAGTTTGCTCTGTTGTTCCAGTTACTACTCCAGAGGTGTTAAGAAAGCCCAGCTAAGGTCTGCTGAACCTTGCTCAGATCAGCAAAATTTCACTTGTTGAACTGCAGATTTTTATTATTATAAGTGGCTATTATTTTTTTTTTTTTTTGACAGGTAGAATTAGAGAGACAGAGAGAAAGGTCTTCCTTCCGTTGGTTCAATCCCCAAATGGCCACCACGGCTGGCGCTGCGCCAATCCGAAGCCAGGAGCCAGGTGCTTCTTTCTGGTCTCCCATGTGGGCGCAGGGGCCCAAGGACTTGGGCCATCCTCCACTGCCTTCCCGGGCCACAGCAGAGAGCTGGACTGGAAGAGGAGCAGGACTAGAACCCAGCGCCCATATGTGATGCTGGCGCCACAGGTGGAGGATTAACCAAGAGTGGCTATTATTTTTTAAGCACCAAGTTTTAGAGTAGTTTCTAGTCCAGATCAATGTAACTAATATAGATACAGAGTTATGAGCTTTATGAACTGAATCACAATATTTTGAAAGGTAGTGATAGAGGTGGTAACAAATGATTCTATTTTAATATATATTTGAGATAAGAGCAAAAGCATTTTCTAATGCAATGAATATGAAAAATGGAAAAAAAATAGAGAAGACATGAGTGATTTTAAGATCTTGTTTGTAGTCCAGCTCTCAGTGGTGGTAGGAGAGCAACTCGGAGGACACGTCTGTAAGAAGATGGGAAATAATGTGAAATTTCTCTTTTGGTGGTTTCCTTTGTCTCAGTGAAACTGGAGACAGAGCAGTCAAGTGGGAGGACTGCAGTGCAGAATTGATGTTAAAAATAAAAGTAGTGGGGCTGGCGCTGAGGTTTAGTGGGCTAAACCTCTGCCTATGGCTCCAGCATCCCAGATGGTGCTAGATTCTGATCCTGGCTGCTCCACCTTCTATTCAGCTCCTTGCAATGGCCTGGGAAAACAATAGAGTATGGCCCAATTCCTTGGGCCCCTGCATCCATGTAGGAGACCTGGAAGAAACTCCTGGGTCCTGGCTTTGAATCAGCCTAGCTCTGGCCATTGCAGCCATTTGTGGAGTGAACCAGTGGAAAAAGACCTTTCTTTGTCTCTCCCTCCCTCTCTCTCTCTCTGTAACTCTACCTCTCAAATAAATAAAATCTTAAAAAATAATAAAAGAAGCAAATTATTTAGAAAAATAGGAATGGATGAAACTGAAAAAAATCAGTAGAGCTACTGCATAGCAACAGAGTCCTCTTTGAGATTTTTGAGCAAACATTTAAGCTCTGATCATCCTAACTGGTGTGTATATTTTGGGTGGAAGGTGCAGAGTAGGTGGGGGCCTGGTGTTGAGCAGGGCTTGTGCTTTAACCATAGAGTGTCCTACCTGAATTCCTGGGTTTTGATGGATCATAGAATGATATTTGACTGTACTAAGGTGTGGAGACATTTGATGGGTGATGGAAATTTGTGACTTTTATTTAAAAACTTTTTTTTGAATTTTCAATTTCGAGTATCAGAGGAATGACCTACTTCTAGATGGGGTAGGATTTGGAGAGTGGTATAATTGAAAATAAGATGTCTATGGAGAATGACATTTTTGCTAAAAAAAAAAAAATCTATGCTATTGATTTTGAAAAGAATAATACCACATCTTAAAAGGCTTTGGGACATTTGTGGGCAAATTTTAGTGTCACAACAATTGGGTGTGATTCAGGAATTGAGTGATTCCTGGAAGCTAGATGCTCTTCAATACTTGCAAAATTACATTTGTATCTGTTGGCTTGTGCTTGTTGTACTTACAATTACTCTTTATATAAAATGTGTTTATTTAACTAATTTTACAATGTTGAATATCATGTTATTGCTTGAAATTTGATTCTGTAGATTGATCTGCAAAAAGCACTTATCCATGTGCATATTCCTGCCATATGTCATTTTGTAATGAAGCAATCAATTGTTAAGCAAGCATTTTCACAAAGAAAGAAGATCATAGAGTTGGCAAGACTATATCATATTTCCAACATTGAAAGGAAAAGTTTGAAAAATGTAACATTTTCTCTGGAATGTGTAAAATATTCTGATGAAAGTATACATTCTTACTTGAATCATGTATTTTACAAATATCATCTCAGAATTACAACTGCATCACATTATTTGGGACAATTAATTTTACTAACTTTACAAGATGTTTTTGTACGCTGGTCAAAGAAAGGCAAATGAAATAACTTTTCTCTTCCACTAAGCACAGTGTTTGAAGAATGATCAATGAAAAGGCAAAAAATGTCAAGAATTAGTTATGAAATACACCATAGTCGCGTCGGCCGCGCTGGCCATTGGAGGGTGAACCAACGGCAAAGGAAGACCTTTCTCTCTGTCTCTCTCTCTCTCACTATCCACTCTGCCTGTCAAAAAAAAAAAAAAAAAAAAGAAAAAAGAAATACACCATAGTCAAAATGATTTTCTGTTACAAGTGAATGAAATTTCTTTGGATGAGGTGTCCTGTCCACATTTGAAAGGATCATGTAATATGAAAAACTACAACAGAAATGGAAATGCTATTTTAAAAATTATTGATAGTAAATATGAAAGGGTTTTCCTTATTGGAATCATCTGTTTACCTCTTTCAGCAATTTGTTGCACCACACATGAACTGTACTTAGACTCTGAGAATTTTTGTCAAAAGCTCTTCAAATCAATTAACATTTTTAACAGTGTTTATAATAAAGTTATGAATAAATATTTGAGCAATTATTTCATGCAGAATATGCAATAAGAGTTTAAATATCTTATCCTGGACTGAGAACTAAGATGATTCTTTAAAAGGGTATGGTTTACCAGAGGCTGGAGGTAGTCGTGGATGTGATGTATCTCCCAAATATACTTGAATAGTTGAATAAGGTTATCTTAAGTTGTGATGAAGCCAGATCAAATTCATTAAAATAAACTAATCTTGAGATTTTTAAAATGAATTTATACTATTTACAAAATGACCTTACTGATGAGAAGTTTCAGTATTTTTGTCTTTGCAACACTTTAGATTTTAAAGATACTGATTTGGGAATAAATGATTCTTGTATTTATTCTAATAAAAATATATGATGGTTGAATTTAAAGTTCTGAATGAATTACAGTATTTATTCATTCGAAATTGTTGTGGGATATGTTAGACAATATATTCAAGAGAGTTATGAGTTAAAACTACAGTATAAATAGTCAGTGAAAAGCTTTTTGACTCATTTAAGACTTTTACACCTGTGTCTTTGGAAATAAGTTAAATTATATTTAGCATTTTAAGTGAATCTAAATTTCTGGAACATTAGTGTAGTTTCTGAAAAAGCAGCATAACTTTTTGATAAAATGTAAGAGATGAAACACAAGGTTTCTTTTAAATACTTAAAACCAAATATTAAAAACTTAATGGAAGCATGCTACTGAATGTTATTGTTAAAGCTACTTGGTAATATTGTCATCTTTGTTTTTGAAATCATTTGGTAACAGATTAAGAAATCTATGTGATGATATATGTCAAACACATTTGGATTATTTATATAAGATTATTTCCCATTTGTGATAACATTGTCCCTGAAGATTTATCTCACTGTTTCTCTACAATCTCTTTTATTACTGTTTATTTTTCTAGTCCATCTTCTATTTTGGCTAAGGAAGGATCCTGTCTCCAAAGATTTTTAAGTAGCAGAAACTGAATGCAGCTTTGGACATGTAGTTGATTTCATGATAAGAAGTGCTTTTCCTTTGGCACTTCATTGATATTCTATACGATGCCATAACATATTAAATTGTTTTGAAATACTATTAAAAATAAGGCCCAGATGATTCACAGGAAGATCATATATCTTCACTTTTTCCCACTGTTGATGGAATATAATTTACCTTGTCTTGTTATCTATAATTTGATTAAGTTTCCCCCTCTTTCTGTTATTTTATACAGATAAGACTGATCTGTTATGAATTTAGAGAGCAACTCTACCTCTGTCATATTTTCTTGACCTTCTTATATTGAATGACTTTCATCTTACTTTTTTGCAATTTGAACTCTTAGAATATATAAGTAGCCAGATAGTATATTATGAACGCATGTTATCTCGTCAGTTCTATTATTATACCTTCATCTTATTGCATCTGAGGGTACTTATAAAAAAATGCAATTGAAAGGCAAGTTTGTTTTTGTGCAAAAACATTTTTAAATCCATGCAAATGAAGGATCTTCAAAACATTCCTAGAAAGTGCATATTATAATAACACTGCACAGATTTGAATTTTTTTAAATGAAAATAAGGTTGACTTTTTAAAAATATTTATTTATTTATGTATTTCTTATTTGGAAGGCACAGACAGGCAGATAAAGAGATCTTATCTGCTGGTTTCTTCCCCAAATGCCTACAATAACCAGGACATGATCAGGCCTGGAATTCAATCCAGGTCCCTCATGTGACTGGCTGGCCCCAATATTTGGGCCATCACTTACTTCCTCCAAGGGTGCACACTATTAGAAGGGAGCTGGAATCTGAAGCAAAGTTGGGACTTGAACCCTGGCATTCAGATATGGGATGCATGTGTCCAGATGTTGTCTTTTTTTTTTTAAGATCTATTTATTTATTTATTTTTTACATCTTCAATCAATTCACTCTTTATTCCAAATCTAAGGCACTTTCAATTAAAATAGATTTTCCAGAACTTAAAAATGTACTATTAAATATAAAAATTGCTTGCAATTTGGGTCCTAATTTTCTTTTTTTTAAAAACTTTTATTTAATGAATATAAATTTCCAAAGTACAGCTTATGGATTACAATGGCTTCACCCCCCATAACTTCCCTCCCACACGCAACCCTCCCCTTTCCCACTCCCTCTCCCCTTCCATTCACATCAAGATTCATTTTCAATTCTCTTTATATCAGTTTAGTATATATTAAGTAAAGATTTCAACAGTTTGCCCCCACATAGCAACACAAAGTGCAAAATACTGTCGGAGTACTAGTTATAGCATTAAATGACAGTGTACAGCACATTAAGGACAGAGATCCTACATGATATTTTTAAAAAATTGATTAATTTTCTATGCAATGCCCAATTTAAAACTAAGTTGATTTTTAAGATTTATTTGTCCCTTGAAAGGCAGAGTTACAGAGAGAGGTGGAGGGGAAGAGACAAAGGCAGAGAGAGGGATTCCATCCGTTGGTTCACTCCCCAAATGGCTGCGATGGCTGTAGCTGGGCCTGTCATATAGGATCATCTTCTATTACTTTCCTGGGCCCTTTATCAGGGAGAGGATGGGAAGTGGAGCAGCTGAGATTTGAATTAGTGCCTGTATGGGATGCTGGCCCACACGCAGTGGCATTACCTGCTACGCCACAGCACCAGCCTCTCCAAGTGGTGTCTTAACCATTGTGTCAAAAATTCCACACTTCCACTAAGTTTTCGTAAAGCATACTTTTTTGTTTTTAACTGACATGTAAAAGTTACAAAGACTTATGGGTCACCATGTAATATTTCAATACACGTAAACACTGCAATGTCCAATGTCCATGAACTTTTTGAAATACTCATATTTAAAAATTATACTTGAGGATAGATTATATTACTTGAAAAGTAAGGGGGTCTACAGAATATTTGTTTAAAAAAGGAATTGCTAGGTTTGCAATGGTGGGTATGGCCATAACTTAGCAAACAGTTTGTAGGAACTAGATTAATGTTAACTTTGTTAGTTCTGATTTATGTTATCCTTATATATATGTAATTTATTATCGACTTTGTGGATTAGGTGCAGTATTGATCACATTTGATGTATAATATTCTATATGTGGAATTCAATAGCATGACCTTTAAAGTGAAAAGATAAAAGAACCCTAGATGACATAATTTCTAGTGGATTATTTCTTACCCTCTTCCGATTCCATTAATATGGGTACAGTTAGCCTGTTCAGTAAATTGTTTAAGCACGTGTCTGATGATTGCAATTTAATTTAAAAAAAAAGTTTAAAAATTTTACTTAAGAGGCATCAAAAAAGATTGGGGGCGGGGAGTGAGCACTACCACACTCTAGTTCACTCCCCAAATGCCCATCAGCCAGGCTGGGCCTAGCTAAAGAAAGGAGCCAGAAATACAATTCAGACCACCTGTGAGGCTGGCAGAAACCCAGATACCTGAGCTATTGCGACTGCATCACGTGGTCTGCTTAGCCAGAAGCTGGAGTTAGGAACTGGAGCTAGGATTTGAACCCAGGTGCCAGATGTGGCACATGGACCCTTCAACCACCAGACTAAATATTTGCTTCAAATCAAATTCTCAACCATCACACATTTTCAGAGCTCTCTTTAAATTAAATTTTAGGCTATCATGAGCAATGTATGGCTATTCTGAGATTTCTTTTGTAGTCTCTTGTTTTGATGACCTTTTTGTACTTCAAGCCCTTTGCCTAATTTTATTCAGTTAGAAAATATGATAATTTTGAATAACTTCTAGATAATTCTGAAAATGAAATGGAAGTTTATAAAAGGCAGATTTTGAAAAATGAATCAATTTGATTCCAATGCCAGTATTAACATATTTTAATACAGCAGAAGAGCTGGATGTTTCTTAAGGTTATAAGGGTCTGTCAAATTGACCTGCATGAGCCCACAGAAGTTAGGTGTTTCCTAAGGCCAAGGAACTGTTTCATGACCTTGAAGGGTATATTAGTATTTCTATTTAAGTCATTACATTTTCAAACATTGGAACTGCTCAGATTTGGTTCACTGCACAAACCAATCACTTAGAATGTTAAAGAGCATGACTCCGGTCTCCTGGAGACAGCTCCTCAGTAATTGAGCTCTCGTTTGCATGGCCTGTCTACCTTCCCTGTTAATTTTTTTTTCTTGGTGTTTTTTTTTTTTTTTTCCTTGTCAGCCTACATTATGAATGCAACTGATAGAACAAACACCAACACCTTACATTGGAAATTCTCTCCCCAGAACTCATTTAAAACACATGCTGAGGTTCTCAAACTGCAAGTTTTATAAAATGTCAGAGCATTTTAGAGTTGAAAGTGATTGTTGGATGCATATTACAATCCCATGGGGAGCTTATGAAAATATTAATGCTTTAGTCCCACCTTCAACAATTCTGATTTACCTTGTATAAGGAAGATTAGGAACGGTTTCTTTTTTTTTTTTTTTTAACTTTCTAGGTATTGGCTAATGTCCAGCTAGATTTGAAAATGACTGGTCTAGTCCCCATTTAATCAAATTAAAAATAAATTCAGAAATTATTTAAGATATCACAGGTTACAATTAACAAGTAATAAGGCTGAGACTAAAAGTGGATTTCTCAACACTTGTACAGAGTCCTTATACTGTTTGAAACTCTCAGAGATAATCTCCCTCAAAAGCTTCAGACATAAATCTGGCATACACTTTGGAGAGCTGTATATAGCTAGTTGCCCCTCTCTAAGGGACCAATCTTACATTGAAAGACAGCCTCATTCAGAAAATGCTAATATTACATTTCCCATAATTATAGATTTATATAGCATAAGTATGATGATGTTCCAATAGTCTCCACCCTTAAAAGCAGCATAATCTGCAATATAGTACAATCCTTTGGATCCTGGGAGATGGCAATAACTTGCTAATAATTTATATGAGGTCAGTTTTCAATATGTTGTTCCCAACACTAGTGTTGATTGTCCACATGAAAATGGCCTCACAATTGTAATGAATCATCTGCTTTAACAGTGACAGAATTTAGAACTGCAACAGAAAGACATTTAAAAAAGGAAATGGTTTAAGGATTGACATTTAGCCTTTGTTTACAGTATTATCTCAATATTGGTGTGATCTTTCTAGATTCAGAGCTCAGATAGACAATCTCAACAATAGTAGTTGAAAATTATGCTTGTCTTTAAATTTTGTTTTCCTATTTGTGCTCATATTATTGCAAATACAAGGGTTGACAGTATTTTGTATGTTTATAATTTGCTTTAATGATGTTTTGGCAGAAGAAAGGGCACATTTGCACTGTGAATGCATGTGTCTGATGCAGAATTATATACGGATTTATTGCACCTTGATGTATTCTGTTTTCTTTCAGATAGTGTTTTACCTGTGCTTGCTCTTTGCTGACCATGGAAAACAATGGCAGTTCAACTATGCTGAAGTTGACAAATGTTTAGTTTTACTGAACCACAAAAATAAGTTTACTTTGAATGTTTGGTACATTATTATGGAATTCTAGAATCTGGCAAATTTATGAATATTAGAAGGCAGCAAGTGGGGAAAAAAAAAAAACCAAACTTAAATTGCTTTATCTCCAGGTGATAAAACTTCATGAATAACCGAAAGGAGAAGGACACAAGGATAAAAAGGGTGGAAAATCCCAGAAAATTGAAAACAAAGATTAAAATGATATGTAAATGAGTATGCAGACATTTCGAAAGCCTGTGATTATTTTTAAAGTGTAACTAGTAAAAAGGATTTATTAAAAGTTCAGTTGAATACTGTGAGTTTGAATATCATACACATAACATACTCATAGTGAGCAACTGAAAATTAATGAGAAATTAAATATCATGAGACTTTTAACTGACTTCTTTTTAAGAGATGCTGGAGGACAGAAAGGAAAGATACTTTTATTTAAAAGCAGAGTTTGAAACCACTAATCTAGGATGTTGGACGAAGAAGTCATAAATGAAAGGATTACACTTTGAAACAAAAATATATAAATCAGCAATGGCAATTTGCTCTGGATAATTTGATATAAAATAATGACACAGAATGCTTTCATTTAAGGTGAAAGCAAATATTTTAAATTTTGGAAATCATCTGTATGTCACAAGGGACTTAACTAAGAGTTTATTTGATGGGAACTCAGCATAGACTTGAAGGTCATGTTATCCAGCCAACCAACCAGTAGTTGACAGTGCTGCTACTTAAATAGCAAATTCTTCCTTGCTTATAATAAATAGGGGCAACATAATATGGAAGTAGAGCATTTTCTTTTTTGTCTTTTAATTGCTATTGTCTGCAGATTTCTTTATCTTTTGAATTTGGAAATATTTACAGAACTATCTAGTACCAGTGCCTCACTCCTAGCTTGTACATTCCCCAAGGACTAGGATCAAATCTTATTTCTGTGTGCTGAACACTTAGCACATGGTAGGCTCTTAATACACATTTGTTTAATGAATTCAAGGATGAATGAAGAAGTGGATGATTAATTAGTACTCCCTTTTCCAAGATTGTCTACAGAGATTGTATCCATGTATTTTCATTTGTGGCTTTTTTACTTCCTTTCTCTACTGCTCAGAAAGACTCTGTGGCTGCCTAATATAAAAGGATTGGTATGCATAACTTCAGGCCTGTTTTCTGTAACCTCAGACTGGGAAAGTAGGAAACATGAGAGAGAGAGGAGGACAACGCATGACCTCATACCCAATGTAGAATGGATTTCACATCTCTTCTTATTAGTCCTTTAGATATTTATGGAAGCACTCTTCCAAAGTAGAAAGAATTGCACTGAGTGAGGGAAGGCACCAATTTAAAAGGAGAATGTAGCCATCTGAGCAAAGGAAGACTAAGCTAAACTAATATCTGATAGTTCAAGTCGTACCTCTCACACAGCATTTCATCTCTGAAACGCTAGGTAATCTCCATGCTCACCCTGGACAATCCCTTTCACTCTGAAGGTTTCAATTAATATTTTATTGGTGATGACATCACTTCTTTGCTGAATCTTGATCTCATACATCCAGCTATCCATCATGTATTTTTCTTGCTATCCATCATGTATTTTTCTTCAGGTGTTAGACTTCTCATTACTGCTATTTCTAAAACTAAATAAATTAATAATGATTTTAGCATGGAAAGCCAAGACATTCTGGCAAAAAACAAAAACAAAAACAAAAACAAAAACCTAACTGAAAGATCTCTGCGAATGAGATCCCAGTGGAAAGAAGGGGGCCATCAAAGAAGGAGGTACCTTTCTCTGAAGGGAGGAGATAACTTCCAATTTGACTATGACCCTATCAGAATAAGGTCAAAGTCAGAGAACTCTAAAGGCTTCCATAGCCTTCGCAACTCATGACTAGAGCCTAGGGAGATTACTGATGCCATAAACAAGAGTGTCAAATTGTTAAATTAACGACAGGAGTCACTGTGTACTTCTGTCTCATGTGGGATCTGTACTTAATGTGTTGTTCAATGTGAAGTGATGCTATAACTAGTACTAAAACAGTATTTTTACCCTTTGTGTTTCTGTGTGGGTGCAAACTGATGAAATCTTTACTTAGTATATACTGAATTGATCTTCTGTATATAAAGATAATTGAAAATGAAAAAAAAGAAACCTGGTGTTAAATTGGAAATTACATAGAAAATTAATTAATTTTTTAAAAATATCATGTAGGATCTCTGTCTTTAATGTGCTGTACACTGTTACTTAATGCTATAACTAGTACTCCAACAGTATTTTTTCACTTTGTGTTGCTATATGGGGGCAAACTGTTGAAATCTTTACCTAATATATACTAAACTGATCTGTATATAAAGAGAATTGAAAATGAATCTTGATGTGAATGGAAGGGGGGAGAGAGTGGGAAAGGGGAGGGTTGCGTGTGGGAGGGAAGTTATGGGGGGTGAAGCCATTGTAATCCATAAGCTGTACTTTGGAAATTTATATTCATTAAAAGTTAAAAGAAAATTTAAAAAATAATGAAAAATTACCAATCTGTTATTAATTTATCTTTTGGCTGGTGTTTTTATCTACTTAAGGAAACCAGAAACTTGTTTCGCTTTTTTTTTTATTATTATTGATTTATTTATTTGAAAGTTAGAGAGAAAGAGAGGAGAAGAGAGAGAGAGAGAGAGGGGAAAAGAGAGAGAACACACTTCTATTTGCTGGTTCACTCCCCAAATGGTCACGATAGCCTGAGCTGGTTCAGTCAGAAGCCAGAAGTCAGGAACTTCTTTCCAGTGTCCAACATGGGTGCAGGGGGTCAAGCAGTTGGGCCACCTTCTGCTGCTTTCCCAGGCACATGAGCAGGGATCTGGATGGGAAGCAGAGCAGCTGGGACTCGAACTGGTGTCCTTTTGGGATGCTAGCACTTTAGGTGGTGGCTTAACCCACTATACCACAGCACCAGCCTCAGAAACTTGATTCTAAACTTAAAATCTTTCCACTTTCTCTCCAATCACATCATCAATGAATCATTTGATCTCCATAACATGTTCCTAAACCTCACCATTTTCTCTACACTCAATTCTGCTGCTCAGATTTCCAACATCTTCTGAGCTGTTTCTCTGCTTGTAGTCTGATCTTCCTCAATGTGCTGTTTTCCCCTCCCACAGTCATTTACTTTAAATTTAAGATAATTGTGTCATTCTTTTACTAAAATTTCTCAGGGTCTTCACTTAAACGACCTGATGAAGATCGTGCTCCCTCTTAATGTAGCATTCGCAGACCTCGGTGCACAGCTCCTGATTTCCTCTTCAAATAATTTCTCACTAACTCAAATTCCTAGCATTTTATACACTGGAGTTTTTGATAACTATCAGTTGCTCCTAGAAAACCCAATTATGTCACAAGGACTGTCTTTGGTGCCTTCCATGTGTAAATTTTCCTTCCTTATATCCATTTCTTTGCCATATCTATCATTCAACGCCTGGTTTGTATCAATGCTTAGTAATATTTATAATAAAATAATTGCTATTGTGAGAATAACATATCTGTATGACATTTAATGTTACAAATCATTCTCACATATGCTGTTCTATCTACACTGTCATGCTTCTTTGAAATGGGCAGTGTGATTGTTCTTTCTAGTGTATATTTGAATGCAAGCTTGTCAAAATCAGGGACTTTCAATCCTGTTTTTCTCTGAATTCCCAGTGCCTAGGAATGCCTCATAACTAGCAGGTGTCAATGCATATTTCTGAATGAATGAATTGATGGATTAAAAAATTCAGTGTTAGCCGGCGCCGCGGCTCACTAGGCTAATCCTCCGCCTTGTGGCGCCGGCACACCAGGTTCTAGTCCCTGTCAGGGCACCGATCCTGTCCCGGTTGCCCCTCTTCCAGGCCAGCTCTCTGCTGTGGCCAGGGAGTGCAGTGGAGGATGGCTCAAGTGCTTGGGCCCTGCACCCCATGGGAGACCAGGATAAGCACCTGGCTCCTGCCATCGGATCAGCGCGGTGCGCCGGCCGCACCACGCCAACCGCAGCGGCCATTGGAGGGTGAACCAACGGCAAAAGGAAGACCTTTCTCTCTGTCTCTCTCTCTCACTGTCCACTCTGCCTGTCAAAAAAATAAAACAAATAAAAAAAAAAAATTCAGTGTTTCTTCAGAGATACACAGTAATTGAAAAGAGGGAAGTGTAGTGTGCCATTGGTCTAGTAATGGCCCAGAAATATTAGCTATAGTAAAAAATACTTTGCTTAACACATATTACTTAATATGTATTAAAATTTCTTAATTTTCTAGCTAAATTAATGAGTCTTCTGAGTTCAGATTCAAGACTTACTGTTACTTTTTAAATATTTGACGCTATTTGAAAAAAAAATAAGTTGTAAATGACTGCAAGACTGTATCCAAAAGGCAGCTTTTCTGTGAGAGGTTGACAATATATCCATTTCTCTATCCTTAGTTCTCTTCTTAGAAAAACAAAGAAACACCAGAAAATGATTAAGATATTTCTAATGTAACATGAATTACATTAGGCAACATCTAGTTGTGATTAAATCCCTAAGTAAAATAATAATTTGGGAGAAGTTTCCTTGAAATAATTAGTGTTAGTTTTAAGTAAATGAAATTAGAATTTCAAAGGGAAAATGGGCATGAAGAGCATATTCAAATAGGGTGAGTAAAAAGAACATGTCAAAAAACATTTCCTCTACTTCTTGTTGTTTACCGTAAAACAGTGCCATTAGACAAACACACACAAAGACTCATTTAAAGAGGCACAAACCCATGGGACTGGGAAATGATATGCCTTCCAGCTTCTGGCTTTAGCCTGCTTGATTGGACTGTCTTTTAAAGTAGTATATGAAGACCAGATTCCTCCAGACATATGATCATATAGCTTGAACAGACATCTATCCTTCAGTCCATAAAAATCAATTCAGACAGACCAACTCTTTTAATCATGACTGGGAGTTTTGCATCTTTTCCTGTTTGATCTTATTTTTTTCTGCTAGTATTTTGTTAAGCAGAAAATTTAATTTTATATTGAACTACAGAGCTCTGTAGCTATTTTATTATCAAGCATTTATGGGGCATTTTTATGGCTGGCAAGATATTTTATAGCCCCTGTACCAGGTTTTTCTACTCAGTCCCTTTTATCAGGAACCAGTATTATCATTCCCATTTTTACAAACTTCAGAAAGAAGGTTATGTGAGGCTAAGTGACTACCAGAAGGTCAGATGATCAGTTAACTGTTAAAAAACATACTAGAGGTCATGATCTTTCAATTGCCAGTGCATTTCCTAGCTCATAGTGCTGTGCTGATTCTTTTCTGGCCTTTTGCTGGTTCATGTGTGAAAGATTCCTGAAGCTTGAAGAAGCATGGGTATGTTAAATGATAGAATAAAACACATGCAAGAAAGCAGCAATAGTGGTATACTTTATTGTAAACAATTGTCAGTGGTCTTTCAAAGTAAATATGTGGTTAATGTTGAGAAAGTCATTGTATCCAAAGATATTGAAACTTCTATGGGTTTATTTCAAATTGGAGTGGCCAAGATTGAATTTGGAGAGGTTTTAATTTGAAAAGCCTACATGCTGTTGGACTACCTGGCCATATTTGTAATATTCATTTTGTGGAAAAGAGTAGAAATCAGAATGAAATTTCATAATCTCAAATTACATGAATAGGAAAAAGGAAAAATATTGAAAATAGACAAAACTAACAAAAGAATTGGTGAAAGCTTAAAAAATGCGAATTTAGAATTTGTCAAATAGTAATGTTAAACCCCAGACTATAAAGCTCTCTGAAATTAAGATTAGAAGAGGATATTTGAAATTGCCTTTGTGGTTGGTGTCTTAAAACATCCTCTGATTAGAATCATGGTCTCTTAAATACTTTCATGGCACAGATGCTTTTTAAAAGCATTTGCTGTAAAAGAAGAACACTCACTTTTATGGTGTTTGCTATTAACTTGGAAGGCTTGTCTTTGCATAAAGTTCTTTCTCAGGAAAATGTTAATAGGAACCTGAATGTAAATAAGGGGAGGAAGCCACTCCAGATATTTTCTGTGGTTCTCCTTGATGGGCAAATCTTATGTACATATTCAGTGGATGAGCCTCACTTGCTCCTGGGCTCAATATTCAACTAATTAATGTCATTCAAGCATTATATGCCTTTGCATTGGCATTTGATCGAATTTCAAATCCTCTCTTTGAATGAATTGCACCTTGAGAAGAATTCATTTTTTGTATTTTATTTAGCCTAGAGTGTGTCTGCATTTAATACCCATCCAATTTTAATAGGTTTTTCACTACTCTTTTAGAACAAGCCAAAACTAGTACACGCAATGCAAACTATTTCTTTTTTGCCTCTCATACTTCATTTGATTGTGTGTGTGTGTGTGTGTGTGTGGCTTATGTTTCTGTGTGATGGGTGGACTAGTCAATAGGTACAGAAATTGTTTGCAAAACAATTGCTTTGTTAACGAAATTGCTCTGAATGAGGTTCAGAGAAAACAGAACACTCAATCCAAGGTCAAGTAGTTAGGAAATGACCTGGGAATGATTTAAAACATGAATTCAATTGAGCGCCCGAGATCTTAATCACTATGCCGTATTGAATAAAAATTAGTTTTAAAGTGAACCAAATAAGCAATATATTTTAAAATGCTTGTCCTTACATTTTTATAAATAATTGTTTTGTGTATTGCCGTTTGCTATTTTTAAATATTAATTAATTTTTATTTATTTGAATGGCAGAGAGACAGGGACGGACAGACAAAGATTTTCCATACTCGTGTTTACTCTCTGAACGTCCACAATAGCTGGAGCAGGAAAACAAGGGACAATTTTATTTTCCAAAGTGCCACATCAATTGCTGGGCTCCTATTTGCATATTCTTAAAACGTTGTTTCTCTTCTATCTAGACATAAAATCTAATCCCTCTGCTTTTGGATTGAAGTGGACTGGCAACTGGTTCCATAAACTGAATGTAGTTGAAATGATACTGTATGACTTAAGAGGCTAAATTTTGTAAAAGAAAAATTATTCTGGGGTCTGTGTTGTGGCATAGCAGGTTAAGCCACTGCCTATGACACCAGCATCTCATATGGGTGTTGGTTCAAGATCTGGCTGCTCTACTGCCAATCCAGCTCTGCTATGGCCTGGAAAGCAGAAGAAGATGACCCAAGTGCTTGGATCCCTGCACCCTTTTCTGGGAGACCCAGAAAAGCTCCTGGCTCCTGGCTTCGGCCTGGACCAGCCCCAGCCATTATAGCCATCTGGGGAGTAAACCAGCAGATGGAAGATTCTCTCTCTCTCTCTCTCTCTCTCTCTCTCTCTCTCTCTCTCTTTCTCCCCCTCTATAACTATGCCTTTCAAATAAATAAAAAAAATAAATCTTAGAAGAAAAAGTATCTTGACACTTTACATTGATGGATGATAAGGATGATATTACTGAAGACTGTTTCAAGAGAAAAGAGACTCAAAATTTTCACTATAGCAAAGAAAGCTGGAGCTTTATAGCTAATAGAGGAGATACCAAGGGTAGGAGCAATTCTTTTTAAAGTCAGGCTGGTGGCTTTGATAAAGAAGATGGGGGATTCTCATAAAACTGATTTGTGGCCGGCGCCACGGATGACTTGGCTAATCATCCTCCTGCGGCACCGGCACACCGGGTTCTAGTCCTGGTTGGGGCACCGGTTCTGTCCCGGTTGCTCCTCTTCAGTCCAGCTCTCTGATGAGGCCCGGGAGGGCAGTAGAGGATGGCCCAAGTGCTTGGGCCCTGCACCCGCATGGGAGACCAGGAGGAAGCACCTGGCTCCTGGCTTCAGATTGGCGCAGTGCGCTGGCCGTAGTGGCCATTTGGGGGGTGAACCAATGGAAGGAAGACCTTTCTCTCTGTCTCTCTCTCACAGTCTAACTCTGCCTGTCAAAAAAAAAAAAAAAAAAAAAAAAAAAACCGATTTGCTAAAACTGGAGTAGGCAGGCCAAGCACAGGACACAGGCCAGATGGAGGCCTATTTGCGAAGATGACTCAAAAGTGCTGAAGATTAGTCACAGGGAGCTTTTGTTAGTTTGAAAAAGCAATGAAGCTTCATTGAGAAAATCAATATTTCAACCCAATTATCATGCTGTGAAGAACCCCTCACAGCCAGGCACACGGAGAGGGAATCGATGGTTGTTCCAGCGGACAACCACCATCACCTACCAGATGCCTGAGTAAGCAAATCTGAGATGATCCCATCCCCCAGCCAGCGAGCCACCATTCCTCAGTCTGCAAGTCTTTCTGTCTGATGAGGCAAGCTGTCCAAATGTGCCCTGCCCAGCTTTTTAATGCACAGAATCTGTCAGCATAATGAGTTATTATCTTATTCCTTTAAATTCAGAGTGGTTTATTATGTAACAGTAGTAACCAGAACAAAGTTTTCCTCACTAGTCTGATTTAAGCCTGCGTGATATTTTTCGTGGGCTGATGCAGTAACTTCCTAAATGCTCTTCCTGAATTCAATTGGATTTTTCACTGTCTTGTCTCTATTCAACACTCAAGTCAGTTGATGATGCTATTCTCAAAACCTTCTTGTAACACCACATTTTTTGCAGAATGAAAGACAAAATCCCAAAGGCCTAATCTCTCTCCTTCATTTGCCACCATTGTTCTCAGAACCACTCTTGTTCTGGCTACAGTAGTACTTCTGTTCCTCCTCAAACACATCAAGAGAGCTTCCTACTCAGACATTTGCTCTGCTGTTCTTTGTGCCTAGACCTGAGTTTCTCCAGAAATCTGTATTCCCTACTTTCTGCTTCCTTCACAGATTTACTTAAATGTCATAAAATTAGTTTATTCTCCATTACAGAGGATTGTTAAAAGAATTTGAAATTGTATTCAAAAACACAATAGTGGTTGGCCTTGAATAGTGACTAATGAGTGGGATGGCAGCTCATACTGTTTTCAAAACATTTTGGAAGGGGAAGTAAATCAATGATGGCCATGGGATTAATAATACAGCTGTCTGCTTTGGTGGTACAGTAACCTTGGTTTTCAGAAAAATCAAAAAAAATTCCCTGTATTTGTATTCCCACCATCTTTTCTTTCTTTCTTTCTTTCTTTCTTTCTTTCTTTCTTTCTTTCTTTCTTTCTTTCTTTCTTTCTTTCTTTCTTTCTTTTTCTTTCTTTTCTTTTCTTTTCTTTTCTTTTCTTTTCTTTTCTTTTCTTTTCTTTTCAAGATTATATTATTTGGAAGGCAGAGTTACAGAGAGAGGGAACAACAGAGAGAGAGAGAGAGAGAGAGAGAGAGATTTTCCATTCACGGTTTCACTTCCCAAATGGCTGCAACGACCAGGGCTGCGTCAGACCAAAGCCAGGAGCCAAGAACTTCATAATTTATCCCATGTGGGTGCAGGGGCCCAAGCACTTGGGCCATCTTTCACTACTTTCTCAGGCATATTAGCAGGGAACTGGATTGGAAGTTTAGCAGCCGGAACACAAACCAGCACCCATATGGAATGCTAGCATCACAGGTGGTAGCTTTACCTACTGTGCCATAGTGCTGGCCCCAACTCCTACCCATTTCTACTCCATATAGCTGTGAATTTATTTTTAAAGAGGTATTCATTTATTTGAAAGGCAGAGTTACGGGGTGGGGCAGAAAGAGAGAGAGAGAGAGAGAGAGAGAGAGAGAGAGGTCTTCCATCTACTGGTATACTCCTCAAAAGGCCACAATAAACCCGTGCAGATGCATTTGGTCCATTTTCTGTTGCTTTCTCAGGGCATTAGCAGGGAGCTGGATTAGAAGTGGAGCAGCTGGTAGTTGAACTGGCATTCATATGGGATGCCAATATCACAGGTCGTGGCTTAACCTGCTGCACCACCATGTCAGCCCCATGTTGTGACTTTTAAAATGAAAGACACACTCCAGTAAGAAAGAAGGCCTTGTAAAATTTTAGCCTTTAAGTAGAACTCAAAGGTACTATGTCTATTATGCATTTGTTTTGGGTACTCAATCTCTTTCTATAATTTTGTATTAATAAATATTTAATGTAGGTATTTTTTAAAAAGAAAGAACTTTTTTTACAGATACTTCTAGCTACAGGGTAATTTCATGCATTGACAACATTCTAAAAATAGGAACTTGCTAATTCCTGGATTGATTTCCATAATAATATTTAAAACATAAAAACATGCTATTGGCCAGAAAATGTATTTCCTGTGATGATGATGTTAAAGCTTATTTTTAATTTTAAAAAATTACAGATATATTAAAATGTATGTATTTAAAGGGTACCATGTGATGTTTCATTACTTGTAATATCCACTGAACATTGTTTAATGTCAATCAAATTAATGTATTTATCCTTTCAATCATTTAATATTTATATATTTACTATATATAAATACATATTTAATAATTTGAATACATCCACAATCCTATCTTCTATTTTTTGTGTACTCCCATGTTTTTTTGTAGCATTATTTACAATAATTAAGAAATGATAAAACCTATGCATTCATCCACAGATGAATAGATGAATAAAACTTGGTACATATACACAATGGAATATTAGTCAGTCATAAAAATGGATGAGATCTTGTCATTTGCAACAACATGAATAGAACTAGAAATTGTTATGTTAAGTGAGAAAAGCCAAACATAGCAAGATAGATATCACATGATCTTACTCATATGTGGGATGTAAAAAATAGTTGCTGTCATAGAAATAAAAAATGTAATGGTGGTTACCAGAGTCTGGGGAATTGAGTGTGGAGAATGAGATGGGGAAAGGTTGACTAGTCAGTATGAGATTATAGCTAGATGGGTGAAATAAGTGTGACAGTACAACTGCACAGTATGGTAACAATGGATGCCAGTGTACTGTACATTTATCTATAAAAAAACATCGAAGGTAACTTTAAATTTTTTTATTTGAAGGTGATGCTTTATGATCATTTCCTGTGTACCAGAAAGCTTTCAAAAGATTTCATGTGTCATCCCATTAATCCCCAAAATGATTCTACTGGGTAAATATAACTATATTCTAATTTTACAGATAGGAAAGCGGAGACTCACATAGATAATGTAGCTCTCCTGAGGACTTGAAGCTAATAAAGCTCAGCACTGGTTTTTGAGTTCAGCCAGTGTGATTTCACGATTATCACTTTGAATCACAATGCTGTGAGTTGCTTTGTTGAGGACCATCTGATATGTATCTGACATATTGCAACAGAATAGTTGATTTGTGTACGTTTTCACCATAAACTCCCTTCTGCTTTCAACAACAGAAGAAACTGTTTAGAAATACCCAGCAGGGGCCAGTGCTGTGGGGTAGCTGGTAAAGCTGCTGCTTGCAGTGCAAGCATCCCGTATGGGTGCTGGTTTGAGTCCTGGCTGCACCACTTCTGATCCAGCTTTCTGCCATGGCCTGGGAAAGCAGTAGAAGATGGTCCAAATCTCTAAAATAAAAATATTGAGGAAAACTGAGAAATCAAAGGCCCTAGTAACCCAACCACCATCCACTATTGAAAGTAGATTTGGTGGTATTTAAAAAAAAATACCCAACAGATAAGCTTTCAACATATAATCACCTTAATTCATCATTTTGCAGAAAAGTGCACTTTGGATTGGGCATTTGAAATAGGATTTTGATGAAATTTTAGCAAATTTTTATCAGCAGGTTCTTGCTTTAAAAAAAATCAACTAATTAGGGGATATTGGAATAGTGTTCCATTAATATAAAAGGACAGTATACTGAAGGCACCAAGTTCCTTATAAAGAGAATTTGAAGGTGCTTTCCCCCTATGGTGTCAACATCTATAATTCTATTTCTTTATTAGAGGTGATTTGACACAATGAGCAAAATTCAAAGCTGTTGGAGCATTAGCATTTAGCTGATAAATTTCTAAAATGAAAGCATACTTCTGAATGTTTGAGGTGTTTTTGTATAGACATATATTGCTTCATGGGAAGAAGTAGTAATTAAGTCATTCTGGAATAAGAATGTAACTTTTGTATGAGAAATATAATTTTTTTCTTCAAAAAATTCTGAGACACAGTATTAAGGTAATTTGCTCATTTTATTTTTTTTATAAAGCTTTCGATTTTCTTTTTAACAGTATGGGATTTGGGTGTGTAAAAATGGAAATGACTACAAATTAGAGATTTCCCAAGTTATTACCACATTTCAGACAGCATTCAAGATACAGAACTATTTAAACTTTTAAAAGTCTCACACGGTTTCCATCTTATAGATATGAAACTGAGATAGAGAGATTAAGGAAGTTGCGCGGACAAGACTAAGCCCATATTATCTGCTGCTAGAGTTGTCTCACTTAACTATCATGCTGTTTTGCTTTTAGTACTATTCAAGAATACCCTCTTTCATACAGATTCAAGTTTTCATTATTTTCCCATTCAGTGAATATTGTTTTTCTAAGAGTGAAGCACAGTTCTGCTTGGTTTTTTGTAGAGAACATAAATACAGTTATCTCAGATATTTTTTCTATTATATCCCACAAATAGTCTATGTTTAAAATCATCAGTTTCCCCCACAGAGATGCAATTTATTTTAATTAGGTCATCTAAATGTCAATTATTTATGTTGACTACACCAATTCCTAATTTTGGGATTTCACAGGCCTTCACTCTTCCCTGGCACTCTGGGAATCTTCTCTGTTTTGCATAATCTTAATTATATTACTTTGTTGAAGAGAAGCAAGAAAAATGACATTCTTCTAGAGTGACTTCTCAATTAAATCAAAGAGATCTGATAAGATTAAAGAAAATGCTGGCAAAGCACTGAGTGGTAAGAAAGAGAGACTATCCATGTTAAATGAGTTGCCAGGAATAAAATACAGAATTATATCAGGATACTGTTCACTTAGCATAATTAGTAGTTTGTGTTACTAACATGCTAAATGATTTATTAACTGTCACTGATAAGTTGATGTGCTATAATAATTATTCCAAAATATCGGTTCTTGATTTATGCAGCAACTTTATTTCTAAAACACTTTAGCCCTATTTAGCTTTCATGATATTTTGTTGAATAAGTAAGAACAAGTGTACTTACAAACTTGAAGACAGAGACTGAGTCACATAGATGCTAAGTGACCTGAAGAAAATCTCACAGCTACGAAAAGTATAGAATTTCTGTCTGTAAATTCTTCTATTCTATGCCTGTGTCTGTGATGGCATAGATATGGGTTCACATTGAAAAGAAGAGAGAAAAACAAGAGAAGGAAACAAAGAAAGAGAAAGGTGAAAATTCTAATATTTGTTTTATACAAAGACTGGGAAAATAGTATCTTCTACAAAAACAGTGCTGTCCCATAGGTAAAGAAGAACATAAAATGTTTTAATTTCAAATATATTTCTTCTTCCTAACTCGGTGGTAATAAACCTTTAAATTCAAACTTTCTTTATGGAATCTTGTCATAAAAACAAGAGTTCACAAAAAAAGCGTGAGCTCCTGGGGCTGGTGTTATGGCATAACAGTAAAACCAAGCCCTAACTGCTCTACTTCTGATCCAGCACCCTGCTGATAGCCTGGAAAAGGCACCAGAAAATGGCCCAAGTGTTTGGCCCCTGCACCCACATGGAGAGACCTGGAAGAATGTCCTGGTTCCTGGCTTTCGCCTGGCCCAACCCCAGCCTTTGTGGCCACCTGAGGAGTGAACCAGCGAATGGAAGATCTCTCTCTTGCTCTGTCTCTCCCTCTCTTTCTGTAACTTTGACTTCAGATAAATAAATAAATGTTGAAAAAAAGTATGCGCTCCTGCTTGTGTCATTGACTATTTATTTTTTAATTTTTAAAAACGTCTTAATTATTAATAAAAACAGCAAATTTCCTGTATTTCATAGGTACAGTTCTAAGAAGATAACCATACTTCTCCTCCCCCCATACCCTGCCTTCCCTCGCTGCTTTTCTTTTCATTAATTTTTTTGCAAAGACATAATTTTAATCCACTCCACAATCACAGGCTTAATAACATGAACAGTAAAAAAGAATACTATAGCTTCTCCATCTACATTAAGTATAGTTTATTAGGAATACCAAGACCATGGAATGCAGAATTGCTGATCAATTTATGGGCTGAATGCTGAGTAGTGTATAGACGAATTATATAAGTACAGTATCTGTTTCTAGAAATTAATCTTTAAACATTTCTTAATTTTTTTAATATTTGCCTATGTGTTACATGAATTCAAATTAAATTAATTCCAGTTCAGTTACTCTAGCTATTTTATATTTGGAGTGAATGCTTGTATCACTCACTTGTGTGCTCTGGATAAAAAGTTCATGTGTAGTAAGTTCTTTATATGCTTGCAAACAGTAGAGATGATGTGATTGGGGGGCTGAGAATTAGATGTAAGTTTTTGTTGTAAATACAAGTAAAATCGGATTAGATGAAACATGAATCATAGAACTCAGCGATTAGCCTAACTTTAATGTCTACTATATGTGTATGATAATAATTGTTACTAATGAAAGGATGTCTTTCAAGAAAAGTTATTAAGAAAGCTATAAACTTTTGGGGCCAGCGCAGTGGCTCACTTGGTTAATCCTCTGCCTGCGGCACTGGCATCCCATATGGGCACCAGGTTCTAGTCCCGGTTGCTCCTCTTCTGGTCCAGCTCTCTGCTGTAGCCCAGGGAGGCAGTGGAGGATGGCCCAGGTGCTTGGGCCCCTGCACCCCCCGGGAGACCAGGAGGAAGCACCATAGTGGCCATCTGGGGAGTGAACCAATGGAAGGAAGACCTTTCTCTCTGTCTCTCTCTCTCTCACTGTCTATAACTCTACCTGTCAAATAAAAAAAAATTAAAAAAAAGAAAGCTATAAACTTTTAAACCATGACCTGTAAAAGTAAACCTTAACTCAGTTTGGGCATTTAGGAAAACATTTTACTAAAATTTACTAGCAAATTCACTCATTTCACTGCTTTCTAATGAAAGATAAAATAGAGTTTATGTATTTATAATTTATTTATATTACTTATGTATTAAGTTTATGCACTGAGATTGAACCAAGTTTGCCCTCATTGATGATCTCTTTTCCCTCAGAGTGTTGAATCCAAAGAAAATATTGTGATTTTGCTTTTTGATTGTGATTTTATTCATATGAATTTTTGCTAGTCAATGTCTGTATTCTGCTCATTGAAGAAGGAAAGCACTAATTTAGGCTCATAGAAAATGTGGCCTGATAATAATCCTATGTTTATATTTCCGGGAGCTGCCAGCTCTAATTCTATTTTAATATCTTTCACATTGCTGCAGAAAATAATGCGAAAAAATTATTGGATGTGTTGTCAGTTCAATCTTACTCAATTTTCTTTGTTTATAGTTATACTTAAGAAGATAACATGAAACTAGAGGAGGCATAAAACAACATATGTTCGTTCAAGCCCATGCACTTCAACTTCCAAAGTTTTTAAGCATTATCAAAAATTAAGCACATAAAAGTTGTTATATGTGAGTGGAATGGCTTTGACACATATAATATTTACATGTTTGAAATGGATACCTTTATAGTTTTGGAGTCACCTATGAGCTTATAATAAATTCTATGTAAACTTACAGTCCAGGGAAAACCTATACTCTATCTAAAAACACCACAAGAAATCCACACCAGCAAGCTGTTAAGGAATTCAGCAGTTGGGCAGTCCACTGTCAGTGATGCACTGGAGAACACAGAACTGAAGACTACATGAACAAATTAAAATGAGTAGTGCAGCCTTTTAGAGGCAGGTAGAATTTGATAGCTCATTGGAATCAAGGTCCAAGCCAAAAAGGGTACCCACATATTAATGACATGTGTGTTCTGCAACCCTATTCTGAATATCTGAACTCTGAAGTGTCTTAAAATATGAAACTGTTTTAGTGCTGAAATAGTGCTTACAAGTAGAACATTCCATACCTAACCTCATGTGATGAATTGCAGTCAAAATGCAGGCACACTAAAAATGCAGTCTAAAATTACCTTCAGCCTATGTGGATAAGGTATAGATGAATTGTAAATGAAGTTTACATTTAGACATGATTCTCACCACCAAGATATCTCATTATGTATATGTAAATCTTCCAAAGTCCAGAAATATCCAAAACACTTCAGGTCACAAGCAAGAGTACTCAACCTATATTTTCTATACATTTCTTAAGTTATAGATTCTCTAGGTTGGAAGAGATGTTAAATATATCTCCTAGTTATGCTATGGAGAAGTAGGAGATTGACCTCCTGCATATATAGTTCTGATAGGATACAAGGACCAGTACTAGCATGGCACCCACAATGAAAGCAACAACCTCTTCTTAATTATGGATATTAAGGTAATTGAGGAATTATATTTAAAAATTCACTAAAAATGCTATTTGGAGTGAAAATTGTTTATTAATACATGTGATTATATATGTATATATATATAATTCTTCAAATATTATAGAGATTATCTTTCCTCCCACTGTGACCCCAGAACATTCCCACTTCAGAGATCATCTAACAAGGTTCCTGGATATCTGGTTTTGTAAATTTCTCCTAATAAACATCTTGATGATTACAAAAAATGTGTTTTTATGGTTACTGATTTTTTTAACACTCGATTAATTATACTCAATTATCTTCTGGATTCACTTAGGTTTACTTTTTACTGTGTCCTCATTTATATAAAATTAGGGAGAAAACAGCATGCACTAACACACAGACTGACCACACAAATCTTCTAAGTTGTTACTTAATTCTTAATTTATGAGTTTCTAAAACAGTGGGAAAATTTAAAGCAATAGAAGCACACAGCATGGGATCATAGTGAAATGCTTGTTTAAATTGGGAATAACAGAAGAGTCCTAAGATAAGCTTTCATTCATATTAACAAATCACAGTGGAATATGAAACAGCGTGTACTCTTCCATATATTTATTTTGTCATGAGAGGGTAGAAGCCAAATTTCCTAATAGAGTTTGATGGATATGACTTAAGATATTACGTATGGCCCCTTAAGATATGGGATTATATTATCATATTGTTTGTATTCTAAATCTCAATACATGCATTAAAATATTTTCCTTAAAAATAAATCAATATAGCACTTAGTTCTTGGTTATGAAATTATTTGTGTATAATTAATTGTAAAAAAAATTATATACCAGAAGGATGCAAAATAAACAAAAAAAAATTCTGAGATGTACAACATCCAAATTTACCATGATCAGATTTGTGTCTTATGTTTCAGTAGTCTATATGTTTACCTTTTTTATGAAATAGACTAATATAATACCTGATGTCTGTGTCCTCTTTCATAACAATATGTCATAAAAATACTATGGATAATATATCTGGACATGGACATTTTAACAAGTCTGGTTATTTACTTTGAGCATCTGCTATAATTTATGCAACCAGTCTTCTATTGTTGAACCCAAGTTATTTTTAGAAGTTAATTTTCTTTGATAATATTGCTATAACTAGCTGGAACATTTTTGTTTTGATAATTTGTATTACTGGACACATAATCAAATAATTTCTCAATCCAGAATTGGTATAAGTGATTGTTACTATAGGTGTGAAAAGTGAATGAGATGAATGTTTGTTAAGACTTTGATACAACTATCAAACTATATTTGACACCAGGAGGATATTTGGAAATGTGTGGAGACCCCTTTGATTCTCACAATTATGAGACAAGTTGAATTGGCTTCAACTGGGAAGAGTTAAAGGAAACTTCTAAACAACCTACAATACACAGAGCATTTTACCACAATAAGGAATTATTTAATCAAATGTATCAATGATCCTTGTGGCATATCTCACCTAACAAGGTCTAAAACCAAGTCACAAATCAATTCACTGCTTGCAAATACAAATCACCCACTAAAAGAAGACACTTAGGGCAGGTGTAGTGACACAGTGAATTAAGTGCCATACAGGTGCCAGTTGAATCCCAGCTCCTATATTTACCATCTACCTGTAGGCTAATGCACTTGAGAAAGTATCCTCCACTTAAATACATTAAAAGAAAGTAAGTCCTTGAGAATGAGTTTTATCATTAATTAAGGAAGCTCCTAAGAAAACAAGCAATGGAGTTGGACACTTAGGCATAACTAAAACGTATGCACTATAAGGATATCCTCCACTAAAATCACTAAAATGAAATAAATCTTTGAGAAGAAGTTTTACTGTTAATTCTCATGATAAAACACTTTGAGGACAGAGGCACTACATGGCAAGTTAGTGCACAGTGATTCTTGTTGTTAATTTAACAATTAACACTCTTAGGTATTATGTATGAGGCCCTGAACATGAGCTGCCTAGGCTAAGGAAGTCTTCTGAATCCACAAACTCCTTCAGTATTTATATAAGGCCGTAAGCAAAGTGGAAGTTCTCTCCTCCCTTCAGAGAAAAGTACCTCCTTCCTTGATGACCACTTCTTTCCACTGGGAGCTCACCCACTAAGGTCCTTCTTGTAGGACATTTTTTGACACAGTGTCTTGGCTTTCCATGCCTGAAATAATCTTGTGGGCTTTTCAGCCAGACCAGAATGCCTTAATGGCTGACTCTGATGTCAGAGTGCTATTTAAAGTTATTGTCATTATGAGTCTGCTGTGTGGACTGCTTCCCATGTTGGAGCATTCACTCCTTTTTAATTGTATTATTATTACCAGACACTTAATTCTATCCATATGATCACTTTAACACTTAAGATGGTATTTTTACCACCCAGCTTAAAGGGATTTGGAGGTTTCTGGCAAATTTTTTAGCCTGTAGCATTAGAAATAAGTCCTTAGGAATGTATGCAGAACTATATAGTGTTAAAGTTACAAATTTCATGTATTTAATAATTATAATTATGATTTTAGGAAAATGGTGATTCTTTCCACCCTGACCACCCTCCCACCCATACTCTCACCCCTCTTCCTCTTCCCTCTCATATCCCCATTCTTATTTTGACTAAGATCTATTTTCAGCTGACTTTATACACATGCAATTAACTTTATGTTAAGCAAGGAGTCCAACAAATAGTTTTAAAGAAAAATTTCTGCTACAGTCAAGACAATGTGATTACAAGTTATTAATTCTCAAAGTGTCAATTTCACTTCTACAGATCACCTTTTAAAAGCTCTATTAGTTATCATGGGTCAAGAACATATGTTATTTGCCCCTTTGGGAATGGCTTATTTCACTAAGTATGAAGTTTACCAGATTCATCCATTTTGTTGCAAATGACCGGATTTCATCTTTTTAACTGCTGTGTAGTAATCCATAGTGTATATATCCCTAATTTCTTTATCCAGTCTTCAGTTGATGCACATTGCGGTTGATTCCATCTTTTAGCTATTGTTGATTGAGCTGCAATAAACATAGAGTTGCAGAAAAACTTTCATATGCTGATTTTATTTCCATTGAATAAATTTCCAAGAGTAGGATGGCTGGGTTATATGGTAGATGTATATTCAGATTTCTTAGGTATCTCCATAATGTCTAGTTTACATTCCCATCAACAGTGGATTAAGGTACCTTTTCCCCCACATTCTCAGCAGAATTTGTTTGTTGATTTCTGTATGAAAGCCATTCTAACTGGGGTGAGGTGAAACCTCATTGTGGATTTGATTTGCATTTCCCTGATGGCTAGTGATCTTGAACATTTTTTTCATGAGTCTGTTGGCTTTTTGGATTTCCTCTTTTGAAAAATGTGTTTAAGTCCTTGGCCCATTTCTTCACTGGGTTGTTTGTTTTGTTGTTGTTGAGTTTCATGATCCCTTTACTTATTCTGGTTATTAATCCTTTATCAGTTGTATAGTTTGCAAATAATTTCTTCCATTCTCTCTGTTGCCTCTTCATTTTGCTGACTGTTTCTTTTGCAGTACAGAAACTTCTCAATTTGATGTAATCCCAATTGTTAATTTTGGCTTTGATAGCCTATGCCTCTGGGGTCTTTTCCAAGAACTCTTTGCCTGTGCCAATGTCTTGTAGGGTTTCTCCATTGTTCTCTAATAATTTTATGGTATCAGGTCATAGATCTAGGTCTTTAATCCATTTTGAGTGGATTTTTGTGTAAGGTGTAAGGTAGCGATCTTGCTTCATACTTCTACATGTGGAGATCCAGTCTTCCCAGCACCATTTGTTGAAGAGACTGTCCTTGCTCGTGGGATTAGTTTTGGCTCCTTGGTCAAATATAAGTTGGTTGTAGATACTTGGATTGATTTCTGGTGTTTCTATTTTGTTCTGGTGGTCCATCAATCTGTTTTTGTACCAGGACCAGCCTGTTTTTATTATAACTGCCCTGTACTATGTCTTGAAATCTTGTATTATGGTACCTCCAGATTTGTTTTTGTTTTGTTAGATTCCTTTAGCTATTCGTGGTCTCCTGTGTTTCCATATTAATTTTCAGCATAATTTTTTCTATTCTGTTAAGCTTGTCCTTGGTATGTTGATTGGTATCACATTGAATCTGTAAATTGCTTTTGGTTATGTGGACATTTTGATGATATAGATTCTTCCAATCCATGAATATGGAAGATTTTTCCATTTTTTTTGTATCTTCTATTACTTTCTTTAATGTCTTATAATTTTCATCATAGAGATCTTTGACATCCTTGGTCAAATTTGTTCCAAGGTATTTGATTTTTTGTAGCTATTGTGAATGGGATTTATCTTCGAAGCTCAATTTCAACCTAGGCATTGTCTGTGTATACAAAGGCTGTTGATTTTTGTGTATTTATTTTATATCCTACTGCTTTACCAAACTCTTCTGTGGAGTCTTTTGGATCCTCTATATATCTAATCATTTCATCTGCCAATAGGGATAGTTTGACTTCCTCCTTCCCAATTTTTATCCTTTTGATTTCTTTTTCTTGCCTAATGGCTCAGGCTGTAACTTCCAGGACTATATTGAATAGCAATGGTGAGAGTGAGCATCCTTGTCTAGTTCTGGTCTCAGTGGGAATAAATACGTATTTTAAAAATAAAGATAAGATGTCTTAATAAAGAGTTTCAACAACATAGTAGTGACAATGTCTATAATACAATACAGATTTACCAATTATGTGAATAAGCAAAGGCATTCAAGTAATGGACAGGAAGAAAAAAATTGATAAAACTAGACTGTAATATAAAACACTAAGATGTTACAGTTGAAAAAGTCAATATAATACATATTTACTTGTTTAATATCTATGTGGATACTCAATTGCCCCAGTACTGTTTATTTAAAAGATTATCCCTTCCCCAGACAACTATGTATGTATGGGTTAATTTTTTAATTTGTCTGCTCTTGTATGAATTCCACACTTTTAATTTGAATAGTTTCACATTTATTCTCAATATTTGGAAGTATCCTTTAAATTGAACATATTAGCAGTTATAGATATTAAATCTTTCAAACTATGATCATAATATTGCTATTTGTTTAGATACTCCTTAATTTCTTTTTTTTTTAAAAGATTTATTTTATTTATTTGAAAGAGTTACAGAGAGAGGTAGAGACAGAGAAAGAGGTCTTCCATCCACTGGTTCATTCCCCAAATAGTTGCATAGGCTGGAGCTGTGCTGATCCGACACCAGGAGCAGCTTCTGGGTCTCCCACATGGGTGCAGGGGCCCAAGGACTTGGGCCATCTTCTACTGCTTTCCCAGGCCATGGCAGAGAGCTGGATCAGAAGAGGAGCAGCCTGGACTAGAACCGGTGCCCATATGGGATGCTGGCGCCATAGGCCAGGGCTTTAACCCACTGCGCCATGGCTCCAGCCCCAATATACCTTAATTTCTATCATTATAGTTTACTTTTTTCTATGTAGAGGTCTTATACATGTTGCATTGGATTTATTTCTAAATATTTTTGTGTATCAATTAGAAATATTAACTTTTGGGCTAGGAATTTGGCACAGTGGTTATTTCACTGCTTGGGCTGCCCAAATCCCAGTTCAGATTGCCTGTTTTGAATCCTGGCTGCTCTGCTTCTGACCCAGCCTCCTGCTGATGTGCCTGGAAAGGTAGCATATGAATACCCAAGTACTTAGATTCCTGCCACCAATGTGGGTGACATGGGTGGGAAAATCTATGTTTGTTCGTTTCTGTGGCTTTCAAATAAAATGAAAATTAATTAGTAAAAGTAGACAAAGAAATAATAACTTTTATGTGTTTTATTTTATTTTTTTAAATTAATATATAGGAAAAAGAAACTTAATTTAACACAGAAATTTGTTCATTTCATATATAGCAAATTTGCTAAAGTCAATTTAAAGTTTTAGTAATTTATATGTAAATATTTTAGTACAAACACCCAATTTGAATAATGAAATATTTTTACTTTCAACACCCACTCCTGCCTTTATTAGATAGAACAATGCTCCTTCTATCTTTAGCTTATTAATTATTTTATAATGAATATATGTTAAATATAAATATCTTTTCTGTACCATTTGGAATAATTGTATGATATTCAGCATGATTTTGTTAAGTATGGTTAATTTCATTGATTACTTTCTAAATATTAAAGAACACTTATATTTCCAAATAAAGAAATATTACTAGTACTGTTCCATCCATTTTATATACCTCTATTTCAAATTTTCTATTGTTTTGTTGAAACAAGATTTTATACTTATTCATGATGGGTTTTGAAATTTTATAACCTTTCATTTTTCATTTTATCTTATTTTTTTGAAAACAGAAATATTATTATCAAAAAGTGAGGGATTAGTGACAGTGATCATAACATGGGAGAAAGAAGGGTATGTTTTCATGTAGATGGTAAGAAGCAGTGAGGCAACATTTACAACTATTCACCAGATGACCTGAAATCCACATAGCTGAGCTGTGACTTCCTCCAGCCTAGTGAAAAGGCTTCACCGGAATTCCGAAGAGAAACTAACGAGTGGAGTTCAAAAAGTTTGTGGAAAAATATAATGAAAAGATATGTTTATTTGGATGTAAAAATTTTGGAATCATGTATATATTTTCCATAATGCATATTTTCAGTAACATTCGATGAATGTTTAGATCTCTTTTGCACCAAAAGAAATATCTTAACTCAATATTCTATAAACTTTTTTGAAGTATCCTTATATGCATCTTCTAAATGTAGTCCTCACAGTAATCAGTATTCTTTTTTTTAAGATTTATTTGTTTATTTATTTGAAAGAGTTACAGAGACAGGATGAGACACAGAAAGAAGTTTTCCATCTGTTGGTTCACTTCTCCCAAATGGATGCAACAGCCAGGGTTGGACCAGGCCAAAGCTAGGAGCGAGTAGCATCATCTGGGTCTGCCACATGTGAGCAGGGCCCATGTACTCAGGCCATTTTCTGCTGCTTTCCCAGGCCCACTAGCAGGGAGCTGAATGGAAGTGGAGCAGCTGAAACTCAAACTGTCATTCATAAGGGATGCCAGCATTGCAAGTGGTGGCTTTACTAGCTACACCACAGTGCCGGCCCCAGTGATCAGGGTCTTCTTTCCTCATAGAAGGCGCTTCTCAGTTAGCTTCCCTGGGGGGGAGGGGGTATTGATAAACCATGCTGCTGTGCAGAGATTGGCCTGCACTTTCAGTGTTTGTTTGATGGAATCATACATGTAAACGTTGTCTCATGTAGGGCATGCCAGATACACACACTCATGCAAAGAGACAGAAAAGAATAGCACAGAGTTTTCTTAATTCTTACTGGAATGGTTTTCCATTGGAACAAAGAACCTTTAGCTAAAAAAGGAACATTTTGACCTAACAGACAAACTGTGAATACAGACCTATCTATATCAAAGGAACTTCAGGTAAGAGGGAAAAAAAAAATCATAAAATCATCCACCAAATATGTAGTCAACATTAAATATATGCCAGGCCTTGAGAGTACAAAGTTAATTTAACAAAATACCCATGAAGCAGGAACATCTCTGCCATTAACCTTTCCTCCTTCCACACTTACGTCAAATGGGATGTGATTAGCTACCCTGATTCAGAAGCCAAGGGCAAGGGTAGCTATATAAGGCAGGAAAAGAGAAGAAGACCACAACTCTCTCCCTTGATTTGCTTCTTGCTAAAGCCCACTAGGACACGCATAAAGATTTAACTTGAAAACAAATGTGGAATCTTGATTGCTTTTAGGGCTAGATATTTTTGATAACTGAATTTGGATTTAATTGTGATTAAACCACACCTATAACTTTTCATTGACTAAGACTAGGAAAAACTATTTAGGGAACAAGTGAGTTTTGAATCTAGGAAAGGGAAGACATTTTTCCCACTAGATATGTTTAAAGAAGCTGTGGAGAGAAGAAAAATAAAAGCATTGTTTTACTGTATACTCAGGAGTCTTGCTTGTTTAATGGATCTGTATCATATCCATTGTGCATATTCTTAAGACTGTAGTTCAGGCTTCCTCTTGAGGTTTATGACAAACTCTTCAACTGGAGTCAGACAGTAAAAGGTCTTTTTCTCTTCTGAATAGTGTTTTCGTGTTTTTTTTTTTTTTTCTGTCTTCATTTGATGATCCTTTGTCTCAATTGATATAGCAGCCTCAAGATCATGAGAATAAACCAAGGATGGTTTGTACTGTATCCATTCCAATGTGGTCCAGTTTTCTAATTGACATGTCTGTCCTTCATTTACTTTGGATATCCCTGACAAAGCCTTGGTATCAAATTTGCAGAAGGCTGCTAGTCCCCGTCAGGGAGAGCTGATTAGGAAAGAACTTTAGGGACTTGATCACAAACTCCTGATTTTTTGCAAGCAGTGTTTTTTTTTTTTAACTTTTATTTAACAAATATAAATTTCCAAAGTACAGCTTTTGGATTACAGTGGCTTTTTCCGCCCATAACTGCCCTCCCACCCACAACCCTCCCATCTCCCGCTCCCTCTCCCATTCCATTCGCATCAAGATTCATTTTCAATTATTTTTATATACAGAAGATCAATTTAGTATATATTAAGTAAAGATTTCAATAGTTTGCACCCACACAGAAACACAAAGTGTAAAGTAAAATTTGAGTACTAGTTATAGCATTAGTTCACATTGTACAACACATTAAGGGCAGAGATCCTACATGAGGAGTAAGTGTGCAGTGACTCCTGTTGTTGACTTAATAATTGAAGCCGTGTTTGTTCTTGATGAGTAAAGAAACCACTCTGGGGGCCGGTGCTGTGGCTCAGTAGGTTAATCCTTAGCCTGTGGCGCCAACATCTCATATAGGTGCTGGTTCTAGTCCCGGCTGTTCCTCTTCCCATCCAGCTTTCTGCTCTGGCCTGGGAAAGCAGTAGACGATGGCCCAAGTCCTTGGCCCCTGCGCCCGCATGGGAGACCTTGAAGAAGCTCCTGGATCCAGGCTTCGGGTCGGCCCAGCTCCGGCTGTTACAGCCATTTGGAAAGTGAACCATACTTTGACATGTGGACATCCAGTTTTCCCAGCACCATTTGTTGAAGAGGCTGTCCTTGTTCCAGGGGCTGGTTTTAGGTCCTTTGTCGAATATGAGTTGGATATAGATGTTTGGATTGATCTCCAGTGTTTCTATTATGTTCCATGATCTATCCATCTGTTTTTGTACCAGTACCAGGCTGTTTTGATTATAACTGCCCTGTAGTATGTCTTGAAGTCTGGAATTGTGATGCCTCTGGCTTTGCTTTTATTGTAAAGGATTACTTTAGCTATTCTCAGTCTCCTGTATCTCCATATGAATTTCAGCATCGTTTTTTCTAGGTCTTTGAAGAATGACTTTGGTATTTTGATTGGTTTTGCATTGAACTTGTAAATTGCTTTTGTGAGAATGGACATTTTGATAATATTGATTCTTCCAATCTATGAGCATGGCAGGTTTTTCCATTTTTTTTGTGTCGTCTTCTATTTCTTTCTTTAGTGTTTTGTAATTTTCATCATAGAGGTCTTTGACATCCTTGGTTAAATTTATTCCAAGGTACTTTATTGTTTTTGTGGGATGTCCACATGTCGAAGTATGAAGCAAGACCCCTACCTTACACCTTATACAAAAATCCACTCAACATGGATCAAAGAACTAGAGATGCACCGCGACACCAGGAAACTAATTGAGAGCATAGGGGAAACCCTTCAAGATATTGGAACAGGCAAAGAATTCCTGGAGAAGACCCCAGAGCCATGGGTAATCAAGATAAAATAAACAAATGAGATTACCTCAAATTGAAGAGTTTCTTTACAGCAAAGGAAACAGTCAGGAAAGTGAAGAGGCAACCAACAGAATGGGAGATGTTATTTGCAAACTACACAACAGATAAAGGATTAACAACTAGAATCTATAAAATGATCAAAAAACACCACAAAATCAAAACAAACAACCCAATAAAAAAATGGGCCAAGGACCTTAACAGACATTTTTCAAAAGAGGAAATCCAAATGGCCAACAGACACATGAGATCCCTAGCCATCATGGAAATGCAGATCAAAACCACAATGAGGTTTCACCTCACTCCAGTTAGATTGGCTTGCATACAGAAATCAACCAACAACAGATGCTGGCGAGGATGTGGGGAAAAAGGGACACTAATCCACTGTTGGTGGGAATGCAAACTGGTAAAGCCACTATGGAAGACAGTTTGGAGAGTCCTCAGAAACCTGAATATAGCACTACCACAGGACCCAGCCATCCCACTCCTTGGAATTTACCCAAATGAAATTAAAGGGGAGAAAAAAAGAGCCATTTGCACCTCAATATTTGTTGCAGCTCAATTCACAATAGCTAAGACATGGAATCAACTTAAATGTCCATCAACGGATGACTGGATAAAGAAACTATGGGATATGTACTCTATGGAACACTATACAGCAGTAAAAAAAACAATGAAATCCGGGCATTTACAACAAAATGGAGGAAGCTGGAAAACATCATGCTGATTGAAATAAGCCAGTCCAAAAGGGACAAATATCATATGTTCTCCCTGTTCAATGGCAACTAAATGAGCATCTAAAATGATACCCATTGAAGAGAAATGGACACTATGAGAGACATTGACATGATCAGCCCTTGTCTAGACTGTTGAGGAACAACTTACTATTTTATTCCTTTTAGTATTTTTGTTGTTGTTGTTGCTCTGTTTGTTCTACATAAGACCACTGGTTGAACTCTGTAATCAATGCATGATCATTCTTAGGCGTTTAAAATTAACAGAAAAGTGATCTCTGTTAAACATAGGAGTGGGAATAAGAGAGGGAGGAGATATATAGGTTGGCACATGCTCACTCGGACTTACCTCCAATGGTGGAACTAGAAATGTGCCAGGGGATTTCAACTCCATCTTACCAAGGAGGCAGGTACCAATGCCAGTGCACTTGGTAAAGTGATAAGTATAAATACACAACCGATCAAAAAGATAGGGTATGTGTTGAAGAGATTTCACAAATAAGACCAGTGTAAGCAAATAATGGAGGATAGAATTAAAAGGGAGAGAATGATCCTGTGGGGGAAGCATGACACACAGCAGACTCATAGAATGGCAAATGCCCAAAACAGCACTCCTGCCTCAGAATCAACCCTTGGGACATTCGGATCTGGCTAAAAGGTCCATGAGAGTCTCACAGGCATGGAAAGCCATGACACGGTGGCAAAAAACAATCTAAATGAAAGATCCTGGTGAACAAGACCCCAGCAGAAGGAACAGGCCATCAAGGAGAAAGGCGCCTTTCTCTGAAGGGAGGAAGGAACCTCCACTGTGACACAGCCTTGACTAAACAAGTTCAGAGTTGGTGAACTCAAGGGGCTTCCATAGCCTAGATAGCTCATAGCAAGAGTCTCGGGTGATTGCTGACGTCATAAATAAGAGTGCCATTTGTTAGATCAACCACAAGAGTCACTGGGTACATGCTCCCTACTAGGATCTCTGTCCTTTATGTGTTTTACTATGAAATGTAAAAACACTACTAGTCGAACAATACCCTATACCTTGTGTGGTTGTGTGAGTGCAGCCTGTTGAAATTCTTGCTTAGTGTATATTAAGTTGATCTTCAGTATATGAAGGTAATTGAAAATGAAACATGCTGAAAGATGGGATCTATGCTGGGTTTCGTTTTTGTAGCTTGTTTGTTTTTTATGCCAGGATTGAGTGGGAATGAGCTAGGATCTTAGTGTAGTCTTTGTCCCATGGAGAAGGTCCATAAAGCTGTTTATGTTTAGCAGAGTAAATTTCAAGAAGAACCACCCAGGGAGAGAAAGATAGGCAGTCTTCGGCAGGTTGCCAGTAATAATAATTTCCATCATGTGGGAAAAGTTGACCATTCTTTTCAGCAAGTAGAGACTATAGAGTTTTTCCACTTATCTGAGTAGGGTTGAGTTCAGACGAGTTGAAGTTGCTTGTACTGCTTTTGGTCTCTAGTCAAAATACTAACTCTCAAACTTGATTTGTCAGTGGCAAGTGGGACCACACAAATAAAAACTGCTTTTCAGCTTAATTATATCAATAGACCCACAAGTACCAGGTTTACATATCAAGACTGATGGTTGATGGATTTTTCATATATTAACCATTTAAGTAAGATAATGATTTGCCATTCTTTGACATTTAATTATAATGCTATGACTGATCTACAGAGTTTGAAGGGAGAAATTGCTTTATATGTCATTTAAGATTTGTATGAACACATTTAAACTGTAGAAAAGATTGCTTGGAAAAATGCAGAGGTGGCTCCCAGGAGCTCTTGATTACCTTCAGCATCCAGACCTTCTTTCTTTCTTTTTTTTTTTTTCCACAGCATAATTTCAAGGTGACCACCTGTCAAAGAGCTTCTGGGGAAAAAAGGCTAAATGTCTCCCTGACTTATTTGTGCATTTATTTTTACAAACATTTCTAATTTTCCAGAGGGTATTACAGGGTAAAATTTTAATGTGTTGGTAATTGTTAGCAATGAGTAAATAACATGAATTCTCAGTTGATGTAAATTTCATGCCAGGTTTGAATGATGAAGGTAAAAACTATCATGGAGTCTGGAAGCACATTTGTGAGCAGATGTTCAGGGGTGCAGGAGAGAGCGCTACATGAATAACAAAGTTTCTCATATTTGTATTGACAGCTCTCAATTTCTTCTTTTCCCATGGAATGCATTGTACTTTGTACTGAGCTGAGTCATAATTAAGCTGTACTAAGAAGACACTCAGGTAACGATGATTTGCAAAGGATCAAATTATTGTGGGTTTAGCTAAGGGCTTCACCAGCTGGAATGATTTCTTTATCATAACCATATGTCTGTTAATAAATTTGATTCAAATGTAAAACAATTACAGGTATTTTAGAGACTGGGCAGAGCAATTAGAAACAAATCAGGTTGTTCTTGTGACTTGGCCTTAAAATAAATGAAGAAACTAAAATGATGAGGTTAAATGCTACTTGGCTAAAGATTGCAAAATGTGATAATGAAGTTAGCATGTTTTGAATTTAATTGTCTTAGATGTAGTGTGTTGACCCTTCACATAGACTAGCTTAGCAGAGTGGAACATAAAGCATGGGTCGTACTGTGTAGGTTGCTGTGGAATTACCCTGATACCTTCCTAAGTTTATTTCATGAATATTTCCGTGAAAGTAGAGGAGGATGATCATTAGCAGAGTGGATTTACACAGTAGATCATTTGGGGCAAAATACTGTACTTGACTTGTGAAAGAGTAGTGGTCTTGATACTAGTAAAGGTGAGAAGGGGAAATGCTAGGGTTATTCTTTCACAGCTCTTTGAGAGAAAGAACGCTTCATGTTCCAGGAATTTGTTAATCTTTCCTTCTGTTTAAATTTGCTCTTTGAGCTCTTTAAAATACATTAATCTGCACTGTTCTACTCTCTCCTATCACATATCCCAATTTAAATTATCTGAGAGTTGGCTTTAATTCTATACTGTCTTTACAAATTCATGATCTTACTAAAAAGCATGTTGCTGAAACTGCTGCTGTCCCATCCTCACATCTTAAAACAACACATTTCAGACAGCTGTATTAGAAAAACTGTGAATCCAGAAAGGAATCTATTAATATGGAAAGGTCAATCCATGTCAGAAATAGTAAAGTATAGGTAACTGATAGAAAATTAAAAACTGGAAACAGCTTTGAGAAGGCAAAAGACCCTTTGACTGATTTAGTATGGGAGTATTTGAACTTTTCATAAATGTATTTAATGACTTGAATCATTGTGAATCTCTTGGAAATTTATCGATTCATGTATTCCTCTGTGAGGGTATATTACGTTGATCATTTATTTCTTCTTTTTAAAAAACTGACTTATTCCTTTCTCATATATTTTTAAAGCCTAACATTTAATTTTTAAAAATTTTTTTAAAAAAATTTTTAGTACAGGTTATGGATTACAGTGGCTTTTCCCCCCCAATAACTTCCCTCTCACCTGCAACCTTCCATCTCCTGCTCCCTCACCCATTCCATTCACATCAAGATTCATATTCAATTATCTTTATATATAGAAGATCGATTTAGTATATATTAAGTAAAGATCTCAACAGTTTGCACCCACACAGAAACACAAAGTGTAATGTTTGAGTACTAGTTATAGCATTAATTCACATTGTACAACACATTAAGGACAGAGGTCCTACATAAGGAGTAAGTGCACAGTGACTCCTGTTGTTGACTTAACAAATTGACACTCTTGTTTATGGCGTCAGTAATCACTGTAGGCTCTTGTCATGAGTTGCTAAGGCTATGGAAGCCTTTTGAGTTCACCAACTCCAATCTTATTTAGACAAGGTCTTAGTCAAAGTGGAAGTTCTTTCCTCCCTTCAGAGAATTTTTTAAAGTCATTTATTTGAGATGCAGAAAGAGAGAGAGAGAGAGAGAGAGAGAGAGAGGCTGAGCTCTCATCCACTGGTTCACTTCCTAAATGTCTGCCATGCCCTAGGCTGGGATAAGTTTGAAGTCAGGAGCCAGGAACTCAATCCACATATCTCTTGTGGATGTCAGTAACACATTATTTGAGCTACGTTTATTGCCTTCGAGGGTCAGCATTAGCAGGAACTTGAAGTCAGGAGCTGGACTTAGAAATGAGACCAGATACTCCAGTGTGGAATGTGGGGATTGTGAACCCACACTAAATGCCCATTCCTTAATTTTTTTAGAAAATAGTTTCTGGGAGTGGAAATTACTGTCATCCAAATGTTGAAATTTTTTTAACAGTAAATAAACATAAGTTGGAAACAGTTCAGGATTCTTAAAAAGCACACTGAATTCAATTTTTAAATCAGCAATAAGTATTAGTATATAAAACTGTATAAATATAACCTGTCATAAGAAGAGCAGCCTACATATGTAGTATTTAATGATTGATTTTGAATAAATGATTTCCAATTTTAGGAACCAAAAGCAAGGGTGAATGGGTATTTTCTTGGGTAAGTTAGCAATGTTTCCTTCCAAAGAATGTGCCTATGGATACTCTTATTAATATTTTTAATTATCAAAAATAGGGATAGTCTAGTGAGAACCACAGATTTCAGGTGTTAATCTCTCTCATGTAGTTCTTAGATAGTCTGGTAATGAATTTCAGGATTTTGCAAACTAACTGAATGTTAATATTGTGTTACATTGACCATTGCATTTCCACATCTTTTCTTTTTTTTTGTTAGAAAATAACTTTGATTATATGGATAGTATGACTGTTATTGTTTTCTTACAGATTCAAAAAAAAAAAAAAAAAAAACCAAAAAACAAAAACTGAGGTGAATAGAAGAGACAGAATTCTCCCAAGCTCATTCAACCAGTAGGTGAAATAATTTGAATCGAACAAACACTATTTGACTCCTAGTTCAAGGCTGGGTAACACAACAAAGGCATCAGAGGTCAGATGAGTGTATACAGTCACAAAGGATTCAGACAAATCCTTAGATGTCAGATCCACAAAGGATTATTAAAGGTCATCAGGTGTTCCTAATATACCTCTCCTGCTTCTTCAGGCTAAAGTCATGGAGGGTAACCATGCGATTCCCTAGCAAACCCTTTGCTGTCACTGTTGGAGACAGAATCCTGGATGCCAGGCCCGTTGGACTGTCCCAGTGAGCCATTTCTCAAGTTCTTATCTTTTGGATACAGAAGCATATTACTAGGGAGTGTGAAGAGGAAGTTGACTTTAATCTTAATTGCCTGCATAACAGTATTTTTAAAATGATCTTACTCTGTAAAAAATAAAGCCCTACCACTACCGTAAAAATCAAGAATCCTAGAGCAGAGCAAAGGTTATTAGAAAAGTGAAGCTTAGAAGAACTAGGTCTTCTATCTTTTCCTGAATTTTCAGTCAAAATACAGGTGCAATTCCAAGCAAACGAGAGCCAGATCACAGAATGCACAGTTTGTGCAATTAATCTGCCCCTGTTCAATTTGCATGCCAGGAAAGGCCAGGTATTTATCTAAATGTTATTTTATTTTTTCTCCCTTCCTTGATGTTAGAATATTCCTCTGAAATATGTTAGAATAGCCTATGAAAGTAGTTCAATGCAGTTTATGGGTGCAATGTGTGTGGTTTCTTATATGATAGATGTATTGTTAACATTTTAATTTTGCTATGACTGTATGATGATTCCAAATTGTTTGAACCTGTTAGGAAGTTATTAAATTTTACTAAAAGAATTATGGAACCCAAATAATTGGTTAAGGAATTAGAACTTTTCCTTTTTTTTTTTTTTTGCCATTGTTAAGTTAAACGCAACCAACTTCATTAGTTAGCAACTACATTGTGATGTTCCTCTAAAGCATTCATGTTATACTTTAAGTTGCTTATTTGTGCAATTGTTTGGAATCATTTGATACTTTTTGTTGAGGTGGCCTGGGACCAGGGTGGCACATATCTCTGGTTTCACAGCAGAACATCAATCTGGCTCAAAATATTAGTGTTTCTTGTCATGAATAGAAAGTTAATGAGTAAAATCTGCAGTAGCAACTGCAATTTCTAGGGCCCATGACATTTTTGAGTTTTAAATATTCACCATAAAATTCTAGTGGATACAAGTTATTTTCCTAATAATTCCTGATAAATTCTGTGCTCACTGAGAAAGGTGATCAAGTGTATAAATTCTATAACATCTGAAATCTCTATTCACACATATTCCAGTGCACATGTATTTTAGAGCTAGAAGATTTGGATTTGATCTCTTGTTGGTTATGCTGTTTATTTTCCCTGTCATCTTGGGAAAGTTATTTTAGGTTTTATGTTCTTTGTTTCTTCATCTCTTCAATGTGATAACAAAAGTCTCCTTTGATTTCTTTACGTACACCCAAGTGAGCAGCAAAGAATCCTAATGACTAAAAGTAATTAATATTAATAGTAATACTTATTCTGTTCATGTAGAATATATAAAATATTCTGAAAACTTTAAAGCATAGTATATATTCAGCTATTACTATGGTAATGATTTTAAATAGTGTAAACCTCAATATGGACAAACACAGAAGTTTAGGCTGTATATACATACCCATAAATATATCATTTTAAAATTTAGTTTTAAATGATTAGTAAAATATTTTCATGTATGCATATGTTAATATATAAAACGTAGGTATGTATAATATTTAATGTCATTTATCATATGGCTATCAAAATTACTGATCTCAAAATCTCTCTGTGTGATCTTATACAATATAGTTTCCTTTGCTGAGCAGAACAATTTTTAATTTTTTCCATTTTATCCATTATATAGAGATTAGAAATCTGCATCAGAGATTTGTGGAGAGCTTTAAATGATGCAAGAGAACTTAGAAGCAGATCTTTAATAAAGTCTCAGTAGTTATTGATTGAATATAGATCAAATAGACTTGAACTTATGCTGTTAGCTTTTAAAACTTCTCTTTCAGCTTGAATCACTTTCCACAGATTTTTCTACATGTAAAAATTAATAAACACATCAAAAACATAAATTTATTTGGCTTAAAAGTAGAGCATATGTGTATGCTTTTTAGTATGGAAGATTCTGAAACATTTAATTTCCTACAATCTGAGGTCATGGACTGTGACTCAGATCCTGTTCTCAGGAGCCTGAAAAACGAGGACTATCCAGTTCATGTTGTATGATGGCTCCCTATAAAATTCACATGGTAGAGTACCAGTATCATGGAAAGAAGCAGATGATAGAATGATCTGGGGGCATCCATACCTCCTGCGAGTGTGTATTTCCACAATTGTGTGTCCAGACTGCTATCAGTGCTTCTCTGTAGGGACAGTTTATATATGTCTCGCCACATGAAGTGAAGCAGGACACCTACCCCTCCAGTGTCCCTTTCTCCAGAATATAAACTGAGTTGATCTACTAAGCTGTGTTTACACAGAGCTTTGTTGTAATACTGCATCCTCAGGACATGAGTAACAGCACATCTTCTTGTCTGACCCAAATGGAGCATTCCTAAAAGATGTAGTAACAGCTGCATGCCTGACATTTCGATCCATGGGAGAATTAAGAAACCTTGTTATGAGCCTGATCTTCATGTGGCTTTCTGAATCAAGCTGTCTCATTTGTTTGATGATGCTAAGTCAGTACACAGAAATATGCTTGGATCCTTAAATGTTTTCTGTATTTTGTTTTTCCTTTAATCTGAGTAGCATTTACAGGTCTATCCCTCCCTCCCCTTTTCGTTTATAAAGAGAAAAAAGCATGTTTAACATATGTCTGTTTCATTTGGTTTCTAAGCCAAAGGAGAACCATGTGGTCTAGCAATGATCTATGCTGCCTCAGGGTTTGGGGTGAATTTAATCTTTTATTTGGATCCACAGATAGTTGCCTAGTCAATAACCTTTGATGTGGGAATGTAAATGACTGCATTTGAAGATTACACATGAAGAATTGATAATTATACCTAAATTTTAGGATTTCTGTGAGTACTTAAAATATATGCTAGAATAGAATGGTGTTTTTTAAGAACTTTTAACTTTAGTCTCCTATTTAGCTTTTTGTTAGAAAAGCTTGAATCCTAGATTACTTGAAACAGACTTTGCTTCTTCTCCAGCAAGAAGATTCATTTCAGACTAGAAATGGCAGAGAATGATTTAGGTGGAACTGAGGCTTAGGAAACACACACACAATGGACAATTTATATCCTAAGATATGAAATAAAAATAACAATAATACTGCTGTTGATTAAGCTAAAAACCTGTTCTGAGAATGTTGATTAATGAAAAAAGATCACCTGGCTGGTGCCATGGCTCACTTGGCTAATCCTCCACCTGCGGCGCCAGCACCCTGGGTTCTAGTCCCGGTTGGGTCACCAGATTCTGTTCCGGTTGCTCTTCTTCCAGTCCAGCTCTCTACTGTGACCTGGGAGTGCAGTGGAGGATGGCCCAAGTCCTTGGGCCCTGCACCCGCATGGGAGACCAGGAGGAGGCATCTGGCTCCTGGCTTTGGATCAGCTCAGTGCGCCGGCTGCGCCTGCCATTTGGGGGTGAACCAATGGAAGGAAGACCTTTCTCTCTGTCTCTCTCTCTCTCATGGTCTAAATTTGCCTGTCCAGAAAAAAAAAGATCATAGTGAGTCTACAGATGGTATTTCAATCAAATTTGTGAATAATTATAATTACTATCAATGTAGTGCCACTGTGCATTGAACAATTTTATCCTAGGTTCTTGAATTTTATTTTCACAAGCAAATGGTGAGTTAACTAGTGTATCCTCATCTGACAATTGAATTAAATGAAAAGTTAACTAATTTCCCTGTGGTAACTCATCTTAAATGTAGTACAGTCAAAACTTCAACTTGTGTCCCTCTCTTTGGAGTCCATGAGCTTGTCACTAATTTACAATGCCTCTCCAAGAACTCCTCAAGATTTTCAAAAAATAAGAGTAACAAGTAGTAGCCTGGAGTGATGCTAAACAATTATGGTATTGAATTAAATTAAAAAAAAGTGGAACCTGCATTAGAATTCAAAACTTCAACTGTAAAATTTGTGAGAAAAGAACGTCTGATTTATTGAAATTTCAATGAAAACAGGGTGGCATGAGGAGTTGATGGCGAGTGAATTTTATGCTAACATTGTTATGTAGTTTCCAAAGATTTTGACTGTTAAAAATGTGCCAACTATTCTCATTTTGGAAAGAATAATTTTTTCTTGTGCAGAATATTCTGTTTGGTAAGAGATAGCCTCTCTTGTACCCACTCACTAATGACAGAAGTACAGTCAGCAATGAGAATGGCACCACATATAAAATACTTTTTCTTTTGACAGGCAGAATTAAACTGTGAGAGAGAGAGAGCAGAGAGAGAAAGGTCTTCCTTCTGTTGGTTCACCCCCCAAATGGCCGCTATGGCCAGCGCTATGCCGATCTGAAGCCAGGAGCCAGGTACTTCCTCCTGGTCTCCCATGCGGATGCAGGGACCCAAGGACTTGGGCCATCCTCCGCTGCCCTCCTGGGCCACAGCAGAGAGTTGGACTGGAAGAAGAGCAACCGGGACTAGTACCTGGTGCCCCAACTGGGACTAGAACCCAGAGTGCCTGCGCCACAGGCAGAGAATTAGCCAAGTGAGCCATGGTGCCGGCCCCCAAGGATAACTTAATGTTTGTGAAACATTCCAGTTCGTATATAATTTTGTCAAAATAATTTTCATTTTATTTATTCATTCATTCATTGGATGCAACTAAGTCCTTCTAACTAATAGACTAGTACAAATTTTCTGACTTGACATCATGTAGTATAAGAAAAGAATTGGGATTAATTAGTCACGGCAGGTTGACAGAGGACATAGTGTTTTCCAAAATTTTATGGAAAAATATGGCTGAGAACTAGTATTATGGGCCCCAGATGGCAGAACTGGGAGAAATGGTTAGATAATGGAATAATTAGGAAAAATGAAGAACTGTCTTGGGAGGTGGCACCTCCTTTATCATTGTTTACGCACAAGGAGAGTTTCCCTTCTGATATGCTGTGTACAAGTGACAGGAGAATAGATTCGAGGTCTCATTTAGTGATTTTAAACCTATAATCCTGTATCTCCTGGGCATAAACTCATTGTAAATTACCTTACTTCTAATTTTTAAAAAATAAAATGCCCTCCATTTCCTTCTACCTTCTCTGAATACATGCCAAGCAATACATTCTCTTGAAGATTTATTTTTAGATGCACAAACAGCATAGATTTAGACAGAGATCAGAATATTCAAGCAGCACATCAGGGTCCCCAGAGTTTTATGCACCTGAAAAGAAGAAAAGAAAAATCCAAACACTTTATTAGCAACTGTACACTTTCCTTAGAACACATAGGCTTAGCCTGCTGTGTTCCCATCACTTAGTCTTCCCTCCTCCAGGGAGGCACTCAAAGCCAAGCTCATCAGGGCTGCAAAACATTCTGTGAAGGAACAAAGCATTCGTGGTTAATGAACTGGTCCAGCAGGACCAGCCTGCTAATGGGAAATTGGTCCTCTCAAACTCTCAGGTGGAATACTTTTCCTGTCCTAGAGGCTCCCTACCATTTCTTTTTTGAACAGGAAAAAGTAAACCTCTGATTACTATTATGAGGCCATTAAAACCTCCTATCAGAGTCACTATAATTCTGTGACACACAGAATTGGTCCAAACACTCTGCAATCAGCAAGGATTATGCAATGTGCACACATTTTTTTTTTCCTTATTTCCCGTGGCTCAAGGTGTATTTACTCCCTTAAAATTGTGTACACCTGAAAGAGGAACTAGAACACATCCTGAGAGATGTAGCTTATAAATTTTTTAGTATTTCAATTCAAGAGCAAGTGCCTGAATGGAAGAACATGAATCTCCAAGTTCACTACATAAAAGGCAGATCAACCCTGCTTGCACCCTTTGTGAGAGCATCATCTCTATTCTGCTATGTAATTAATCTTGCCTGTTTTTCCTATTCTCCTCATGACTTATTTTTTAAATTAACTTTTCTTTTTTTATCTTTTGTAATATTTATTTATTTACTAGAGTGGAAGTATGGGGGAGAGAGAGAGAGAGACAGAGAGAGACAGAGACAGAGAGACTTTCAAATCTGCTGATTCACTTCCTAAAAGACTAACAACAGCTAGGACTAGGCCAAGGCATAGCCAGGAGCCATGAACTCAATCCAGGTCTCCTACATGAGTAGCAGAGTCCCAAATACTTGAGCCATCACTACTTTTTTCCCATGCATGTATTGGGAAGAAGCTGGCATTGGAGTGGAGCCAAGACTTGAACCCAGGGCCTCTCATATGGAGTGCGCTCTCTCTACTGGTGTCTTATCAAGTTTGCCCAATGCCAACCCTGGACTTCTAATGGGAGTCCCATAAACTGTAATATACAGCTTATGCTCTTCTCTGTGTTTCCCAGATCTTTAAGATGTTTTAGCCTTCGGTGTTATTTCTATTGTAATTTTTCTTTTATGTGGAATTTCTCAATCCTGTGCAAACCACTGTTGATCTCTACAGAGTTCTATATTTCTTATTTTGTGTTGATTCTTGCTTTAGTATGTCCTTTCAATACCTAATAAAATATACTGTGCTAAGAATGAGTTTATTTTCTTTTTTTAACTTTTATTTAATGAATATAAATTTCCAAAGTACAGTTTATGGATTACAATGGCTTCCCCCCACCATAACTTCCCTCCCACCCGCAACCCTCCCCTCTCCCGCTCCCTCTCCCCTTCCATTCACATCAAGATTCATTTTCAATTCTCTTTATATACAGCAGATCAGTTTAGTATACATTAAGTAAAGATTTCAACAGTTTGCACCCACATAGAAACACAAAATGAAACATACTGTTTGAGTAGTAGTTATAGCATTAAATCAAAATGTATAGCACATTCAGGACAGAGATCCCACATGAGACATAAGTACACAGTGACTCCTGTTGTTGACCCAACAAATTGACACTCTAGTTTATGGCGCCAGTAACCACCCTAGGCTGTCGTCATGAGTTGCCAAGGCTATGGAAGCCTTCCAAGTTCCCCGACTCTGATCATATTTAGACAAGGTCATAAAAGACAGGGTGACGATAGTAACCAATGATCCTAAGGGTGGCATTAACCAGGTCAGAACAATTATACAGCATTAAGTGGGGAAGCGGACCATCAGTACACACAGGTTGGGAGTAGAGCCATTGGTGGTAGAGTAGAGGTTATGATTACAAAGGAATGAGGCCCAAGTGTGCTAGACAGGGTCTAGAAGAAAGGACAGAGTCATTATTAGAGGAGCTAAGAAAGGTTCTGTCTAAGCTACAATTAAGTTTTCTGATTGAGAGGCAAATAGAACCTGACAGAAGGGGCTTGATAATAATCTGTTGGGCTTTTGGCCTTGTAAGTTAAGAGGCCCAGACCTATCTTATCTCTTCTCTTGAGGTACATCCTAAGGGAGGTGTGAACCTCCTAGGGGAAGGCACTCTGTTGACTTTCATTACTTAGCTGGCCTGGGAGGAGAGCTGGCCAGGTAAAGGCAGGGGGCATCTCTAACAAGAAATTTACAGTTCTGCCTGCAATGTTGCTGACCCTGCTTGGCCATCCCCTCAGCTGCGGTGGTCACTTTGGAAGTTGGGCTGAGTGAAGGGCTTTTCAGCTTAGAGCCAATAAGATCTGTGGCTCTGACCTGGGCATCCTTCGACTCCAGGGCAGGTCCATTTCCAGTGATCCAACTCTTGGCAGAGCTGCCAGGGCTCTTCACAAGCTGACTTCTGCTGAAGCCCAGGCTTACCACATTGAAAGCCACTGCAGTGGACTGGCCTGTTGGGTCTCCTTGAGGGCAGATCACTGTACAGATCAGCCATTAATAGGCCTGCCACCCATTGCTTCTGATGCCTAGCTTTCTTTTCCTCCTGGTTTTTGTTAAAGCAGACCAGAGGATACAAGTCAAGGGAGTGCCCAAGTCCCATCTCTAATCTTCGGTGGCCTGAACAACAAGTCTATAGTCACAGGCATGTTCTGTAGTAGAAAGTTTTAAAGTGAGAATATAATTTTCCTCATGGGCATTGTCTACCTTAGAGTTTATTTTCTTTCTTAGATAATCACTAGTACATCATTGTCATCACTGGAGTCTCAGGATATGTCATTTCATTTAATCTATATTTTAGGCACTGTAAGATATTAACAATAATAATTATTAATAAAATTAAATAATCATAACAGATTATTGTAATAAGTTACATGGATATGGCTTCTCTTCTCTCCAACTATTTTATTGTACTGTATCAATCCTTTTTCTTGTGATAAATGTTAAGTAATAAGTAATTCCATGATGTTATCAAGTGTGGTTAATTGCATAATTTTTATGAGGTAGTCTTGGATTTCTACATAAGGGTTACTTGATCACAATCACACAATAGAATGACAGTTGATCTAATAACAGAGATAGTTCCTAAGTGACTAGCCAGCAGGTAGCATATATATAATGTAGATACACTGGACAAAGAGGTGATTCATGTCCCAATGGAACAGCTCAAGATTTCATCATACTACTCAGAATTCATGGAACTTAAACAGTTATGAATTGTTTATTTTTGGAATTTTCTATTTTCTGACCACAGTTTACCACAGGTAACTGACACTTCAGGAAGTGAAACCATCAATAAGGGACACTACTCTACCACAAACACAAATTTTGAATTTTGGACTGCATTTTCCTAGTCTTGGACTAACCTCTTACTGTTTCATACATGGACTCTGAAAATACAAACATTATAAACTTGTTACGAAATAGTCATCTGTCCTATAAGGCTAAAAAACCCCAAGAATTTGTTTAGCAAATGTTCATTCTCAGATAGATATAAAAGGTCAAATGTCCTATCAAATTCATCAGTACTACTCTGACTTGTCCATAGTAATTCTGTTCTGTGTGGTCAATGCTCATTACTCCTAGGAGCAAGCTAACACTCAGGACTAATTTCTCAACCTCCATCCTTTTCTGATCAATAGATGGAGATATCAAGTGGTTAAGCCTTAGGATCTAAGGACACTGATTTAATTCAAGGAGAATACATCAGAGAAATGGGGAAGAATAATGGCAAATGTTTTGGTAAATTATTAGTAGTAATGTGAAAACATTAACATTTTATAATATTTTTCAGAAAAAACTTAGACCTGGTTTGTACAAAAGGCAAGGTTATCACAGGATGATAATATAAGTACGTCTCTTGAAGCATTCTAAATTTGAGAAAAGCAGTGCACTTCTTGGAAGGGGATAGAATCTAAGTTGTCTGGGTGAATGGCATGGCTTTGAGGATTCTACATCTCTTAACTCACAGGACTTTCTACAGTACTGTTTCTACCTCAACCAGACTCCTGGATCTGTACAGTGCTGCAGAGCAACAGGACTGAGATGATTTGTGACAAAACATTATAAATCTATTAACAGTGGAATCAGTCAGACTGGTTGTTGTAATTCTATCTTTTGAGAGGATTGTTTTATCTATTGGTTTTGAAACTTAGACCTAAGAAGGTTTGGATTAGGATTTCGTGTGCTGTCTTTGTGGTCCATTCACTGTCAGTAATAAATGCTAGCTCCAGAAAATTACTTAATTTTTAATCAATCACCACTTTTTATTTAGGGAGCATGGGCTTTATCGCCAAGCCACAGTTGACTTCCCCTCATTTGATTTGGAGTGTGTGTGTGTGTGGGAGGGTATCGCTGTTAGAAAATAGAGTCATTATTTCAGTTTCAAAGTCAAGATTGGACAATATCTGAATAACATCTAATTCTTAGACACAGAACTATGACTTCTCGACATCAAAATTGTCATCTGATTAATTTTTTTTCTGCTTCAGAACATATATAGAAAGCTACAGGCTGGAGCAGGTTGGGTAGGAGACGCTTTCTATTTACTATGTTTTAGTGACATCATTTACTTGTGAAGTTTTGTCACTCTTGAGGCTACATTTACATAATTTGGAGTAGAATCAGAATTTTTTGGATCAGATTATTTGTTTCCCTAGGCATTTTACTCCTCTTACCTAACCTGCATAATTCCCTCACTGGTGCACTGACTGTGGAGTACATTAGAGTTTGAGATTGCTGGGTTTCACTGAGGACTTTTATTATGTAAATATCATTAGTGCTTAAATCTCCATACGTGGGAGGAAAGCCTTTTCTTGAGGAAAAAAAAAAACATTTTTGGTGTGTTATTCTATTTCAGTTTCAAGGACTAGCATTGATCATCTGTACAGAAAACAAAAGTACATTTTACTATTCTGAAATTTTTCTGCCAAGGCTTCTAGAGCAAATATTTTAAATCCTAAAACTTGAAGAAGATAGTTCAACTAATAAGCCATCTTTCATAAGAATAACATACCAATTTTTAAAAAAGATTTATTTATTTATTTGAAATTCAGTGTTACACAGAGAGAGGAGGAGGGGCAGAGAGAGAGAGAGAGCTCTTCCATTTGCTGGTCACTCCCCAGATGGCAGGCCACAAGGGCCAGAGTTGCGCCGATCTGAAGCCAAGAGCCAGGAGCTTCCTCTGGGTCTTCGCATGTGGCTGCAGGAGCCCAAGTACTTGGGCCATCTTCCACTGCTTTCCTAGGCCATAGCAGAGAGCTGAATCAGAAGTGGAGCAGCCAAGACCCGAACCGGTGCCCATATGGTATGCTGGCACTGCAGGAGGCGCCTTTCCCCATTACACTGCAGCATGGGGCCCCATGATAATTTTTGGATATTTCTTATCTAATCCTTTGTCAGCCTCCTTCTTATGTTAGAGCTTGTCAATCCTCACTCCTGGAACTATTTGTCCATTAATTTATCTCAAGTAGGAACAATATAATTCAAAGTGTAATATATTTCCAAGTTCAGGAGGAAATTTATTTGTGGTGTTGTGGAACCCAGGGACATTCATGCATGTATGATTACAATTGGTTTTCATAAACAAACATAACAAATGCTCTTAGAAGAACTATCTTCCTGCCTTTTCTATTTCTCTTTTATAGTAAAGACTGAGTCACAGATGTCCTTGAAGAAGAGGTCAAAGTTTGAATTCTGATAATCTTCCCTCCATGTTCTTCTCTCAGTAATGCCAAGGTTTTGTTTGAAGAAGAGGATAAAATGATGGGGGAAAATGTGAAAAGTTATTGTAATTTTGGAGGCTATAAATTTATGAGAAAACAACGTTTTTGAGTCAAGCTGAGATGGGGCATTGCTTGATTTCTATGCTTTAATTAATGTGTGTTTTGAGAAAAACAAATTTTTAAATATTCTTCCAGTTAAACACGCCTCTCAATTTATATTTTCCCAGAAGCTTATAAATTATAAGTATACATATTAGAGACTGTGACTCAATTAGCTTCATATTATCTGTTCATAAAAGAGTCTATGACCCAAGCCTTTGTTGTGTTCAGCAATGAGGATTGCAGTCCAACCTGTGTTAGTCCCTTTCATTTTGGTCTACTCACAGAGAAATTTCTTTGGCATCTAAGGAATTATACCATAATTTTCACTGTTAGGATGATTGGCAACCCTTATATTATACTATCATGAAGTTAGCTGTTGTTTCTGAAAAGCATTCCCTTTCTTTTCTTCACTTTATGCCGTGAATACACTTTTTGTACTAGTCATCAATCATTGAAACAGTACTTCATAAAATAAAACACCCAAAATCAGAAATTTATAATAGTCACTTGGTTTTCTTCGACCAGCAGTCAGTGGATGCTTCCTTGAGATGAAGCTCAGTTTATGTTCATGCTAAATTTGATTAGGTTTACTCCATATGCTTTTCACTCCCCAAATGGCTGCAATGGCCGGAGCTGGGCCGATCTGAAGCCAGGAGCCAGGAACTTCATCTGGGTTCTCCCACACAGAATCAGGGGCCCAAGCACGTGGACCATCTTATACTACCTTTCCAGGCCACAGCAGAGAGCTGAATTGGAAGAGGAGCATCTGGGACTTGAACCATTGACCACTGAAATAAGTGCCCATATGAGATGTAGGCACCACAGGCAGAGGTACCATAGGGCCGGCCCCTCTATCTGCATTTTTATCCTTTATGAACCAGAACCTGCCTGGGACTTGTCAGCATTGTGAGTCACGAGAGTGAATGAAGTTAAAAGGAAATATCTGATATCTTTTGTGGTCTTGGCTTGGACCCAAAACATTCTCATTTCTCCCACATCCTGTTGACTAAGTATGTCACATCAAGTCAGATATCATCAGGGCAGAGGATTGTGCTCAACCTTTAGTGGGAAATCTATAATTCTGTTTCAGGGAAATTATCAAAATTGGCAGCCATGATCCTATACCATACTAAAGGAAGAATTCTGGAGAGTTTTGAAGTATCTGCTTCCTCTTTTAAAAAAGATCTATTTATTTATTTGAAATAAATACATAAATTTAAAAGATTTATTTATTTATTTGAATCTGAGTTACACAGAGAGAGAAGGAGAGGCAGAGAGGGAGAGAGAGGTCTTTCATCCGCTGGGCACTCCCCAGATGGCCACAAGGGCTGGAGCTGCGCCAATCTGAAAAGCAGGAGCCGGGAGCTTCTTCTGGGTCTCCTGCGTGGGTGTAGGGGCCCAAGAACTTGGACCATCTTCCACTGCTTTCCCAGGCCATAGCAGAGAGCTGGATAGGAAGTGGAGCATCCAGGACTCGAACCAGCGCCCATATGAGATACTGGCACTACAGGTGGTGGTTTTACCCACTATGCCACAGCGCCGGCTCTTCCCCATCACTTTTTTAGCGGTAGTATGATTATGATGTTGTTCCTTTGAAAAACACTGGCTGGGATTGGGAAATACTATGTAATCTTTACAGAACATTGTCTTAGAGCTTCTCAAATATCTAGGATAATGATAAGGAATGGTAAGGTCACATAAATAGTAACATGTGGGCCCAGTGTTGTGAAGGAGTGGGTAAAGCCACTGCCTGTGATGCAGGCATACCATATGGGCACCAATTTGAGTCTCGGCAGCTCTTAATTCTGATCCAGCTCCCTGCTAATGGCCTGGGACAAGGAGCAGAACATGGCCTTAGCGCTTGGGCCCCTGTACCCACGTGGGAGACCCAGAAGAACCTCCTGGCTCTTGGCTTTGGTTTGGCTCTGCTCTGACCCTCATGGCCATTTAGGCAGGTGAACCGGTGGATGGAAGCTCTCTTTCTTTATTTCTCCTTCTCTCTCTGTAACTCTGATGTTCAAATAAATAAAATAAATCTTAAAAAAAGTAGTATCTATACATAGGTGAAAAATTATACTAAAAATCTACTTTTTAAATGTTAATAAAGCAAATGATTTTAAGAATGTCTAAGTATTGAATCAGTATTCTATCTCTATCCACTTTATGTTCCAAAAGTCATTTTCTTAATTCAAGGGAAATTATGGCTCTGATCCAGCTTGCCCTTTACATTCAGTAATAAAAATGGAAAATAATAATAATTAAGGCCAGCTGTAGCCTACATGTGTATCCTAATTTGGTTCACTTCTCCAATCAATGACTTATATTAGAATCAGGGCATATCAAGTTCACCTATCTCATTTTCCACTAAAATAATAATTTTGTATGAAAACTCACATTAGTCATTGCTAAATAGTACTATGGTATTATGAAAAATACCATCAAATGGACAAGTTAATATTTCTTTTCAAACCTCATAGGAAAGCTATTTTTTTCAAATGGAAAATTTAATATTTTTTTCTGTGTGCTTTCCTACCTATAACATGCATGATATCATTTTGTATCTTACAGAAAAATGCTAGAAGAAAAGAACACATGGTTGCCACTATTAAAAATGTGTACAGATTGTGATTTAATGCTATAACTAGTACTCCAACAGTATGTTTCACTTTGTGTTGCTATGTGGGTGTAAACTGTTGAAATCTTTACTTAATATATACTAAACTGATCTTCTGTATATAAAGAGAATTGAAAATGAATCTTGATGTGAATGGAAGGGGAGAGGGAGTGGGAAAGGGGAGGGCTGCGGGTGGGAGGGAAGTGATGGTGGGGGGGGAAGCCATTGTAATCCATAAGCTGTACTTTGGAAATTTATATTCATTAAATAAAAGGTTTTTTTTAAAAAAAGAGAGAGAAAAAAAATGTGTACAGGACAATGATCAGGAGTGCTGTTATTTGGTTCTAATTAAAATCCCTTTTTTTAATTCAGGAAAGAGTTGGTAACAGTAATTGTTATTCTTGAGAATCACCCAAATGTAATTTAAATTATAATATTTTCTGATAATCATGAATGCACAGTATAAAGCAAGCATGTAGGCCATAGAGAGGTATGTATTTCATTCCTTGCGAGCCAAATCAAGGAAGTTAAACAAAAGAGAAGATAGTCTAAGGAGCAATAGATAAAGCATATTTACTTCTGTGACATGTTTTACAATACTCATTAGAATTTATTGAGATGAAGTAGTAAATACTAGGATACACAAAATAAGACAAATGTGATTGCATGAAGTTTGGCAAAAATTATTTCAGGTGCAAGCCATGAGGAATTACAAGGCAGAGCCAGTATGTGCTTCCAGGTAATTTAGTCCTGTTTATTTGACTGCAGTTTTGAGGATACAAGTGTCATGCCAGATACTCTTAACAGAATGGGACATTCAGCAAAGAAGGGTACTTGATTTTGAGACCTTAAGGAATTTATCATGATAGCAGTATGTGGACAAGGCAAGTGGTTCTTGTTTGACTCGAATAAATTTGGTTTAAATAAATTTCTTATTATTTTAGTTAGGAGCAAATAAAGCTTCCAAATAGATGTTATAGAGATGCTTTGCTAGATAAATGTCTGGTGATGGGAAAGAGACATCTCCTGGGGCAGCAAGTTTCACAGATGATAGCGTTTGAGCGAGTTTTAACTTTCAGTATTCTACCTGCTTCATGAGACAAAGGCAGTATGTGTTTGCAGAGCTGTGACAATGAAGTGGAAAATAGAATATCTATAAAATATTAAGCTACCCAAATTTCCACCTTTCTAAGCTCAATTGTGTTGATTCCTTTTATAAACAAAGTTTTTCAAAATGGAAATTACAAAACCAAGTAATTGTTATATAATTAAATGGACTTACCAGAATCCAGGTAATTATAGGTTTCAATAATAAAATTAATCAATTTTCTGAAAGTGATTTTATGAAAAACAAGTTGAATTTGGAGTTTTAGTTCCAATCATGTTTCTAGCTAATGTCTTGCACTTAATTAAATTCAATATGATTTCCTGTACTTTTTGTGTGTGCAGATAGTGCAGGCTGAGTGAGAATGAATGTTAGAGTGAGGACTCCAAGGCCCTGTAAGCTTTTCAATCATCAAAGAAGTTTCAGTCATGTTTGATGTTGATGTTTCCTCCTTACAAAGGAAAAAAAAAAAAACACCTTTTCATTTTAGAGGAGTTATAGTCTATAGGTTCTAGTTTATCTTAGGTTAACCAAAAGATAGTGTTAAGCTTCCTTGTAACTGATTTGATCTAGCCTTGATTGAAATTTTACATATAGATAATTTGGATTGTGTTGGTTTACATACAAGAATTTATTTCTAAATTAATCTCTGCATTAGAATTAAGGATTTGGGTACTTTGGTAGGATATCTAAGAATCTATGATCTATGAAACTTACTGAAAGTTCTTCTTCATTGCTCTCCTTGGGCAATTTGCAAGCAACCCTGAAGATTCCTGGTGAAAGTGTAAGGCTGCTGTTTAGGAGTCATTTGCTTAACTTGAGCCCTTAGCATTAATGACACTGCTTACTGGTCAGAAAGACTTTATTGCCTCACTTCATTATGCCCAAATATCAATTTCCTTGAAAGGCCTTCATGCAAATCCAAAGTATCACTCTCCCCTGCCAATCTATATCCTCCATATTCTGCCCCCCCCCTTTTTTTGATATCTCTTGACATCAAATGGCACATTTTCTGTTATTTTGTTTCCCTTACACTAAAATAATAACAGATGATTTTTGTATTATTCATTTCTGTAAACTTAACACTTAAAACAGAATGCAGTGCAAGTAAGAATTCAATAAATACTATTTCAATGAACAAATAAACTTGGAAAGTAAGTGAGTCTAACTTGGACAGTAAGTGAGTCTAGTCGACTGCTCAGATATCATCTCAACTCACCCTTTATTGTAAGTATGGTAGTCCTCATTAGAGATTATAAGATAATTTAGGTTTTTCAGTTCTACTTCTCTGGATTTAATGAGAGGAGATATGTGCTATGATGGTGATTGAGAATTCTTTTTAAGTCATGAACATCTAGGTATTTCCAGAATAAGGGTTTACATTAGTGACAAAGGTTGTTACAAGCATTGGCACAGTAACAGACACACATACATACACACACATATGAAAGATCACTTGTGATATAAATCTTACTTCAAAAATTGTAATATGGGTCTTATACTGATTAAATTTCACAGCAATTTCCTTTTTTAACCTATCCAATATTTATTTCTGCTACCCTTTCATTCTTACACAAACTGAACTTTTTACACTGTATGTTAAATTGATCTAATATGAAATCCAGTTTAATTATTAAATTTAGTTCAATATTTAATTTGGTTTAATAAAAGTGATCTTGCATATAATGTATGCATTTAATTGATATATTTAGGACAGGATAATTTTGAATAGGTTAAATATTTAATGTAGAGTAATTTTTTAAATTATTCAGGATTAAAAATAGAAGAGATCTGTTATCAAAGTACTGAGCAGATAAATGTCATGATTTAATAAATTTCCCTTCACATTTGTGAAGTGCTTCCACTGCTCAATTTCTGGTCACCAATCTGTCTTTGTCTATTGTATAACTGAATTCTATTTTATTAATAAGGAAAGAAACTAAAAATCTACAATATCACAAAATATTTCTTTGTACTCTTTGACTTAACTAATGACAAAATCATTTTATAAACCCCCTTTTCTACTTTTCTTATTACTTCAAATTCTTTTAAATACATGTTGACTGTTAGTGTATCTATTAAAATAAAATTAAAAAAAAAAACCTTAAAATGAGTTTACTCTTCCTCTTTTGCATTCCTAAATTACAGTTTTTCCCAAATTGGTTGGTGTTAGTTTCCTATCCCCATTTGAAACTTCATTCTTGTGTTTTTATGTATTTTTTCACTTTTCTGATTCTGTGTTATCTTAGACTTCTTTCTCCTTCTTATCTATTTATTTCTTAAGTCCAAATTTCATCGTCTCTGTCTACCGGACAGCTCAGGTTTCGTTCCTCACCCTTTTCCATATTGCTATGCTTGAATGGTAAATGTGTCTTCTGTCAGGTTCTTCTCTTACCCCATGAATTTCACTGCCCTACATCCTTCCCACCACTATTGAAAGGCCACAATAAAACACACCAAAAACTGGAGTTAAAGGAAAAGTTTATTGTTGGGGGCTGGGGAGACCCGACAGGCTGGAGAGGCAAGAGAGAGTGAGAGAGAAATAGGGCCTGTGCGGGAAGGCAGATCTTGTTATAGCCTTGCAGGGGAAGGGAAGTGGGAACAGCAAATCCTATTGGGGGGGGGGGGGGTGGTGGAGTTGGCGCTTATGATTGGGCCATTTGGTCATCTGACTTCTAGTAAGCCAGGCTGGATTTTGGAGAGGCTGAAACTTATTGTACAAGATGGTGATTGAGCCTAAAATGGTGCCCGAGGTTCGAGATGGCACCTCAGATAATGTGGCGCTGGTTTTACTAACAGTTGCTCAAATGGTGACTGTATATGCCTGTGTAGTATAACCAAACCTTTCAAACAGGGCCCTTACCCACCACCATACTCAGCTCCTGATTCCAGCTTCCTGTTAGTGCAGAACCTGGAAGCAGCAGCGATGACTCATATGATTGCTTCCCCGCTACACTTTTCTGAGACCCATTTGACTTCTTGAGTCCCAGCTTTAGCCTGGTCAACTTCTGACCATGACAGGCATTTGGGGACTCAAAGAGAGTGAATACGTGGTTAATTTCTTTCTCTCTCTCTCTCTCTCTCTCTCCATCTCACACTCACACTCCCACTCCCACTAACTCCCTCTTAAATGGGAAAAAAAAAGAGTTTACTACAACATTAGACTAGTTTGTTCTTCACCAACTATAGCATGTTTGTTCACAACTCTGTGGCTGTGTTCATGACAGTTTTTCTTACAGTTTCCAAAAGTGTGAGACCCATTCCACTTATCATAGGCTCAAGTGAAAGGTAGTGTTTGTATATACATAGCATTAAATCTAATTGTATCCCAGCTCGTGAAAGTTTTCCTTTTTCAACTTCCTTGGCATCTGTTCTAGAGTGCTTGGGCTTCTATAACTAAACACCCACGACTGGGTAGCTTAAACTCCATTTTTTCCATCTCACAGTTCTGGAGGCTGGAAATCTGAGATCAGGGTACCAGAGTTATCCAGTTCTGGTGAGAGCTGTTTATTTGGCTTGAAGATGGCCAACTGCTAACATGGAGTAGGGTATGCTGTCTGGTATGTTCTCATAAGGGCCCTAATACCATCATGAGGATCCCATTCTTATGACCTTATCTAAATCTAATTATCTCTCAAATGCTCCATCTCCAAATACCCTCACATTAGGGATCAGAGATTTAACATTGGAGTTTGGGGGAGAAAATTTAGTCCATAGATGCATCCTCTTTGTTATCTCTTCAGTCAAGTCTATTCTGACCCAGTTGCTGGTGGTGGTCTCTTTTTTTCTGCTGAACTGTGGAGCAGAGCCTTCAATAGCAAAGGCAGCTGTCTAAATATGATTATTTTACGTGTTCTCAACATTCTGTCTTTTGAGTTCACCTTTACAGTGTGTTAGATGATATTGGCTTTTAATTTCTGAAAGTCCTACAATGTTCTCTTTTTAAAATATTTATTTAAATTTAATGAAACTTGAGTCATAGGAAGGAAAGTATGATGCACCAAACATAGGTATTAAGATGAATCATGTGTGTAGCTCATAGAGATTAACCTTTGGAAACATCCTCATTTGCATCAAATTCCTTCCTTCAACTCCTTTCTTAAGGTTCAGCTCACATATGCCATACTAAAAAGGCTTCCCTACCCTCTCAATTAATTTCACCCTTTGTAGAAAACACAGCTCAAAATAATATTGGAACATACAATAATCCATTAAACTTTGTCTCCCTGATTTATTATAAACTCTTGGTAAACCCTGTGTTATTTATCTAAGTTCAGCCTCAAGCATGGGAGAAATATGTATATTATTTTAAATAAGATATTAAGGTATACAAGATGTAATATAGGTCAGTGTTGTGCTTACATTAAAAAAAAAAAAAAAAAAGGCAGCCGGTGCTGTGGCTCAATAGGCTAATCCTCTGCCTTGTGGCGCCAGCACGCCGGGTTCTAGTCCCGGTCTGGGCGCCGGATTCAGTCCTGCTTGCCCCTCTTCCAGGCCAGCTCTCTGCTGTGGCCAGGGAGTGCAGTGGAGGATGGCCCAAGTCCTTGGGCCCTGCACCCGCATGGGAGACCAGGAGAAGCACCTGGATCCTGCCTTCGGATCAGTGCAGTGTGCCGGCCGCAGGGTGCCAGCCGCGGCGGCCATTGGAGGGTGAACCAACGGCAAAGAAAGACCTTTCTCGCCGGCGCCGTGGCTCAACAGGCTAATCCTCCGCCTTGCGGCGCCGGCACACCGGGTTCTAGTCCCGGTCGGGGCACCGATCCTGTCCCGGTTGCCCCTCTTCCAGGCCAGCTCTCTGCTGTGGCCAGGGAGTGCAGTGGAGGATGGCCCAAGTGTTTGGGCTCTGCACCCCATGGGAGACCAGGAGAAGCACCTGGCTCCTGCCATCGGAACAGCGCGGTGCGCCGGCCGCAGCGCGCTACCGCGGCGGCCATTAGAGGGTGAACCAACGGCAAAGGAAGACCTTTCTCTCTGTCTCTCTCTCTCTCTCACTGTCCACTCTGCCTGTCAAAAAAAAAAAAAATAAATAAAAAAAAAAAATAAAAGAAAGACCTTTCTCTCTGTCTCTCTCCCTCATTGTCCACTCTGCCTGTCAAAAAAAAAAGGCAACCTCTGGTAGACTATGACCAAAAAATAAACCACATAACTAAATCATATTGGTTAAGACATGACAAAAGACAAAAAAGTGTAAATTATATAAAAATCTGTAAAATATTATGAATTAACTTATGTTAACTTAAATTTCTTCACTTTGTCTACTTAAAGAACTTTAGTTTCAAAAAAACTTCAGTTACAAAGTCAAAAGAAACATTTATTTGCAAAAAGATTAGCAGGTAAATAACGCTGTTTTCTTACTGCTAATGTTTCTTCTGTAATAAGTTTTAAGTTTGAAAGCTTGAATTTAATTCATTGACTACTTATTGAATTTCTGCTAGATCTCAAACAGTACCAGGCTTTTTAAAATTATTAATCTATAATATGTTTATAATGTCTGAAGAAAAACTAATTATATGAAAATTTAAGGAAATAGTATAGTCTTTATTTTTTTAAAAAAAATAGATATTTATTCATTTGAAAGGCAGAGTTACAGAGAGGTAGAAATAGAGAGAAAGTCTTCCATCTGCTGGTTCACTGCCCAGATGGCCGTAAATTCTGGAGCTGTGCTGATCTAGAGCCAGGAGCCAGAAGCTTCTTCCAGGTCTCCCACTTGGGTGCAGGGTCCCAAGTACTTGGGCCATCTTCCACTGCTTTCCCAGGTCATGGCAGAGATAGTCTTTATCTTTTTCCATCTTTCTCTTCAGACCACTCCTAAAAAAAAAAAAAAAAACAAAAAAAAAAACAAAAAACTTTTATATTCACCTAATATGCTGATCTCAATCATGTTGAATGTTCTAGGCTATTTTAAAAAGTTCATGGAAAATGGAATTAAAAGATTAATTTATTTCATGCAATAATTCTGAATTCCATGTATAGTCTTTACACGATACATATTTACTTTCTTTCTTTTAAACAAGGGTATTTTTATTATTTATTTATTTAATTATTTGAGAGGTAGAGTTACAGACAGTGAGAGGGAGAGACAGAGAGAGAGAGGTTTTCCCTACGCTGGTTCACTCCCTAAATGGCCACAATGGCCAGAGCTGCGCCAATCCAAAGCCAGGAGCAGGAGCTTTTTCCCTGTCTCTCACGTGGGTACAGGGGCCCAAGGACTTGGGCCATCTTCTACTTCTTTTCTAGGCCATAGCAGAAAGCTGGATGGGAAGAGGAGAAACCTGGACTGGAACTGGCACCCATATGGGATGCAGGTGCCACAGGCAGAGGATTAACCTACTGTGCCACAGCACTGGCCCCAATGATACATATTTTCATGAATTTTTAGATACCCATAGTATGCTCGGATTTCAGTTATTTTCTTTTTGTTTTAACTTTCATTTAATGAATATAATTTGCAAACTACAGCTTATGGATTACAATGGCTTCCCCCCCATAACTTCTCTCCCACCCCCCCACTTTCTCTCCCCTTCCATTCACATCGATTCATTTTCAATTATCTTTATATACAGCAGATCAGTTTAGTTTATTTTAAGTAAAGATTTCAACAGTTTGCACCCACACAAAAACACAAAGTGAAGAATACTGTTTGAGTACTAGTTATAGCATTAAATCACAATGTACAGCGCATTAAGGATGGAGATCCTACATGAGGAGTAAGTGCACAGTGACTCCTATTGTTGACTTAACAATTTGACACTCTTTTTATGGTGTCAATAATCACAGTAGGCTCTTGTCATGAGTTGCCAAGGCTATGGAAGCCTTTTGAGTTTGCCGACTCTGATCATATTTGGACAAGGTCATAGTCAAAGTGGAAGTTAGCTCCTCTCTTCAGAGAAAGGTACCTCCTTCTTTGATGACCTGTTCTTTCCACTGGGATCTCACTCGCAGAGATCTTTCATTTAGGTCATTTTTTTTTTCCAGAGTGTCTTGGCTTTCCATGCCTAAAATACTCTCATGGGCTCTTCAGCTAGATCTGAATGCCTTAAGGGCTGATTCTGAGGCCTGAGTGCTGTTTAGGACATCCGCTATTATATGAGTCTGCTGTGTATCCCACTTCTCATGTTGGATTGTCCTCTCCCTTTTTTATTCTATCAGTTAGTATTAGCAGACAGTAGTCTTGTTTGTGTGATCCCTTTGACTCTTAGTCCTATCTTTATGATCAATTGTGAACAGAAATGGATTTCAGTTATTTTCCCCAAAATAAGTTTATCTTTTAATTCCATTTTCTATGAACTTTTCAGTTTCCTTCATTCTTCATTTCTTTTTTTTTTCTTTTCTTTCTTTTTTTTTTTTAGACAGGCAGAGTGGACAGTGAGAGAGAGAAACAGAGAGAAAGGTCTTCCTTTTGTCATTGGTTCACCCTCCAATGGCCGCAGCAGCTGGCGCGCTGCTGCCAGCGCACCGCACTGATCTGATGGCAAGAGCCAGGTGCTTCTCCTGGTCTCCCATGGGGTGCAGGGCCCAAGCACTTGGGCCATCCTCATCTGCACTCCCTGGCCACAGCACAGCACTGATCTGATGGCAAGAGCCAGGTGCTTCTCCTGGTCTCCCATGGGGTGCAGGGCCCAAGCACTTGGGTCATCCTCCTCTGCACTCCCTGGCCACAGCACAGCACTGATCTGATGGCAAGAGCCAGGTGCTTCTCCTGGTCTCCCATGGGGTGCAGGGCCCAAGCACTTGGGCCATCCTCCTCTGCACTCCCTGGCCACAGCAGAGAGCTGGCCTGGAAGAGGGGCAACCAGGACAGAATCCGGCGCCCCGACCGGGACTAGAACCCGGTGTGCCGGCGCCGCAAGGCAGAGGATTAGCCTGTTGAGCCATGGCGCCGGCCAGTTTCCTGCATTTCTTGACCTACCCTTCCTTCCTCCTTTCATTCTTCCTGCCTCACTTCTTTTTCTTTTTAACACATACACAAACATTACAATATTATAGAGTACCAGGCAATGTTTTGATACAAAAATACATTTTTAGTGTTATTCAAATAAGAGTAAACATATATACCTTTTGAAACATTTATCATTTCTTTGTGGTGAAAATACTCAAAATCTTTTCTCTAGTTTTTTAAAGAAAAACATACAGTGCCATATCATTATCTATAGTCACTCTACTGTGCAAGAGAGTACCAAAATTTATTTTCCTTATCTAATTATAACCTAACTACCTATTAAATCAACCTCCGCCCCTTTCTTCCTTAATTCTTCTTTCTTTCTAAAATACTTGTGTGAAGTAGACTAAAAAATTAAATGTTAAAAATTAGCGCCTAAGAGATTTTATTCCTTGAAGTAAATGAATAGCATATAACTCTCAATTAAAAAAAAATCTTTTAACTAATCCGTTACTTCTCTGAAGAAGCAAATAGAAAATTCCTTCTTTTGTCTATTTAAAGCAGTTATGTGTCAACATGATGTCAACTCTTTGAATGAAAAAAATATGGAAAATTTTTTCTATGTAAATTAAAGTGAAAGTGCTTGGCACCCTTAGAATGAAGAGTGTTATCTAAATAAATCCAATCTTGAGGTTATTTTTAGACATGGAAGGCTTTAGCTTCAATAGATATTTGTGGAGGAAGGACTATTTATACATGCTATGTAAACAGCAATAAGAGGGGAGAAAATCTGCTTATATCCAAATGCTTTAGCTGAACAAATGCCAACCTTAATCAAAGAAAAATATCCAAGTTCTAGCAATTCTTCTTCAGTCAAATATTTGGATTCTGATTTTTTCTACTTTTTTATCTTAAAGTTTTGTGATCATGAGATACACCGAATTATTCTTCCTGGCTGAGGGAAACTGCTGCTGCATTTCTGAAATTATCCTCATTGTTTAAGGGTGTTAATTCAAGAACTGCCGTGCTGCGATTGGTTTAGCCACAATTTGCTTGCACTTGATAATATTGCAGTTTCAGTTTGAATAAAAAAGCTGAAAATAGTCCCCAGTATAATAAATGGAAGGAAGATTGCCACAGAAATAGTAATGTTTAAAAGTACTCAGCTTGAGCAATGAAATTAATTTATTATAGTGCTGCTCTCTAATGAGAAAGGGAATTTTCTCCCTCAGTGTTATAGATCTGCTTGGAGACAAAGGGCAAAATAAGTGAGAAATGTGGTTCAATTGACCCTGGAAGGGAAGAGTTATTTCATATGTTGGTAGGTTTAAAACTCATTTGCCATGCATTTCTTGTTATTGCATTTTAATTATAGTGAGTACACATATGCTGACAGTGCATGAGATCATATTTGTTAAATGGACCTCAACTTATGCAGCACTCATCAGAAAGCCTCTGGGATTACACAACATATAGGCTTTGTTATGCCTACAAAATAAAGTACAGCTCTGTTAGGTATTTAATTCAAGGATAAGGATATGAGTTAAGGAAGTACATTCTAAAATTTAAATAATTAGGAAGAAAGAAGACCTCAAGGTCTTTATCAAAAGGAAAGCAGATAGATTAAGAACCACAAATCAGGATAGACATTTGGTGGTAGCTGTCTTTAAAGTCCACTTAAATAGATATAAAAAGTCATACAGGATGTATATATTAACTAAAGTGAATTCGTTTTCTGTGAGTAGTAGGCTGATGAGGTCAAAGTTGAGGACTGAATCTGCATGGGGACTACTTAGCCCTGCTTTTCAAAGTTGAAAATTTATTCTTCCTTTGTAAGGGCCACAGTTGCACCTAGTTGCTCACAAAAAAGACATCCAAAACTGGACCTTACTCCTTTAATACACATGTCAAAAGATGTGTCTTATAAATGAGGTCTGCTCAGAATAGGGAATTAAGTCTACTTTCATTATGGGTCAGCAGTCTTTTAATATGTCCCCCACTTACAGTAATGCCATACAAAATTTTTATTTTACATGTTAGTTAATATACGTTAGCATTCTATGTTAACTAACATAATCATATCATACAGAAGCTTGTTTAATAATATAATGTAATATATAATAATATCCTGTTGAATTATGACAAGAGCAGTGGTATGTTTTTGAGATATTTTAGATATTCACAAAGGCATAAGAAGTAACTCAATAAATGAGTATGTACCTTTCATGTATCTTAAGATATAAAACATTACAAATATAGGTAAAGCTTTTTATCATCACATTCTACATTCAACCTTTCCAGAAAAATAGCTATCCTGAGTTTGATATTTATTATTTCTGCACACTTTTTTATTTCCTCTACTACATGAATGTACCATCAAACAATAAATAATAGTTTTCCACATATTAAAAATTATATGCCATGCAGCAAATTCTGCAATTCTCTTTAACACTCATAACTTGTTTTGTGTATTTCTCCTGATTCATTTAGCTCTAACTGGCAATAGTATGTGATATACCACCATATACTTCTTTTTTTTTTAAAGATTTATTTATTTATTTGAAAGTCAGAGTTACACAGAGAGAGGAGAGGCAGAGAGAGAGAGAGAGAGAGAGAGAGAGAGAGGTCTTCCATTCACTGGTTCACTCCCCTGATGGTCTCAATGGCCAGCTGTTCTGATCTGAAGCCAGGAGCCAGGAGCTTCTTCCAGGTCTCCTACGCGGATTCAGGGGCCCAAGAACTTGGGTCATCTTTTACTGCTTTCCCAGGCCACAGCAGAGAGCTGGATTGGAATTGGAGCACCCGGGACTCGAACCAGCACCCAAATAGGATGCTAGCACTGTGGCAGTGGCTTTACCCACTATGCTACCATGCGGGCCCCAAATATATTTATTTCAAATGTAATGTATTCACTTTGATGATCATAGCCATTTGGTCTATTTCTGGTTTCTCACTATTATTAACAGGGTTCAGGGTGCATTTTGGAGCTGTCCAGAAGCTGGTTGTTCTCTTGCAGTCACTTCTTAGAGGCCCTGACTAGTGTGTCTAGAATCTTGGCTCCTTTTTCTCTGGCTTTTAAATGGATTCAGCCTGAGAGAGGCACCAGCAGAAAATTAAAATGTGGAAAGCAAGAGATAGTATTTTCAAAATTATATTTTAAGCATATTCTTATTTATAGAAATCATACATTTACAAGTGACAGTTCTAGATGACCCAGATCTATACAGAATTATATCAGTATCTTAGTCATGCCCAAAGAGAACCTGTGTTAAGATGGTATAGATTAGCTTTAATTGATTTGAAAATTAAATTATTGAAACAAAGGCATACATACACTTCTGTATTTTTGTTAAATCCAATATATTTGTGAAATTGAATCATTTTGTTTTGTGCACTTGTAACCATTCTTTAATATCATATACAAAGGTAACATAATTAATCTTTCAGATTTTTTAAAAGGAGATTTTTTTATTTGAAAAGCAAAGTTACCCAGAGAGAGGGAGAAAGAGAGAAAAAGAAATGTCTTCTATCTTTTGGTTCATTCCCTAAATGGCCGCAATGACTGGTGCTGGACCAGGCCAAAGCCAGGAGACAGAAACTCCATCTGAATCTCCAATGTGGGTTATGGGACCCCAGCACTGGGCTATTATCCACTGCCCTCCCAGGTACATGAGCAGGAAGCTGGATCAGAAGTAATGCAGCCAGAACTGGAACTAGCGTTCCTCTGGGATGCTTGGGTTGCAGGCGGCAGACCACAATGCTGATCCTTTAGCTTTGCCAGTTTTTTTTTTTTTTTTTAAAGATTTATTTATTTATTTGAAAGGCAGAGTTACAAAGATGCAGAGGCACACACACACACACACACAGGTCTACCATTCAATGGTTCATTTCCTAGATGCCCTAGATGGCTACAATGGTCAAAGCTGAGTGGATAGGAAACCAGGAACCAGGAGCCTCTTCCAGGTCTCTCATGTCTGTTCAGGGGCCAAAACACTTGGGCTATCTTCCAGTGCTTTCGCAGGCCATAGCCGAGAGCTGGATTGGAAGTGGAGCAGCCAGGACATGAACTGACGCCCATATGGGATCCATAGCTTTACATGCTATACCACAGTGCCAGCTCCTGTCCGTTCTATTTTTGGTGGACATTAAGGTTGTTTCTAATTTTGTTATAGCATGATTAATACTTCAATGAACAAATTCAGTACACATTTTTGGTGCACATATGAATGCTTTACTCTTGCATTTATACCAAAGAACAGAATTGCTAGGTAATGGGGTATGCGTATGATCAACAGACCTTGAGAATATTGCTAAATAGTGGTACCAATTTCATATTTCAAGTATGTCTCTTTCAAAGAATACATAGCAGGAATTTTCAGATCTTTATTTTGACTGACTAGTGTAGTTCATTTATGTTTTCTGTTATTACTGATGTATTTATATGTTTTAAAACATAATATCTTATATTTTCTATTTTTTATTTGCTTGGCTTAATATTTTAGTCATTCTTTTGGACTGGCATTTACTATTACTTAAACTTTGACACTTGTAGTTAATTCCTCTAAAATTTTAATAGCTATACTTTTAACAAGGTTTAAAATTAATACCCTTATTATCTTTCTGAATAAATCCAAGGGTTTTAGAATGCTTTAAAACAATTTCCTCCTATTGTTCTTTTTCTAGTTTGTTAATAACATTCAGTTTTAATTTCTAAAATTTGACATTATTGATTTTTCTGCATACTTGCCAGTTTCTCCATTCAAAATTGCTTTTTCATTTCAGTCATTAAGGATATTTTGGTTTCCTTTTTCCCAAAAACTTTTTTAGAAGACCTCTATTGACTATTCTTTTTTTATTATTATTATTTTTCTACTTATTTATTTATTTACTTATTTAATTTTTTGACAGGCAGAGTGGACAGTAGAGGGAGACAGAGAGAAAGGTCTTCCTTTTGCTGTTGGTTCACCCTCCAATGGCCGCTGTGGTAGGCGCGCTGCGGCCAGTGCACCGCGCTGTTCCGATGACAGGAGCCAGGTGCTTGTCCTGGTCTCCCATGGGGTGCAGGGCCCAAGCACTTGGGCCATCCTCCACTGCACTCCCTGGTCACAGCAGAGAGCTGGCCTGGAAGAGGGGCAACCGGGACAGGATCGGCGCCCTGACCGGGACTAGAACCTGGTGTGCCGGCGCCGCAAGGTGGAGGATTAGCCTAGTGAGCAGGGTCACTCCTAGGCCATAGCAGAGAGCTGGCCTGGAAGAGGGGCAACCGGGACAGAATCCACAGGACTAGAACCTGGTGTGCTGGCGTCGCTAGGCGGAGGATTAGCCTGTTGAGCCACGGCGCCGGCCTTCTATTGACTATTCTTTAGTGGTAAACTCTTTCAGACTTGGTTGAAATTTGTACGTTTTGGCCATTAATCTTTGTAGCTGGGTGTAAAGTCCTACATTGACATTATTTTCAATAATCACTTTAAACATTTTTTATTCCTTATTTCTTGAGAATTCCCATTTTCTCATTGGTTCTCTAAATATCCACAAGAGCCAGGACTGGGCCAGGCCATAGCTGGAAGCCAGGAATTTGATGCAGGTATACCACATGTACCTCCTAGGTGGCAGGGCTCTAACTATTTCAGCGATGCCTCCCAAAGAGTGTATTAGCAAAAACTGAAAATGAGAGTGGAGCCAGGATTCAAATCAAGGTATGTGCAAATGGAATGTGAGTGTCCCAGCTATCCAAATGGAATGTGAGTGTTCCAGTTACCATCTTGACTGCTAGGCCAAATGGCCACTCCTTCACTCTTATTTCCATTTTTGGTCTAATCGCCTTCTTTGTAGGACATCAGGCTTTTTTTTGTTTGTTTTTTGTTTTGTTTTGTTTTGTTTTTAATCTCTGAGGTATTTAACTATGGTATTCTAGATAAATATTTTATTCTGCCTATGATTTAACAGTTCTTTGGGGCTGATGTTATAGCATGATGTGTTAAGCCATTGCTTGTGATGCTGGCATTCTACATTGGGTACCCCAAGAAGCATCTTTTTTTTAAAGATTTATTTTAGTTATTTGAAAGACAGAAAGGGATAAAGACAGAAATTTGGTCTTTCATCAGTTGGTTTACTCAAATGTTCACATTTGCTGAGGCTGGGTCAAGCCAAAGCCGGGAACCCAGAATTCCATCTGCATTTCTTAAGTGGGTAGCAGGGGCCCAAGTACTTGGCCAGTCATCTGCTGTCTTCTAGGTGCATTAGCAGGGACCCCAACTGGTGCTTTGATATTGGATGCCGAAGGTAGAAGCAGTGACTTGACCCGCTATGCCACAATAACTGGCTCCCAAGCAGTTTCCTAATGGCTGGGCCAAATGCCTGCGGACATTTCTTTATTTTGTAAATAATCTTCTATTTACTTGAGTATTTTAAACAGCATATTAATAAATTTTATTATTTTGTGTATACAGAGAGTTTATATTCTCTATGCAACCTTTTATTTGGATATTGTCACTCTTTGCTGCTTTTTGATTTCTGATTCATTTATGTTGACTTGTTTTATTATTTATTTGGCAATTTGCTGTAGCAACACTGTAAGATTTGTCTTGAAGGTGTATCCAGAGAGAATATGTATTTGCTTTTCTCTTGTGTTTGGGCCACTAGTGCTTCAGGTCAACTTTAAGGAACTTTTTGACTTAAGGTTTCCTCAACCTTCCATGTAGTGTATATTTGAAACTTCAATTTTAGCACATTACTATGAAGAGATCCCGTAAATCCCAATACAGGCAAGTTTCCTTGGCTCCCAGGGTATGTGGAAGCAAGGGGGAATGAGTGAGAAAGAGAGACAGAGAGAGAGAGAGAGAGACAGAGAGAGAGAGAGAGATCTTCCATCTGCTGGTTCAGTCCTCAAGTGGCCACATTGCGCATGGGGGCACAGATAACTTTTTCAAATGCTGATTTCATTTATTTTGGGTAAAATCCAAGGAGTGGGATGTCTGGGTCACATGGTAGATGTATTTTCAGATTTCTGAATAATCTCTCTATTGTCTTCTACAATAACTGTACTAGTTTGCATTCCCACCAACAGTAGATTAGGGAACCTTTCACACTACATCTTCACCAGCATTTATTGTTTCTTTGTTTCTGTTTGAGAGCCATTCTAACTGGGGTGAGGTGAAACCTCACTGTGGTTTTGATTTGCATTTCCCTTATGAATAGTGATCCTGAGCATTTTTTTTCATGTCTGTTGACCACTTGAATTTCCTCTTTTGAAAAATGCCTGTTCAAGTCCTTTGTCCATTTTCTAACTATGTTGTTTGTTTTGTTGTTGTTGTGCTCTTTATAGATGGTGGATATTAACCCTTTATCAGTTGTGTAGTTTATAAATATTTTCTCACATTCTGTTGGTTGCCTCTCTACTTTGTGTTTTCTTCATATGCAGAAGTTTCTTATCTTGATATAATCTCATTTTTTTATTTTTTACTTAGATTCTCTGTGCTTCTGGGATCTTTTCCAAAATGTCTTTGCCTATGCCAATTTAGAGTTTCCACAATGTTATCATTTAGTAATTTTATGGTATCATATTGTAGATTTAGAACCTTGGTCCATTTTGAGTTGATTCTTGTATAAGGTGTAAGGAAGGGACCTTGTTTCATACTTTTGCATATGGATATCCAATTATACCTGCACAATTTGTTGAAGAGACTGTCCTTTCCTCAGAGATTGATTTTACCTTCTCATCAAAGTTTAGTTGGTTGTAGATGAGTGGATCGATTTCTGGGGATTCTATTCTGTTCCATTTTGTAACATGTCCATTTCTGTGCAAGCACCAGGGTGTTTTGATTTTAACTGACCTGTAGCATGTCTTGAAATCTGATATTGTGATGCCTCCAGCTTTTTTTGTTGTTGTTGTTTAGGATGACATTAGTTATGATGGGTCTCTTGGGTTTCCATTTAATTTTAACATTGTATTTTTTAGATCTGAGAAGAATTTCATTGGTTCTTTGGGGTTGCACTGAATCTGTAAATTGGTTTTGGTAAAAAGGACATTTTGATGATATTAATTATTCCAATTCACAAACATGGAAGTCTGCTCCATTTTTTTATGTCTTGTACTTTCTTCTTTAATGTTTTGTAATTTGTTATTGTAGTGATCTTTCACCTCCTTGGTTAAATTTATTCCAACATATTTAAATTTTTGTAGCTATTGTGAATGAACTAATCTTACAAGTTCTTTCTCAGCCAAGGTATTATCTATGTATATAAAGTCTATTGATTTTTGTATATAGATTTTATATCAAGAAATTTTACCAAATTCTCTTGTGAGTTCCACTAGTCTCTTAGTAGAGTATTTTGGTTCCTCTCTATATATAGAATCATGTAATCTGCAATTAAGGATAATTTGACTTCCTCCATTCTACTTTGCATCCCTTTGATTTCTTTTATTTTATCCTGAGATATTTCCAAAGATTTTTCTTCTCACTTGGGTATTCTTTCTTCTGTCTCACAAAGTCCATTGTTAAGGCTTCCAACTGTATTTTTAGTTTGACACATTAAATTCTTCATTTTTAATATTTCAGTTTGATTTCTCTTCAAAATCTCAACCTAACAGGAGAATTTTTCATTCTTATCATATATAGATTTCTTAATCTCATGGATTTGCTTCTCATTACGTCTGAGTAATCCTATGATCATATTCTTTTTTTTCAGGCATTTTGTCAGTCTCTTCATCTTAACATTCTAAAATTGAAGTGTTGTCTTCTCTTCCTTGTTCTTTTTTCTTATATTTCTGTGTTTATTTTTAGACATTTGTGGAAACACTTGTTGCTTTTGTCCACTGATGGGTTTTATCTTTGAACTATGCCTCTGTGGTTTAGTGGTGTTTGTTCTCGTTCCGTAAAAACCTGGAGGCAAGTGCTGCATGGAGCTGGGGAGCTGTGTTCAGTGCTCAAGGGTGGTGAAGAGTCCATGGTTATACCCCAGTTGGGCATGGTAGATCTTTATTTTCACCAGGGGGAGTATGATTACACCTGTTTGCATAATCACAACCTCACTTTTTCTTTTCCAAGATGATCAGTCCTGGGGTTAGCCAACAGTGGGTATAACCCCCATCCACGCTTGTGCATGAACCACACAGATGGAAGACCTCTCTCTCTCCGCTTCTCCTTCTCTGTGTAACTCTGACATTCAAATAAATGAATATATCATTAAGAAAAATAAAAGAGGAAACTAGACTTTTCCCCTGATCAACAACATTCAGAGAACTAAATTCAAAAGAATAATTGCAAGAGCCTAGTAACTGTATGGTAAGAATTGTTAAAATACCACACTCCTGGCTGGGCATGGATTGTTCAGAACTTCCGTCTTAAGGATGTTATCAATGTGAGACCACTCCAAGGATACAATTAGGGATTCTTATCCAATGGCAATTATTCCCACATCATCTTTGCTGATGCTCCTTCATGTTCACTCATGCTTTCCTATAGAAATGTGTAAACATGCCCCTGTTCTTAAAGCATGGTGTTAGCAACCAAAAGCAATACATTGGGTGAAGCTAGATGTTTGCAGAAAGAAAGAAATTAGTGTCTCCCTTCTTCTGGTCACTTTACTTCCATAAATGTAGTCCAAATCCAGATTAGCTTTTTCACTAGAATTAAGTTATAGCATACAGTAACTGATGGTTAAAGATGATATGTTAAGATTATAAGTATGTGGGCTGGAGCTGTGGCTCACTTGGTTAATCCTCTGCCTTCAATGCCGGCATCACATCTGGGTGCTGGGTTCTAGTCCTGGTTGCTCTTCTTCCAGTCCATCTCTCTGCTGTGGCCCAGGGAAGGCAGTGGAGGATGGCCCAAGTGCTTGGGCCCCTGCACCCACATGGAAGACCAGGAGGAAGCACCTGGCTGCTGGCTTCGGATTGGCATAGCTCTGGCCGTAGCGACCATTTGGGGGGGGGGTGCACCAACGGAAGGAAGACCTTTCTCTCTGTCTCTCTCTCTCACTGTCTAACTCTATCTGTAAAAATAATTACAAGTATGTTATACTGTCAATCACAGAAAAATAAATAAAGTCTGTCAATGAGGGACTAGTTTACAGCACCACATTACATTCCAGCTTCTAGCCAATAGCAATGTTTTCCTGGGGTCTGTTTGTATTACTTCTCAACCAAAGGGATTTTATACTTATTTATGAAATGAAGCTAAACTGCAATTTAAACATAGAATCTAATTTTCCAAATGTTTGAACCCTCATGTGACTGGTAAAAATGGTGGGTAGTTCTTGGACTTCATTGCAAAAGCAAACTCTAGGTGCTCTTATTTGTATGTAAGTTCACTGTAGACACATTATTCCCATGATGGAAAATGTTGAATCAGTATTTGTACCTGGCTAGATGAACTCTCTTTCTCTCTCTCTCTCTCTCTCTCTCTCTCTCTCTCTCTCTCTATATATATATATATATATATATATATATATGTATATGTGTATATAGACAGGCAGAGTGGACAGTGAGAGGGAGAGACAGAGAGAAAGGTCTTCCTTTTCCTTTGGTTCACCCCCAAATGGCCACTGCGGCCACCGTGCTGCAGCCAGCGCACCACACTGATCCGAAGCCAGCAGCCAGGTGCTTCTCCTGGTCTCCCATGCAGGTGCAGGGCCCAAGGACTTGGGCCATCCTCCACCGCACTTCCGGGCCACAGCAGAGAGCTGGACTGGAAGAGGAACAACAGGGACAGAATCCGGCGCCCCGACAGGGACTAGAACCCTGTGTGGCGGCGCTGCAGTCAGAAGATTAGCCTATTGAGCAGCAGCACCAGCCTGAACAATATTTTACACAATATATATTTATATTTTTACACAAGTGTATTGTGATATAAATTCTAGCTTTTTTTTTATTTCAGCCTTTTGATTCTATGCAAAATAAAAACAGAAAAAATATTTTAGTTCTTCCATAAATCTTTATGTATTCAAATGCAGTGTTATAGTAAAATATTTTAAAGTTCCCTCAGCTATATAGGCAATATGACACAATATTTAATACAGATAGTGAGGGTCTGGTGTTGTGAAACAGAGGGTTAGACTGCCACTTGGAACTCCTGTATCCATATAGGAGTGCTGACCCAGCTAGTCAGCTTTTGATCCAGCTCCCTGCTAGTGCACCTGAAGACAGCAGACAATGGCTCTGGCGCTTGAGTCTTTGCCATCCATCTGGGAGATCCATATGGAATTCCTGGCCCCTGGCTTCAGCCTGGCCCAGCCCTGGTGGTTGTGGCCATTTGTGGAGTGAATGGAAGATTACCTTTTTTTCTCTCTGTCTCTTTCTCTGTCACTCTGCCTTTAAAAAAGAAAAAGACAGGAAAATGAAAGGCAGAAAGAAAGAAAATTTTAGAAAAATGGATAGCAAGTCCCTAATGAAGACATGTACTAGAGAAATCACAAGAATATTTTGATTGCTTTACTGTTTTCCCCATGCAAATAAACATGTTTGAGGTATAATTTAGATCAGTTGGCTAGTGAAAAAAATATATTGATTGAGACTTAAAAATCTGTTTGATATTGATGGAGAGTTAGATAATGTAAGCTACACTTAATAAGTTCTGAGAGAATATGAAGCCTCTGTGTGTTGAAATGGTACAAAGAAATGATATTTATGAGGACTGTCTAGAATTTGTTGTTTGAAAGAGTAGCATCTGCTGGAAGAGAAAAAAGGACAGTGGGGTTTGGTCAGAGTAATCATGATAATGTACATTAACTTGGCTTGCAGTATTAGGAAGTTCATGCTTCTGCTGAATTTTTCATTGCATCAGATACTCAGTGTGAAACTAATGTCCATCATTTTTAAGTGGTTGACAAGATAATGGAAAATAACTGAAAATGATATGAACTCATAAAGGTTTGGTAAAGCTACACAAGTGGGAGTGCATGGATACATTAGTAAGACACTGAATTTTATTGGAGGCTTCAAGGGACCTAGTGGGCACTTCTCCCCCTCTGAGGGATTTAGTCATTTGGCTTGAAAGGCTTGTCATTTCAAAATTGAGACAGATTTAAAGTTTCTGAAAGCATGACCTTTTTTTTCCCCCTTATTCTTGATCAACGCAGGCTGAAGTTGAAAGCATAAAGGAAGACTTGAGAACAATTTCAAAGCTGTTACTTAAAAATATCTTTTTAAACTGCCATGCAGAACATACTGATAACATATTTTTACTTTAGTGTTCACACGAAAGTTTAGGGAATTTGAAATCTCCCTAGCTTAAGATGTGATTCATGTAAGTGCTCTTTCACATTAGCAGCACACTAAAACAATCACTAATGGAGAACCAATTTGAAAATTGATTAATTTTTCTCATCTTCTTAAAATAAAATTTGAATTGCTTAGTATGTCTTCAAAAGTCCTGTTAGTTTAAATTTTCACTAGTGGATGAACGCGATTTATAACCAAAGAGGCATTTAAGTCTGTTTTTTGTTTGCCTTAAATCTATATATAAACTTGAAATACAGTCTTCTTGACAAATGAGCTTACTAGAAACTAAATGGGAATTCTTATTTGCCACCATGTTGGTGACATGAAGAATCACAGCCTTTAGCTCAAGGCTACTAAGCTCTTAATAATGAGAGAAAGGTGTTCCATCTTCACCTACTGTAGACCTACAATTACAATGAACAAAAATAGCTGCCAAGGCTTTTTCAAAAAATATTCATGACAGTGAGAAAAATATTGATTTTAAATGCCAAGAAATGAAATATCTTCTAAAGTGTTCATTTCAACCCAACTATTATTTTCTAAAAGAAACTGAATGGACTGTAAAGTGTTTCATTGCATTATTTCACATGTAACGCCTTTTTTTTTTTTCCAAGAAGTCCAAAGCAAGAAATTGTAATCAATCTCTCCTCTTTCTTTCCCTCCCCTTTCATATGTATACTCTCCCTCTATTTATCTTGGATCTCCTACGCTCTTAAAAAATAAAAAAGCTTGTGATACATAGGAGATAAGTGAGCTTTATTAGAATAAAATGGGCTTAACTTTGCTTAATTATTTTAAGCAAAATATTATTGGGTAAGTAATGTCAAGAAAATATGAAATATGTAGAAGGAACATTATCTTTGATAAGGACCTCGCATTATGTCTCAGGCCTCATGTCTTAGTGTGCAAGATTCTCTTTCACATGGAATCAATTATACTGTGATGTGATATTAATATCAGGTTTTATTATTTGTGACAACTTTCTATATAAATTGTACCTTTGCTGTTACATGAATATAAGCAAATTGTCATTTTATTGCAATTAGTATCTTTGATTTAAATGGGCTTTTAGTTTAAGGTAGGAGAGAAATAGTGTCCTTTAAAAGATCGTACTGGATTTCTGCTGTGCGTCTCTTGAAAATTATCTTAATTCCAACCACACCCACTGCAGTGGTCATACATTGTTTTTAGAAGCCTTCAGCTGAATTCTAAGTGGTTCAAACTGAGAGCCCATCACTGTGGGCTTGACAGTCTTGTGTTGATTCCGGTCCTAGGATTCTTAAAAACTGCATCCTAGGACATGCTTGAGAAAGCAATTGATGTTACCCAAATGCACTTTTCAAACATTTAGGTACTGGTGTCCATGAAGGTGTACTGATCAATGAGAGCAACCTATGGGATGCTTCTCTCTCTTTCTCTCTATCTTCAGAGACACATTTCATAAGGTGTCCATGTGCTGGTCCACACCAATGGTCTGTAACGAGGCAGTGCACCATTGCATCCTTGGATGGCTTTCCCTTCTTCTATTCCGTGTCTCCTCTAGTCTCAGGGTCCTGTCACCTGATAGCATATCATGATGATGCCTGCACAGATTTTTTTTTTTTTTAAAGTCTCAGCTCTTTGGGAATTCAGGGTAAGACAAACTAATTCCACGTCTATAACATTTTTCATAATGTATTGAAAATTGAAGGCCACATACAGAACATCAATGATTGAGAAATCGATCAATTTCAGAATACACTGCAACAAATGATAACACTGTGATGGACACTGTTTTCTTATTCTCACTTCCTTCTATCTATATTTGCACGAACCTAGAGTCAAGTGAATGGGTTAAAAAAAGAAAAAAACTCTCTGTCATGGCTGGTTTGGGAATGTTTTGGAAGGCAGAGTATCCTAGAGAAACTACCTTCTCTGCTCTGAACTCTGAAAAATGCAATTTAAAGAAATATTTAAAAAGAACTATTTCTGTCATGGTGGCATACTTGCTTTAAATGGTTTTTTTTTTTTTTTTTCAAAATTTTTAGTAGTGGAAATAGTTCATGGTTTTTACATAGACTAAATGGTAACTCTAAGGATATAATATGGCATTTAAAACTATAAAACATCATGATTGAATATTTAAATGGTAAGTCATCCTTTTAAAAGATTAGAGAAAACATTTTGTAATTCAATTTCTTTTCATATTTTAATTCCCCAATATGGTTTCCATATTATTACTGCCCTTGCTTTTATATCTGTGATTTTTAGTTTTACATATTTTTCCTCACACAGGATGCATTTTTTATATTTGTATCATTATAACTTTAAATGAATGAAATTATCTAAAACAAAACAATAAAAACACTTCAAATGTCTTATTAAAGAAAATTCTAATTTCAATATAAAATATTTGCAAGTAAAATATTTTTAAATATTTATTTATTCAAAAGACAGAGTTACAGAGAGAGAGAGAGAGAGAGGGTAAGTCAGAGAGGAAGTGAAAGAGAGAGAGAGAGAAGGGGCCAGAAGTGAGCTTTATATGGCTCTACCAGTGAATAGCAGGGGCTCAGTCACTTGAGTCATCTTTCACTGCTTTTCCCAGGCCATTAGCAGGAAGCTAGATTGGAAATAGGGTAGCCGGATGGGAACTGGGCTGCTGGTATCACAGGAGGCAGCTTTACCAGCTATGCCACAATGCCATCTCCTGTAAGTGAAATTTTTGAGTTAAGCCACATTACTCTTTAGAGTTGGAAAGTCATTGTAGAATTTTATTTAATAAATGAAACAATTATTACATTACCTAGACTTCCATTTAGGTCATATTAGTAGATGTAGTCCAACAATTTTTCTCCAGTGGACTGTCTAATCAACTAAATCAAAATGTGGAAGTGTTATATCAAAATTTACATTCAATTCATTTAAAGTAATTGAGTGTAAGTGAATTGTGGTTCTAAAACTCATACAGCATTTAAAATATAGCATTGTGGATATTATCAGGCTAAGATTTAACATTTAATATGCACTAAAATTCTAATTTATTTAAAATAGGATGTAATTTAAAGCTAATGGAGCCCCCTTCCTCCACAAAACATTCTCCTTACTTCATTCTACTTGGCTTGACAGAGTTGAAAAAAAATTAGTTCAGGTAAATAATTAACTATTGTGAATGTTATAGACTAGTTCTTTTATACATAACAATTACAATTATTATCACTATCTGTATTAAATAAATCTGAACAAAACAGCCAGGAGGGAATGCACTCTCCGTAACTTATAGGCTGTAGCAAGAAAAGATGAACTGAAATCTTTCTACTTTGCATCCCCTGATAGCTCAGTTGAATTGAATGCCATGTAATGAGAATGTCTCATTTTTTAATGTGTTGTGAACTTGTGCCTACAACCTTGGCAAGAAGGTTTCATACCTCTGGAAAGCAGGCACCAAGGAGCTGCGGGGGTTCCACGGATGTGTGAAACTCTGAGCCCAGGGCTGTGTTTTCATTAAGTTGATTTTGCTTTCCTGCTGCTTTTCTTTCTAAGCTCCACCCTGAAAGGCACAAGCCTCTTAGCAAAATTAGGAAAAACAGAACCATCTCTCTTTGGGCAGTAATCTTGTGAAATAGATTAAGAAATACACTTGCTCATGCCAGCAGGCAGCAACTAAACAGGGACAACTGTTCACAGACTCAAATCACAGAACAAAGGCTGTTGCAGTGACTTGTCATTATTTGTCTTACCTACAGAGGGGTGTGTGTGTGTGTGTGTGTGTGTATGTATGTGTGTTGAGGAAGGAGAGAACGCTCAAAAATATTTCCTTAGAGAAAGCAGGAAAACAACTAACAAGAAGACAGAGGAAAATTATAGCTTGAAGAATAGTTTTTTAATTTTTTAAAATTTCCTGCTTGTGCTACAAAAAATTCCACTGAAATTACATATCAAACATTTTTAAAATTGAATTTGGTGACCTTGGTAAATCGTGGTAATTACCTTGAATATGCCTCATGAAAATGTTAAGCACAGTTGTAGGTTGTTAATTGTTCCTCTCCTCTTACATCATCACAGCCAGACTTTTCTTCTTAGGAGAATGATGTCCCTGTCTTAGGCAAGTATTGTTAGACTAGACCAGAGAGGAGTGTGACTTTTACTCCATTTTCCACATCTTCTTATTTTTAGATATTGGTTAGGGGGAGATGAGAATAAAAGCATGGTAAGGGAAATAATGAATTTTCATGAAATTATGTTTGCAACATACACAGCCCTTTTTCTGTGATGACTAGAGCAAAATGAAAGTGGATTGAGGACTCTATTGCAGGAATGTTGTGTGTCTGAACAAAAATTTCTGGCCAATGCTAATCACCGGCATCCTAGATTCAACTATTTAATCTAATACTTCACAAAAATTAACTTGGGTTTATTGAATCTCCTTGATTTTCTCTGAGTAGGCATAAATTTTTCCTTTTGGGAAAATAAATTCAACCTTATAAGAAACAGAGAGGACAGCAGAGTTAGGATGAAGTTACTTTTTAATGAAAATGTGATCTCAGAAGGTGAAGGGAGAAGTTATCTCGCAAGGTGCCAACATGATCCTGTTGCTCGGGGCACATCTCTGTATCAAAAAGTGGCAGAAAACTGCGTAGGAGAATTAATCTGAAGATCAAAGTTTAGGAGGCAATGAATAGACCTATTAGAGCTAAAGGAATTGCAAGTGCTTCAGGAAGAATTATGGTTGCAGATCAGAAATAAATTCTTGTGAATTTAGTTATTGACATTTAGGTAGCACCATAATGAGGAGGGAGTGGCTTCTCAAAATCTGAAGGGCTGTATGAAAACACCAGATAAATCAACTAACAGGGTCCATCTGTCCATGCTGTGGAGAAGCCAAACCCAAGAGTAGTGACATTGATCATGAGCAGAGTGATGAGACACTGCCATCAGAGGGACCAGGGCAGGAAAGAGCATAGCCCCTCCTGGAAATCCCAGAATATGATATTTAAAGGGGACGTTTTGAAAATTTATAAGATCATTTTAGTTGTCACAGATTTGAAGACAATAAAGACATTTATGGAGAGTAACCCTGAATTGCCAGTTATCTATCATTGTATAGGAAAAATGATATGTTGTCAATTATCCTAATTTTTTCAGAATCTTGAAATATCCCATCATCTGGTTTTATGGATCCTATACAAACACAAAGTAATTTTTCACATGATCATAATGCATGCTGAAGTTACTTGGAATGTAAATATCATATAACTCTAGGAAAGATCACACTTTATTTTGTTTAGAACTTTAAGAGAATTGTTTATTAACAGAAAATCACATTACCAACACTGTTGTCTTAATGGAATTTGAGCTGCCAGTAAAATACACCTGAATCAGTAGGTTTTTGCAGTGCTTTCATTTTAGGTATTTCTGATGAATGCAAACATGCGATCACTTAATTTTGTATTCTAGAGCTGGTCCCAAGTATTTACATGAACACTATATATTATGATAACTTTCATCCCCCTTATTTCTCTTCTACATGCCATGGCATTATTTTGAGTGTTTTAAATTGCATGTACATGTAGATTATATTATCTATGAGTTTTATTTTAGAATAGTGGAGACAAAGTCAAATATTTGTAATTAAAAGGGAACTAGGCTTGATAAGGCTGAGTCCCTCCTCTCCCAGGTTCTGTAACATTAGAAAACAGTCCTTATAGGACATTAAGGAATATGAGGCTACTATGAAACTTCAGTTTCTTTTTCTACAGTAAATACAGTAAATCTATTGTTATAATCACAATATTTCTTTTAAATTCCACTGAGACAGTTTTGACTTGTGAAATTTCTGGTAATTTTTTTTATATTGGTCAAAATGTCATTACCTTTATTTTACAGAATGCTTCAGGATGCTTAGTTACACAAATGAGAGGCAAACTAAATATGGTTATTTTGAAAGGAAAATGTCTCATTTTTTCTGTGTACAAAATGTTCTCTATATGAAGAGTATGTAGGCTGAGGAAGTGTGCTGTTTACTAATGACAAATGAAAGCATCATTAGTGGTGACCAATGCAATCAGTTTAGTATATATAAATATTTCAACAGTTTGCCCTCACATAGCAACACAAAGTGAAAAAATACTGTTGGAGTACTAGTTATAGCATTAAATAACAGTGTACAGCACATTAATGACAGAGATCCTGCATGATATTTTTTTAAAAAGATTGATTATTTTTCTATGTAATTTCCAATTTAACACCAAGTTTTTTTTTCATTTTCAATTATCTTTATATACAGAAGATCGATTTAATATATGCTAAGTAAAGATTTCATCAGTTTGTACCCACACATAAGCACAAGGTGTAAAAATACTGTTTCAGTACTAGCTATATCATTACTTCACATTGGACAACCCATTAAGGACAGATCCCACATGGGACGTAAGTACACAGGGACTCTTGATGTTGATTTAACAATTTAACACTCTTGTTTATGGCATCAGTAATCTCCCTAGGCTTTAGTCATGTGTTGCCGAGACTATGGAAGCCTTTAGGGTTCGCCGACTTCTATCTTATTCCGACAGGGTCATAGTCAAAGTGGACGTTCTCTCCTCCCTTCAGAGAAAGGTACCTCCTACCTTGATGGCCCCGTTCCTTCCACTGGGATCACACTTGCTGAGATCCTTCATTTAGGTCTTCTTCTTCCTCTTTTTTTTTTTTTTTTCCCCAGCGTGTCTTGGCTTTCCATGCCTACAATACTCTCATAGGCTCTTCAGCCAGATCCAAATGCCTTAAGGGCTGATTCTGAGGCCAGAGTGCTATTTAGGACATCTGCCATTCTATGAGTCTGCTGTGTCTCCCCCTTCCAATGTTGGATCCTTCTCTCCCTTTTTTGGTTTTATCAGTTAGTATTAGCAGACATTAGTCTTGTTTGTGTGATCCATTTGACTCTTAGATCTATCAGTGTGATCAATTGTGAACTGAAATTGATCAGTTGGACTAGTGAGATGGCATTGGTACATGCCACCTTGATGGGATTGTATTGGAACCCCCTGGCACGTTTCTAACTCCACCATTTGGGGCAAGTCCGATTGAGCATGTCCCCAATTGTACATCTCCTCCCTCTCTTTTTCTCATTCTTATATTTAACTGGGGTCACTTTTCAGTTAAGATTTAAACACCTAAGAATAATTGTGTGTTAATTACAGAGTTCAACCACTAGTACTAGAACAAAAAAATGGATAAAGTATTACATTGTACATCAACAGTCAGCACAAGAGCTGATCAAGTCACTGTTTCTCATAGTGTCCATTTCACTTCCACAGGTTTCCCTTTGGTGCTCAGTTAGTTGTCCCCGATCAGGGAAAACAAATGATATTTGTCTCTTTGGGACTGGCTTAATTCACTCAGCATGATGTTTTCCAGATTGCTCCATCTTGTTGCAAATGACCGGGTTTCATTGTTTTTGACTGCTGTATAGTATTCTATGGAGTACATGTCCCATAGTTTCTTTATCCAGTCTACTATTGATGGGCATTTGGTTTGGTTCCAGGTCTTGAAAGCTAAAATTTCATGTACTAAACATTCAACTCATTTAAGATATACAATTTAATGTTTTTTGATATATAACACTACCAATTTTTAAAATTTATGGTTTTATAGATATCGATACTTATGGCAAAATAGAGAAATTATAACAATTTAAAGTTTATTAAGTGTACAATTGAGTGCCATTAATTATGTTAAAATGTTGTGTAACCATCATTATTATTATCCAAATATTTCATCACCCCAAATAGAACATTCTTGATTTAGAAAATGGAAACCCTATTGGTCCCAAAACAGAAAGCAATATTTTAAAGCTTTTCCTGTGAAGGACAGTAGCTGTGTTAGAGAAAAGAAAAGAGGAATTCAAGGTGACTTTCAGGAGTTCACAATGGAATCTGCCTGCTTCCAGCCACCTAACTGCATGGCTGCCAGTCTTTTCACATACAGAACAGTATGTTCAAATTGCCATGGATGTATGACTATAAATGCCAGTACTCACATACTTCTACAACATGCTGAGTTTACCTTGCAGTTATAAACCAGACATGCAAGCACAAAGAAGCATATTGAGAACAGACAATTAAATGCCAAGGATGCTTACTTGTAGTGAGGTGGATGAATGAAGAAAGATTATGACAATGAAAATTGATAAATTCAGTTTGATTTCATTGGGACAAACTGCAAAGTGTAGTTAAAATAAACATGAAAATACTTGTGTTCCTGAATATACTTAAAATGAGTATCTATCTCTAAATAATTAGGTCCAAATTGAAAATATCTTGGTGCAATTGAAGTCAAATATATCTCTCCATTCGAACATTAAAAAGAGAAGAAAAAAGAAATGTTTGGAGACTAGGGATGTGGTAATCTTTATAGTTCTAATGCACACCCACAGGATTTTGTAATTCCTCCCCTCTGTTCTATCCCCCTTAATATGGACTGGCTTGTAAACTTCTAGTGGTAAAATGCAGGAGAAATAAAATGACTGACTCCTGTGGCTAGGTCAGGAAAAGTCTTGTGGCTTATTCTGGGTTCCTGGACGATCACATTTAGAACCTGCTTCCATGCTATAAGGAAGCCCAGCTGTTTCAGGGAGGCCATGTGGAGATGTGGACAAATACTCAACTTAAGTCCTAGCTGAAAGCCAGCATCCATCACCACATATGTAAATGAGGAAGCCATACAAATAACTATAGACTCTCCATCTAACTAAAACCACACATGAAACTGCAAGCAACAACAAACTAGCTAAGCCTTGTGAACTCCTAGAACCATGAGAGATGATAATAAGTGAGCATCATTTTTTAGATAATTGAATTGGGGTAACTTGTCATGCAGCAGAATGTAACCCTAACAGTAATTACAATTACTAGAATAGGGTAATTAGAAGAGTTATATGTGGAGAGATTAGCATGGACTTGTAGTTAGAACAATTTCCCCATATTTGCTTTCCCGCAAATCAAAAAGAAGAAAAACAAGGGTTTCAGATCATTGTTTATTTATATATTTTACTGTTGAAATAAGTGAGTACAAAATTAAATAAAAATCAACATAAAAATCTTCATAAACATGAGATATGATGAGGATTTTTACAATCCAACATAGAATTATTTAAAAGTTTTCTATTACTTATTTGTTGAGTAAGGCATTTTTCCTAGCTTTGGGATAGGATTGTTGTTTGATCTTTAAATTAATAAGTACATCTGATGAACACAATTTACATAAATAACCCTAATTATTGTTGTCAATTCATTGAATATCATTTATTAAACATCTACTAAATAGTGGGTTTTCCTCTAGTGATCGTTATCAAGATATGATGCTTAGCATTGTGAAAATTTATTTTAAAAATCTCCTGGGATAGATTTAGAATTTAAACAGTGGTTATCATATATTGTGGCAAGTCATACATGGGATAAGTTCAAGGTCTTTGACATCATATGGGAACATCTCATCAGCTCTTGAGAAATTTTTAGAGATATCTGTGAAGGATTATTAAAGCAACTCATAGCAACATTGACACTTGAAGGACAGCACCTAAGCATTTATCCAGTTCAGCTCTAGAGGTAGATGGTAAGGTTAGGTGAAGAAACCTAAGTTTGGGCAGGGGGCATAGAATGTTCAGGATCAAGATTATACACAGCAAATTCTGAGGACTGCAAATGTCTTGGTATGGCTGGAAAAAAAATCAGAAATCACAAGGCAGAGGAGCAACAAGACAGTACACTTGGGGATGCTTCCTTTATGTTAATAATTTTACACTCTAACTTGAGGGCTTTGGGAAGCCATTGGATGCTTTTCAGAAAGAATGTTCCATGATCACATTTAACTGTGATATGGAAAGCATAGAAAAATAGACTTGAATGCAAACTGCTTAAGCCACTATGGAAGTCTGTCTGGAGATTCCTCAGAAACCTGAACATAACCCTACCATACAACCCAGCCATCCCACTCCTTGGAATTTACCCAAAGGAAATTAATTTGGCAAATAAAAAAGCCATCTGCACATTAATGTTTATTGCAGCTCAATTCACAATAGCTAAGACCTGGAACCAACCCAAATGCCCATCAACAGTAGACTGGATAAAGAAATTATGGGACATGTACTCCATAGAATACTATACAGCAGTCAAAAACAATGAAACCCGGTCATTTGCAACAAGATGGAGCAATCTGGAAAACATCATGCTGAGTGAATTAAGCCAGTCCCAAAGAGACAAATATCATTTGTTTTCCCTGATCAGGGACAACTAACTGAGCACCAAAGGGAAAACCTGTTAAGTGAAATGGACACTATAAGAAACAATGACCTAATCAGCTTTTGTCCTGACTCTAGATGCACAATGTAATACTTTATCCTTTTTAGTATTTGTTGTTGTTGTTGTTGTTGTTGTTCTAGTACTAGTGGTTGAACTCTGTAATTAACACACAATTATTCTTAGGTGTTAAATTTTAACTGAAAAGTGATCCCTGTTAAATTTAAGAGTGGAAAAAGAGAGGGAGGAGATGTACAATTTGGGACATGCTCAATCGGACTTGCCGCAAATGGTGGAGTTAGAAATGTGCCAGGGGATTCCAACACAATCCCATCAAGGTTGCATGTACCAATGCCATCTCACTAATCCAAGTGATCAATTTCAGCTCACAATTGATGGCTCTGATAGGTCTAAGAGTCAAAGGGATCACACAAACAAGACAAGTGTCTGCTAATACTAACTGATAGAATCAAAAAGGGAGAGAAGGATCCAACATGGGAAGCGGGATACACAGCAGACTCATAGAATGGCAGATGTCCTAAACAACACCCTGGCCTCAGAATCAGCCCTTAAGGCATTCGGATCTGGCTGAAGAGCCCATGAGAGTATTGTAGGCATGGAAAGCCAAGATACCATGGGAAAAAAAAAAAAGACCTAAATGAAAGATCTCTGTGAGTGAGATCCCAGTGGAAAGAATGGGGCCATCAAAGAAGGAGGTACCTTTCTCTGAAGGGAGGAGAGAACTTCCACTTTGACTATGACCCTATCGGAATAAGATCAAAGTCAGCGAACTCTAAAGGCTTCCATAGCCCTCACAACTCATGACTAGAGCCTAGGGAGATTACTGACGCCATGAACAGGAGTGTCAAATTGTTAAGTCAGCAACAGGAGTCACTGTGTACTTACACCCCATGTGGGATCTGTCCTTAATGTGTTGTCTAATGTGAAGTGATGCTATAGCTAGTACTGAAACAGTATTTTTACACTTTGTGTTTCTGTGTGGGTACAAACTGATGAGGTCTTTACTAAATATATACTGAATCGATCTTCTGTATATAAAGATAATTGGAAATGAAAAAAAAAAAACAAACCTGGTGTTAAATTGGAAATGGCATAGAAAATTAATTAATTTAAAAAAATATTATGTAGGATCTCTGTCTTTAATGTGCTGTACACTGTTATTTAATGCTATAACTAGTACTCCAACGGTAGTTTTTTCACTTTGTGTTGCTATATGGGGGCAAACTGTTGAAATCTTTACCTAATATATACTAAACTGATCTTCTGTATATAAAGAGAATTGAAAATGAATCTTTATGTGAATGGAAGGGGAGAGGGAGCGGGAAAAAGGAGGGTTGCGGGTGGGAGGGAAGTTATGGGAGAGGGGAAGCCATTGTAACCCATAAGCTGTACTTTGGAAATTTATATTCATTAAATAAAAGTTTAATAAATGAAAAAAAAGAAAAATAGACTTGAATCTGACCTACAAATCATAACACTTGTATCACTTCATGCAAGAGGAAGCAAAGGCTGTAGCTATATAGTAGTTTAGTAAGAAGTGCCTGGTGAGGAGGGAGCAGAGCTAATGTTCATTCCCTGCTGATGAATCCTCAAGCTTGCACAAAGGCCTTTGGACATAGCTAAAAATATTGCAAGTTTGTAATCTAATTTCAGGAGGGACAGATCTCGGGTGTGTATTTCTATGTGCCAAAGCCTATCTAGAAAGTGATACCCATGTGGCATTCTGGATTGAAGGCCATATGTGTTGTAAAAGCAGACAGGTGCTTTGATAAGCTAGCAACAGATTTCAACCACAAAAATTCTCTTTTAATGAGAAATCTCTGCTACATTGGTAACTTATATGAAAACAAAGATTGGTGTGTATGTATCTCTGTGTGTTAGATGAATATTCATGCCTCATGAGTCGCCTAAACATTTTTGTAGTCTGACCTTGATGGAATGGGGTCAGAGCACTGCTCATTAAAGAAAATGCTAATCCTTGCCAAATGGGCCTATGTGTTATTGCAAATTGGAGTTTGTTCAGCTCCTTTTGAGAATGATCCCTCAAATTAGGACACTGTACAAAGTGTCAACAATGTCAGTGTGCTTTAAATGAAATCAGCATCTATGGATGCACTGACATTTTAAAAACATGACTTATATATAAATACATGCAGGCATATGTGATGATCATGCATTAAACAATGATATTGAAGATACACATGTATATTTTAAATGCATAAATATGGGGAATAAGTAAACTGAAAATATATTTCTAATGCTTCCCAAATAAATTCAACAACCCATTAAAGTAATTCTTTGCCAACAGGATGGCTGATAGGACAATTGCTTTCTTCTGCTACTACAAGAACAAATTAACATTACTGTAGGGAGCTAAAAAAGTGATTTTCAGCAATTCATGCAATAAATAACCATACTAGATGTAGCTATTGTCATGGAGCCAAAATGCTTTAATTCAAATCATTTATAGTAATTACTGATATTGCCAGGGAATCATTAGGAATAAGTATTTATAGAAATTCAAAAGGGAAATTTAATGTTTCTATAGTTTCCATACTCGTGTTTTTCATTTCACTTTATTTTAAAATGTTTTTATGAAGGGAGATTAGGGTTTGAAAAAACTAGTCATGATGACAAACAGGTGATCTTTCTGTCAGGTTAAGGGTAAATATTCATCACATCTGGAGTGTAGAAAGTTTCTGCTTGCAAATCATTTATGATGTTTTAGTCTTTGAGGTACAAGATCTTATGTTAGGCCAGACAGAAAGGAAAGCAAGAAAAAAAAAAGTTGCGTTATTTATCATGTGGCAGAGATGGTCACATTGTCTGTGTGCCCAGCTCTTAGGAACCAGGACAAGCAGCTACTGATTCCAATAGGTCAGAGAACAACTCGGAGCCCTTTGTGTGTGGTTTATATCTCCTTTACTCACCGTTGCAGTGATAAATGCATTAGGAAAAGCCACCTGACCCCACCACAGTGGAGCAACAGGAAATGTCCTCTTTTGTGTCCTTGGTGGTAGTTAGACACACACACAGACATCTGCACACATTCACACTTAGACAACCACATGCATGTCCATATCTATCTATCCATGGGCAACCAGGCTTGGCTGTGCCCTTCAGTTGTTTTTGTTCGTTTTTGGATAAAAGTGGCCCGGAAGCAAAGCATAGTGGACTTGTAGGCAGCTAGGCAAGCAGGTGAACCTATTGGTTACCATGGTACTAGCTACCATACAGAGACAGAAATTTGGGTGCACAGAGGTAAAGGGGCAAGGGCAAAAGGTATGGGAACTTGGTATCTTCACTTTTCCAAATTTATCTCTTCAACATTGTCCTTTATAGTCATCACAATTACACTGCAGATTGGTTGCAATTTACATAATGTTCAAATGAACCATCATAGAATTTAATAGGTTATACCACTGGGGTTACTCTGGCAGCTAAAGTCTGGAGATGGGAATCAAAGCAAGATCTGTTCAGTTGGACCCCCTGGTCTGTGTGGGATTATCAGCCATCCTTTGTTGCTTAGTCTCCTAATTTTACTGGATGTCTTTAGGATGTCATCTGTCTAGTGTGAAATTCAGATGTAAAGCAAGATTCAAATTACCCAGTCTCTGAATTTTGCAATACCAAAATTACAGAGATTTTGACCTGGAAGAGAACTGGGGCATCTTCTAGTCCAAAAGTCCTTTTTTTATGGAAGAGGCAAATGAAACTCGAGAGGAAAGTTGATTAATGCAGTGTCATTCTCACTGTTAGTAGTAAAGTTGGGACTAGAATTCATATCTCTTAAGCCATGAGAAACTCCTTTACTGTGATATAAATCATATTCAAAGAATGCTTAATAATCATGAGATGAAATGTGTATCTAAACCAAACATATTCCATTTTGTCATGCTTGAATTTTTTAGTTAATTTCTTAGAAAATTATGGTGATAAAGATTTGAACGTTTCCCCTTTGAATTTCTTTTTGCATATCTTCTCTTTATTTCTTTTATTGTAGTAGAACTCCTAAGAGAAAAACAACTATAACAATTAAATTAACACAAAAATATTAAATTATGTAATACATGCCTTGGTTAAAAAGAATTCTCCAGGCTTTGTTTAACGTAGTTTTGTAAGTACTTCCCTTTTTCTCTCAGAGGTTAACTACATTATTTTACTCTATATATCCTTAGATATATCACTGTTTCCCATCAGTATTCTCTCAGCCATGCCCAAACTATTATAAAATGTTTTTGTCCTAAGGATAGAATGTTCTTTAGCTGAATCTCAGATAATCTTCAATTTGAAGCATAAACTGCATTTTCTCAAAGTATTCTTGACTTCTGTCCACAAAATTTCTACTAATGTAATATAATACATTGACCATATGTAGAACCTATGATGAATGACTTTCATGTTTGCATTTGCTTAGAACATTAATGATATGGTCACTGGAAGATCATGTCCAGGAAAATGCCTCTACTTTTGGTATAATGGGATTAGAACAAATTTCCAGCATTATATTCCATATAGATATTTTATTTGGGTTTTCAAACAACTTTGTAGTTTATACATGGAGATTATCATATAGTTTTGCAAAGTTGCTTGTTTCTCAGTTCCACAAATTAACTGCATATTCTTAGGGACCATCTGGGCTTTGTGTTTCATTTATATTTAAAACAATACCACCTGGCAATATAAGTGACTCCTGTATATCACTTGATTACTTATCTAAATTCTAGTAAGGACTTAAGGACTTAGTACTCAGATATATTAAGTGACTTGCTCAATGTAATCATGCAAATGTCTGTGGCCCCTTGAACTATACCCAGCCATCTCTCTTTTAGCATCCATAATTCTCTCAGGTTCTTCACTCTATACACTTTCTCCAACTTTATAACCCCTGCTGACTGTTCCCCAGGACATCAGCATGTACTACCTCTATAGTGACGACCACAGAGGGCTTCCCCTTTGAGCAGCAATTTGCCAATACACAAAGGAAAGATTTTGGCATACCCAAGACACCTGGGTCTGCCATTTGCAAGTGGTGTAGCCTGCATCTCTCATGACTTCCTCTCTGATTACAGAATGTAAATTCATCGTTTGTTAGATGGGTGATGGGACAAGTTCAACTCTCATAATGTGAAAGAATTTGCCCTGACCATGCCAAGGGGCATGTAAACAAACAAAATGTTTATCAGATTATTATTATTATTTTAAAACACCAGGAACAATTTAAGGAATATGGTAAGGTGTAAAGTGGTTAGCAATTATAATTATTTGAGGAAAGTATGAAGAAGAAATAAGTTTAGAAAACATGTTAGTCATAAAGATAATTATGAAATACGTATAGATTACTGTTACCTTTTTAAAAACCTACTGTATAGTAAGTTTATTCTATATATTCTATATTTTATAATAGCCCATAGAATACTATCTATTATGCTGCACACTATAATACTGTATACTCATACTGAAAAGTAGAATGCATGTATGCTGGTTAAATAGGTGATTTTAGAATCTGTGAGATTCCTCAGATACATTTAGTAAGCATTTACTTCTATATATAGTCACAAGCATCTTATAAGTTATCATCTTGTGATTATCTATCATGGTTTAATCTGTTGCATGTATTATCATGAAGGACGTTATGCCATTCCACGAGTTGGGTTAATATTGCAGAAGTCATGATTTTTTTTGGAGGTTGTGTGAATTGCCTTCAGTAGACTGAACTTAAGTCATTGAGAAAGGAATTAAAGGCAGGTTAGTATGAAAATAATTTAACTAGCATGCACTAAACTGGATAATTAATAGCTAATAAAGTAGTTAAATGAAAAGCTAAGTAAGATGATCAACAACAAAAAACTACATAAATTATTTTATGTTACAATCTGGATACTAGAGTGTTGCTTTCATTAGGTGCACTTTGCAGATATCTTGAGAATTTTCATTCGTGAGTCAGAGGAAAGTACACGGATGTAACATCACACACATAGAAATACTGGCAAATTTTTCAATCCAACTTGGACTGTGTACTTTCCTTCTTGACTCTAACAGGTTTTGAATCACTTGATGAGCTTATAAGGTGAACTGCTACAGGTGGAAATTTCCAAAAGTAATCTTACAAAAACAAATTTTGTTCTGAGGAAAGGATTGATACCCTTTCAGTAATCAGAATTCTGCATCTGAGGAATGCCTTGCCCACCTTCTACCCTCAACACACATACGCCATCTAAAAGTCTGATGTTTGTGATTTTTTTTACATCTGTATTTCAGCCAGAAGGATTTATATCAAGAATAAGCCATCAAGTTGTGGGGAGATGAAGAATGAAAGTCACAACCTTTCTGCTTTATCTTTCTATTACTGCTAGCCTAAAACTGGCTCCTGGGGTAATACCTATTTCTGTAAGAAATTCTTTTCACGGATCTCTTCTTTGTGGCCCTTCAAATAGGCTGCATTCAAGAACATGTACACGTCTAATGTACATGCACAGAGACTTCTTCAAGGGAGAAGAATCTGGCTCCTGAAATCCGTGGGCTGCGCCTGACAACAGGATTTCTGATGTTCCCGCACACGAAAGAAAGCTTTTCTTTGCTGGTCCTGATTAAAAGTGACCCTTCACAGCTTGTTTTCAGAGGTTTCAGATGCTAAGGGTTTGGCTAAGTTTCCCTATTCTTTTTATAGGTGGTTTATAGAGTTTGCAATGTTTTATTGTGTTTTCATGTATTTTAAGTAAATTATTAAGTAAATGATGCTGATAGTATATTGACCACATGTATTTTCTTCACTCTGGCCCTATGTACATATGCATATGCAATGAGAGATTTAAAATATAAATATGACTTAATTACAAGTTTGTTTAATAAAGTTTGCTTAATAAACATATATATATTCTTTTGGAAGGCTCACTCTATTTCTTTTCTTTTTTCTCTTTTGTTAATTCTGAATGTCTCAGGTTACTACTCATTAAAACTTCTATAAAATCTTTAGAGTCTATATAATCTTTAAGGTTTAGTGTTTACTTTTAAAATTGCTTGGTACAAATCGTTCTAATTCTTCTTGAATATCATATTACAATTATGCATGTGTAAACTACAGCACTTGCACAGGTGTGCTGTTTGATAAAAGAGCTATCTGTGAGCTTGCCTTTCATAATTATGTTTTCACCTCATTTTGTCTTCTGCCATCTCTCTTTGAGCCTTTGATTTCTCTGCTGAGCAGTGTAAAATCTTCTGTGATTTGAAATTATTTCATCTGATATCAGAGGAGTTTTTCAATCCCTCTCAGGTGTGGTCTTATGAGCAAGCAAAATGATTGCTCTCTGTTCTGTAACTACATGCTGTGAAATATTTGTAATAATTTAGCATCATAAGAAATCAATGAATTATCCCATTTCATGAATGTAAAATGAAACAATTTAGTGAGTAAGAAATTGTTTAATAAGTTGTATCAAATATCACTTCATAATCAAAAGTATATTATCTGAATTTTGATAATTTATAATTGAAACTGCAAGATTATAGTCATATGGATAGTTAATACCATGTCAAATACTTCTTAATAGAACAGTGCCATCACCTTATTTAATATTTGTCCATTTGTTTTTCATGACTTTTTAAAAAAATGTTTGTTTATTTGCTTGTTTATTTATTTATTTAGAGACAGAAAAAGAGACAGAGGGATAGCTCATCTGCTGTTTCACCTGCAAACGTCCATGACAGTCAGAGCTGGACAGAAGCCAGGATCCAGGAAACCAATTCAGATCGTCCTCAGATCATCCACGTGGATGGTAAGAACCCAGTTATTTGAGTCATTACCTGCTGCCTACAGTGTTTGCAGTTTCAGGCAGGTAGAGTTTAGAGCTAGAGGTGGTTTTCGAACCCAGGCACTCTGCTATGGCACATGGGCTTCTTACTGATTTTTTAAAATAGGGAAAGATGATATTTTTACCTTCATTTTGCCTGTGGAGATTTTGTGTCACATAGATTATGTTGTCTGTGGCATCTGCAGCTGTAAAGAAAATATTCTCCAACAACTAAGAAAAGAAAATGGTCAGCACTAAGGATCTATTTCTTTGAGCCCAGAAAGATTGTTCTGAATGAACCATGTGCTCACTTTTTCATAGCTATCTAGAGTTAGCCTTCTTCCAATGATAGCAGCTCTTTTCTGTATCATTTGACAGATAGGAGGAAGTGTTAATTCTTATACAAGAGTTTGGAATGTGTTGAAATGCACTGATCTCCTTGGGTTGATTGTTCCACCATGGTTTGTATAGTTTATATTCTGTTTGTCTTCCCTTTCCTCTCCACCTTCCTTGGATTCATTATTTTAAAAATCTAAGTAGGTACATAATTTAGTTGAAGTACGAACCTAGGAGCTAGGAAGACCAAATTGAATGGGAAAAGATAATTGATATTAAGAAACATACATTTTAGCTGGAAGAAAAATATTCAAAATAAATCTGATAGATTGTGCAAAGAGAACAAAAGGTAGAGGCTGGTTGGGTAGAAGAGGACAATCTTAATCAAATTTGTTGTGGATATTATGGGTAATGTTTACCTATCTTGTGTTTTTCTTAAGTAAGTGGCCTTCATCGACTGACATATTTTATACCACAGTAATGGCAGACACCCAGCTAGAGATCAAGTGAAAAATTCTCTTGCTCCAAGCTTTTAAATTCCATTTAAATTAAATGTGAAAAAGTAATACTTTTCCTCTCTATTTTTACTAGTATAATTTCAGAAAGCCACATTTATAGGAATCATATTAACTTTAAGGATTTTGAGCTGTTGAACAATTAAAGACTTTTTTATTCAATAGGAAACACTGCAAATCAATTTTCTTCTTGACTGTGGTGATGCTATTTATCCTGTCCAGGAAACGTGATATATAACATTTCCAAGCAGTTATGTTCTACTACCTTTATACCACAGTTCTGAGAAAGAAGCTATGAAGTAGCACATAGTAAGAATAAGTATGGGTAGGAGATAAAATATATCCTGAATTTAAAAGAAAAACGCATACTGTTACCACTCATTCTTCTTATGTATTTGCCTAATGTCTAATGCACCACAATACACTGCAGCCAGCTTTGCAAAAACATGTATGTAAGTATATAATAAGTCAGAGATTAATATTCATGGTCACTATCTGAAAATGGCTTTCATACCATTAATACAATTTTATTTAATTGCTGAAAATATATTTTTAAAAAACAAAAAAAAAGTTTACATAAAATTTTTATAAATATAACAAAATGAAGATCCATGTGTGTGTGTGTTGTGGGGGGGCAAAGTCTAAGGATTTGAGGCATCATCTGCTGCCTTCCGGTTGTACTAGCAGAAAGCTGTATTGGAAGCAGAGACAGAGATGGGACTTGATCCCTGGCACCCCAATATGGGATGCATGTCTCAAATGGTGGCTTAACTCACAGTGCCACTGTTGCTGATTTTTAACAATAATATCAGTACTAATATAAAATTTGGAAACAGTAGGTTTGGCCTTTATGTTTTTATTAGTGTACTATAATTTACCTAAGGAAACAAGGATAATTTAAAATATTTAAGCACTTCTCTCTTTGTTTAATCCCTAGAGATTAGAATGAATAATGAGAGTAACTTTAGTCACATCTTTATCAGATTTAGTCTAGAGACAAAGGACTTACCCCTGCATGTAATTTAGATGAATATTTGATTTTAAAGATAGATTTAAAAGGTTGGATTATGTGTCTTAAACTATTTTTTATTAATCAAAATAATTTTTGCATGTTTGAGTAAAGAAATCAACTTCTCAAGGCAATTAAGAGTATATCCAAAATCATAGCAATAGTGGATGGCAGAGAAATTACTTAGCATGTACTTGAGTTTCCAAGCTGAGTGATTGGTTCCAGTCTTCTACCCTTCTTTTCACCTCCACTCTTTCCATTACTGAATTGGTAGGAAAATGCTACTTCATACAAAATGTTGGTAACAGTATACACATCCACATTGCCTTGTGTATGCAGAACAAATTATGCCATGGGCCATTGTTTGCACTAATAAGGTCAGTGAAAACAAAGCCTTTTGACTATTGAACAGTTTTATACCACATAACAATTTTGTGGCAGGTATGAGGAAATTGTTTTTAAATTTATTTTAGATTCTTATTCCAAAGCATTTTCAAATCAAACATCCTTCAGACGTCCTTTAACTATTTTTCTGGGGCTTAGGAAAAATGCAGAGCAATACACTTTCAGGTGTACACTGTACAGTATAATTTGCATACAAATGCATTTTTACTGAAAAAGATCAGGGCAAGGTTTTAAATATGTTTCCACATTGAACTTTTAGGCATCTTGTAAAGCTGAATATAATATAACATTTGGAATCTCTCAAGTCCTGTATACTCCATGTGGAATAAGTTTGTGTTTTCCAGGATCTGGGTACTAATGGCACTGGAGTTGCTGTAGAAAAGAGTCACAGACAGTAAACAACATAATGAATCAAATCATGTGTACCTTTTAATGCTTTTCCTTAATCACACACTTTCAAATCCAAATATTAAATTCTGATGAATCTTTATAGTGGGGATTTTGATGAAATAAGGGGATTGGTAGACTTTTTTTCCCCTAGTGTCATACTCTTATAAAACATTAGTAATGAAACATAAATCTGGCTAAAGAATTTTAGTATTCCTGCATAACTTACTGAATCAGTGCATAAAAATGATGGGAAAAGCAAGAAGGTATAACATTATCCAGACACCCAACAAAATGAAGTGTCTCTACAGTACTCTTTGAAAACTGTAAGAAAAGTCAGACAACCAAGGGCAAAGACAACAGCTGAAGAACACTTACTCAGCTAAGATGATTTCAGGATCAATACAGCTGGTAAAATAAGTAAAAATAATTGAACAAACCTTCTCTATTAATTTACATTTAAAAAGTTGTGGATGCTATTCCTTCAGATTAGTATGTATCTAAGTAAACAGGCTAATTACAGTTTTGACAAGTTAAAAATAGGCTAGAAACTTAAGTAGAAAGAAATGGAGGAACTGGTAATTTGGGAAGACACCTTGAAAATATACTGCAGAGTTATTCATATATAATCTTGAAAATTCATTATTCCAGGAAATCTTTCTTGGAAAAATGCTATTTGGCAGGCACTAGGGATGAAATAGTCAGCAAATATAGCCACAGGCTCCTCTCCTCAGAGTGCCTGTGATGACTGAGGGAGTGACAGATTAATTGTGTGGAATCTAGTTATTTCTTTACTTGGTAAATTGATATGTGATTGAGTGACTGAAATTTTAATTACAGAAAAGAAAAATATTTGTTCCAGGTATAAAAAAAATCTATGTTTACTTGTGACGCCATATCATGATTACTGCCTGATTTTAGCTTTAGTAACACTATTAAGTAAATATTTATAACACTTAAAATTATTTTTTTGCATTAAAAAGTATTTAAATTTGTAACTGAACTATTAAACAACGAGGGAAATTCTTAACCAAAGTTACACGAAACTATGTGTCCTGACATATGGGCATTTGGGTCTGGGCCTTGGATGTTTTTAAAGTGTTGTGTGTGAAGGAGACATAAGACAAAGCCTGGAGCCTACATAAAGCCAGGATTCTGAAAGTGGACACATTCAATGAACATGGAATCTAGGAAAATAACCCGCACCTCACAGAAGGAAATTGAAGAAATATTAACATTAGCAGTAAGCTTTTCTTTAGACATTCATTTATAGCTTTTATTGTTGCCTGATTGTGAGTGAAAGGGAAGTTCTATCTGGAGAATTCATTCCCCAGCCTAACTAGTCATTATTTATGTTTGAGGCCAATAATCATCTTCTCTGTTTGGCCTGAATAATACAGAATTGAATCATAAGATATTGAACATATTGGAAATGTGTTTGAGAAAATCATAGGTAAATATCTCGAGGGAAATCATCTCAAGGAAACCCAAATTTTAAACAAGGATGGCTGGCTTTGTGGCCCAGCAGGTAAAGCCACCGCTTGTGACACCAGCATCCCAAATCAGAGTGCCAGATTGAGTCCTAGTTACTCCATTTGCAACCCAACTTCCTGCTAATGTGACTGGGACATGAAAGAAGCACTTTAAAATAAATACTTATAGGCTAAGTTAGAATATATTTTTTATAGACAGATTATTTTATATACTTGGTAAACAAATATTTTTTACATATGGATTATTTTATATAGCTGGTAAACAAAGAGTATAATCCTACAAAGGGTTAAGGCAAAAGCTTTTATCCCCAAATGAGTAAAGTTATATTTCTAATATTATACTTTTGCAAAAGTGGTTAAATTTTCAATCCATTCAAAAAGAGCATAATAATATTACCCTCACCTACCATGGCCAAGAACATGCAAATAAAAAAATCATATACATGGTTACTAGCAGTTTTTGATAGCTGAGACTTTTGATGTGGCGTTCGAACTCTCGATTTTACATAGTATAGAGTGAAAAAGAAGAAAAACAAATACCACCACATACTATTTGTAATTCTTTGTTTTTCAGAGTCACATTGGAACTCTGCTGTATCCATTAACCTTTCTGCAAAGAGCAGAAGGTAAGCTAGTTAACATTTGACAGTTTTGTAGAGTCTATCGGCTTCTAATGAAAAATGCGCAGCTACTTCTATTTTGTGTATTCCTGTCAGTTTCAGAGAGTTTTTTACAGGAAAGCCATTACTATCATTGTATTCTACTTTCCGATCCTCCATCTTCTGCCCATAAATATAAATTGAAAATGATCTTGACTTATTAACATGTGAATTTTAATATTCTCACTCAGTAAACCCATATTGCCCAGCTGCTTGTTAATGGTGTATTCTATGCACAATGAATTTCACAGTTCTTGTAAGTAGTGCTTGAAAGTGATGTTATAGGATAGACTTGAGTTGATTATTCTGCCTTTATATAGTAAGTAAGAAAAAGCTAATGGAAGCAGCATTTTCTTTTCTGGCCTTGGAAACTATCAGCTTGTTCTCTTCACAGAATGATTAGAAATCATGTTGGCACCATGAAATATTTGTGCAAAGGACAACAAAGATGAAGGAATGGTAATACTAATATTGTGACAGAGTCCTCAAAAGAACAAAGTAAGGACAATTTCTAGGCCAGTATGCAATCACTCAGTAACTAAAAACTGTCCAGATCTGATTATCAATCCTTTAGAAATGTCAACAGTGAACACATACTCTTCCTCAATAATGTCAATGTTATCTGTATCCAGATAATCCTTGGCATTTGTTTCATGTCCCTAATTGATGAAATCACAAGATGATTTCAACTTTAGTTAATCTCCTTAGCTAGCTACTACCTAAGGCTACTGAAATATTATGAGAATATATTATTGTGCTTATATGTAAATAGATATTATCAGAATATGCGAGAATATATATGTGAACATACACATATTTGCATATGATTATATATGTATTTATGGTATACATTACATATATATGAATATATAGATATATATACATGTATATACATAGATACATAACACATAACAACAGATCCTGAATTGAGTTTCTGAGGTTAGTTAACATTGTAGCTGAACAATATCTGTGAAAACTCAGGCTTTTCCCCATTTCTTCATCTATCATCTTCAACCTGTGGACAATTAATCTTAGGCTTGTCTTCCTTTAGCATAATGTTAGACAATTTCCAAACGATTGAAAGGCCAGATTCATGTTTGTGTATCTTTCTTGGAGCGAAAAACAAAACTTTGTCTTCTGGCTTCGGTGTGACTCAGCTCCATCCATTGTTGCCATTTGGGGAGTGAACCAAGAGGATGGAAGATTCCCTCTCCCTCTCCCCCTGCCTCTCCCTCTCCCCCTGCCTCTCCCTCTCCCCCTCCCCCTCCCCTTTCCCCTCCCCTTCCCTCTCCCCCCACCTCTATCTTAGTAAATCTGCAAGAAACAACAAACTTCTCAACAATCATAACCCATGCCCCAAAAGAATTCCTCAGTTTTCACCAGACAGAATTGCATTGTCCCCATTCTCAAATTTCAGTGAGATAAGTTGGAATAGACTAAGTGTAATTTATTCCTGGATGTGCTATCATCTAGGCAGGGATGCATCCTTTGCTGAAAGGTAAGATGATCTGATATTGGAACAAACAACATCACACTGGGCTATTAAGTAAGCAATGAAAAATATGTGACAAAATATAAAAGTCTCCTAGAACTTTCTGCAGAGTTCCTTTACCTAAATATCAGTGAGAACAATATCATCTGTTCTTTTGACTATGATATTGATTTTTTCTTGATAACCTACAGGAAAAAAATCATAACTTTTTGGTAATATGTCCTGAAGTTTGTAAGTCCTTCCGACAAATAATTTTGCTTCAAGTCTTATATTTTGGTTTAAGCAGAAGACTTTTATTTTATGAATTATTTGTAAAATATCAAAGCAAAGCAAAGAAGCCAATATCAAGACATTGTGGTATGTCTCAGGGAAAATATTTACCCTGCGAATTGCGGAGGAAATATAGTGCTTAGTACAGCAGTGATCCAATGGGAAATCCAGCAAGAGAGACTGAATAGAAATTTGTCTTTTAACTATTCATTATTCTTTTTTTTTTCTTTGACAGGCAGAGTTAGACAGTGAGAGAGAGAGATACAGAGAGAAAGTTCTTTCTTTTTCCATTGGTTCACCCCCCAAATGGCTGCCACGGCCATCGTGTTGTGCCGATCTGAAGCCAGGAGCCAGGTGCTTCCTCTTGGTCTCCCCATGTGGGTGTAGGGCCCAGCACATGGGTCATCCTCCACTGCCTTCCTGGGCCACAGTAGAGAGCTGGACTGGAAGAGGAGCAACTGGGACAGAATCCGGCGCCCCAACCAGGACGAGAACCCGGGGTGCCAGCGCTGCAGGCGGAGGATTAGCCAAGTGAGCCGCGGCGCCGGCCTAACTATTCATTATTCTTACCTCATTGTGTTCTTCAATGGAAGTATATATTATGGTGTTCCTGTGGGAGTTGAAGGTAGAGGAAATATGTGACAAAGAACTAGCTAAGTTTCTGGAAATAGATTTTCTGTGCTTGCATGCATTTTTTTAGGAATTTGTTAAGTAGGTTTCTAAGTGGCTCAAACTATATATAGAGGAAGACAAATACAGCAAAAAGCAAGCTATCATGGAGTATCTAGCATACATCAGATGCAAGACTAGGGCTTTTAATATATATTTTAGTATACATAGTATAACCAACTTGAAAACTACGTGATTACTTTCATGTTTGAAATGGAGAAATTATTGGTCAGAGAAATTATGTGGCTTGTTCTGCTGTTCACAAATGGTGAGTGTGTTTGTGTGTTTAACCGAATTGATCCTCAACAGTCTCCTAGGCCATATAGCTCATACCTGTCCCAGGATACAGAGGATACCAGCCATCTGTCTTAACCTAGTACATTACCAAAAATGTACAGTAGAATTTGAAATGAAACAAGAAATATTTGAACTGTTGGCTTTTTGAGTGTATAAAAGTGGTTAAGTCTATGTAAAGATTTTTAAAGCATTTTTGTCTTTTTCTTTTTTCTTTTTTCTTTTTTTTTGACAGGCAGAGTGGACAGTGAGAGAGAGAAAGACAGAAAGGTCTTCCTTTTGCCGTTGGTTCACCCTCCAATGGTCGCCGCAGCCAGCGCACTGCGGCCGGCGCACCGCGCTGATCCGAAGGCAGGAGCCAGGTACTTATCCTGGTCTCCCATGGGGTGCAAGGCCCAAGCACTTGGGCCATCCTCCACTGCACTCTCGGGCCATAGCAGAGAGCTGGCCTGGAAGAGGGGCAACCAGGACAGAATCCAGCGCCCCGACGGGGACTAGAACCCGGTGTGCCGGCGCCGCAAGGCAGAGGATTAGCCTGTTGAGCCATGGCACCGGCCATAAAGCATTTTTTCAAAAAGGCTTTTATACAAAGCCCTTGGAATTAATATTCTCTTCTTCCTAATTGTTGTAAATATGCAGTGTGGAAACAAAACCAATAATTTTTTAAATACCAAGTTAGATGAAGAAACTTCCTGCTTTGGGGGATATACTCATTTTTATGTATCTACACCTATCAAATGTATACTCTTGAAATAGAACAGACATATTTAACCCACATATCAAATAAGAAAACTGAAAATGCAGGGGTATCTACATTGTAAGATTGACTTTTGAGACTAGATGCGATGAGATGGTTGTCAGGGGAGGGAAGCAATAATGGTGATGATGGAAAAACACCTTGAAGAGTGGCTGCATCCGACACTGTTCCCACACGTTTCACATCATACCTCAGTGTGAGTGCCAGGTTATGCACAGCACAACACAGTGGGTAGTGTGAATCTGAGCACCACTGAACGGCATATATTCCCAGTGATTCACAATTACTCCAACACCTGCTCAGAAAAAAGGCTCCTTCTTCATAAAACAGTATCTGCTCTCAATTGTCAGATTCATAAAGTTTTTCCAATAAATACTGCATTGCCAAATCATATTTATAAGCAATATAAATATTAAGAACAATCTAAAAGTTTATAATGTAGGCTATTAGGATAAAAATCAATTGTATGGATAAGGTCTGTTCATTATCCTACACAATTTTATTTTCTTAGTTTGCTGATTATATTAGACATTAAAAATGACATGGAATTGATAAATGAGTATATTGTACCTATGCAAAACAAATACAAAAGTATGAAATTGTAGCTAGGAATGACAATCAAAGTTATCTGGCACCACGGCTCAATGGGCTAATCCTCTGCCTGCGGCGCTGGCATACCGGGTTCTAGTCCCGGCCCGGGCGCTGGATTCCGTCCCGGTTGCTCCTCTTCCAGTCTAGCTCTCTGCTGTGGCCCAGGAGTGCAGTGGATTATGGCCCAGGTCCCTGGGCTCTGCACCTGCATGGGAGACCGGGGAGGAGGGGGCACCTGGCTCCTGGCTTCGGCTCGGCGCAGTGCGCCAGCTACAGCGCGCCGGCCACGGCAGCATTGTGGGGTGAACCAATGGAAAAGGAGGACTTTTCTCTCTGTCTCTCTCTCTTTCACTGTCCACTCAGCCTGTCAAAAACAAAAACAAAATTAAAAAAAATTTAAAAGTTATCTGGAAAAGAACACATTTAGTGGACAGCGCTGTGGCAAGGTGGGCTAAGCTTCTGCCTGTGGCACCGGCATTCCATATGGGTCCAGGTTCTTGTATTGGCTGCTCCTCTTCCTATCCAGCTCCCTGCTATGGCATGGGAAAGCAGTAGAAGATGGCCCAAGTCCTTGGGTCCCTGCAGCCTTGTAGGAAACCCAAAAGCAACTCCTGGCTCCGGCTTTGAATTGGCTCAGCTGTGGCCATTGTAGCCATTTGGGAAGTGAGCCAGTGGATGGAAGACCTTGATCTCTGTTTCTCCCTCTTTTTGTCTGTAACTCTACCTCTCAAATAAATAAATTGAATCTTTTTTTTTTTTTAAAGAACACATTTAAAAATCTATTTGAAAGGCAGCTGCTGGGATACAGGGAGAGAGAGACAGAGAGAGAGAGAGAGAATTGAGGCAGGGTCAAGCTTAAGCTAGGATCTAGGAAGAAAACCTTCCTCATGGGTGTCTGGAACCAAACTACTTGAACCATCACCTGCTGACTTCCAGAATACACATTACAACTGGAAATGGAGCTGGAACTCAACCCAGGCACTCTGACATGGAATGGAAATGTTTCATACAGGAATGCCTTGACTGCTGTGCTTAATACCTACCCTAAGAACACATATTTTATATAAAATCTTCTAAAAATTACTAAGATTTCTTCCACAAGTTTTAAGTTTTAAGAGAATAATAGAAACAAGTGATATCATTTTCTAGGCACATAATTGCATATAATTATACATAATAATTACACTAGGCAAACTGAGGACTTTTATATCTGGGGAACTTGTTGCCACCATGACACTATGCAAAAGCTTAGTGACTATCTTCCTCGTCCCAGGGGAACACATCATTCTGAATTAGAATGTCATGTTTATTTCTTTTTATGGTTCTTCATTTCAAAGTTATGAAATTTTGAGAAAGTATTATAAAGAGGGTGCTAGGCACTTCCAAAAAGTTCATGTAAATGTATATTATGAACTTCTATGTATAGATTTATTTTTGCATCAAAATAAACTTACCTTTTAATCCCATATTCCATGAACTTTTCAAAAAGTTAGTACTTTCTGGCTTTCATCGCGTTTTGTCTCAAACGTCTATCATTAAATTACTTCAGATGAGATTTGTCAAAAATCAGTTCTGTGTCAATTCCAGTGGTCTTCAGCACTTTAACCTTGATTTTGAAGGCTTATGTGCATATCAGTTCAAGAATGCAAATTTTATGATTGGGGGTCCTTATCTATTTTGTTAATTAAACAAACACTCATGTTGTGTTTTAGAAACGTCATATATACATAAAGATGGATAAGAAAAACCACTCATCATCTGATTGAGGAACAGGGTGAGTACCAGAAAAAAGGCAGTTCCAGGAGAGCTGTGAGTAGTGTTTTGAAACATAAATTCAGTCACTTCAGAAACCTAATGGGCAAATACAGAGCCCTGGTCTGCTTGGGGTTTAGAGATTTAACAGAAGCAGTTGCATTTAGGAAGAGGGTTAAAGATAGGTAGCTGTGGAGGAAAAGGTTTTTTTGAAACTGTTGTCTTTATATTTGTTTTAGAGTAGACTGAAGTTAATTTTTTGCAAAAAAGAAAAAAGGGACGGAAGGAGGTGGAAGGGAGGGCAGTGAGAGAGCATTATGATTATCTTCTTGGTATTGTACCTATGAAATTAATGAAATCACTTCTCTTTATATTAATAAAAATTTAAAAGAATTAAAAAACATTGGTAAAGATGCTACATTTAAAATACCTATGTTATATTTGGAGAACTGGGAGAAATTCAGTATGTCTAGAGGGTAAGTTGTACAATGCTGGAAAGTTCATGCTTCCTCATGATTCCAGTAGAAAATTTTTGTCTGTGACAAAATCATGTTTTATTGGCAAGACCTGTCACTCCTGTGGTAACTATATGATATGTGATGTCAATCACATTGTTAGTGTATTTCTGTATGCCAGTAGCAGAAAATTTAACCTAAGCTCACTTACAGCATAAATATGTTTAGTTATCTCATCACTAGTTTTAAGGTGAATTCCCTGTATGGGTTCAACCAGGGCTTTGATTCAGTTTCTCTCTGAATCTTTTCTCTGGCCTTCTCTGGGAGTTGACATTCCCTCTTGGTATAAGATGGTTTACATCAGTATATGGGACTGCACTGTTGCTCATTCACGTTTGAGAAGGAATTAATTTTTCTCCACGCTGGGCAAAAAATCATTCTGAGCTTTCATTTTAATATTCCAACTTGATCACTGCAGCCTGAGTGAGGTAATACACAATTGTTAACGGCAGTCAAAGCTCATTCCTGGATCCCTGAGTCACATTGATCCTAACCATGTGGGGAGTGGAGTCAGTTTCTGCAAGGAAATTATGAATGTTGTAATAAAGAGGGCAAGGGAAGTGAGTGAGGTAAGGAAGAATGCCTTAGTGATAAGAAACCAACAAATGTGTATCACAAAATATACTGTTGTAACTGTGCTGGAAAGATATGACAGAGTTGAATTTACATATTGAAAAGAAATAAGAAACAGTGCTAGTTTCAAGAAAGCATCAAAGGATTGAATTTGACAGGTGTGAACAGGAAGAATGAATCTAAGTTTCATGGTTTGGGTAATGGAAACTTGGTAGTGTCATAAACTATAGTAGAGAACAAAAGAATGGTGATTAAATTTAGACAACGAGAAAAAGGTAAGTTGTTTTTATTGTGTGTTACTTGAAATATTTTGGGTTTAATGTGCTTGTGTGCGTCCAAATTGAAAGGCCTAATGAGTAATTGATAGGTGGATATGAATTTGTGCATACTGTTCTCCATAATGACTGTAATAATTTACATTCTCACTCATAATGTATAAAAGGGATCACTTCACAGCCACCTCTGCATTTGTTATTTTTTGCTTTTTTGATAAAAGACATTTTGGAGTCAGATGATATCTTATTGTGGTTTTGATTTTTAAGTTCTCTGATGGCCACTAATAACATCGAACATTACAATTTCATTTTTGGGCTGACCATTTGTATTTCATCTTTTGAGAAATGTCTAGTCAGATAATTTGCCCATTTTCAATTGGACCATTTGTTTTGTTGTTGTTGAATTTCTTGTGTTCTTTTGTATCTGAATATTAGTGCTTTGAGAGATAAAAAGCATGTAAATTTTTTTTTCCATTCTGTCATTTATCTCTTTACTGTGTTGATTGTTTGCTCTGCAGAAGCTATTGTATTTGAGGAGGAAGAAGGGTGGGAGTGCAGGTGGGACTGTGAGTATAGGGGGAAGAATCACTATGTTCCTAAAGTTGTGTTTATGAAATGTGTGAAGTATGTATATCTTAAATAAATGGTTTCTTGGGGAAAATAAATAATTTTTTTTAAAAAGGAAGTGGGCATTCTGGCCTTGTTTCAGATTTTGAGAAAACACTCCATTTCCCACATAGAATATAATGTTGGCTATTGGGATAGTCACAAGTATTTTATTATGTTGATGTACATTCCATCATTACTTCATTTATTGATAGTTTTATCATGAAGTGATGTTGAATTTTATAGATTTTTCATAGATTTTTACTCTTCCTTTGTTCGATATCATGTGATTTTTATTTTCATTCTGTTGATACATTTTCTTTATTAATTTGCAAATGTTGAATTCAACTTGTGTCCCTGGAATAAATTGCACTTGATTATTATGTTTTATCATCTTTATTCACTATGCGATTCAATTTGCCAGCATTTTGTTCAGAATTTTTTGCATCTAAAGTTGTCAGGGATATTAGTCTATAGTTTTCATTTTGTGTCCTTGCCTTTCTTGGTACCAGAGTAATGATAATTTCATAGAATGAACTTGAATGAGTTTTCTGCCTTCATGTTTCTGGGATTAGTTGAGAAGAGCTGTTATTGGTTCTTCCTTAAATCTTTGGTATAATTTAGCATGGAATTTTTCCACTCCTGGACTTTTCTTTGTTGAGAGAGTTTTTATTACTAAGTCAATCCTGTAACTCTATTATTGGTCTATTTTTTCCTGTCTTCATGATTAAATTTTGGTAGGTTATATATGTTTAGAAATTTATTGATTTCTTCTAGGATTTTAATTTATTACCTTATAGTTTTTTTGAGTATTCTCTAATGAAACTGTATAATGTTTGTGTTATCAGTTGAATTTTTAATTCCTTGAGTTGATTTAATAGTTATTTACTTAAAATCATTTTGTTATATAGGTGCTTATTAATATAAACTTTCCCCCTGACCCTGGCCAGAACTGCTTTTTTTGCATCCCCCAAATTTTGCTACATTCTATTTTTATTTTTTTCAAGAAATATTTTTTTACTTCCATTTTGGTTTCTTCAGTGATTCACTGTTCATTCATTAACATACTATTTAGTTTCGATTCACTTGTACAGTTTCTAATGTCCCTTATTGAGATTTATTTCATGTAGGCTATAGAATTTAGATGTTGTTCTTTGCTCCATGTGTGATTGGAAATTGTTAAATCACTGAGCAGAAAACCGTCATCATCTGATTTACATTTTAAAGTCAACTTGTTGGTTTCTCATTGGAGGAAAAACTATAAGGAGTTAAAGAAAAAAGATGGAGTTCAGGGCTAGCGCTGTGGCTCACTTGGTTAATTCTCTGCCTGCGGCGCTTGCATCCCAGCTGTGGCCCCGGGGAAGACAGTGGAGGATGGCCCAAATGCTTGGGCCCCTGCACCTGCATGAGACCAGGAAGAAGCACCTGGCTCCTGGCTTTGGAATGGTGTAGCGCTGGCCATAGCGGCCATTTGGGGATTGAACCAAAGGAAGGAAGACCTTTCTCTCTGTCTCTCTCACTGTCTGTAACTCTAGCTGTCAAATAAATAAATAAAATCTTAAAAAAAAAAAAGATGGAGTTTGGTGAATCATCTATTATAAGAATCCAGATGAGGATAATGGTGGGGCATCCTAGAGTGTTTACAGGGAAGAGGCGAGAAGTGTCTGTATTAAGGATGTATTCTTTAGGTAGCAAAGTTTAAAGTACTTATGTTAGTTTAGAAAAAGATCATTAGTAGACGTTGGCCTAAGTATGGAACACTGAGGTAGAAGCTGACTGAGACAGAAGGAAGACAAAAATTTCTTCTTTGCCTAATTCGAATCTTCTATGGTTTTTTAATATTTAAGTGGTGCTATTGAGAAATGTGAAAGTCTAAGTGCAAAGGTGAGGTGCATATTTGTGGGTAGAGATAAGAGGGGACATTATGATGTCATCTTGGAAGTGTGTTTAAAAAAGGAAAATTGTAGAAATATTTATCCTCTGTCTCCCTCTGTCTCTCTCCTTCTCTCTGTAACTCTGCCTTTCAAGTAAATAAATCTTAAATCAGAAAAGAGATATATAAGGTAAGGTCATCATAGTCCACCTTTGGAATTTTTTACAAATTAAATTTGGAAGAAAATAAAGATCCTAAAAAGGAGAAAAGAATAATTTTATTTTCCTTTTAAAGAGCTGGAGTTAGAGACAGAGGGAGAGACAGAGAGAAACATCTTCTACCCACTGGACCATTCTCCAAATGGCCACAACAGCTGGAGCTGATTTAATGTGAAGTCAGAAAACAGGAGCTTCTTTTGGGTCTCATGTAGGTGCAGGGACCCAAACATTTGGCCCATCTTCCACTGCTTTTGTAGACCATAAGAGTGCTAGGTCTGAAGAAGAGCAGCTGTTACTAGAACCAGCACCCATATAGGATGCTGGCATCAAAGGCGGAGACTTAACTTACTATGCCACTGCATTGGCCCCACAAGAATCATTTCTGTGGAGGAGGAAAAACTGAGAGTTTGTTGTATCAGTGGCCTAAAGAAAACAACAATTCAGCCATCAAGGAGCAACTATTGTTTTATGTGATATGGATGCTTAGCAAAGAGGAGGACATAGAACTCAGCAAGTAAATTCCAGTAGGTTCTTGTGGTAAGAGGTTAGATAGAAAAGATAATACAATAGTGGGAATTAGGCCCAGTGCTGCGGCTCACTTGGCTAATCCTCCACCTGCGGCACCGGCACACCAGGTTCTAGTCCCGGTTGGGGAGCCGGATTCTGTCCTGGTTGTCCTCTTCCAGTCTAGCTCTCTGCTGTGGCCCGGGAAGGCAGTGGAGGATGGCCCAAGTGCTTGGGCACTGCACCTGCTTGGGAGACCAGGAGGAAGCACCTGTCTCCTGGCTTTGGATTGGCGCAGCGCGCCAGCCGTAGTGGCCATTTGGGGGGGGGGGTGAACCAACAGAAAGGAAGACCTTTCTCTCTGTCTCTCTCTCTCTCTCACTAACTCTGCCTGTCAAAAAAAAAAAATAGTGAGAATTAAGAAATTGGAAAGAGTAGATACAAATATCTAATTTGGATAATTTAATATAAAGGAGAACATAGAAAATAGGAGATATAGTTGAAAAATGGCATGAGTTCAAAGGATTGTCTTTTGTATTAAGTATGAGAGAAAGAAGAAAAGTCTTGGCTACTAGTAATAATTTTCTTATGGAAAATGATAAATTGCTGACACAACTTCAAAGCCTGAATGGATAAGAAAGAATGAGAAGTTATCCCCAGATGGAGGGGTAGGTTTCTGCATGGCTTAGTTATCAGGACAATTCACCTATCTGAAGAGGAAGGAAAACTGCGTGTGGATATAAATAGAGATTAGTAAATTTGTTCATGGCAAGATGATTAATTATATTTTAATCATCTATGTTCCTCTTTTCTCAGGGTAAGAAAAATCAAGATCAGTAGTTCAAAGTAACAAATTCACCAGAGGTTAATAGATTTGGTAATCAGTTGAAGATAAAAGCACTCAAATTTGCAACATGTTAAAATCATTGTTGAAATTACATTTGGAGAACATGCCAAGACTAGAGTTATAAATATGATTTAACTAGGAAAAATTAAATATATATATATATATATATATATGGTATTTCTATTATAAATGTCCTTGTTAGTCTCCTGGAAAATCAACAGCCCCATTTCTCTTCAGTTTCTCCCAACACCATGATTGTTTTTCTTTGAATAGTCAATCTGATAGAATACTCTTTTTTGAACAACACTTATTTTCTTTGAATACTCATTCTGGTGGAACATTAGCAGGAAACAAGAGACTGTACAGGTCAAGTCAGTTCATTTTAATAAGAAATTTCTGTAGAAATGCATAGGGAGGTGACTCCCAGAGAATATGGTACTCTAGACTTGTTTGTGAGCACAATTTACTTATGCAATCTCCTTGAAAATTTGGTAATCAAAAATGGTTTGTAGGTTTTCAATACGGAAAATGAAACTGTAGTGAACACTCCCCTGTGATTAAATCATCTGGTGACATGTTTGGGTGTGCCTATTGTAAGCAAACCTTTTTCCACCACACAATGCCTTTCTGATTAACTCTCCTAAGAAATTGTAGCCTTAGCAATTGTTCACACAGATACTCTAGATTAGTACAACAGCAATTTGGCTCTTCACAGGCTTTACCTTTGAAGATGTGACACTTAGCGCAATGGAAAAAAGTTAAATCTAAGACCCCTTGTACATATGAGGAATGTGGCAGAATCCCCACTCTTGGTATAACACAACCTATCTGATGCTCAATTTTCCACAAGACATAAGCATGCTCTGAAAAATATCTTTCAAAGGCAGATGATGATAATATTTTTTCATGTAATTCTTACATTCTAAGGTCACAGGTGTATGTTAATATGTTTCCAAGATTTTTTAATGAATATAAAAATTTGATGGCAAAGAGTTTATCACCATGATTCAGTTTTGTAGCAGTAAGTAAATAAAAGCTAATGAGTATTCAAATCTTCACAAAACAGACAAGAAAGTAGCTGTTTTCTGCGGAAGGGCTTTTCAATGAATTAACTGCTCACGAAAAGATCTCTCCATTTCCAAATCATGCTTCAATGAACATTATGTCTATATCAGGTACATTTTAAGTATAATTTTGAACTCTGAAGAATAAATAACTATTCTCTTATCTGACAACAGGTTTCTTTATTCTATATTTTATACTATGGTCCTTTATGTTTTGTTATGTTTTTAAAGGCATTTTATTTTCAAGGATTAGAATTCTGTCTGCACCTTTTAATTTATTTGTAGTTGTGCAGAGAAATCTTCAGTGTCCCCAGAGTTGGGCATTCAAGGAAAGGAGATGTTTATTTCATATTTAGGTTTTTCATTGGAAGATTTCATTATTGAAGCTTTTCTCCTTATTGGAAAACTTTTAGAGCACAAATGTATAGGCAAGATTTTATACAATTAAATGGAAATAGGATAGTAATATTCAAAGTTTAGATTGTATTGAAGGTCTATGATTGTTGCTGTTGATTCATTCTAAGAGGAGGAGAGGTTCTGAGTGGGAGCAAGAGTCACAGAGTCACCACACAGACCCCAGGATTCGGGTGAAAGCCGGCCAGAGGCAAGAAGGCCGCAGACTCGTTTATTTCAGTTGGTACAGCAGCTTAAATAGCCAAGGCAGCCAGTCCGGTCAAGGGGCAGTTTATGCCCTAACCAGTCACAGCCTGTTGCCAGGTAGTATCCGAAGCCATCCAATCACAGCCTGTTGCCAGGCAGGCTCCATTGCCAGGTGGGTTTCGAAGCCATTCCTGAGTAACTGACACTCACTTGCCAGCAGCCATCTTGGCATGGCCTTCTCATTCCACCAAACATGATGATGATTACATTTGTAAATCCACACACTCTATCAATGCTTTTATCTTCTATCTGGAAGGTTCCTTCAAGGTATACTTTAAAGTAATGATGAGAGTACAACAGAGTACATTTCCAAATGGTAGAGTGTATAGAACATGAAAAACACACCAATCTTTTAAGGGAATTGTCAGGAGAAGACCATGAAGTTTGGGCATGAATTAGGCAAGTTTGTGGTCCATACAATTAAGGAACCAAGTTTCTTCCACTTAAAAATCCACCATTTTATCTATGTGTCTAAATATTTTCTAACACCTTAGAGAAGATAAGCCACCACCCTCCTTTTCCTTAATATACAATTGACTATATTTACTTAGGAAAACAACAAATATAAAAGGTAATAATAATAAATGACACAGAGAAAATGATTAATAGAACAAAATGCCTGAAAAGGTAGAAGGTAATTGATCCAGGTCCCAAGCAGGGTGAAAGACTGCTTTGTAACACCGAGGTAACTAAAAGGGAAAAAGCACTAGATTCCTCTAGTTTGTAAGTTTTGTAAGAAAGTTAAAGGTGTTGCATCTTGTAGATTTCCATTTTCTTTGAAGAGAGGTAAGGAAGATAATCTACTGAAAGTGAAGTGAGCTTCATTTTTGGGGGGCATAGCATGTGGAATAGCATGTAAAGCTGCTTCCCATGACTCTGGCATCCCATATGCACCCTGTTTCTCATTCCAGCTGCTCCACTTCTGATTCAGCTCCCTATCAATGGCCTGGGAAGATGGCCAAAGTGTTTGGATGCCTGCCACCCATGTGGGAGACCTAGATGAAGTTCACAGCTTCCAACTTCAGTTTGGCCCAGCACTAGCCATTGTGGCCATCAGAGCATTGAGCCAACAAATAGTAGATCTCTCTCTCTCTCTTTCAAAATTAGCACATAAATCTTCCTTTAAAAAGAGAAAGCTTCATTTTTATGCTATATGAACCTGATTTTTCAGTTGTGTAGTTAGTTCTTTTATAGTTCATAGAGCAGTCCCATCAAACTTGTATTCAGGAATTTATAAACTAAAAAGAAATATATTCTAGGTTAAGCATTATTTTATGATCAATGCACTACTTCAAACAGGTAGTTGAAAGTGAAGTAAGGATATGATCACCAGAGATTTGAGATTATTCAGAAGGTTTGAAATTATTGTTTTGGATAATGAGAAAGTGAGCTGATAATAGAAAAAATTATTGAAAATGTTGGAGAGGACATTTTGTAAAAAATAATGAGTTAGTAAGTCATCAGAGGGCTCAAAATATATAATATTTGAAATTTAATTTTTTAGAGATAGAACACTGTTAATAATGATGAAATACTGAATGTGTTCTTAACAAAAGGCTACTGAAATGGAAGAAAATTCATTAAGGATAGAAAGATAATGGAACTAATTTTTCAGGGGTATATTGTTCATATTGACTTTGAAATTACCATTAGCATAGTTTTGCCATATGTCCAACCTCATTTATTATTTGACTATTCTCAAGATTCCCATTCCTAAGATTCTCAATTTCTCTTTGACATAGAATTAAACTCTGATGCTCTGTTAAAGCAATGTGTTAAAGTAATCTAAAAACAAAAAGCAATTCAAATCAATTGGCACTCTACAAAAAGAGTTAAAGATTTTAAAAGCTATTATTAAAATTGCTATATTGGTCTATTATGCTATGTTATTTGTGTGTACATATTGTAAGTCCACATAAGATTCTCTTGCTATTCCTTTGTGTGATCTTTTCCCACACTGAATAGAGTGGATTGTGTAATCACTTTTGTATTGTGGCAATAACGTAAGTAATTCATGGCACAAATCTTCCAATGAGATTTTAATAAAGAGGGCAACAATCCTGGGTAGTAGATGAAGACAGCTTCAGAATTAAGAATATATGATTTCTGAAGCTATGTCATGTACATATACAGTAGCCATCACCTTTTTTCTTTTAGGTCATTTGTTCTAAAAGAAACTGGCATAGTATGAGGATATTTGGGCAGCAGGGCAAGAAGGCCCACATGGCAAGAAATGGAGGCCTTCTGCCAAAACCAGACCAACTTTCTAACCATGAGGTGCAGCCAACATAAATGGATTATCCAGCACTAGTCAGACTTTCAATGAGTGTGTCCCTTGTCAACCTCAGTAGACTCAGCTGGAACCACACAGCCAAGGCACTACTAGATTTCTGAATCTATGAATAGATTTCTGAATATACGAATGATGTGAAATGATACTTGTATATTATTTTAAGCTCCTAAAATGTGAGTTAATTGTTATGCAGAGGTAGACAATTTTTTTAAAGTAATGGATGAGAAAGAATAGAATGGATCAGAGGATCAGGAGATTTAAAATTACATTGAATAATTGCCAAATTTCAAAAATCCATAAAAAATTCTGTCTCAAGTGTCTAAGTAAGGAGGGTTCTCATGTAATGAACAGTCAGTGTTGATGATTCTATAAATCTAATACAATGACCAAGGAAGATATTTTGTTACAACTGCATAGAAATTGGTTCTAGGTTGACATGGGTATATGGTTCAAATCTATGATGTAGAATTACCAAACTATCATCATCCATTTCTCTCTGCATGAAGTTGGACAAAATTCATTTCTTCAGAGAAAAATCTTAGTTTACTGTAGAAACACATTGATTTCACCATTATTAGGAGCTGGTATAATTTTTTGTTGAGGTATGTGTCTTTATGAGACAACTTAGATTTCTTAAAATATCATTGGTCTAGCGTTATGCCTTGATTATTGCATATTGAAGAAAATGTTGGCTGGCACCGCGGCTCAATAGGCTAATCTTCTGCCTGCGGCTCCAGCACCCCAGGTTCTAGTCCCGGTCAGGGCGCTGGATTCTGTCCCAGTTGCTCCTCTTCCAGTCCAGCTCTCTGCTGTGGCCCAGGAAGGCAGTGGAGGATGGCCCAAGTGCTTGGGCCCTGCACCCGCATGCGCCAGCTGTAGAGGCCTTTGGGGGGTGAACCAACGGAAAAGGAAGACCTTTGTCTCTGTCTCTCTCTCTCACTGTCAAAACAAACAAACAAACAAACAAAAAGAAAATGTATTTGTCCCCATTATGCCAGCAAGAAAAATAGTAGAATTCAAGCCACTTGTCAAAGATTAATGAGTTAAAATTAATCTTTTTTTTCAAAAGTTTATTTAAGGTAAAAATTACTTACAAGTGTCCATCTGAGCATTCCTTTTTTTTTATTATCAGTATAGAAATTTATTTGAATTCAAAATAATATGGTTATATTTAGAATAATGTAATAATTATCTAAAGCAAGTATCATCATTGGCTCTGGAACACATCTAAAGATGTCTTTGTTTTCAAGTCCAAAAATATGTAGGAAGAATGTGTAAGGAAGCAAAACATATAAAACAAGTCTGCTGAGTACTGAGAATTATAACAAGGAGGATACACTAAGAATACTGTAACCAAGTTCAAATTATAAGACATGCAGCAACAAATTCTTTGTCTTTATCAATTCCCTGGGAAATAAATGCAAGACCACCACCACTTGCTTCACCAGACAGACTCTTGGGGGACCACAGATAGTTATTCGCTGTGCTCCCTTTTCCTAACTTCTCTCTTCACACGCATTTCTTTTCTCTCTTGTAAGATGGGTTTCGTTCCATTGACACGACATTCAGTCTTACTTGCGAAGTGGAGTAAAATATCTGATCGAAGTATTGGATGATGTCATTGAAGATGTTCAGGGATCAAACTTGAAAAAGGTCAACTCCGCTAGCAAGCAGAGGCCGTTGGTGGCTTGCCAAAGAAAAGATTTCAGATAATAGGTGCTTGCTAAACAGACAAAAAGACTAAGTCGTTAAAAATGGATGAAAAATTCGAGGGATTTCTGTGACCTAGACAATCAAGAGCAGCCAGGTGACCTTTGATTAAACCTATGTACTTGTGGGGTTGGCTAGGAGGAGGCTCCAAGGCGGAGTGTGGTTCCCAACAAGTGTCCACAGCCAAGGGACACCCTCAGAAGGACTCCTCCTCCCGCAGAAACTGGAACACAGCCGAGAAGTCTTTCTTGGCGTAGCCCTTTGCACACATCACCCTGTAGATCTGATGGGCAAGACTACCCAGAAGGATTGGGCTCTTTGTGCTGGTGGCAGAGTCTTGTGCCAATCCCAGGTCCTTAGCCATGAGCGTCGTTCCGAATCCACCCTGATAGTTATTAGCAGAGGGAACACCATCCATTACCCCAGGTACAGGATTGTAAGTGTCACTTGACCAACACTGTCCTGAGCTCATAGTTAAGATTTTAGCCAACAGTTTTGGGTCAAGCCCTAACCTGATTCCAAGATTCATAGCTTCAGCAGTGCCAATCATACTAATAGCTAACAGCATGTTGTTGCAGATCTTTGCAGCCTGCCCGGTCCCAACAGCTCCACAGTATACCACATTCGAGCCCATGCACCCCAGCAATTCTTTGGCAGCAGCAAATTCATCTTCGACTCCTCCTACCATAAATGTGAGGTTCCCAGACCGAGCAGCTCCTACACCACCAGAAACAGGGGCATCCATGAAAACTGCTCCCGTTTTCTCAACTTCTTTGGCCAATTCTTTTGAAATTTAGAATTCCGTTTGCTCCAGAATAAGCTTCTATTGCATTGATACTGGTGGGCAGCATTGTAATAATTCTGTCAGCTTTTTCAGCTACATCTGCTGGGGAAGACACTGTTCTCCTGCCTCTTGAAACTCTTTGCATGCATCAGGGAATACATCATAGATAATGAGCGGATAACCATGTTTCATGAGATTTTTTGCCATTGGATTCCCCATGTTTCCTAGTCCAATGAATCCAACTGGAGTCTTAGAAGCCATTGACCTAGAACACACCACTGCAAGGCTGGCAGCTGCTGGCCGCGGCCGCTGGCTCCAGGAGCGGAGGCCGGAGGTGGCTCCTCAGAGCCATAAGGAGGCTGCCATGCTGCCCCCTGCCCCGCCTCCCGCGGCGACCTCCGCCACCTCCCGGCAGGACCCACTGACTGCCCATCTGAGCATTCCTTTAAATTAGTGGCTCTCTTGCCTGTTTGAGGGCAAAAAGGTCAGAAATATAACAAATATGAAATTTCTCCAGAAAAAATACATCTGTCTAAAAAATTTTGATTACAAATTCAGGTTTCATAAACACTAAGTAGTCCATTCAAACTTGATTTTAAAATGTTTGCTTTTGATGGTCTAACTCCAACCTTGTATTGAGCTAATATTTTCCAAACATGCCTTGTGTATCAGTTAAGAATGTGGATCCCTGTCTCAGTTCCAACATATCAGATTCTTCAAAAGAGTCTTCCAAATGAAAGCTTTAGAACTTTAGGTGAACTAGAATTTCTTTTTTTTTTTATTAAACTTTTATTTAATGAATATAAATTTCCAAAGTATAGCTTGTGGGTTACAATGGCTTCCCCCCTCCCATAACTTCCCTCCCGCCCGCAACCCTCCCCTTTCCCGCTCCCTCTCCCCTTCCATTCATGTAAAGATTCATTTTCAATTCTCTTTATATACAGAAGATCAGTTTAGTATACTCAGACCAGGACAAGTCAAACTTTGGTATAAATTATATAGGCATCATGTTATCACCCTAGAAGAGCAGACATTATGGTATACATTTTTTATGAAAAGTGTGCTTGATCAGCCCTTGTCCTGACTGTTGATGAACAACTTAATACTTTATCCTATTTTAGTATTTTTTTGTTCTGCTTAATGCTATTTGTTGAATTCTTTAACACGCAATTATTCTTAGGTGTTTAAATTTAACTGAAAAGTGATCCCTGTTAAATATAAGAGTGGGAATAAGAGAGGGAGGAGATGTACAATTTGGGACATCCTCAATCTGCCTTGCTCCAAATGGTAGAGTTACAAATGTACTAGGGGATTCCAATTCAATCCCATCAAGGTGGCATGTACCAATGCCATCTCACTAGTCAAAGTGATCAGTTTCAGTTCACAATTGATCATAATGATAGGATTCAAAGTCAAAGGGATCACATAAACAAACTAGTGTCTGCTAATACTATCTGATAGAATTAAAATGGAGAGAATGATCCAACATGGGAAGCGTGATACACAGCAGACTCATAGAATAGCAGATGTCCTAAATAGCACTCTGGCCTCAGAATCAGCCCTTAAGGCATTCGGATCTGGCCGAAGAGCCCATGAGAGTATTTTAATCATGGAAAGCCAAGACACTCTGGCAAAACAAACAAACAAACAAACAAACAAACAAAAAAACACCTACATGAAAGATCTCTGTGAGATTCCAGTGGAAATAACGGGTCATCAAAGAAGGAGGTACCTTTCTCTGAAGGGAGAACTTCCACTTTGACTGTGACCTTGTCTAAATAAGATTGGAGTTGGTGAACTCAAAAGGCTTCCATAACCTTGGCAACTCATGACAAGAGCCTAGGGTGATTACTGATGCCATAAACAAGAGTGTCAATTTGTTAAGTCAATAACAGGAGTCACTGTGCACTTACTCCCCATGTAAGATTTCTGTCCTTAATGTGTTGTTCAATGTGAATTAATGCTATAACTAGTACTAAAACAGTATTTTACACTTTGTGCTTCTGTGTGGGTGCAAACTGCTGAAATCTTTACTTAATATATACTAAATTGATCTTCTGTATATAAAGATAATTGAAAATGAATGTTGATGCGAATGGAATGGGAGAGGGAGTGGGAGATGGGAGGGTTGTGGGTGGGAGCGAAGTTATGGGGGGGGGGGGAAGCCACTGTAATCCAAAAGCTGTACTTTGGAAATTTATATTTATTAAATAAAAGTTAAAAAAGAGCAGGTATGTGACACAAAAAATGTATATATAGGCCGGCGCTGCGGCTCACTAGGCTAATCCTCCGCCTTGCGGCGCCGGCACACCGGGTTCTAGTCCCGGTTGGGGCACCGATCCTGTCCCGGTTGCCCCTCTTCCAGGCCAGCTCTCTGCTGTGGCCAGGGAGTGCAGTGGAGGATGGCCCAGGTCCTTGGGCCCTGCACCCCATGGGAGACCAGGATAAGCACCTGGCTCCTGCCATCGGATCGGCGCGGTGCGCCGGCCGCAGCGCGCCTACCGCGGCGGCCATTGGAGGGTGAACCAACGGCAAAAGGAAGACCTTTCTCTCTGTCTCTCTCTCTCTCTCTCTCTCTCTGTCCACTCTGCCTGTCAAAAAAAAGTATATATAAATCAAAATATAATATTATATACCATAAATATATACACGTTTTATAAGTATATCTTCCTATAGCTGGGAAATAAAATAAGTACATATAGAAAAAAAAAAGTGTGTTTATGTTTCAGTCATTGATCATGTTTTCCAATTGTCATGCCAATTATTTTACATAAATAATTCCAAAAACTTACCACTAACAAAGTTGACTTTATTATGTTTACTGATTTTTGTGAGTCAGAAATTGGGATAGCACATAGTGAGATGATTTGTCTGTGCTCCATAATATCAGATACTTCAGCTGTGAAGGATCATAATAATTGGAAGTAACTGAAAAAGCTGATAACTAGAAAGATTTGGGTGCTTGTTTTCTTACATCTGTGATCCTTGGTTTCAGATGATAAAAGAATGGTCTCACCTATTGGCAATTGTGCCTACATGAAGTATTGTCATGTGAACTGGAGTTCACATGGCAATCTCTGGGTGGTCATATATCATATGATGACTCAGGGCTCCAAGAATAAACATTTCAGTGAGCAAAGCAATCTTGCAGGGCCCTTCTGATACAGTGTTGAAAATAATGCATTATTATTTCTACCATATGCTTTAATTCATAAGTAATTTTTAAGGATAGTTCATATTCAATTTTAGAATTTGACTTGAATCTTAATGCAAGGGATGCCAAAGAACTTTTGGCCATCTTTAACAGTAACAGTGGTACAGTGTCTTTTCAGTAAAAATTCACACAGTACACTTTTCTATCATGAACAGGGATGTTTTTTATTCTCCCAAGCAACTCAGTTCATATTTGTGAATTCTGCAAGTCTTAAATACCTATCTTTGAAAAGACTATCAGACATACTTCTCCAATATGTAGAAAGTATAGAAGGGATACTGTGCGTAATATTTCATAAGGTAATCATGTATCTATGAAACGAGAGGTATAAGAAAGTATAGGAATAAATAAACATAAATAAAGGAACGAAAGAGTCTTGGTATAAACAAAATAAACTGAATGTGATCTAATAAGCACGAGAAACGATTCTGGATATCTGGACCTACAATGCTAGAATACAAGGAGGATGATCATGTAGGAGCAAGTCAAGGTACTCAATAAAAAACTGAATAAAAGTATGTGCTCTGTAATATGCAGATAGGCAGATGAGAAATTCCCTTGTGGAAATTAGACCAGGAAAGCTACTAAAGTAGAAATAACAAAATTAAGAGAAAGAACACAAATTCTAATAGATGAAGTTTCAAAAAGGATTATGTGATATGTCTAATGCTGAAATGAGACCAAGAGGAGAATTAAAAATAACAAATCCTATTTTTAATGAGGTTGGATAACTTATATTTCTGGCCAAGGTGGAGTAGCAGAGAACTGTTATGCCCTCTAGACTAAAGCAAATGAAAAAATAGGCAAAATTACAGGAAACAATTGTTTTGAAGTTACAAGGCATCAGGTAAGAAGGACAGTGGAACAATGAGAGACAGGAAACAAACATGGGGGCTTAGCAGTTGCCCTAGCCTACTAGTATGAGAGAGTTTTCAAATTGGGACACTCAAAAACCAAGAAGAGACTGATGAACTCCTTATCTGAGAAGACAGAGTGAGAATCCTGAGAGTCCAAGGGGACTACTGTTTGCTGGAAACAATCAATACAAAATGGAAAAGCATCACTCAGATGGACAGGTCTGGACTATCATCCTGTGCTATAATGCAGAGATGATCAGAATGTAAAGAACATATCAGAACATGTTCAGCATATGAAGAAACCATCAAAAGCCAAGGTAGTTCAAACTTTTTTGCACCAAAATAAATGTATTTTTACATTAAATTTTCCACAAAATTTGGAAGTTTCCTTGTCAAACCATGAAATGAGGGGAATAAGAACAAATTAATCTCATATAGACTCAAAGGAATAATCAAAATAAGAGGAAAAAACCCTAAACCCAGAAAAACCAATAAAATCAAAGGCTAGATCTTTGATAAAGTAAATAAAACTGATAACAGATATCTAAACTGAGTAAAAACGAATAAGCAGATTATCAGAGAAATGAGAAAGGTGATATAAGAGATTATCTAGATATTTAAAGGATGCAAATGAATATTTTATGGAAAATGTTAGAACAATAATTCAAATAAGTTTTTTGAAATGAACAAATTCATCAAAATACTAACAATACTTTCTCAGTAAGAAATATATAATTTAAATGACCCTTTAATAGATAAAGATCTATTAAAGACATAGTATTTAAAATTAAAAGCCTTCCCTCAAAGAAAACTCCAGGTATATATGGCTTCATTGGCACATTTTCCAACAACTAAGGAACAAATAACATTGCTTTATATGCAACCTTTACATAAACTAATAAAAAATAATTTGCCAGTAGGAAGGTGACCAATTATAACCCAGATGAGATATGGCTACCACAAAATAGAAGTGTTAATATTAGAAGTAGTCACCACACTTCACATTGGCAAGAATGTAAAGAAAGTGGAACTCTCATACTCTTTTTGTTGCTATGTAAAATGGTAGAACAACTTTGGAAAACATTGTGGCAGATTTTCTTAAAATGTTGCACATATACCTACTACATGTTTCAGATATGCCACTCAAAGTTATTTAACCAGGAAAAATGAAAGAATACTTCTATCTATATAAAGACTTGCATATAAATGTTCATAGCAGCTATATTTGCAGTAACTAAAAACTAGAAACCACCCACTGTCTTAATCAAGTGAATGTATAAACTGGGGTATATGCATGTAGAACAGCACTCAAAAATATAAATCAATGAACTATCAATACACACAGCTGAGTTAATCCCAACATAATCATCCAAAGTTAAAGAAGGAGTATATACAGTATGATTCTGTTTATGTAGAATTCTAAAAAATGATAACTCAACTATGATGTTAGAAAGCCAGTCAATATTTGCTTGAGGATGGATATGAAACTATGAGAGACATAGACAAGGGCTGCAAAGTGACTTAAGGACCTTGAGGAAACATGTAGGTGATGGATATGTTCATTTTCGTTGTGATAAAGACTTAACATGTGTATGCCAGGTTGCTATTCTTTTCATGTTATGTCACTTTGTGTTTAGAACTACTATGTTCTGTGAAGCATCATGGATGACAGTTTTCACTCATCTGTGCTGACTTTAAACTATAGTCAAATTTTCCTAAGTGGCAAATGACTTTAGCAGTGAATGCTAGATTTTTATTCATTCTCACTAATTGATAAGAATTGAGTTTGAAAGCAACTTTGTCCCAATAATGATTTTTGACATTTAAAAAATTGTAACTATAAAATGATAAGTGATGGATGTACATTCCAGTGAAGCAACTAGTCTTTGGAATGGCTTAAAGTTATGAAAACATGTTAAATGGGTCAATGTGAGTTATGCTGTGAGAAGGATTCTTTAATAGCTATTCAATGACAATCATGTTCACAATAATGCATTAAAAGAATTGTGAGTCGTTATAATAATTTAATATTCATTAAAATGAAAAATTAAAATAATTTGATACTTAGATTGGTATAATAATTCAATGATTATAACCTACTGATTTCTATAAATATAGCATATCATGATGTGCCAACACAATTATTTATCAATGTGAAAAACTGATGAAAAGTAATTAAAATACTTTTCATTGAAAAGATATTATGGGTTGTATCCACCTTGTGAACATTTTTGTGGTTTTATTTTTATGTATTTGAAATGTACACTTACAGTGATACAGGAGAGGGAGAGGAAGAAAGAAGGAGAAGAAAGAGATCTTCCATCCCCTGGTTCACTCCCCAAATGGCTGTAATGGCTAGGACTGGGCCAGACAGAAGCCAGGAGCCAGGAGCTTTTTCCAGGTCTCCCACATGGGTACAGGGATCCCAGCACCTATGTTATCTTCCACTGCTTTCCCAGGCATACTAGCAGGGAGGTGGATTTGAAGTGGAGCAGCCAGAACATGAACTGACAACCATATGGGATGCACGCATTGCAGGAAGCAGCTTTACCCACTAGGCCACAACGCAGGCCCCCTGTGGTTTTATTATTTAGGCCCTATGGAAAACATTTATTAATTCATTTGTTATCTCATAAAGAAAGAACACTGTATAAATACTTTCATGTTTATTTGCTCCAGGATTAAACAACCATCAAGACACTTGAAAATTAAAAGTAATATCTGTAATCCAAAAGTAAACACATCTAGTTTTTCTTTTGCTATTCATGGAAAAAAGAATTATAATTCTTGAAAAGTGTTACAGTATGATCCATTATTATTTAAATAGAAAATAAATGTAATGTACTTTGTGAAAAAACAAAACTATAGCCTAGGCTGAGTCAGGTTGAAGTTAGGAGGTAAGAACTCAATCCAGGTATCCCACATGGATGATGACTGGGGCCCAACTAAATGATCCATCAATTTCTGCATCACAGGTGGGCATTTAAAAGAAGCTAGAATGGACTTGGAGAGCAGTAGAAGATAGACCAAGTCCTTGGACCCCTGTACCTGCTTGGGAGACCCAGAAGAAGCTCCTGGCTCCTGGCTTCAGATCAGCACAGCTCTGGCCATTGCGATCATCTGAGTACTGAACCAGTGGAAGAAAGATCTCTTTCTCTGACTCTCTCTCTCTCTTTCTATAACTCTACCTCTCAAATAAATAAATAAAATCTTAAAATAAAGGAAGCTAGAGTTTGGAGAAGAATTGGGACTTGAACCTAGCTACTCTGATATAGTCATCCCAGCTGGTATCATAACCACTAGATTAAATTACAAATCCTTACTAAGATATTTTCTGATAATCTCAAAGCTTCTCTAGATGTTAGTTGTCTGCCATTTATCTATTAAAAACAATTATTCTGTAATCACTTTATTTATTATTTTCAAAGCAGAAAGACAATGACAGAGTTCTCATTTTCTGGGTAACACCCCCCCTCCCGCAACACACAAGTGCACACACACACACATGCTTAAAATGACTGGAGCTGGGGCAGGGGTTGAGCAAGCATCTTGTCAAACAATCCAGGTTTCTCATATGTGATCAGGAACTCAGTCACCTGAGCCATAAAGGCTGCCTCAGAGGATCTGTGTTAGTGGGAAACTGGAGTCAAGAGTCAGAACAGGAATTCAACTCAGGCATTTCAAGGTGAGATGAGGGCATCTTAACATAGCCTTATTACCTGTTCCCTTTCATTTCCATAGTACCTCATCTATTTCCATGATTAATATTACCTTTATCCTAGAAATCCTGTCTGAAAATATAAATTCCTGCTCTGTTTTGTTAATTTTGTCATTTATTGATGGCACCCTCATGGTTTTGTTGTTTAACTTACTTCTGGGTCACCCAGGTTCAGCTAATTGCATCAGTCATATCACAGCAATCCACTGATTATCATGTAAATCTCAAGCTTAAAACCAATTCCAATAAATGTAAGATATGATCAAAAATTATTATTAGGGATGAAGCCTTTCCAATATAATTTTTCTGGAATCCATCAAGATCCTGAGAGAATTTAGAACTTTCAGTAACAGCAGGAAAAACCCTCATTGACCAAAACATCTATCTCTAGTTGTTTCCATCCTGCCTGAAGAAGGTAAATGTTTTCTCTCTGATCAATTTTGTGAATTCCTCAAGACACCAATGCATTCAAACATCACGATCCGTTTCTACCAAGGATGTAATCTCAATGAATGCATAATGTTAATCCCAACAAATAATTGGCAGAGGACTATTTCGATCGCACCTAACCAGTAATGCCATTGTCAAAGCTTCATTGAAATATTCTTACAGCTCACCTCCCCAGTTCAACTCAATTGGTTCTGCAAAACAGATCATTCCTAATACTGTTAAATATACGATAAGGCTAATCATAAATATTCATTAGAGCCTTCTAAGTGTCAGTCACTGCCTTTAGTGTTTGCGTAAATTGATAATCTTTGGACTGGCACTATGCCATAATACGTTAAGCTTCCATCCATTGGCACCAGCATGGCATCCCACATGGGTGCTGGTTCGAGTCCCACTGTTGTTCTTCCAATATAAATCTCTGCTAATGGCCTGGGAAAGCAGTGGAAGATGATCCATGTGCTTGAGCCACTGCACCCACGTGAGAGATGTGGAAAAAGCCCCTGGCTTTGGCCGTTGTGGCCATTTGGAGAGTGAACCAGCAGATAGAAGATCTTTGTCTCTGTCTCTCCCTCTCTCTCTAACTTTGCCTCTCAAATAAACAAATAAATATTTAAGAAAATCTTAAAGTGAGTTTCAATTATTGTTTTTAAAGAAATTGTGGTTTTAAAACTTTAAGTACTAATGTCAATGAACAGAGTGCTTGATAGTGACAAACTCAAGATGGGAATCTAAGTGTGTCAAGCTCCAAAACTTCTTTTCTTCAACATTAATCAACATACACATTTTCTTCCTGCCATTTAATTTATACACATCTTGGGTAACATGCTGGAAAAGATACAATAAGGTTATTACTATAGCATCACGAGAGCACAAAATCTGGCTAATTATTTGGTACCTGTTGTCTCTCCAGGAAAGTAAACAGGAAAAAATACCTTTTATTTAACCCTCTATGATCACACAGACTATGAATGCTCTAATTTTAATGATTTTTCACTTTCTCTTATTCTTTTCTTCTCCCTCTTCCTATATAAGCATTTGTGTGGTTGTGCATTTTTCCCACAAGAGGCCATGAGTCAACTGAATGCTCAAGCACAGATTTGGAATTGGGACTGTTTTCTTTTAATTAATTCCAAAAGAAGGTGCCTTAGCAGGCAAATGGATCTGTGAATTCTTCTCAAGCACCAGTCCAGAAAAAAACAAAGCACAAATCTTCCTTAAGTGAAGGATAATTGTGCTGCCTTTCTGCGTCATATTTCTTAAATCTGTTTTATTATTTCCCTTTCCATGACCACTGCTACTAGTTTTAATTCTTGTTTACTGTTAGCTAAATTATCTCATCACCTCTTGATTGCATCTCTGGACTTTCTTCAGTATTTCTGGTGGATGACACCAACCAGAACTTTTAAAACAGTTTCTTTTCATACCTCCCTTTCTCCTAAAACCTTCATTAGTCTTTAGTAGCTTTTCCCAAAAAGTGAAAGAACACTTAATATTCATTTTTATTCCTGTATTTTTTATTGTCAAACATACAGGAACATCCCTGTGCATGTTTTGTATTCATGTATCATTAAAGTAACAAAGATTCTGTGATAAAAATATCCTACACAAAGGATCTCTGTGAGACCCCAGTGGAAAGGATGGGCTGTCAAAGAAGGATGTACTTTTCTCTGAAGGGAGGAGAGGACTTCCACTTTGCTTATGGCCGTGTCCAAATGCTGATGGAGACTGTGGTCACCGAAGGCTTCCATAGCCTTGGCTGCCCATGGCAAGAGCCTCGGATGATCACTGATGCCATAAATGGGAGTGTTAATTGTTAAAGCAACAACAGAAGTCACTGTGCACTTACTCCCCATGTAGGATCTCCTTTCTTAATGAGTTATACTATGAGAATAAACTGCAAAACTTGTTCTCAAACTGTACTTTATATGTTGTGTGTGTGTATGGGTGCAAACTGTTGAAAGCTGTAGTTAACATAGAGTTGGTCCTCTGTATATAAAATTAAATTAAAATGAACCATAATGAAGAAAGAGATGGGGGAGGGAGTTGGGGTGGTAGGGCGGGTATGGGGGAAAATCACTATATTCCTAAAGTAGTACCTATGAAAAATGCATTCATTAAATAAAAGCTTTTTAAAAACAAAAAGAACAGGTTAATAAAAGAGTAAGTGAATAAAATGTCTTGTGTAGAAGAAATGTCATATACCAAGTGCATATGACATTTCATTGTCTCTTACATTTTTTCGAACACTAATATGACTAATTTGAAGGAAAGAATACAAATCAACCTAATGGACGAAGTGTGAATTTGTTGTGCATCTTCATGTGATGTGAACATGGTCATAACCTACAGTTGTGAGACAACATTCTCACACAAAGAACCTCATCTGTGGAAATTCTAAACTATGTCTGAAAGTCTTTGGTAGCAATGCCTTCTGGGGCTGGTGCCGTGGCTCACTTGGTTAATCCTCTGCCTGCGGAGCCAGCATCCCATATGGGCACCGGTTCTAGTCTTGAATGCTCCTCTTCCAGTCCAGCTCTCTGCTGTGTCCTGGGGAAGGCAGTGGAGGATGGCCCAAGTGCTTGGGCCCCTACACCCGCATGGGAGACCAGGAAGAAGCACCTGGCTCCTGGTTTCAGATTGGCATAGCTCTGGCAGTAGCGGCCATTTGGGGGCTGAATCAACGGTAGGAAGACCTTTCTCTCTGTCTCTCTCTCACTGCCTAACTCTGTCAAAAAAAAAAAAAAAAAAGAAGAAGAAGAAGAAGAAGAATGCCTTCCAAACATGGAGCATAATTCCTTTCCCCTTAAGAGTGTGTTGTATTTATTGACTTGCTTCTGTTCTACTGAATAGATATAATGAAAGCTATGGGAGGTTACTTCTAAGGAAAGGTCATAAAAATCATTGTGTTTCCTCCTTACTCTATGTCTTGGTTCACTCATGCTGGGAAAAGCCAATTGCCACATAATGACATTTAGACATCGATATGGAGACAATCATGAAGTGAGGGAAACTGAGACATCTGGGCAGTGGCCTGGGAGAAAAATGATGCCATCTAACATCATCTATATGTGTGAGCTTTGAAGCATCTTTTCCAACATCAGTCCTAGACCACATCTTCATTGCAGTTTCATAAGAGATTCTGAAACAGTCATCAATAGACGTTGTTCCTGATAGCCTATGTCATGGAAATAGTGAGAAATAGGTGCTAATTTTGTTTTAATCTATTACACTTTTTTAACCTATTACACTTGGAGTAATTTGCAATGTAACAGCAGATCACCAATTAAGCTATAAGGCAAATTTTATTTCAAAATGAATTGCTGGGAGAATGTAGAATGAATAACCATCATACCAAAATAAGGTGACACTTTCCATGGCAAATTTAGATTGCAAAATGGAAATCACAGCTCAGACTTAATCAAGATTTTCAATTCTACTAAATAATATTAAAGATTAATTACTGTCCAATAATATTCTTGTATAAGCAACTGAAAACATCAAACTGGATATTTAGAGACTCAGAGAATATAGCATTTTCTATGTCACAAGTGTTCTGCATGCAAACTTTCCTTATTTCTTTTCTTTATTTTGTAAAATAAATTCTATGTTCCCAATGATTTATTCACAGTCTATTATATTTTCAAAAATGATATATATGTTTTAGTAGCATAAATGAACTTGTACAATATAACCAATATTACAATTGGTTGTAAAAACATGTTTTCAAGTAACAATGCCGCTGGTGCCGTGGCTCAACAGGCTAATCCTCTGCCTAGCAGCGCCGGCACACCGGGTTCTAGTCCAGGTCGGGGCACCGGATTCTGTCCCGGTTGCCCCTCTTCCAGGCCAGCTCTCTGCTATGGCCCAGGAGTGCAGTGGAGGATGGTCCAAGTCATTGGGCCCTACACCCGCATGGGAGACCAGGAGGAAGCACCTGGCTCCTGCCTTTGGATCAGCGCGGTGCGCTGGCCACAGCACACTGGCCGCAGCAGCCATTGGAGGGTGAACCAACGGCAAAAGGAAGACCTTTCTCTCTGTCTCTCTCTCACTGTCCACTCTGCCTGTCAAAAAAAAAAAAAAGTTACAATGCCATTTTTCTTTACTCTTTGTGTCTTTACAAAGTTAAACTTAAAATAAAAAAATCACGTTTTATTTTATATTAGACAATGACAAAATAATGTCTTAGAATATGGAAATATTATTATAATTAGAACAATAACTTTGTGAAAGAATAGAAACATTAAATAATATGGACTCTTTAGTCACCACACTGTTTTATGTTTTTATTTATAGAAATAGATATCAATAGTATTCCTATGTTTCACATACCTTTCATCAGAATTATAAAGCAAATAACTTAGTGTTTTGTAAGAAAGGTGGCAAATAAAGAGTTTTAGCATTGTTTTTCAAAGCTTATTAGAGCAGTGATTTTTATTTGCATTTTAGACAACTGCATTTTTCATCCATCTCTTAACGAAAATGTGAGTTAAACTAGTAATATAAAAAAAAACTGATCTGCTTATGGAAAGAGACAGCTTGTCGTTCCCTTCTTTCCATATTTACATTAATGGGGTTTTAATTTGGTATGGTTCTGCTGTTTATTGAGGAACTGAGGCTTGCAATTTTTATTTTTTTAACTTGTGAAGGAATTGTAAATATTTTCACATGGTAAATAGTAAAAATGCAAGTTGTATACTGCAAAAAAGCTCTTGACTATGGGAAAATTTCATCCTGTGTCGCTGTAGGGCGACTATATGCATGCTTGTTTTATTGTTTTTAATTTGCATATCTTCTGTCTGTCCTCAAATTAGATGCGGGATCTTAATAATTTCACTTGATACTCAAAGCCCAGATTTTGCTGTGTGAGGAAGTTTCTGAATAAGACATCAAGTTTCTAGCCATCAGAGGATAATTTATTGATACTTGTCAAAAGAAAGTATCAGTCTAACAGAAATCAAGACAAAAGGAATGCCTGATGAATTTTCTTTGAAGTGCCTTTTATAAAAGTCCTTGGTAATACATATTGATGAACTCCAAATTGTCTTGCCTGAAGGGAAAAGAAAGTAGACTGCTTTACACTGTCTTATAAATATTCATCAAAAGAGCAAGACTTATGTTTCCAGGCGTGAGGTGAATGATTACGGTTGTATGATTGCCTTGGAATCTGGGTAATTAGTAAAACAGCCGTTGACAGTTAGAGAATTTTAAACTTGGTGTCTTGCCGTTGCTTCATTTGGTTGAGAGATACAGTTTTTTATCCTAAAGGGAAACAGTTTTGGAGAATGATGGATTGCTATTATTGAATTCTAGCCAATAGTTGCTTTTGCTGCCAGTTTATGTATTTGTTTAGCTCGAAATCAAAACACACATATAATTGGTTTTGTTTTATTTAATTTTTGCTATATTTATTATTGGTCACTTATTTTGATCTAATGAAACAGTACCATTCACACTAAGAAGGCTTTGCTAGGATCTGTTTCTTTATTAAGTTCCAAAGACTGTAAAGTGATAGAATAACTTAATTCAAATGGTTACACAGTAGTTTTGTTTGATTATTTTTACATGATTTTGTTATCATTTTGCTTACTCAATTTGTAATGGGCAATTAACAATGTGTTTATTTTACTTATTGAATCCATATGATTAAATATCTAATTTGCTTAAAAGGAAATGAAATTTTTGATGATTGGAAGATAACTATGGTTCATGTTGCTAATCAGAAACTATCTACCATTGTCAGCTAGCTGGGAATTTCTCCCCACCCTTGTTTCATGAGCTGTTTCTGACCAGTCAGGAAGAAAATAATCTATTCTTAGGAAACTTTTTTCTCTACAGTGTTTAGTACTTAAATGTAATTAAGCAAACATAATATCCTTTGAAGCTAAATAGTTGCTCAGCTTAAGTAACAGAAACCAATTATCTCTGTTGAATGAAAGACATATTCAAACAAATGTTTGAAGAAAACTTTCTTCGTGTTTAGCAGAAATTAGTATGTACCTACGTTACCATTATAGTCAGAAACCTTCTACGTCTATGAGCTGATACCAATACAAGCACCCAAACATAAGAAAATGGGACTTAAATACTTATGTCTCTGAAAATAAAATGAGAGAACAAAATATGTTAAAAAGAGTGAAAGAGAAGAATATGGTGAAGATAGGCTGAATCAATTATATCTTGGAAAATGTCTAGGTGTTATACAAAAACTATCCCATTTCTATAAGGGAGATATTTCTGCTTCAAATACCTTGGCCAGAAACATATCGGATTTTGAAATATCCAGCAGCATTGAGCTGTGATAAACTTGTAGCATGATGATAATGCTGAAGATGTTGGTGCTCTTGAAAAAAGAATTGAGTAGTGTGGTAAGCAACTTTTTTTTTTTTTTTCAAAAACAGTAGTTTTATCTGGCACTTGCTCTTCTCTCTCTTTCAATCCCACATTTTGTTTAATGTGCTGTATAATTCATCTCATTCGGAATCTATGAACAATAGTTTGGAAAAAAAGACTCTCATAAGGCATATGGTGTCAGCAGTCTGGAACATTTAAATCGATCATACAGAACACCTAGATGAATTCAATATGGAATAGAAACAAACCAAGAACAGCCTGTGAACTGAAGTGTCAGGGTCTCTGAGGAAAGCTATTATTTTTCCTCTATTTCTGAGAAATCATCACTGAGAAACTTAGCAAATATCCATGATATCATTTTAGAGCATTTTTCTGTGTCTTCAAAGAACACATCTCCATTTAAAATGCAGGTGGAACATTGCAGGAAAATGAGCAGGTAAGAAAAAGGGAACTTACAGTAAAATATTTAAAACTTGGCTTTATTTGCCACATTAACATGAACTCTGTAATGTGAAACACTGCCCCATAGCATGCAACCAATGGTGTGTGTGTGTGTATATATACATATATAGTGTGTATATATATATATAAAGTGTGTATGTATATACATATATATAGTGTATTATATATATAATTATATATATAGTTAAGTGTGTGTGTGTATATATATATATATATATATATATAGTTAAATTGTCTAGATGAAGAGAACCACGAGAGGAAGACTATTATATACAAATAACAGCTACAATTAACATTTGGAAAATATGGGTTAATTTTCCCCACTAAATCACAACCTGCTTGTGTTTTTATTGGAACTCTGTGTTTGCTGAGATTATAACAAGTTAAAAGTAAGACAGAATTTACAGTTGTCACTAGGAGGGCATATGAGGAAGGGAAGTGACTGGGTTATTTAACTTACAAAACCTTCCCTGGTGATGACTGATATGACTCATGTTCTGCTGAATGGTTCATTGAAGAAAATAATGAACTTTACATCTATTCGGTGATAATGGTGAAAGAGGTAGGAATAAAGCCTGAATACATGAAAAAAAAATACTGATATACACAAGGGCATAAAGCATAAATGTTGTTCAGAGCCTTCCAGGTCAAATTAATTCCAATAACTACAAATCCGAATGTAATAAGATATCTTCCATTTATCATGGAAGAAAACAATAAAAGCTTTAATGGTATGTCTATAATAAACACTCTGATTCACACTTCTCAGAGTGAAAACTGGTGCAAATTTGCTACAAGCATAAAAATCCTTGAGGGAGAGAAAGAAAACATACTTTCTGATCGAGAGAGTCACAGATGGACATCTATCAGAAGAAAATTAATAGGAAATCGTGTCAGGGTATATTTGTAAGAATATTCACAAAGCATTGTAGAAAGAATGCTAGAAAATAACTCAAATGATTAGTAATAGGAAACTGCTTAAATAAATCATATTAAATTCATGTAATTGTATACCATTTAACTTTTAAAATATTTCATAGATTTTACTTATATTTATATGGAAAATTATAAATTAAGAAGAGGTTATATCTGTGTGCATAGCTCTATCAATTTGTCATCTCTTGTCTATATATCTATGTAAGGATATTTTAAACAGTTCATAAAAAATTAATTAAAAGATAAGTTCATTTGGGCACGAGCCCTGTTAAAATCGATGCATTTCTTTCATAACACAAATTTTTCATGAACTTTTTGAAAACCACATGTATTATACTGGTAGTGTCATGGGTTGAATATTGTCCCCTTCAAATGCATATAAGCTCCAGCATTGCAGAATGTGACTGTATTTAAAAATCTATGTAAAAGAAGAGATCTTTAAAGAGGTAATTAAGGTCTAAGGAACTCCTGTGTGATGGTCCTAATCAAATAGGACTAGTCTCTTTATGAGAAGAGGAAATTAGGTCACATTAAGTACTGAAGGAAGATCAAATGCAGACATAGGGAGAAGACAGACTTCTGTAGACCAAGGAGAGAGGCCCGAGACAAAGTTCACCCTGTGGAGATCTTGATCTTGAACTTCTCATCTCCAGAACTGTGAGGAAAATGAGTTTCTGTCATTTAACACACCAAGTGTAGTGTTTTGTTATGACACCCCTAGGAAATTAATAAAGACATTGTTTTTCTCTTGGGAAGCTGTTTTTTCTACTTTTTATAACATAAACATATATCATTTATATAATTAAAAATATATAAGAAATAAAAAAGAAAGAAGGGGCTGCAAGTTTGCACAGCAGGTTAAGCCTCAGCCTGTGGAATTATCATCCTGTGTGAGTGCCAGTTCAAGTTCTGACCACTCCACTCTTTTTTTTTTTTTAATTTTAAAATTTTTTTAATTTATTTTGATAGAGTTATAGACAGTGAGAGAGAGAGAGAGAAACAGAGAGAAAGGTCTTCCCTCCGTTGGTTCACTCCCCAAATGGCCGCTACGGCCAGAGCTACGCCGATCTGAAGCCAGGAGCCAGGTGCTTCCTCCTGGTCTCCCAGGGGGTGCAGGGGCCCCAGCACCCGGGCCATCCTTCACTGCCCTCCCAGGCCACAGCAGAGAACTGGACTGGAAGAGGAACAACCAGGACTAGAACCCGGCACCTATATGGGATGCCGGTGCCGCAGCCGGAGGATTAGCCAAGTGAACCACGGCACTGGCCCCACCACTCCACTTCTGACCCAGCTTCCTGCTAATGTGCATGGGAAGGCAAAAGATGATGGCCTAAATACTTGCAACTCATGTGGGAGAACAGGAAGAAATTCTCAGCTTCTGGCTTCCATCTGACCCAAACTTGGCTTTTGTGGCCATTTGGGGAGTAAACTAGTGAATGGAAAATCTCTCTCTATCTCTCTCACTCTCTTTCTCTCTGTCACTCTGCCTTTTAAATAAATAAATGCAAAAAGTAAAAAAATTCTAGAATATGTTAGTTGTTCAACACTGGGTATTTGGCAATCACCTCCCTTGGAATTAATTTTATTAAAAATTAAGCGTAAAACATCAGATTTATCTAATCATTCACATGCATTTCTGCATGGAAGTTAACTTTTGTGGGCTTTTCTTTTGCCAATTCTGTCATTTTTTGTTTCAAAATGAATCCAATGATATCTCAGTTAAAATAATTTCAATTATCATACCCACAGCAGAGCTAACTAGCTGCAAATAAGTAGGGTGATGCTTTTGTCACGAAGATCCTAAGTTTTAGTCAGTAGACCTTGCATTCTGAAACTTTCTACTCCCTGTTGTACCTAGCAGAATTCTAAGCATGAAATGAATTTTCCTAAATCCTTCCTGACTAGAACAGCTTCTTATGTTTTTCCTTTGTTTTTGTGCTTTACTAATTGATGGACATGGCCATTGTTGTGGGATATACCTAGACATATTTAGGTGATTGATTGTAAGAAGTTACCTATCAAAACAGAATCAAAGCTATGCCAATTTTTCTCTTAGAAAAGTGAATAAAGCCTAGAGCTTATACGGTCAGACAATATTCCCTAGAAATGTAAGTAACAGGTTTGTGAAGAGAAGCTTATATGAAAGTGACAGTCAAATGTTATTGAGCATGTTCATTTATCAAAATTTATGCATAGTATATTTTCGATTCTACAGAATAATTTGAAGTAGTTTCCTCTTTTGAATCTACAACATTCTCTAAATCCCTGTTTATGTTAAGATTTAAAATAAATGCAGCTTTATTTGTAAGGGAGGAATGTATACATGTTTCAGATAGTTAAAATCAGGCCAGCCATTATGACTCAGCAGGTTGATCTGCCACCTGTGACACCAGCATCCCACAGGGACACTGGTTTGAGTTCCAGCTGCTCTACTTCTGATCTCTCTGGTAATGTACCTGGGAAAGCAGCAGATGATGGCCCAAGTACTTGGGCCCCTGACACCATGTGGGATACCCAGATGAAGTTTTTGGCTCCTGACTTAAGCCTGGCCCAACCTAGGCCATTGCAGCCATGTGGAGAATGAAGCAGCAGTTGGAAGATCCCTCTTTCTGTCTCTCTCTCTCCCTCTCTCTCTGTAAATCTACCTTTCAAATAAACAAGGAAATAAATCTTCTTAAAAATGTTAAAATTTTAAGTTTTCAGGATATGAAACATTGAAGGTTTAGATAAAACATATCAGAGGAGAAAAATCATTTTCTTGACACTTAGTTGTTTGTTTTAACTTAAGATTCTTGATAACACTCCGTTTAGAACCTACAAGCTTGTGTCACAGACATTGTACAACTGCTCAAGATAATTATTCTTGTATAAAATATGGTTTCAGTTTTATATGCACACATTAAGCCTTGTGAAAGTTCAGTTGTAGAAAAATGTAAGACATTTGCTTTATGCATATTTTGAAGGGGAATGCATCTTCACAGAGCATCAGATTTTTCCAAACTTATTTGTTTTTCAAAAATCCAATCAACACGTAAGTGTCATTATGAGCAAAAGATAAGAATTTGTGTGCTTTTCTGAGAAAAAGTTGCAGAGAAATTTGTTTTAAAAACAAGTCACATCACAGGTAAATGTATATCAATCAAACCATATTATTCTGACATGACACAGAGGGCTGTCTACTTCCTCTGTAGTTTCTTTTACTTTTTTGTTTCATGATGATTTGGCCTGTTGCATCTCAGACAGCCAACCTCCTTCGTTACTCTCACAGGAACCACCTTTGACTCCTGTTCCCCAGCTCTCTCTCCAAACTGCCATCTGTACTGATTTCACCCTTCCATCTTCAGTGTGACATATTTGTATTCACTCATATGGATTGAATTTTCAGAATTCACAAAAATAGACATTGTCATAAATGCTGCAAGTAATGTTAGAAATATATCAAATTAAGAAATATTTCAAAGAAAGCCTAAGAAATATGGACTCAATTAGCAGAACATAGGAAAGATGTCTACATCATAAGTATGCTGTTCGTAAACCATAGTACTGGTGCAGATTTCATAAATCAGACATGCAGATGCTGATGTTTTATAGAAGGTCATCAAAAATATTTTATGTAATTTAATAAGCACTTATTTCTTACAGGTTAGCTAGAATTTTTATAAAGATTTTGTTTTTATGCTGTAATTAAAGATGAATAAAAAATGAAAGCAAAAACCTACCAAAATTTAAAAAAAAATATAGCAACTATACCTAATTAAACTTCCAAATGTTGATTTTTAAATGAGTTTATGGTATTACCCTTCTGAATTTACTGGAAAATAAAAGTGCACTAGGACTTTTGGGACACATTGAATTTCAAAATTTTTCATTACAGAATTATATTTTCATTTGGGGGCATCTAGCTTAGTGGTTAAGATGCCCAGATTCCAAACTGAAGTTCAGGGGTTTAAGTCCCTGGGTCCAGCTCCTGATTCCAGTTTTCTACTAATACACACCTTGGGGGGGCGGGGAGAGCAGTGATGACTTAGGTAGGTGAATTTCTGCCACTTCCATGAGAAACCTGGACTGTGTTCCAGCTCCTGGCTCTAGCCCTACCCTAGTCCTGGCTACTGTGGGCATTTCAAAAGTGAACTAAAAGATGAGATCTGTTTGTCTCTTTCTTTCTATAGAAAGCTGAACAAAGAGAAATAGGGATATGATGTAATATTTCCACATATTATATTCTACTTTCTTTCAAAAATTGCTGAAATTTATCTTGCAGGATAATGTTGCTTGTCTTCAATCATCCAGAAATTGAACTCTAAAAAAGTTCAAGGGACCAGACTCAGGTCCTCAAACTGGTTCATGAAGGAAATGATCCTTTTTTAATTTTCACTACCTAAAGGGTATAAGTCAATAAGAATTATGGACTTGAAATCTTCATCCTGGGTCCCGACACACTGAACATCTCCTTTGACAAAAGCTTCCCACTTTATCAACCATGGTCAGCAATGCAGCATTAGCGCTTTCTTTGCATAAAACATGACTCTTGTTTGGTCTGCACTGAAGCCCCATCTCATGGCAGTATTGCCCTTAACAGAAAGGGGAGGCCCTGCAAGTGCCTTGTGCCCTATCAGCTCTGTTGTGAGCCTCACTCTGGGAAAAGGCGGAGCTTAAGAAGGTGACTCTGGGCCTAGAAGTATGCATTATGATAACCACATTTGGTATTCCAAATGGAGGAGATGACTAATAAATATCGATTTATAAGGACAGAAGATTGTTCATTCACCTTGGTAAACTTTTGCTTGCACTCCAAAATGTATTGTGGCCCTGGACATTGGTTATTTTTTTGACTTCTGTGTTTGAATGCTTTCTTTGCCTATCTGTCGTGTGTGTTTTGAAAATGTTAGGTGCCATGTCTGATTCTGAGAGATATTTCACCTGGTCAGTGACCTTTTCTCATGTATTTGTAAGCCTGTACCCTTCTTTTCATATGCTTATATAATTTTATATATCTGGTGTTTTTCTTACTTTTGTGTTTTGAGAGAAGGAAATAACTGTTGCCTTTGGAAAATAAGATGAATTTGTACAGATTAGTAAGAAGCAATTGAAGACTAACAAAAATATGTGTGAGATGGGTGATTTTAGAACAGATTTGTAAGACTAAAATTTAACTATATAGGGGAGATAACAAATATTCTAATGTAAGGAGAATGCCTAAAATGTTGTTAGTTAAACAAAAAACAACATATAAACTTTCAAAAGCCGTGCATTACTAAATGAAAAATCTCTGTAAGTGAGATCCCAGCAGAAAGAAAGAGCCATCAAAGAGGGAGGTACCTTTCTCTGAAGGGAGGAGAGAACTTCCACTTTGACTATGGCCTTGTCTAAATAAGGTCGGAGTTTGTGAACTCAATAGGCTCCATAGTCTTGGCAGCTCATGACAAGAGCCTCAGGTGAATACTGATGTCAAAAATAGAAGTGTCAGGGCCGGCGCCGTGGCTCAACAGGCTAATCCTCCGCCTTGCGGCGCCGGCACACCGGGTTCTAGTCCCGGTCGGGGCACCGATCCTGTCCCGGTTGCCCCTCTTCCAGGCCAGCTCTCTGCTGTGGCCAGGGAGTGCAGTGGAGGATAGCCCAAGTGTTTGGGCTCTGCACCCCATGGGAGACCAGGATAAGCACCTGGCTCCTGCCATCGGAACAGCGCGGTGCGCCGGCCGCAGCGCGCTACCGCGGCGGCCATTGGAGGGTGAACCAACGGCAAAAGGAAGACCTTTCTCTCTGTCTCTCTCTCTTACTGTCCACTCTGCCTGTCAAAAATAAAAAAAAAAAAAGGGAAAAAAAAATAGAAGTGTCAGTTGTTAAATCAACAACAGGAGTCACTGTGCACCTACTCCCCATGTAGGATCTCTATCCTTAATGTGTTGTACTATGTGAATTAAAGGTAAAACTACTTCTCAAACAGTACTTTATACTTTGTGTATCTGTATGGGTGCAAACTGTTGAAATCTTTTCTTAGTATATACTAAGTTGATCTTCGGTATATAAAGATAATTGAAAATGAATCTTGATGAAGAATGCGATGGGAGAGGGAATGGGAGATGGGATGGTTGTGGATGGGAGGGAGGTTATTGGGGGGAAAAGCCACTATAATCCAAAAGTTGTACTTATGAAATTTATATTTATTAAATAAAAGTTGAAAAAAGTCACAATTGTTTATTGACATAATTTGGCTTTATCTATAACCCAATTATTATCTCCAACTATATGATTCACTTTTTGTTTTATAGTACTTTAAATATATATTTGAAAGTTTTCAGGATTTTCTATTTATTTTCAATTGTTAAACTTGGTCTAGTCCAGTCCATACTAAAGTCTTTCTAATGCTCAATAAAAAATGTTGCTCCAGGATAGGCTTAAAATGATTAAAGTTGTACAAGAAATAGGTTCTGCTCTTGCCTTCTTCTACTCACATTAGATCATTGAGAGTGGAGGGAGGGATCAGCCAGTCTCTAGGTCATATCCTTTTCTGAAACTAATTCTTCATGAATAGGGGGGCAGAAATACGGGCAAGTGGAGGCAGGGTTCATCTTTAAACAGGTGTATGTAGGTATAGGAATTATCCCTAATCACTGCTCCAGTTGGACTCGCTGCAGCCTCATGTGTGGTTTCCTGGAGGAAGTGCTCATGCCATTCCAGCTTTTCTGTCATAAGAGAAAATTGCAGAGACAGTTTTGGTGCTTTTGGGCCCTTCCAGGACTTATGGGAGAAAAAGAAGAAAACTGTATCTGGTTTTGAGATTATTGTGCTTGGTTTTGTAGCTTCCTGCTCAACCTTTTGAAACCTGCCCATCCATCCTTTGAACTCCATGATCTTTTACTTGGAAGAAAAAGTGTAGTCCTCTTTTACATTGGATAAGCACTGTGGAAGCCTCCAAAGGAGGTTTATGCATCTTTTATTTTTCGGGATTCCTATTCCATAGTCTTCACCCCTTGCTGACGCAGAATTCTCCAAGAAGCCCCTGACCTTCAGAATTTAATAGATATAAGAAGAAATCTATAGATAAAAGGACAAATGTATACATATAGATATAAAAAGATATCAATGTATGTTCATCATGTGTCTAAATTAAAGGGGCCTACATAAAACTGCTTTCCTGAAAGCCAGTAGAAAATTGCTTTCTATTACCCATTGTCCTATTAAAACATATCTTTGCATTACCATGTGTTTCAAAACATGCTTTTTTTTTTTTTTTTTTTTTTTTTTTGACAGGCAGAGTTAGACAGTGAGAGAGAGAGATACAGAGAGAAAGGTCTTCCTTCCGTTCGTTCACCCCCCAAATGGCTGCTACAGCCAACGCGCTGTGCTGGCCCGGAGCCAGGAGCCAGGTGCCTCCTCCTGGTCTCCCATGTGGGCGCAGGGCCCAAGGACTTGGGCCATCCTCCACTGCCCTCCTGGGCCACTGCAGAGATGCTGGACTGGAAGAGGAGCAACCGGGACAGAATGGTGCCCCAACTGGGACTAGAACCCGGGGTGCTGGTTCCACAGGCGGAGGATTAGCCAAGTGAGCCACAGCGCTGGCCTCAAAACATATGTTTTTAAATCAAGGTAACAGGTTGACCTTAATTTATTTAATGTGGAATGGTTACTGATTTTTGATATGTAAAGTTTCATTTATGCTCTGGTCAACCAGAACCTACTTTTCATTCCAAAATACAATCAGAAAAGTGTCTGTCTGACATTAGTTGTACAAAAACAATTGAAAAGGAAATAAGTTGGGATTAATAGTAATGTGTGGTAAAAGGGGGATATTGTATACCAGGAAAGGATAAAGAGCATATCACAGAAGAGATTAATTTTGAAGATCATTGTTTTTCATATAGCAAGCAAGGGAAGGACAGAAAAACAATATCTGATAGTAGGGAATTCAAGGTTTTCTTTTTCCCCCTGTCATTTCTCTACATCTAAGTGTCAGACACTCAGGGAGGCTTATATCTGAACTGAAGAACTGAATTTGAATTGAGGTCCACTGGGTTTCTGGAATTGGGCTGTAAGAGGTGTACCTAAGAGTATCATTCAACCAGGCACTTGAGGAAGGCCATGTTGTAGTATAGAGAGATGATGACAAAATTCTACATGTTATAGGTTATAAACTCTGCAGGGGAGGTAAGTCCTTTTATTTTACAAGAATGGTAAACAGAAAACAAAAGTAAAAGTAAGAAGTAGGGAAACTCTGAGGTTAGTTTTAAAAGAAAGCAAGGGAATGAACACTGGAATTATTGGAAGAGCGAAGCTAATTGCATATTACACCATCCAAAATACCTTTTAGATAGCTGTGAGGTAAATTTGATGTAGAAAAAGAAGAGACACCCCCAATTAAATAATAAGGGAACACTGCAAGGGCACACACAAAATTTCAACATGATAAAATAGAGGAGACAGGTTAATAAAACAAAGATTGTAAGGAATCAAAATTATTAATTTATTGCTAATTTAATGACATTACACACATATAATTCTAGATGTATTTCAAGAGAAAGGAAATAAAATATTTCACCACATAGTTTGTCAAAACATTGAAATTGAGAGATACATAAAATAGCAATAGGCTCACATAAGCAGTGAACAACCTAGCATACAAAACAGAAATAAATGGAAGGAAAAAATGAAGGAAGGAAGGAATGAAAAAAAGGAAGGAAGGAAAATAGAAGAAAAGTATAGATAAGAAAAAAGGAAAAATAACGTGTAATAGAGAAGACATGAAGATCAGATTCAAAATTTTCTGTAATATTAAATGATCAAAGAAATGGATAGAAAAGCAGAGAAAGGTGGAAGCTAAGACAATCCAGCAATCCTTTGCAGAAACATCAATTTTAACAGCTTTGAAAGTATAAGTCAACTTCATAAAAGCCAAGGAAGCCAGGTTAAAGACCACACTGTCTGAGCTTTGCTGTAATCAGAGGAGATGCATTAAAGAATATATGGAGGAAAGAATTTCTGTGTCACACCTCCTCCAGATCCAAGTAGTGAAGCAGGAAAAGATATAAGCACTTGGAGGAGGAAGAAGGAACAAAGAGATAACCTTAGACTTGAAACCAAGCAACAGGAATGTATCGTGAAACCTAGACTCTAGAGGGCCTGAGAGCCACTGCCTCCAGGAGAAAAACAATATACTGAGCCTTTGGCCAATGGTCTACCTACATACCCTTCCCCCAGCTTCCAGCAGACAGTAGAAAAGACTCAAGGCAGACTGGTGAGCAAAGTAAAAACATGAACTGAGGGCTTTGCCTTGAAACCCAGAGCTGGGACTACCACAATGAAAGGACTGTTAACAGCACAGAACTGAGGTCCAAAGGCATCTGTTCTCCGGTCAGTGATCACATTTGCAACCTCTCAATTTGTCCTGACATCATGTAGAGACCTGATGGGAAGTGTGGGTGTTTTAGCTGTATCACTCCTACATTCTATAAGCTTGAGGTACATTTGCAAGATAACATAGGCCCTGTAAGTACATGCATCGAGGCCAACCAAGTTAGTGTCAGCCTGCATGGCCAAAGATCTTGTACCATCTTTTTCCCAACTATGAGTAGATTTCAAGGACCAAGATGGGGGAATAAGGTACCAAAGTGAGCACAAAACAACATTTTGGATCTGGTAAAATAGTTATTGGGCAAATAATAATGGTCACTATCCTAGGTCAGTGCCTATGGTTAGAGTTTCCCTGGTCCCATATGGAGATCTATGATCCCAGTCAATTGTACTTATATCCTGTCCAGCATCACCTGTAATTGGTTGCAGTGGCCTTGGACTGAAAACCCACCAGCAGCAGGCAATCTTAGCAAAGCAGACCTTGGTCTCACAAATGCTGCACTGGCCTTGGTGAGCTGTGGATTCCTGGTATAAACTAACATTGTTGTTTAGGTGTCTACATGAGTGCTCACTCTATTTGTCCAACCAATCCTTGGGGGCCATAATTGTTTTAGGGGGCAGAAAAGGTTTGTGGGTACCAAGACAGAGCACTATGGGACTTGTGCACCAGTGTCAAACATAATAGTTGAAAACTTGCCCACTTTGAAGAAATATATGGGCATCTAAGTGTATGAGGCCCATAGCAATCCAAATAGACCTGGTCAGAAAAGATAAATACTACAATTTATAGTTAAACTCTCAAAAGAACACTGAAAAGGAAGAACACTCAAATTTGCAAGAGAAAAGGTCAAGTCTAAGAGGACCCCCATTAGATCAATAGCAGATTTTTCAACAGAAAACTTACAGGTCAAGAGGGAATATGATGATATATTCCAAGTTCTGAAGAAAAGCAACTGCCAACCAAGGCTTTATCCAGCAAAGTCATCTTTCCTAAATTAAGGAAAATGAAGAGTTTCCAAGACAAGCAAAACTTAAGTGAATTCATAACTCCCAGACCTGACTTACAAAAGTTGCCTAAAAGAGTCCTACATACACAAGTAAAAGATAGGTAATTACCATTATGAAAACATGAAAATATAAAACCAACTAGAAACAGAACCAAGTATATTCAAAATAAACAGAAGAATGTTGATGATAGGAAAAAGTCATTACTTAATAACCCTGAATGTACATGGACTAAATACCACCAATTAAAAAGATAGATTAGTTGAATGGATTAAAAAAGAAGAACCTACATTATGTTATAAAAGAATCATAAACACAAACTGAAAGGGAACACATGAAAAAAGATGTTTTTTACAAATAGGAACCAAAAGCAAGTAAAAATAGCTATACTTACATCAGACAAAATAGACATTAAGACAAAAACTGTAAAAAGATACAAAGAAGCTCACTATATGGTAATCAAGGAATCATGTTAATAAGAAGACATGATCATTATAATGTGCAAGTATATACTTGTATGATAGTGCATCCAGTTTAACTAAGCAAGCACTAATTATATCTAAAGGAAGAGATAATTTCTAATACAATAATAGTGGGGATACTAAAGTACTCTAGTTTCATCAATGGATAAAGCATGTAGACAAAAAGCTGACAAAGAAACATCAGAGTTAATCTACACTAAATACAAAATAACCTAATACATTTATAGAACATTGCCTCCAACAGCTTTAGAATACACATTCTATTAATCACCATATGGAACATTCTCTGATAGAGCACATATTATGCCACAAAACAAATCTCAACAAATTAAAAATAATCAGAATTGTACCATGTATTTTTCTCTGATACAATGGAATAAAGAAATCAACAATGAAATAAACTCTAGAAAAAAAATGTACAAATATATGGAGACTGAAAACCATGTTCCTGAATGAATAATAGGTCATTGAAGAACTCAAAGGGGAAATTTAAAAATTCCCTGATATTAACAAAACTGGAAACCCAACATACCAAAACATATGGGACACAGCAAAAGTATTAGTGAGAGGGAAGTTCATAGCAATAATACATACTATATGTGTGTGTATCTTTTATAAATATATATGAAAGATATAAAATAACTTAAAAAATGTCAAGGTCTCAGAAAAATAAGAGTAAATCAGGCCTAAAGTTAGCAGAATAAAAAATGCTAAAGATGAGAACAGAGATAAATGAAATAAAAACTAAAGAACAAGCAAAGGATCAAAGAAATGAAGAATTGGTGTTTTGAAAAGATAAACAACATCATTAATATCCAGCTAAACTAATTAAGAAAAAAGTGAAGATTCGAATTAATAAAATCACAGGTTAAAAAGGAAATATTGCAGCTGGTATTGCAGATATTGCAGAATCACACAGGAGTATGAAGAACAATTATGGATAAGTATCTGCTAACAAATTGCAAAGCCTAGAAGAAATGGATACATTTCTTAAATACATATAATTTACCAAATAGAACCATGAAGACGTAGACAACCTGAACAGACCAATTACAAGTAGTGAAATTAATCAGTAATAAAAAAATCTCTCAAAAAAGATAAGCCCAGGATCGGATGGCTTCTCTGCTGAAGTCTAGTACCCTTCTCAAACTATTCTAAGAAAGTGAAAGGGAGAGTATCTTTTCAAACTATTCTAAAATGAGTATTACCTGGTTTTCAAGCCAGGCACAGACACAACAACAACAAAACTATATACTAATATTTCTGATGAAAGTAGATGTACCAATTCATAATAAAAATAGCAAATCAAATCTAACAACACATCAAAAAGATAACTCATCATGATGAAGTGGTATTTATCCCAGGGATGCAGGACAGGTTCAACATAAATGAACCAATAAATGTAATACAGCACGTCAACAGAGTGATGGATAAAAATTATATGATCATCTCAATAGATACAGAAAAAGACAGCTGATAAAGTTCATCATCCTCCATTCATGATGAAAACCTTGAAAAAAATTAGGTATAGAAGGAGCATCATGGCTGGCGCCGTGGCTCAATAGGCTAATCCTCCACCTGTGGCGCCGGCACAACGGGTTCTAGTCCTAGTCAGGGCACCAGACTCTGTCCTGGTTGCCCCTCTTCCAGTCCAGCTCTCTGCTGTGGCCTGGGAGTGCAGTGGAGGATGGCCCAGGTCCTTGTGCCCTGCACCCTCATGGGAGACCAGGAGAAGTACCTGGCTCCTGCCTTCGGATCAGCGTGGTGCGCCGGCTGCAGTGCACCTGCCTTAGTGGCCATTGGAGGGTGAACCAACGGCAAAGGAAGACCTTTCTCTCTGTCTCTCTCTTTCTCACAGTCCACTCTGCCTGTCAAAAAAAAAAAATAAAATAAATAAGAAGGAGCATCATGATACAATAAAGGCTACATATAACATACCCACAACCAACATCAAATTTGCTAGGAAAAAGATAAAGCAGTTCCTCTGAGATTTGGACTCAAAGATGTCACTGTCACTGCTTCTAATCAATAAAGTTCTGGAATTTTTAGACAGAGCTATTAACCAAGAGAAATAAATAAAAGGTATATGGATAGGAAAGGAGTAATTCAAGTTATTCTTGTTTACATGACATGATTCTATATACAGACAAAGAAACCTTAAGAATTCAGTAAAAGACTGTTAGAACTGAAAATTAATTCAATGAAGTTTCAGGATACAAAATTAACATGTAAATATCAGTAGCATTTTTATACATCAATAATGAACTCACTGAGGAAGAAATTGAAGGGGCAATATCATTCACAATAGCAACAATAACAACAACAAAAATAATTGTTGAATAAATGTTGAAAGAAAATAACTGCCAACCAAGAATACTTTACCCAGCAAAGCTATCTTCACTAAATTAAGAAAAAAATGAATACTTTCCAGGACAAGAAAATGAAGTGGGAGACCTTTACAATGAAAAGTACAAAACACTATGAAATAAACTTAAGACATATAAAGACAGGGACTGACCTCCCATGTTCATGGATTGGAAGAATTAACTTTGTTAAAATATCCTTATTACTGGGATTGACACTGTGGCTCATTAGGCTGCTGCTTGTAGTACTGATGTCCAATATCAGAGTGTCTCTCTGAGTCCCAGTTACTCTCCTTCTGATCAAATTTCCTGCTAATAAAAAATGAAAGATCAAAAGATGGGCCAGTGAGAGACCCAGATAGAGTTTCAGTATCCTGACATTGGTCTGGCACAGCCTCGACCATTGCAGTCATTTAGGGAGTGAAGTAAAGAATGCAAGAGTTTTTCTGTCACTGTCTTTTAAATAAAAGTAAATAGATCTTTAAAATATTCTTATTACAAAATCTGTTTATATATTCAACATAATTCTCACCAAAATGCAAACAATATTCATCACAGAACTAGAAAAATAACCCTAAAATTCATATAGAAGCATAATAAAAGAAACTTAAACCAAAGAAATCTTAAACAAATAGAACAAAGCTAGAAGTATCATTATTGTTCATTAAAGTGAGCTAAGGTCATCCTGTGTACTGTGGAACTAAAACTTGTTATTCTGTTTTACTGTATTTTGGTACCTGTTATCCAACTTCCTTCTACCCCCTCTCCCCCAAATCTTTCCATTCTCTAGTAATCACTATTCTAACTTCAGATACACTATTTTTTTTGTAACTGAATTTTTTTTTTTTGACAGGCAGAGTGAGAGACAGAGAGAAAGGTCTTCCTTTACTGCTGATCCAAAGGCAGGAGCCAGGTGCTTCTCCTGAATGTTTTATTATGTTTGCCTTCTTGGTTAGTTAATGTGGAGATGAAAAAGTACAAATGCAAATAGTTTTTTCACATATTCTTCCCTTTCACAATAATATTCTGTTTAGGAGCACAGCCAAATTGTATACAAATCTCCCTTTGAGGCAGAGCTAACTAGAATTAATTTTAATCAACCTTAATTAATATTCACCGGGTTTGCATTTTCCTGATATTCCATTACCCTGTAAGAAGTGGCATTTGGTTGGTGGCGCAATTCCTTTGTTTTGGTTAACACCCCCTGGTGGTTCAAGAGGAACATCATTTTGCAGTTCTGCCTATTTATTGTGCTGTTTTTTCTTCCTATTTTCTTTTTCCTTTAACTTTTATTTAATAAATTTCCAAAGTACAGCTTTGGGATTACAATGGCTTTTTTCCCCCCATTACCTCCCTCCCACCCGCAACCATCCAATCTCCTGCTCCCTCTCCCATCCCATTCACATCAAGATTCATTTTCAATTATCTTTATATACAGAAGATCAAATTAGTATATATTAGGTAAAGATTTCAACAGTTTGCACCCACACAGATACACAAAGTATAAAGTACTGTTTGAGTACTAGTTATACTGTTAATTCACATAGTAAAACACATTAAGGGCAGGGATCCTACATGGGGAGTAAGTGCACAGTGAATCCTGTTGTTGATTTAACAATTGACACTCTTTAGATACACTATATTTTTAGCTTCCACATGTGAGTGGGAACCTACAGCATTGGACTTTATAAATGTGACTTATTTCACTTAACATGATGATCTCCAGTTCATTGATTTTACTATCAAAAGTCAGAATTTCATTCCTTTTTATGGCTAAGTAGTATTCCATTGTGCATAAACTATTTTCTTCATCCCTTCACACATCCATAGACATGCAGGTTGGTTCCATATATAAGTTATTGTGAACAGTGCTGCAATAAGCACTAGAGTGCAGACATTTTCTTCATATGTTGATTTCATGTCCTTCAGACATATCCAGAATAACTAGGGCATATGATAGATACATTTTAATTTTTTTGAGGAAACTCCATACTATTCTCCATAGTGGTTGAACTGATTTGCATTGCTACTCTAGTGTGTTAGTGTTCCCTTTTAACTGCATCTTCACCAGCATTTGTTTATTTCTCTTTTATAGTAGTCATTGGAAGTGGAGTGAGATGATAGTGTTTTTTTTTTTTTTTTCTTTTGGACAGGCAGAGTTAGACAGTGAGAGAGAGAGAGAGAGAAAGGTCTTCCTTTTTCTGTTGGTTTACACCCCAAGTGGCCACTGTGATGAGCGTGTTGCAGCGGGCACGCTGCGCTGATCCAAAGCCAGGAGCCAGGTGCTTCCTCCTGGTCTCCCACGTGGGTGCAGGTCCCAAGCACCTGGGCCATCCTCCACTGCACTCCCGGGCCACAGTAGAGAGCTGGACTGGAAGAGGGGCAACCAGGACAGAATCCAGCACTCAAACCGGGACTAGAACCTGGTGTGTCGGCACCGCAGGTGGAGGATTAGCCTAGTGAGCCGCGGTGCCGGCCAATGATGACAGTGTTTTTGATTTTCATTTCCCTGATGGCTAATGATATTGAGCATTTTCATGTATTTATTGACCATTTGCATTTATTTTTCTGACAAATGTCTGTTCAGATATTTTTCCCATTTCTTAACTGGACTCCTTTTTTGATGTTGTTTTTAGTACTATAGATTGGTTATTAATCCTTTGTCAGATCTGTAATTTGAAAATAATTTTTCCCATGGTGTCAGTTATCTCGTTACTGTGTTGTTTCCTTTGGTGTGCAGAAACTGCTTGGTTTGATAAAATTCTATTTATCTACTGTTGTTTTTCTTACTTATGTGTTCAGAGTCTTACCTAAAAATACTATTACATATGGCCATGCCTTTAAATATTTCCCTGTTTTCTTTCAGTAGTTCCACAGTTTTAGTATTTACATTTATATCTTTGATCCATTTTGAGGTGATCTTTTTAGATTAGGTGAAGGTAGGAGGTGTCGTTTAATCTTCTGTTTGTTTATATCTAGTTTTCTCAGCATGATTTATTGGAAAAATCGTTCTGTAGTACGTTTCTGGCAACTTTGCCAAAGACCAATTGACTATAGATGCATAGATTAATTTCTTATGTCGGAACAATGTGGTTTTGAAAATAATAACTCTTGTGGTATGGCTCGAAATTTGGTGTCTTCACCAAAATAAAGTTATCTTTTCAGTGAGTCTTAAAGAATCCTGTATATATAATATTACATTAAACATTACTAACCTAAGGTACTTTGGCTGCCATAACCAAATATCATTGCCTAGATTTATTAAATAACAAAAATTGATTTGTCACTATTCTTGGGGCTGGTAAGTTCAAGATATAACCACTTGATGATTAAATTCATCGTGACGGCCCCTTTTCTGGTTTGCTTAGGGCTGCCTCATGCTGTGCCTTCACACAATGGAGAGAATTTTGATCTTTCCATTTCATCTTCTAAGGTAACATTTCTCGCCATAAAGGCCTCACCCTCATAACTGTATCTAAACCAACCTCTTTACATCACTGCATGGAGGGTGAGGACTTCAACATATAAATTTACTATATGTTACCCTTCCTAAATCAATCAAAAATGTTTTCAGTTGAATCAAGATGATTCATAATTAGAAAGCAAAAAATGAGAATATTGTCATATTAAGAAGTACAATTTCAGTATTAAAACAAAGAAAAATACACACCTCTGCTTTGATAATAAAGTTAAGTGGTAGGTTTGAAAGATCAAATGATACAATGTAAAATAATATTTTCATCATTATGTCTAAAATTACAGATGCTATTTCAAAAGATTTTTTGTGAATAAGGAAGCAATGGAAGTATAATAATTACTTTTCCTTATATAGAAGGGTATTACAAGCCTCAGTTTTATTCTTGTTTATTTGATTTACAAAATTAGACTGAAGAATTTTTTTGAGAAAATTAAATATAAACACCAATACTATAAGACAAAGCTATATATTACTCAACTAAATTATAACAATATATGCAAACAGAACATGTTCTATTAAGCTATAAAATTATTAACAGACTATTAAATAATAGAAATAAAGCATGATTTTATGATAAATGCGACCAATTTTACTTCCTTGTTAAAAAAAAAAAGAGAGAGAGATTGACATTCGACACATAGATAAGATGGGATGCCTGCCTCTTATACTGGAGTGCCTGGAGTTGAGTTTCTGCTTTAATTCTGATTCTGGTTTTGTGCTAATGTGCACTTTCCTAGGCAGCAGGCTGACTTAACTTCTTGTGTTCCCACCACTCATATGGGAGAACTAGATCGAATTCTTGGCTCTTAGTGTTTGCCTGGTCCAGCCTCAACTACTGAGGATATTTGGGGAGTGAATCAGTAGATGGAAGAATTCTCTGCTTTCTCTGTCTCTCCTCCTTACAAATAATTTTTAAAATTTAAATGTATTTAAGAAAATGATAACAGAGGTGTTCAGTTTAACAAATTGAAATCCAAGTATATCCTTCTTAGAAAAGATACTCAATTGGGGCTGATGCTTCATAGCAGGTTAAGCCTCTGCCTATGGTGCCAGCATCCCATATGACTGCCGGTTCAAGTCTTGGCTGCTCCACTTCTGATCCAGCTCCCTGGTAATGCTCCTGGGAAAGCAAGGGAGGGTCGCTCAAGTGCTTGGGCCCCTCCATTTGTGTGGGAGACCTTGAAGAAGATTCGGGCTCCTGGTTTTTGCTTGGCCCAGTCCGGGTTGTTGCAGCCATTTGGAGAGTGAGCCAGCTATGGGAGACCTCTCTCTCTCTGTAACTCTGACTTTCAAATAAATAAAATCAGTCTTAAAAAAAAGAAAAAAAAATACTCAATCAAATTTGTACAAATAAATTTAATAGAAACTGCAACAATGGCCTATCAAATAGTTGTAAACAATAAAAATGACAAAAATCAGAAAAAGCAATGCTATTTTTAGGCACAAAATAAAATTAAATGGAATAAAAATTGGCTATTATTCTATAAAGTCCCAGCAAATACAAACTAATCTAGCATGACAACAGGTAAATCAGTGGTTGCCTAGAGAGATATGCAGGGAAGGAGTGGAAGTGGCTGAGGAAATTTTGAAGGGAAGTGAATATGTTTATTTTCTGATTCTGATGATAGATTCGCATACTTCTACTTATTCAAACTTTACAAATTGGATATTTCAAACATGATAGTTTATTATATATTTATTATACCTTAATAAAGCTGTTATCCAAGGAAGAGAGAAGACAATGTGAGTTTAAAATTAGTAAAGTGTAGATTAGCAATAAGGTCCAAGGTTAGTCAAGTTGAAATCAATTTCTGACCATCTCCCAGGACGCCAAATTTTAAAAACATAGCTTTCAAAATATTAAAGGACTTAGTTATATCACAATTGAATATGACAGAAAAATTCAAGTAATCAGGCATTTTTCAGACTCTGAGTTCTACAAATAAAATTTAACCAGAGTTATATGATGTCATGTTAAAATCAGCTTAACATGCTTAATATTTTATTTAAAGATATACCACACACTGATAAAATATTCATGACCTTATAATTTCTCTCAGTTGAGAATATTGAAGAAAATATAGGGAATCATCTCCCAAAATTTCTACCCTCCTACCTTCTTCATGATCCTTTCTCTTGTTGGTTAGGACTTGGACATTTCACTCAAAATAAGGCTAGGGGCTCAACCTGCATGCTAGATCTCATGCCCATCATCTACACACAGACACTGCTTAGAGCAATTCTCCTGTCAATCTCCAGCATCATCACATTTCACCACTTATGTCATACCTACTTTAGATTATTTAAACATAGAACATAACATAACTGAGTTGCACATTCCACTTTTCCCCTACCAAATAGTTTCACCTTGTCAGTCTTCTTAGATCAAACCCTTGGAAATAATCTTCCATATATTATGTCTCCAATGCCTCTGCTCCCATTCTTTTTTTTTTTTTTTTTTTTTTTTTTTTTTTGACAGGCAGAATGGACAGTGAGAGAGAGAGACTGAGAGAAAGTTCTTCCTTTTGCTGTTGGTTCACCCTCCAATGGCCGCCGCGGCCGGCGCATCGTGCTGATCTGAAGGCAGGAGCCAGGTGCTTCTCCTGGTCTCTCATGTGGGTGCAGGGCCATCCGGCACTGCACTCCCGGGCCACGGCAGAGAACTGGACTGGAAGAGGGGCAACCGGGACAGAATCCGGCACCCCGACCGGGACTAGAACCCAGTGTGCCAGTGCCACAAGGCGGAGGATTAGCCTATTGAGCCACGGCGCCGGCCCCCATTCTTTCTTAAACACATCTCAAAATGTTTTCACACACCTCAGCATGTCAAATAAAATACTGTTAACAAAGAAATTTCACTTTTCTGGCCCAATTGTAATTTCTCAATGCCTTGAAGTATTCTCCTACGTTTTCTGCCAGTAACTTCAAAGTCCAGGTCTTAAATTTGGGTCTTTAATTCATCTTGAATTGATTTTTATATATTGTGAGAGGTAGAGATCTAATTTCATTCATATATATATATATATATATATATATGCACCCAGTTGTACCAGCACCATTTATTGTAGAGATTATGATTTCTCCAAAGTATGGTTTGGACGCTTTTGTCAAACATTAGTTGGCTGTATTTATGGATTAATTTTGGGACTCTCAATTATGTTCTGTTAATCTATATGTTGTTTTTTATGCCAGTTCTATGCTGTTTTAATTGTAATCTTTGTAATATGCTTTGAAGTGATATCTCCAGCTTGATATTTTTTCCCTCAGGATTGCTGAGGGAAAATAACCTTTTGTTATTCCATATAAATTTAGTATTGTTTTTTCTACTTCTGTGAAGAATGTCATTGATATATCTTGTAGTTTTAAAAGTTTACTTATTTTTAAGGCAGAGTTTTACACACACACACACACAGAGAGAGACAGAGAGAGAGAGAGATTTCATCCTCTAGTTAACTCTCCAAATGGATGTAATGGCCAAGGCTGGGTGGGCCAGGCTGAAGCTAGGAGCCAGGAACTTCAACTGGGTTTCCCAAGTGGATGCAAAAACCCAAGCACTTAGGCCACTTTTGTGAATTTCTGTCTGGATTATCTGTCCATTGATGATATCGAGGTGTTGAAGTCTCTCAGTTTTATTAAATGAGAGTATATCTCTCTGTTTAGGTTCAATAGTATTTGCTGTATACATCAGGTGTTCTAGTGTTTGGTGCATATATATATTTGACTGTTGTAACTTCCTGCTGAATTGATCTTTTTATCAATATATAATATCCTTTTGTTTCTTTTTATAGTATTTGATTTAAAGTATTTTACCTGATTGTGAATATGCCTACTCCTGGTCATTTTTGGTTTCCATTTTCCTAGTAAATCTTTTTCCAGCCCTTCACTGTCTATCTATATGTATCTTTATTTGTGAAGTGAATTTCTTGCTGATAGCATATATGAGTTCTTAAGGTTTTTTTGGCTGGTGAATTTAATCCATTTACATTTAAGTTTAATTTTGCTAGATAAGAACTAACACATTTTGTTGACTGATTATTGATTCTACCTGCTCTGGTATGAATTTGGAGATGTCAAGTGTTGTCATGATGTTTACTTTTAGTGCAGGCGTCCCATCAGAATCTCCTGTAAAGCTTGTCTGGTGTGGAGAATTCTCTCAGTTTTTGCTTATTTAGAAAATACCTTATTTCTTCTTCACTTCTAAATGAGATCTTTGCTGAACATAACATTGTCTGTTGGAAGTTTTCTCTTTTATTAAGACCTTCACTATAGCATCCCACTCTCTTCTGGCCTGTTGGGTTTCTGCTGAAAATTCCTCTGTTAGTCTACCTGGGTTGCCTTTATATATAACTTTATGCTTTCAGTTACTGTTTTTAAAATTCTCTCCTTATCCTTAATTTTTGACAATTTGGCTACAATTTGCCTTGGAAAGAATCTTTTATTTTTGGTTGAGTCTGCTTGGGGTCTTTCAGCTTTGTGTATCTGCATGGCTATGTCTCTTTTAAGACCTGTGAAATTTTGAATTGTTATTTCATTTTGCAAGTTCCCAATGCCTTTTTTATTCTCTTCTACTTCAAGAATAGCTATTATATGAATATTTTGTGGTATCCCATATTTCACATATACTTTCTTCATTTTTAAAAATTATTTTCTTTTCATCTCTGTCTGATTGGGTGATTTCAAAACTCTTGTTCTTCAGATCAGAAAGTTTTTCCTCTACCTGGTCTATTGTGCTGTGGTAGCTGTTAATAGCACACACACACACACACAATTTTATTGATTAAAGTTTTGATCTCCAAAGTTTGTATTTGGTTGTTCTTAATGATTTCCATCTCCTTAGTGAATTTTTGGTTCACATCAGCTATTCAGTTCCTCATTTCTTTAAGCTTTATATCTGTATTCTCTTGCATTGCATTAAGTTTCCTTATAGCCATTGCTTTGAATTCTTTTTTTTTTTTTTGACAGAGTGGACAGTAAGAGAGAGAGAGAGAGAGAGGGAAAAGTCTTCCTTTATCGTTGGTTCACCCTCCAATGGCCCCTGTGGCCCACACGCTGCGGCCAGCACACCGCGCTGATCCGAAGGCAGGAGCCAGGTGCTTCTCCTGGTCTCCCCATGGGGTGCAGGGCCCAAACACTTGGGCCATCCTCCACTGCACTCCCGGGCCACAGCAGAGAGCTGGACTGGAAGAGGGGCAACCGGGACAGAATCCAGCACCCTGACCGGGACTAGAACCTGGTGTGCCAGCGCTGCAAGGCAGAGGATTAGCCTATTGAGCCGCTGCACCGGCCCATTGCTTTGAATTCTAATCATGGCATTTCTTGATTGAATTAATTAAGACAAGTATTTAACTCTGGAGAACTATTTTGTTCTTTTGGATGTGTCATGCTACAATGCTTCTTGATGTTTTCTTTTTCCCTACATTGACATCTGCACATCTGGTATAATAGTCCATTCTTTTTTATTGGTCTTATTGGAAAAACAGCTTATGATTTAGATGGAATACAGGGTATACTGGCTTCTTACTTGGCTTTGGTTGTAGGTGAGCCCAGAAGTGTAAACTCTGAGTGATTTCCTTGCCCTAATCAGTGCTGTCTATAATTGACACAGTGGTCTCATCTGTAGCACTTTGTAGGGATAGAAGTGTGACTTTGGGGTGAATGTGCTTCCTAACATGTGTATCTTCAGTCCTCAGAGAGCTTGGTATCAGTTACACTAGAAATTGTGATACCCAATGCCTCCTTCTTGGTGCTGAGGGCCAAAAAGTTGGCTGTTCTTTTGCCGCACTGGCAAGTCTGAATGATGCTAGCACTTGTGGAAACAATGATCTTGGCTCTAGGTCTGTATGAGGTGGAATGGACCTTCCCAATGTTTTGCTAGGAGAGTTCGGCTAGTCACAGCACTGGAGGAATGTGGACTGAACCCTGCTCCAGTCCTACAGGGTTACTATAAGGTATACAGGAGAGTTGGCATGTGCAGGGATGGTTCTAGTGAAATTCAGGAAGGTTCTTCCCTAGGTTGTACTAGATAGATTCCAGTGGGTTTGAAGAAATGAGAACCAATTATTACAGTCTTGGTGTTGCAGGATCCATTGCGATCATTACCTAGATCTCCCAGGGTGGGAGCTAGGTGTTTTTTTGTTTGTTTGTTGGTTTTGTTTTGTTTTGTTTTTGCTTTTGTTTTAAAGATTTACTTATTTATTTGAAAGTCAGAGTTACACAGAGAGGAGAGGCAGAGAGAGAGAGATGGAGAGAGAGAGAGAGAGAGAGGTCTTTCATATGCTGGTTCACTCCCCAACTGGCATCAACGGCTGGAGCTGTGCCAATCAGAAGCCAGGAGCCAGGAGCTTCTTCCAGGTCTCCCACACAGGTGCAGGGGTCCAAGGACTTGAGCCATCTTCTACTGCTTTCCCAGGCCATAGCAGAGAACTAGATCAGAAGTAGAGCAGCTGGAACTCAAACCAGTGCCCATATGGAGTACCGGCAGTGCAGGTGGTGACTTTACCCTCTGTGCCACAGTGCCAGCCCCAAGGTGTCTTGGATAGAGGTAGCCACATATCTGAAGTAGAACAATGGAGATAGAATACTCCAGATACTATGAGTGAGTGTAAATTACCCCAAATATTATAAGACCAACATCAACAGTCCAGGGTCCAGAAGACACAGATGAAACTGCTTCTTGTTCTCAAAAGGCATACAAGGCTTTTGCTGAGGTTAGTGTCCAGGAATCCCAGCACCATGAACTAGGAGGAGTGGAGGGAACTTCCTCAGGTCAAGTCTGGATTTTTTTATGGGCTGCTGCTGGTCACAGGCCCAAGAAATTGAGGGAAATCCCCCTGGATCACATAGAGTGAGTGAACACAGCTTTGGGGCTTATGCCCAGAACACACACTGTTGAAAGACACAGGGGTCTGTTCTCTGCCACATAAATTGCCCTTCCTGTGGCTCTGGTGGGGTGGCTTCTGGTAGTTGCAGAACAGACAGCAGCTGCATGACTCCACATTGTCAATTCAGTATGGTGCTCTGGGAAGTGGGGGAAGGTATGGAGACAATATGGGTTCCTTTTTGAAACAAAGTAGTCACTCAGGCCTGATTAGCTCCCCAGGCCATAGGGAAAGACAGTGGGGAGACTGAGGAATTCTCCCTCTGTTAAGGCTGCCATTGGTTCCACATACCGCAACTTCTCCATACCTTGACTTTGGAAGATGGCATGACTACAACAACATGCCTGCCCTCTTTCTTCTCTGTCCCATGAAGTCTGTTCTGTTCTATAACTTTGTCACTGAAAATTTCTGTCAGTCAGTCATTGCCCTGGAAATGTGATCCTTTATTTTTCTGGTATCTTAATGTGACTGAGGTCAATGCAATGCCTCACTATTCAGCCCTCTTGGATTTAACTCTGCTGGTTTATTTTCATCTTTATAATCTCTAAATGCTGGAGTACACTGAATCTCTTTTCTTTTTGTAGTGGTAAATTTAATTTTACTTTAAAGGAATTTATTAATATATTGGATTCTCAAGGTCACAAAAAATGCATAATTACTACAATGCAATTCTCATGTCAATATGATATCAATACAAACAGAGCAGATTCAATGTATTTCATCGATATAATTTTATCTACACTTTTCATTGTTACTTCCACCAGACTATATGCTAATGAATTCTAATCTTAAAATGTTACTCTGAATAAAAGTTTTATATATTCGATGTCTATTTGAAATGTCCACTTGGATGTTATTTGGAATTACAAATTTAATATATTCAAAATTTAGTTCTTGTTACCAATCATATTACAAATTTAATATATTCAAAATTTAGTTCTTGTTACCAATCATATTACCTGGAATTTCTAAAAATTTTCCCCTCTCCACTTTCCTGTTCTTTAGACTGAAGCATTTGGAATTATTCTTGATTATTTCTTATCTCATATTCTACATTTCATCCTACATGTCTTATCTTTAATTGATATCTATATTCTGTGGACTTCTTTCCATTTGCACTGATACTCTCTGAATGAGTCTGAATCATTTCTTACCTTGAAAATGGTAACTGAGGCTAGTATTGTGGCATAGTGGGTTTAATCATGGCTTGCAATGCTGGCATCACATTGGGGTGCCAGTTCTAGTCATGACAGCTCTGTTTCCCATCCAGCTCCTTGCTGGTGCACGTGGAGGGCAGCAGAGGATGGCCTAAGTGCTTGGGCCACTGCAACCACATGGGAGACTCAGAAGAATCTCCTGCCCCATGGCTTTGGCCTGACCCAGCCCTGGATCTTGTGGTCATTTGGGGAGTATACCAGAAGGTGGAAGATCTGTCCTCCCAATCTGTCTCTCCCCCTCTCTCTGCAATTCTGCTTTTTGTATAATAGATCCATATTTCTTTATTTATGTACATATATAGCAACTTAACTGATGTGCCACATTCAATATTTGTCTGGCTAGAGCTTATTCCCAATACAGCAGATAGTGTGATCATGGTAGAAAGTAAGATTGTATCATCCCCTACTCACAACCCTCCAACAGCTTGCCATCTCATTCAGAGTAAAAGGAAAATTCTTATAGTGAGATATGAGCCTTATATTATCCTGCTTCATTTAACACTCTGCCTTCATCTTCTATTGAACTTGTTGTCCACTCTATTCTAGCAATTCTGACCTCCTCTCACACACTGATGTTCTCATATGATAGGCTTTGCACTCAATACTACTACTGTATGGAGAATTCTTACTCTAACCCTGCATGGAATAGTTCTCCCACTTCATGTAGTCAAATTCATACGCCATCTTTCAATGAAGCATTCTCTGGTCATTATTGGAAAACATTTTTGCTACTTTCTAATATTATATAAATGTTTCCATATTCATTTTTTCTTCTTAGCACTAATATTAGTGAGATGATTTTTACATAGATGGAAAATAGGTATATCAATAGATAGATTAAATAGAAAGATTATTTTTCCTTACGGTCTATGTTGTGGCTTGGTACCTAAAGGCTCAGAAGAGACAAAATAAATGTGGAGATATTTTATGAATCAGCACAGCCATTTTAAAAATATAAATATTATAAATTTTTGTCAATTATTTTAAAGAGAGGTAAGTATTAAGATAATCATTTGTAAGAATTTTACTGTGCTTTACTATTTTAATAATCTGAAGTTATTAACATCTATTCTATCTGTGTAATAAATACCATATAGTAGAATTTCATTATTTATAGAAATTATATCCAATAACATCACAATGAAACAAGGAACTGAAGAATACTGTACTATTTCTGCTAAGAGAAATTTAAAGTAAAGTTTCTGTGAGCCTTTAATCAAGACATTTTTATGAATTGGTCAGTATATAACCTCATTTTATGTGTGTTTCTGTTTAAATGCACTTATTTAACACATGTTGTTAATTCATGAATGTTGAACTCATGACCAATAGCACAATGATTCATGCTTGAAAAAGTCTTACCTAACGCAAATTTGTCCATAATGTACAGTACAGCCTACTTGTGTTTAGAAACACCAGACAGCACTTAGCAGTACATTTGGGGACCATCTCAACCAACAAAATTACCAACAAAAAGTCCAAAAATGAGGAAAATGTGGCAGTAAATAGACCACAAAAGGAATGTTTATGTATAGCATAAAAACTGGAATAAGAAGGCAGAACACTGTATTGTTCAACCTGGAAACAAGAACACTCAAATTTTTGACATTCTACTCATGTCTGAATGATCATAGAAGAGCCATAATATTGATTTGGAGGGTACAGATAAATGTAATGAGTAGGCTAATTCACAGATATTGAATCTATGAATAATGAAGATTGCATTATTATAAACTAATGAGAAATGTAAAATAATCCTCAACTCTGTTGTTAGTGATGTCGTATTGGTAATTTTGAATTGTTCATGGTACAAGTATATGTGGCACAAAAACTGAGAAATGCTGGATGAAGTCTTTATTTATTATTTTGGTTGATTGCATAGACTAGGAAAGTTAGATTGAATATACTAATGTTAATTACAGTGTTATTACACTGTAAATAGCATGAAAAAATAAGACACTCAACTTCCAGGATTTGGAACCTATTATATAGTCAGCAAAGAAGTCATTCATGTCATTAAGTATGAATGAATTTCTAACACATGTCTTTGCTGTTGTATTTTCATCTTACTCATCAGTATGGACAAAACTATCAAATAGCATTTATATCTAATCTACACTGAATCAACCCCTGGGGCATTCGGATTTGACTAAAAGGCCCATGAGAGTCTCACAGGCATGAAAGCCATGACACAGTGGCAAAACAACCTAAATGAAAGATCCTGGTGAACAAGACCCCAGCAGAAGGAACAGGCCATCAAGGAGGGAGGCAACTTTCTCCGAAGGGAGGAACGAACCTCACTGTGATACGGCCTTAACTAAACAAGTTCAGAGTCGGTGACCTCAAGGGGCTTCCATAGCCTAGACAGCTCATGGCAAGAGCCTCGGGTGATTGCTGACGTCATAAATAAGAGTGCTAATTGTTAAATCAACAACAGAGTCACTGGGTACATGCTCCCCATGTAGGATCTCTGTCCTTAATGTGTTTTACTATGAAACTTAAAGACAACACTACTAGTCGAACAATACCCTATACCTTGTGCGGTGGTGTGAATGCAGCCTGTTGAAATCCTTGCTTAGTATATACTAAGTTGATCTTCAGTATATGAAGGTAATTGAAAATGAAACTCGATGAAGGGCGGGATGGGAGAGGGAGTGGGAGAGGGGAGGGCTGCGAGAGGGAGGGAGGTTGGCGGGGGTGGGGGGAGAGACACAACAATACAAAAGTTGCACTTTGTAAAGTCACATTTATTAAATAAAAAAATTAATAAAAAATCTACACTGATTTATTCATTTCAGTAGTAGTTTTTTTTTTTAACATTAAGCCATTAATTTGTAAATCAATGAATAACATGTACACTAAACCTACAAATTTAGATAATCAAGACTACATTGGTGGGGCTGGCGCTGTGGCTCACTTGGTTAATCCTCCTCCACCTGCAGCACCATCATCCCAAATGGGTGCCGGGTTTTAGTCCTGGTTGGTCCTCTTCCAGTCCAGCTCTCTGCTGTGGCCCGGGAGTGCAGTGGAGGATGGCCCAAGTGCTTGGGTCCCTGCACCCGCATTGGAGACCTGGCTCCTGGCTTGAGATCAGTACAGTGCTGGCTGTAGCGGCCATTTGGGGAGTGAACCAACAGAAGGAAGACCTTTCTCTCTGTCTCTCTCTCTCTCACTATCAATGACTCTACCTGTAAAATAAAATAAAATAAAATAAAATAAAAAAACAAGCCATTGTAATCCATAAGCTGTACACTGGAAATTTATATTCATTAAATAAAAGTTAAAAAATTAGAAAAAAAATAAAATAAAAAAACCCTACATTGGTTATCCAGAAGCAGGCAGAATGACTCCATGTGCAGAGCTGAATGTTATATGAACAGCAGTTGTTGCATTGGTATATCTGAATGTACACCATCTATCATCTCATTTATACTATCAACTCTCAGAATGACTATATACAGCTCTGGTTTGAAGAATTACTAGTTAAAAATTAATAAAGCTTTCTTTCATTGAGGACTAAAAGTAAAGTACGTCCAGTCATTTGTTTCCTACTTAGATATGCACTTATGGGTCATGATGTGTGTGACCTTTCTTTACAAAGCTTACACTAACAATGCTCTGTTAGTAATTAGCTGCACAAATTACCCCTCAGTTCTAAAACTTATGGTTCAGATGATTTTATTGCCTTTATCTGAATCTGTACAACTATCATATATGGGAGGAAAACTGGGATCTTAAGTCAATAGTTATTTTCAATATTTAGTGGAAACTCATACTTAACCATAAATCAAAAAGTTAATCTACACAGTTTCAGAGTGATTTTAGAATCCTGTGTTCTGACCCAGTCATTCTTGGAAGGAATGCAGTGAATAACTTCTGCATAACTTAGAAGTTACAACCTTTCCAGCTTAAAAAAAAAAAAAAAAAGAATAGTTCCATTTACCAAATTTCTGAATTCACTAGCTTCTAAAACTGTTGTTCAGCGAAGATCTGAAACCGAGGCCACTACCAGGGACCATGTAACCCAGCCCAAGAAAATCATTCAAAGTGTCTCAGAATTCTTTCCAACTTAAGGAAACAAGAGATTTCACTAATTCTGAAAGTGAGTGTGGAAAATGCCTAGTATACCTGCTTACCCAGAACAGTCCCCCAGTTAACTAGGGAGGCTTTTGTCTGTGCATAAATGATGGCTATTTTCCTAAGCAACATCATTACCACCTATTCCTTGCCACATGGTTACACTGAAAACTGAAGAGTAAGTACATTTTTCACTTACTGAGCACAAATATAGCTACCAACGTCATCTGGAAAAGGTATTTCAAGCTCTGAGAGTAGAAAAACTAAGGCTCTGAAGGTTTAAGAGTATTCAAAATTAAAATATTAAATCTTTCACAAATATTTCCCTCCTTACACAAAGATACTAAATTTACATTTCAATGTTCTACTTATATATGCATTTTTAAATCAGATACTTCTCATTTACATTTAGGAGTAAGTGGCAACTGTTTAAAGTCAAGGGTAAGGGTAAAGGATGAGCTATAATAGGTATTTAGATATTCAAGATTTAAGTAAAAAATCAGTAAAGGAAAGGGTACCAGGGAATGCTTTGGGGATGTGGATTTTTTTATATAATATTGCAAATTTCATGATTATTTGTGAACTGTCTCCTATACATCCTTTTTATCAACAGAATACATACTAACTTTATACATTTATATAGCACATTTACTTTTCCTTCAGAGATCTGAATACTATTCAGCATTTCGTAGCACACTACTACTTACATTCTACTATCAGTTTAGTCATCCCATTCACTTCGCTATCAGGTTGTCACCTTCCTCAGGAATCTCTTGATGAGTGGTCCCTTTTAAAATGAACCTGGACTGGTTCCCTCCCATGTGGCCCACATGCAGGCCATGGAAAGCACAGTGTGTGCTCTTTGTTCACTGGAAAGTCACTCATTCCCAATGATCTGTTTTCTCCTAGTGAACTGCTACAAGGTTTGTGGACTAGCATTCACTTGAAATCCATGCATATGAGGGATTCTTCCAAAATTTTTAGAAAATGCATGCTGCAAAATCCTAATCATGGATTTCAAAATATTTTTGTTCTAATCTTTGAACTCCATTTTACACAAACCTTTGATATCCATAAAAAGGATAGCAAAATCTAATGTAAAAATATATAACTTCATGGTTCTCAAATTCTGTATGATGATGACCCAGAAATAGAAATCAAGGCATAGTGAGTAGTATGGGATATTTTAGACTTCCAAGGGAAATAAATCAGTACTTGACATATGTGGACATGCATAACTACCAACTCTAGGTTCAGTTTTCTCATAATATTAAGCTGCATTGGGTTTTTTTGATATCATATCTTTTTATCACAGTAATTGCTGTGATAGCAGCAAACAGCAAAATTCAATTTGTGTCAGCAAATGAGAGTTGCAGTGTTCATATAATTACAATATTTGAGAAGTTGTGCAGTAGCCAGTATGGAACACTCATCTTGTTAATAACTGTGGCTGTGGAAGAATGGAATAAAAAATGTTGTCAATTTATGTGTATTTTAAATGTTGTCAATTTATGTGTATTTTTTTCAATCAGCTTACTAAATGCATATTAAATAGTTTGGAACTAATTAATTAATAAAATTAGTAGGAGGTACTTCTTTCTGTTTAGGGGCACTGTGGAAAAAAATCACTGAAACACTGATGGAACTGTGAACTGAGAAAATTTATGGATCTTATACACAGAAAAATATATAGATCATGGTAAGCTTATTTTTAAGAGACAGCCTAAGCAATAGAAAAACATTAATGGTAAAACTAATATTTGTATATTGAGTGCTTATTATTTAAGATACTTTATTTAAAGTTTTACATGAATTATTGCATTTATTTATCATAACAATATTTTTATTTTAATCTTAATTGAGATCTAGAGTAATCAATGCCTATATTAATATATTTACAAGGCTACCTGGCATATTAGTCTAAATACTTAACTATAGTACAACTCTAAATTCGACAAATATGATAAAATGTGAACAATAAAGTGTCCTCATTTGATGTCTAAAATGGTGCTAAAAAGTACTAATAGAAAACTGACTGAAATCCATGACCAAATAATTCATGGAAAAAATAATGCATAAAAAATCAATACAAAAAACCCTAGTCTTAATGGTAACACAAAAATTTGAACTAGAACTATAGTAAATTCAGCATCGGCTTCTTAGCACCATAACAGTAGCAACCATACATTTTCACTTCTGTTTGTTATTTCATTTCTGTTTGTTATATCAGGCATCAGTATGTACTCTTCCAAAATAATGATCAGGTTCAAAATTTATTTTCTCTCTAAATAATTCTTGAGTGAGTATGGATGTCTACTTGAGTTGGCTTTTTTGTACAGTAGAGAATAAACAAACATAACTCTGTCCCTGATGGAGATTAATGTCTATGGATTCCAGCAGTGCTGAGATTCTCTGAATAGGCGTTTTCATTATAGCAATTGGTGCTAGTGTAACTCTATACAGTCTTCAGTATGTGACAAAATTTTCAAGATGGGCCAATCAACTAATTTTCCTTTTAGGAATCTTTCCTAAACAAATAATCAGAACAACAGTAAAAGATGATTTTAGGGATTTTTATCACAATATGATTTGCTACAGCAAAATTGAAAGCAGCTGTTGGGTCAGAAATGTGTTAGATCATTCCTTGCCCATCATAAATATCATTACCTACACTCCTATAACAAAAAAATGAGTTATTTTCTGCAAGGATTTGTTTGCAAAGTAAAGTATTAGTTTGTGGTATTGTGCTTTCTTATACTCTCTGCATCTGGTCTTCATCTTGCTATTTTTCTTTGGATAACTCAGAGCAAGTCCATAAGAGATATGATAATTCTGTTCTCACACTATTCTGGCCATATTGAAGACAGCCCTTTTGTACTTCTTAAAAAAAGAAAAGATCTAGTGGAATGAACTAGGGGAGGGAAGAGACCTAGCCAGGCCTGTTTAAATTCTTTTGGGCTCCCGTTGGCACATTGATTCCCCCGTGGTATGCAGAAGAAATGAGAGTCTCATGGCCTACTATCATACAAGATAGATCAGTGAATTTCTGTATGGGGTACTCTTTCCAAGAATTGTGGATGAAAGTTAGAGTAATATTCTCAGGTTTTACAACTGGCTTTATTAAAAAGGGTTTCTAGTGTCTATGATCTGCTGTAGTAAATTAGGAATTCTTGTTTCTATGGTCTTCATTGAGGGAGAAGAGGGAACAGGACAAGATTAGAAATAGGCTTTGCTTCTGAGTCTACCCATAATGTGCTTCAGTTCAAAGTACTCAGCACAGCACACTGAAGTGCCTCCTATGGGGTATTGTTTTCAAAGCTACAGCACAATAGTTTGGGGAAGATAAGTGCAATATCAGAATGGACATAATGGAGTTCTTGAGTAGTTCAATCAGAAGAATCCCTGAGCAAGACAAGATCATAGCCCACCAGGCTGAAAATGACAAATCTCCTACTTAAGTCAATTGTGCTGGTAGTAACACATCCTACATAGAAGAGGTATGAGGAGAATGAATAACACCAGGAGCTTTTGTGTCATGAGTCCTAGTGGAACTATTAGAGAAAGACACATTTCAAGAATGCCCTAGGCACAGCTTCAGACAGTGAGCTAAGGAAACAGCAGCAAGTCCTCAGGTCAGTCAATTTAACAAAAGAGTGGAGTAAGTAAAAAATAAATCAGGTTCAACACAAAACAATTGTAGGCCTGGATAAAAGGCACCCTCTCAGGTATTTGTTACTTGCAAAATAGAGCATCTCACATAAGCCTCTCCGTTTGAAACTGAATGAACTCATGCATTGTCATTTCCAAACTGCAACACAACACTGAAAATACTCTTCCTTTTATTCAAACTAAATTACTAAAACACCTGATAAAAAATTATGAGAACTGTGTCAGAAGAAAAAAGGATATAATGCTATTCATTGTAGAGAGGGTTTCAGGAATATCTTACACAAATTTAGCTAGATGTGGAGAATAAAGAGACAAAATGCTTACTAAAAGGAATTGCTCTCCCATACATCTATCCACAAATAGGTTGGGGTTTTATTTCAGAGGAGAAAAAAATCCCTGAGGCCATGAGTGACCAGAAATCAGTACTCAAGATAAGGAAACCAGATACTGTCATACAGTTGTAGTAGAGTAGAATATGAAACAGAGGAATAATTTTCAATCTTGAATGATAGATTTCATCTAGAATAATGGGATTCCTTTGAAGGTAAAAATCTTACTTAGGAATTGTGAGTCCATTTATCTGAAGCATTTTTTTCTGTATGTTATGGTGGCTTAAAATAATTTTTCTTCTCTTTTTTTCTAATCAGAACTTCCTAAAAATAATTTTTATTACTGAAAAGAAAATATTTCTACCACATATAATTCATTAAAACTCTTCTCTGTGGCTGCCTTCCACCCAGAATTGTTTTTTCTGGCCATTTCTTTTTTGCTTTTATTGTTTAATGTGTTCATTTAAAATTTTATTTGTTTATTTATTTTCAAAAGCAAAGCAACAGAGAAAGAAGGAGAGAGAGACAGAGATCTCCCATCTACTGCTTAGGTCCCCAAATCCCCCAGATCCTGTGTCAGTTCAGGTTGGGTCTGACTGAAGCCAGGAGCCAGAAATTCCATCTGAGTCTCCCACAGAAGTGGAAGAACCCGTGCACTTGGGCCATCACCTGTTGCTTTCTAGGGACGTTAGCAGGAGGCTGGATCTGAAGCAAAGATGAAACTCAATCCCAGCCATTTCAATAACAACTATGGGGATTTCAAGTGGTGGCTTAAACTATGCCACAAAACCTGCCCTTCTTTTTAAATATTTCAATGTACTTATTTCTTGTATATACCTCCCTGACTCTTATTTCCCTTGCTTCTGGTACTTTTCTAAATAGTCTATTTTTAAATTTGTTTCTAAATCTAAATGTTTATAATAAATTTTCTTTACCAAAATTCAACAGAATACCTTAACTGAATGTTCTCTTGAGTATTACATCTGTTTTGAAACAATGACTCTCAATCAGAAGAGTTTTGGAACCACTTTAATTGTAGAAAAATACATTTTGTGTTGCTTTTACACTATTTGATTTTTCTTCAACCTTTTATTTAAACAGAAACCTTTAAGTTTCATGACTAAAACTATTTTGAGAGGAAGTTACAATCAAATGGGATTGGATACAATTTAAATATATTGATTTAAATAGTAAGAACATCTTTCAGAAGAGAAAAAAAACAAACAAACAAAAAAAGCTTTTGCTGAAAACTCTAGCTAGCTCTTAACACTTCCTTCTTTTGTTCTGAAAAAAATCATGTCTTTATTTAGTAGAATCTATTTTTTTTTTATTTTCAACAAGTGAGAATGTTAGTGTATTCTTAGGAAATTAAACAAAAATATTTCCTTAGGTTTCATGGTTTTAAACATTAGCAGAGGTGGAGATTAAAGAATTACCTGTTAGATATACACTGGATGCTCTGATAATTAAAATAAAGTTTGAAAAATTACCTAACTTCTGTATTTATGGCTATTAATGACCTGGGTAAAAAATTAAGGGAAAATATTGGAACCCATTACTATTACTGAGAAAATGATATGTTCCTTCCTTAGGCCTTCGCATGATCATAAAACATATTTTCTCAAAATTATTTTCTTTGTAGGTACTTGAGTGGTTGACTATGAGACTTCTTCATGACTTATATGAATTATGTCCCTAAAGTTAATAAATTATATCAGGAACTGTGCAATAGCATTAGACTAGCCAACAAATATCTGTTTAACGTGTGTGGACTCAAAAATGATACTTGTGCTGTTGTGCTTTGACAGTATAGATAGAAAAAATCTCAAAAGCAAGATTCCCCCATTTTCCATGGTGTTCTTTCTCTTCTCAAGCACAGGGAGAGACATTCTCTGACGTTCTGGTATTTGACTAAAGTCTGGATCCACAAAAGAGGAACATAATTGTTTTCAAGTCTTCCTGCTAAAATGGCATTGACTAAGGAAGATTAAATACATTGACAGGAAAAGATGGAGAATCATATACCATACCTAGAACCCAGAGGAACTTTGTCCTGAGCCATTTTGTGTTCTCTGGGTTTATTCGTTTCCTCTAAAAATCATCTGCCACCCTTCTATAATTGCCTGCTCCTCTGCACACTGTCCCTGTCCCCTGTGAAGAGGGTGTTTAAGCTTCACCTATCTAGTCCCTTCTTTAAATGTTATACTTTGTATGGTAACATAGAAACATTACTCTGTCTTTTGTTAAGTAAATGTTGGCCATGATCATTTATGATGGCCAAGAAAGGTATCACTCTATTTTCCACCCTTATATACTCATAATGTTATGGAAATAAAAATGCATTTCATAAAGGAATAAATCAGAAAGCAATTACAAGAGTCAATAGAGAAATCATTTTAAACAAAATAAGTTACAAGTGTGGTTACAGTTATTTGAGGAAATAAATGCAGACTCCAAGATGCTGGAAAATCTTTTAGGCAAATTTATGGGTTTGAGGAGTGATGGCACTAATTAATTTATTATAACTAAATTTCAGAATATTTTAAATTTGTGCTTTTTTTTTTATTTTTGTAGATTGTCCCACAGCCTTACCACCACTACATCTCAATGAACTATGCCTCCTGGTACTCATGTCCTTGAGCATTTTCCTCCTTGACAGAATCTGATATGAATCTAAGTAACAAAGAGAAAGAGGAGGAAGTGATGCTCACGGACTTCTGAGGTTGGGTTATAAGAAGCCATGCAATTTTGCATTTATCTGTTAGAAAACACAGGTACTTGCTCTTGAGGGAAGTCACCATTTTACTGGTATTGATTGAGGGATACCAAGAAAGAAGCAGTCAACTGAGCCCAGTAAACCAGTAAACTATGAAAGCTGATAATAAATTATCATTTTAACCCCTAAGTCTATACTTTTGTTGTTACACACGAGAGAACTAGAGTAGTTTTTCTTTGTTAACAATACAGTACCAACACCAAATGCTCTCATCAACTAAGGATAGGCATGCATGGAGAAAGGAAAATATTTTCCTTTTTTCTTTTTGGCTATGCAAAAAAAAAAAAAAGGAAAAGTAAATGGTCAATAGGTGACTATTTAATTGCTGACTACACAGTTAAAAGGATGAAATTTTATGGAAGCAATGTTGACAAACTGATCTTTAAAACTTAAAAAGTCTATTTTGGAAATTAATCTTCTTGATTTATAAACAGTACTTCCAAAATTCTATAGAAACAAGCTGCAGAATCATAACAAAGGTATAATATTATTATGTTCTATGATACTCTCTGTGTCAATGACAGGCCATAGATAACTATCCACATATATTTGTTTACGTATGCAAATACACATCTTAATGTAGTCATTCTTCAGCACAAACATAATCCTGCACCCTAGAGAGTCTTTAATGTAGTTCATAAAATTGGACTCAGAAGATTCAATTTAGTGCAACTTCTTTTTTTGCAGGAGGTGAGGGGGGGCTCTGGCTTTATCTGAAAAATGTTGCAATATTGCATGTTGTATTAGAACATAAAATTATTAAAAAAAGAACATAAAATTAAATTCAGCTATCTCAGAGGGCAAGTTCAGATTTAATAAAAACAAATGTGGCTGTTCATTCATTCAGAGAAACACATACTTATTTTCCTACATATGCATCAATAACAAAAATACTAATCTAATTACAATATTTTAAAAATTAATTGTCATTGCACTTGCAATAAAATAAACAGCACTGCTGCAAGGGCTATGAGGAGTCACTTATTAAAGAAAATACCTTTTGATGATTAACAAAGACAGATTTTTTTGAGATGTGAATATGCTCACTGGTGTCCCCTGAATGGAGATTTTTTTAGAAAAGGGGATTTCAATGAATTCAGCAAAATGTGAGCCAATGTAACTAGAGTTCTATGACTTATTCTCTCTTTCGATTTCTGGTATTGCAGAGGTGAAGCCTGGGGGTTAGAAAAGAATGAATGTTGGAACTGAAAATTGACCACCATTAAAAATAAGAGTGGGTATAGAGAGGGAGAAGATATTCAGTTTGGCACACACTAACTGATCATAAAGATAGGTGTAAGTGTCGAACAGATCACATAAATAACACCAGTGTCTGGTGATAATAATTGATAGAATTAAAAAGGAGAGAAAGGTCCAACATGGGACGCAGGATACACAGCAGACTCATAGAATGACAAATGCTCTAAACAGCACTCTGGCCTTAGAATCGGCCCTTAAAGCATTTGGATCTGCCTAAAAAACCCTTGATAGTATTTCAGGCATGGAAAGCCAAGACACTGTGGCAAACAATGACCTAAATGAAAGATCTCTGTGAGTGAGATCCCAGTGGAAAGAAAGGGCCATCAAAGAAGGCGGTACTTTTCTCTGAATGGAGAACTTCCACTTCAGTTATGGCCCTGTCTAAAAAAGTTTGGAGTTTGTGAACTCAAGAGGCTTCCATAGTCTTAGCAGCTCATGACAAGAGACTTGGGTGATTACTGGCATCATAAATCAGAGTGTCAGTTGTTAAATCAACAACAGGAGTCACTGTGCACTTATTCTCCATGTAGGATCTCTGTCCTTAATGTGTTGTACTATGTGAATTATCGGTATAACTAGTACTCAAACAGTACTTAATACTTTGTGTGTCTGTGTGGGTGCAAACTGTTGAAATCTTTTCTTAGTATATACTAAGTTGATCTTCTGTATATAAAGATGATTGAAAATGAATCTTGATGTGAATGGAATGGGAGAGGGAGCAGGAGATGGGAGGGTTACAGGTGGCAGGAAGGTTGGGGTTGGGGGAAGCCACTGTAATCCAAAAGCTGTGCTTTTGAAATTTATGTTTATCAAATAAAAGTTAAAAAACATAAAAAAAGGTTATTGCCTAAATCAGCACTGGAGTCTTTAGCTTATTTGGGGGGAGGTTTATCTACACCTTCTTGAACTAGTAGTTTTACTTATGCTTGGCACCGTGGCTTATCAGGACAAGAATAAGAAGAGAGTTTCCTGCCAACTGGGAGCTTGAAATAAAGTCTGTTTGGATATCAAACTGGAACAATTTTGAGTATGAAGTGGGCACTCCTATTAATAATTAATTAATTAACAATTTTGCTAAAACAGGGAGTAAATTATCGCTGTCCAAGTCATGCTGGGATAAATGATCACCCCACATAGAAAAAATGCTATTAGCCATGGGCAGGATCTCTCTGTGTATAGTAATGTGGAATTAGATGAGAATATAGGAAGGATCAAATCCTTTGTTTGCAGCCTCATAGTTCACTAGTGACAAAATAAACTCAGATTTCCTAGGGCTTTCTCCAAAGAAGAACAACTATTATTTTTCTGGGACTTACCATTAGAGACTTGAGGTGTCTTCAAAAAGTTCATGAAAAATGTGCACTATGGAAAAACTATGCAAGGATTTCAAAGTTTTTTTGCATCAAAATGAATTTATTTTTTATTCAATTTTTCCACAGACTTTTTTTTTTTGACAGGTGGAGTGGACAGTGAGAGAGAGAGAGAGACAGAGAGAAAGGACTTCCTTTGCCGTTGGTTCACCCCCCAACGGCCTCTTTGGCTGGCGTGCTGAGCTGATCCGAAGCCAGGAGCCAGGCTTCCTCCCGGTCTCCCATGCGGGTGCAGGGCCCAAGCACTTGGGCCATCCTCCACTGCCTTCCCAGGCCACAGCAGAGAGCTGGACTGGAAGAGGGGCAACCGGGATAGAATCCGGTGCCCCTACCGGGACTAGAACCCGGTGTGACAGTGCCACAGGCGGAGGATTAGCCTATTGAGCTGAGGTGCCGGCCCACAGACTTTTTGATGTACCCTCATTTATTTTTTTTTGTGGATGTACATTACAAAATATCCAATGAAAATATAATTTGTTTAGTGCTTCATGTTAATCCAACACAACCAAATAACTCTACTGGCATAAATCTACCATATTAGCAGTCAATTTCCTTAGGAAAAAGTAAGTATGATTCTAAGGAAAATAAATCATAATGTGGTATTTTGTGGAGAGAAGAGCCATTCAAAACAAAACATCATTTTACATGCATGAAGAGGCATTACAGTTGCAGCAGGGCAGAGACCATTACCTGAAGAAACATTTCTCATCTCATACAACTCATCAGCTATCATAGAAAAGCTGCCTTCTAAACCCAAAAAGTAACATTTTTGTAGTGTTCTTTTTGATAGCTGTTTACATTGGTTTTCTTGTCCTTGTCTAATATTTCTTTTCCAATTCATAGAGTATAACAGATATCAGCTAGAGATAATGGGATTTTGTAAGAATATGCACAAAATGTGAAATAAAGAAATTTAAAACAGTTGGAAACTACTTCCCCACCTGTACTGGTGGGTTTATTATGATGTTCTCATTACTCCTTTAGCTTTTTTTTAAAGTGCAAGAGTGCACTGTAGGGATATCTGCAGATACAGAAATCTACCAACAACAGATCCTGGCGAGGATGTGGGGAAAAAGGGACACTAACCCACTGTTGGTGGGAATGCAAACTGGTTAAACCACTATGGAAGTCAGTCTGGAGATTCCTCAGAAACCTGAATATAACCCTACCATATAACCCAGCCATCCCACTCCTTGGAATTTACCCAAAGGAAATTAAATTGGCAAATAAAAGAGCCGTATGCACCTCAGTGTTTATTGCAGCTCAATTCACAATAGCTAAGACCAGGAATCAACCTAAATGCCCATCAACAGAAGACTGGATAAAGAAACTATGGGATATGTACTCTATAAAATACTATACAGCAGTCAAAAACAATGAAATCCGGTCATTTGCAAAAAGATGGAGGAATCTGGAAAACATCATGCTAAGTGAAATAAGCCAGTCCCAAAGGGACAAATATCATATGTTCTCCCTGATCAGTGACAACTAACCAAACACCAAAGGGGAAACCTGTTGAAGTGAAATGGACACTATGAGAAGCAGTGACTTGATCAGCCCTTGTCCTGACTGTTGATGTACAATGTAATACTTTATCCCTTTTAGTATTTTTTTGTTCTACTTAACACTATTGGTTGAACTCTGTAATTAACACACAATTATTCTCAGGTGTTTAAATTTAACTGAAAAGTGATCCCTGTTAAATAAAAGAGTGGGAATAAGAGAGGGAGGAGATATACAATTTGGGACATGCTCAATTGGACTTGCCCCAAATGGTAAAGTTAGAAATGTGCCAGGGCATTCCAATACAATCCCATCAAGGTGGCATGTACCAATGCCATCTCACTAGTCCAAGTGATCAATTTCAGTTCACAATTGATCATAATGAAAGGTCTAAGAGTCAAAGGGATCACACAAACAAGACTAGTGTCTGCTAATACTAACTGATAGAATTAAAAAGTGAGAGAACAATCAAACATGGGAAGTGGGATACACAGCAGACTCAGAATGGCAGATGTCCTAAACAGCACTCTGGCATCAGAAGGCATTTGGATAAGGCTGAAGAGCCGATGAGAGTATTTTAATCATGGAAAGCCAAGACCCTATGGCAAAAAAAAGGGGGGGACCTAAATGAAAGATCTCTGCAAGTGAGATCCCAGTAGAAAGAACGGGCCATCAAAGAAGGAGGTACCTTTCTCTGAAGGGAGAACTTCCACTTTGACTGTGACCTTGTCTAAATAAGATTGGAGTCGGCGAACTCAAAAAGCTTCCACTGGCAACTCATGACAAGAGCCTAGGGAGATTACTGATGCCATAAACAAGAGTGTCAATTTGTTAAGTCAACAACAGGAGTCACTGTGCACTTACTCCTCATGTAGGATCTTTGTCCTTAATGTGTTGTTCAATGTGAATGAATGCTATAACTAGTACTGAAATAGTATTTTACACTTTGTGTTTCTTTGTGGGTGCAAACTGTTGAAATCTTTACTTAATATATACTAAATTGATCTTCTGTATATAAAGATAATTGTAAATGAATCTTGATGCGAAATGAATGGGAGAGGGAGCGAGTAATGGGAGGGTTGTGGGTGGGAGGGACGTTATGGGGGGGAAATTCCATTGTAATCCATAAGCTGTACTTTGGAAATTTACATTCATTAGATAAAGGTTAAAAAAGAAAAAAAAAAGCTATTATTCAAATAGTTATGTTTCTGTTTCTTTAAGAGTGAAAGGATAAGAAAGGTCCAGGAAAGTTCCAAACGTGGGTCTTACAGACGTGTTCTATCTGAGGAGTCTTGGACAGCATAAGTTCTTCATTGTATTTGTAACAATGAATGTTGGATATGGTGAATCAAAAAAGTGTCTGTAACCTAGAGTTTTTACTGAGGTTCCATCATGTAGACATGGTTGACAGATCATGTGACTACCCTTAGTCCCCAACTACTCCAGAAGTCAAGTTTTTATCAGCTATCTAACATTGTTAGACCCAAGGCACCCAGGTAAAGAAACACACTTTTATGAGGCAGGACATCCAAGGGATTATAGATTATGTTATGGAGCTAAGGGTAAAAACCAGACTTAAGGAAGTACAAGACTGAATCATTTATCTCACACTTCTATAAGAAAATTCTGACATCCTGCCTCTCGGCTCTGCATTGGTAGAGCTGTGCTATGTCCCTTCCCTCCAATCGTCTATATAGGCATTTAATGTTTCTGCTGCTGTCTTTGACTTTTGGTGTGCCTACAGACTGACAAATTTGTTTATGAACTACAGTGCTAATTTAAAGAAAGAATCAAAAACAAAAACAGTTCAACAGTTTTGCTACAAACCTCGTGTTTTTCAAACTGCTTTAAATCATATCAAAGTGTTATACTCCTGTGGAACTTTGGTCTTCCTACTTTTACTCGTTGAATATTATAGGTGGTGGTGAATTAAATCTGTGATTATGGAGTAGATTAAAATTATGTCTTAGCAAAAATCAATAAAAAGAAAAAAAGGGAGGGAAAGAAGGGATATTGGGGAAGGAGAGGAGGAGGGAGGGAACTATTGTTATCTTCTTAGACTTGTGCAGATAGAAGAACTGAAATCTGTTCTCTTTATATTAATAAAATAAAAAGAATTATTTATTACTGTAATTTATATTACTATAATTTTAATGATGTGTGACTATTTTATATGAGGTTGAACATCTTTTCATCTGATTATTGTCACAGCCCTTATCTATATTCCTGCTGAACAGGAATTTCTATTTGTTGAACCCTTTGTTTAGTGGAGCATTAATTCTTTGAGCACAATATAAATTAAAATATGTTATCTGAAAACTAATAAATAAAATATTAAGTTAAAAATGAATTAGTCTAGTTTATCACCACAATGGTTATAGCCATATTCTTTGACTTCCAAATAATATTACCAACCCATAGTCCAGTTGTTCTTAGATGAAAATGCAGCCCTCTTCCAGTCAGGTGTGATCAAGAGCAATGGATCATTGGTATTTAAACAATGTAGTCCTTTTAAATAATTGTCTTAATTACTATCATTTTCATCAGACTTATGCTTGTCATGGAATACCTGAAGGTTGCTGATGCCAGGTATGAAGGTCCCAGTGTGATCAACACCTAAATTTAAGAATAATAATAAAGAATAGTTTGAGTTCTAAAGGGCACTTGGAAAACCATATCCTTTTGCTCACACTACTGACTACTTTGCTTTGAAACTTACATAAGCATTAATTATAAACTTTGATGTTGATATTCAAAATTATTCCAGTTCAGGAACAACACTTCTTTTCTATGCAGCAGATACACTATCATTTACTTATTTTGGGTAATGAAAGGAATAGAAGAGATTATATCCTATCATGAAATGTCTGAAGTAATTTTCACTTTATTTTGTGTTCTGGACTCAATTGTGCCCCCAAAATTTATGTGTTGAAATGTTAACTCTCTGTGTGGCTAGGAAGATAGGAACAATGAGGTAATAAATGTTGTGAAGTCATATATAAGTCTCAGATCTGTTAGAACTGTTAAGAGTGTGAGACGCCAGAGTATACCCTTTTCCTGCTGTATGAGGACAGATCAGTAGGGTGGCTTTCTGCAAGCCAACTATGTCAGCATTTCAATTTTCTCTACCACTGTGAGAAAATACAGTTTTGCTGTTAAAGCCACTCAGTCTATCATATTTTGTTATAGCAGCCTAAACAAACTAATATACCTAGAGTTATGATAAAAGGAATAATTGAATAAATAAATAAATTAGAAAGTTCATTGAATATGAATTTGAATAAACGAATAAATGTAAAAGAGATTTAGTGTAAGAATAAGGATTTGAGTGCATAGTACTCTCAGCAAAGTCATTTCCACTCTTACATATAAACTCTAAATTTGTCAGTGAAGTGCCTAGGAATTTAATGAATCTTTGACCTATTTTAGGGATATGGAATTTTGGTAATTTTCTGTCAAAATGTAATAAAATACTTTTGTGAAACAATTGGGATTTTGCATTGAGGTTGAAGTCATCTGAAGATCAGGAGTCAGTGATGCGGCAGAAAGCATTAGTGAGTGAGAACAATTCACATGTGACGATCTCACATTCTGAATTCAAGAGACTTGGCAACTCTATGAAAATGTCTATGCATGAACTTTCTTTAATGACCATATATTTTACTGCCAGATAAATTAATTTTAAATTGCATTTCAATGGGACATTAGTGATAACAGTTAAACAAATCTGAAATCCTAATGGATATATATCACAGACTCCTTTTTCATATTTAAAGGTAACATCAAATTTATATCACATTGTTCAGGAATCCTCTTATTTATTTTCTGTATTTTATGGGTACTGTGATGCCTCATAAAATTTCATATTATCTAGGATCTCCTGCTAGGAAAATAATACATTGGTTAAGTTAATTTGCATTTATCTTTTGCATATACTCAACTTTGTATTTTTGTGTCACTGTATATATTTTCATCTGTTTTACAAAACCTTCTCACTGACAGGAGTGAATTCAAGTAGAGAAGTCAGATCACGACCTGATATTTCAGTATGATTTGCATAGTCACAGAAAAAGGAAGTGGTTTGGGGATTATTTTAGAGGTGTCTAGGCAAGTGTTCTGTTGTAGGAAACATGCCCACAGAGTAAATCACCATAGTTACTTGAAAGCACATATATGTCCTACCACTACCTTTGGTTTTCTTGACCAAAAATGATCTTAGAGAGGCATGAGATCACTGTGCTGTTGGTAAGAAAGTTAAATAAGCTGATTTGTTCCTTCCATTTTTTGGAGACTGCAAGATTTATGAGGGCAGGGCATTAGTCTCCACCGCTTTACCCCCAGAGCCTATGTTTACTAAATATTGCAGTTATTCGAGAAATATGTGTTATATCATTGACTGGAAGAAAACAAAATGGCATTCCTATTGCTCTGTAAAGGAAAAGGAAGGGATACAAACTACATTGTTGTGACATCCTCTTCTCTAAATCAGCTCCATTGTCCTTGGAAAGGTCCTGTGATAAAACTCAGAAATTAGCTGGCCACACATGACAGTTTACCACACACTCTTGACATCAGAAAAAGAAGGAACATCTTTTCTGTGGTTTTCTACATCTGCCTACAAATTAGGAAAAAGCCAAGGGGGTAGAGCACCCTAATCAAACAAATTTTGGTCACTTGCAACTGCTCATGATGGAACAAGATCCTGTAGGCATGGCAGTGTACGAATAGAAATGGGCTTTATACTCTGCTTGGAGGATGAGGCACTTCCAGTTCTAGAAACACCATGACACTCTTGGCAGAATTTTCTCTGGAGTTACCCATTATGCCAAAAGAGAGAGCAGAAAAGGAAATTTATTTTATTTGACATTGAACATTAACTTTACCAACTTATCCAGTACAGGAGATTAGTAGAACCAGAAAAATAACTTTCAGCTTGCTTCTGTAGGAAACTGTACAAGCAGAAGGTTATTACATGGATTTGGGGTAGTTGAAAATTCATGATGATGTAGGAATTATAGATGGTATCTCAAGTTAAACTTGTTATATCAATGATTACTTCACTTTATGGTAAAGTGTTTATGTAGGTGGGGCTTAGGATACAAACTAAGCAGAAGAGAAAAAAATAAAGCAAGAAAGGGTTCCAAGATGGCAGAATAGGGAGGGAGCTTACTGACAGACCAGGAGAAGATAGTTTAATAAAAGTGGAGATAGTGTAGTCTCAGGGAAGAGTTAGGGAAAAAACAGCAGAGGAAGCTCTTCCATAATTGGAGGTACATGGTGAATCTACGTGGAGGGCACGAGCATCCATGGCTTGGGACCACAACTGCCAAGAGTCTCCGCTCCAGAACTGGAAAGAGAGGTGAGATGAAACTGCAGTAGCCCAGGCTACACAGGCAGAAAAGTGGCAAGAAGAGCCTGGAGGGAACGAGGCTTGAAGCCCCATGGGGGAAAGTACACCAGCATAACTAGAGGAAAGAAAAAATAAAAGGGAAGGCATGGACACAATTCTCTCTCTCCAATCATCTTACAAAGGCATACGAGCCAACAGAACAGACACCATTTTGGACATACGTAATAGATGCACCAGCTCAGGGCTGAACCTGGCAATCAGCAGAGCACAAAAACCTGACTCTGGTGGGGAGTAATAACAGGAGACTGAGACCTAGTGAATCTGTGAAGCTTATAAACTGGGGCTGTGGAAAAAAAAATGAAGGTGTTGTGGGAGAACTCATGGTGTGGCTGAGAAGTGAGTAATCTCTGTGGGAGACACCACAACCTCAGGTGGCACTGGCTACCCGGTGAGAGACATTGCAGAATCTGAGCTTACACTTGGACTGCACAGATCATTGGTGTGGCCCTTGGGACAAAGCAGATGAATATTATGCCCACTGTGGATAGTGCTCAGGCGCTGATCACCATCAAGGAGAAGACCTCAGCTGAGCGGAATTACTTCTGTTCTGAATAAAGAGAGAGAGAGAGAGAGAGAGAGAGAGAGAGAGAGAGAGAGAGAGAAAAGATTTACCACGCCAAACCTGGGTGTGTCACATTAGGCACACCATTAACCCTGAAGAACTGAACAAGCTCTTTGGCCACACCCACCACAAACCTCTAGAGAGTCACTGAAAGCAGACAGTCCACTTATCTACAGAGTCATAGTACAAGAAGAAAAGCCACCACAGCAGGAAAAAAAAAAAAAAGAAGAAACCAGCAAGTATCTCCACAAATGCCAAACAACAAACGCAATTCCTGAGGAAATAAGAACAAAGAAGACAACATGATGCTCCAAAAAGACCATGACACTTCAATACAAGGTTATGAAGACAAGATAGAAGAAATGCAAGCAATGGAACTCAAAAAATTACAAGAAGAATATTTAGAAGAATATATTCTTATCTTGCTGGCAGCCAAAATATGGTTGTTGAATTGTACTGATTCATAACCACACGCACAAACACACACAACCCATATATGTTACTCTATTAAAGAATATGTGTATATAGCCTATATGAATGCATATAAGTTCTTGAGATAATTGAAGGAATCTAATCACTTCATTCTACTGGCGATTATTTTTTAAGTTAATTTCGCTTATTCATCTTATCTCTTCTATGCCCCAGAACAAATCTTTTTCTGTAACTTTCAATAGGGTCTGTTGTCATTGGCAATTTCATTTTACTTATATCTATCCAGGCTGATAGAAATGCAGGATTTGTTTACACACACATACACACACACATATATTATCTATCTTGTTAGTTTATGTTGCCTTTGTGCCACTGAATACCAATTTCCTTGCTTAGTAATTATAGTTAATCTCAGCTAAATGTTTAGAAACTGAATTCTAGATTCATACCACAGTTTCTTAGTAAATCTTAATAAATTACTAGTAATTATAATCACTGTTACTATACACTAATAGTTTAACTTTTGCCTATCAGTGAAACCAAAGGTCGTTAGGTGGTTTGCTTAAGTGGTTTTCTCTTCTAGTACTTATTAAAATACATCAAGTTAAAGTACGCATGTTATTTGGTGTCATATTTTGGATTGTCAATACTTTATGATTTTGGATGGGCAAATTAAGATTAGGAAAGAAGAAGGGACTACAATCAGAGAGACTGTACAAGCACAAGAGTATTCAGGTTGCTACATACCACTGATGCAGTGAGAATACAAGAAAACTGAGAGGATATCAGAATGAGACACTAGGTATCTAGATGCTGCTGAGCTAAGAAATCAAGGCTTTGCTCACTAGGAAAAGAATCAATGCTGGCAAAGTGTAGTCAGATTTGAATATCATCAGGTATTGCTCAACAGGGGCAATGCATTCTGATAAATACATCTTTTTTTTTTTTTTTTTTGACAAGCAGAGTGGACAGTGAGAGAGAGAGACAGAGAGAAAGGTCTTCCTTTGCCGTTGGTTCACCCTCCAATGGCTGCCACAGCTGGCGCGCTGCAGCCGGCACATCGTGCTGATCCGAAGGCAGGAGCCAGGTGCTTCTCCTGGTCTCCCATGCAGGTGCAGGGTCCAAGCACTTGGGCCATCCTCCACTGCACTCCTGGGCCATAGCAGAGAGCTGGCCTGGAAGAGGGGCAACTGGGACAGAATCCGGTGCCCCGACTGAGACTAGAACCCGGTGTGCTGGTGCCACTAGGTGGAGGATTATCCTGTTGAGCCACTACGCCGGCCCTGATAAATACATCTTTAGGTGATTTTGTCATACAACATGACAGAGTGTTTTACAAAACCTAGGTGGTAGCCTATATCACACCTAACTTACTTGATATGTCCTATTTCTTCTAGGCTATGAACTTGCACAATAATTTTTTACTGTACTGAATACTGTATATAACTTGAACACTGTAGATAAATTAAAGAATCTATGGGGGCCGGCGCTGTGGCCTGGAATGAAGCACCGGCATCCCATATGGGCGCCAGGTGGAGACCCAGCTGCTCCATTTCCAATCTGGCTCTCTGCTGTGGCCTGGGAAAGCAGTAGAAGATGGCCCAAGTCCTTGGGCCCCTGCACTCACGTGGGAGACCCGAAGGAAGCTCCTGGCTCCTGGCTTTGGATCAGCACAGCTCCAGCCATTGCGGCCATCTGGGGTGTGAACCATCGGATGGAAGACCTCTCTGTCTCTGCTTCTCCTCTCTCTGTGTAAACTCTGACTTTCAAAGAAATAAATATTTAAAAAAAAAGAATCTATGGTGAATGTGTTTCAGCATTAACTTTTTGCCCAAGTGGAAAGATTATACCAAAATAATGATAAAAATAGAGTACAGTAAATACACTAACCAGTAACAGGTATTTGTTGCAGTTACCAAGAATCACACAGTGTAACTGCATTTGTTGTGCAGTTCTACAGAAGTCAGTTCTACAGAAGCACAGGTTTGTTTAAACAAGCACCAAGACAAACACATGAGTTATATGATATGCCACATGTGCTGTTATGATGCCAATGACCTACCTCACTAGGTGAATTTAATGGCTCGGCTTCATGATGATCTTATAGGGTAAGATCATAATGTATATGCAGTCCATCATTAATCAAAATGTCATTATGTGGTGCATGACTATATTTAAAATATCAGTGTTAGAAGTAACTTGTGGTATTTTAGTTCAGGGAAGTGAATTCTGTAACTGATTGAACTGTTGTAGTAGTCAAAGCAACAGATAAGTTTAGATAGTGAAAGAGAAAATAGGCAACAGGAAACAGACTTGAGAACCATTTAGTGGGCAGCCTGACAAAGATTTTTGTGTTTTTGACAGGGGAGATTGGCAGTAATTGATGATATTTACCAAAGTTGGTAATTTAAATAAAAGAGCTTATTTATGGAACTAAGTAAGGGAAAATGATGAGTTTCAAGCCATAGTATACTTATGATACAGGTGAAGAAGAAGAACTGAGGTGAAGATGTTCAGATGATAATTCAGTGTGGTCATATACTAAGGAGACGTACTCTTTAAGATATGGAGAAGCAATTCAAATGACAAATGAAGATAATATTAACAATAGCAATGGCACTGAATGGTAAAAATGGGTTGGGTATAAATGATTTTGAATTTAGAGTCAGTAAGACAATGGCCAAACTTATTTATAATGAGGAAATTCATTGTTCTTATTAAACACAAGAGCCAGTGCCTTTAAAAGTACATCAGTCTACAGGTACAACTTCTAACCTTTAAACAGAAATATAATTAAAATTTAGTTTCTTAGATATACATTTTTTTTTACTATTGTAGGCTATCAAATTTAAATTGTGGGTCAAGGTACATGATATCCATTTTAGCATTTAAAGTACCTAGTACTGTGTATTCAGCCAACACGTTTGTTAAACCAGATTAACATGTCTGTGTTGCAGACTTCATGTTGTCATCCATTGTCTTATCATATGTTTATTTGATCTTTTATGGGTCAGGCATGTGTTTATTGATAACTATACAAAGATAAAATATATTCTCAAACATAGCCTTTGAAATTTTTTATTATAAAAATTGACACTTAAAAAAAATTTGCACATTTAGGTGTTACATTGTGATGCTTTGTTCATGTTAAAATAATTCAGCATAAGATAAAAACAAAGAAATATATATAAATACATATATATATATATGATAACTTATGTAATGGAAATAAGTACAGGATATTTAGTATCACAGAAGAAGTATATAACATACAATCAGGCAATGATTTGTGAATCAAATCTTTTTTTTTTATTTATTTTTTTATTTTTTTTAAACATTTTTTTTTTGACAGGCAGAGTGGACAGTGAGAGAGAGAGAGACAGAGAGAAAGGTCTTCCTTTTGCCGTTGGTTCACCCTCCAATGGCCGCCGCGGTAGCGCGCTGCGGCCAGCGCACCGCGCTGTTCCGATGGCAGGAGCCAGGTGCTTCTCCTGGTCTCCCATGGGGTGCAGGACCCAAGCACTTGGGCCATCCTCCACTGCACTCCCTGGCCACAGCAGAGAGCTGGCCTGGAAGAGGGGCAACCGGGACAGGATCGGTGCCCCGACCGGGACTAGAACCCCGTGTGCCGGCGCCGCAAGGCGGAGGATTAGCCTGTTGAGCCACGGCGCCGGCTTTTGAATCAAATCTTGATGTTGAGAAGGCACTTAGCCAGGCTTGTTGGAGTGTAGACATTACTGGTATCAGAGTTATTTTGTACGAGGAGGGCACAGGGTTCTGAGAGATCATAGTACTCTGTGAAAAACCCTGAAAACTAAGTAAGAAGATGAGGTGGGGTAGGAGACTAATAAAGAACAGTGAAGATTGGGGCTGGCACCGTTGTGGAGTAGGCTAAGCCTCCGCCTGCTGCACTAGCATCCTGAATGCCCCTCTTCAGATCCAGCTCTCTGCTTAATGGCCTGGGAAAGCAGTGGGAGATGGCCCAAGTGCTTGAGCCCATGCACCCACATGAGAGACCCAGGAGAAGCTCCTGACTCTGGGTTGGCCCAGCTCCAGCCATTGCAGCCATTTTGGAAGTGAACCAGAGGATGGAAAAATCTTTCTCTTTGTCTTTCCATCTCTCTGTCTGTAACTCTGCCTCTCAAATAAATAAATAAATAAATAAAATATTTTTTAAAAAAGCTTAAAATTGAAGACTCAGGTGGGTACAATATATCTTTATGTTATACTTAAAAATCTGAATAAATAGGATATATGTTTGGTACAGTGGGTTAATTCAGTGCTTAAGATACCTGCTTCCCATATAGGAATATCTGATTGGAGTCTTAGCTACCCTGGTTTTGATCCAGCTTCCTGGTCTGGCACACCATGGGAAACAGCAGATGATGACTTGAGTACTTGAGTCTCTGCCATCCATGTGGTAGATCTGGACTGAATTTCTGGCTGCCTTATCCAGCCCTGGATGTTGGGGGTATTTAGGCAGTGACCCAGCAGGTGGAAGATCTCTCTCCATAGTCATTCTGTCTCTATCTCTATTTTTCAAATAAAATGAAAACTTTAAAAAGTTTTAAATCTCTTTAAAAAAGGAGAAATCTAAATAAAAGAAAAATAGGAAGAGGAACAAATTACAAAGATTAGGCTGAAAGCTCAACATCAGACATATTGAGTGGAGATTTTTATTAGGGTAGGCCAACTACTATAATACGTACACATTGCAGTTGCTTAATACAATAAAAGTTCTATTTCATCAATATCACAATACAGTGCTGGGTATCTGTCTAGAATCTATGCTCAAAGCACTTAAGTGCCAGTGCCTCTGTTAGCCTGTATCTCTGCTGTTCTCCAGATCATTGAAATGTTTTCCACGGAGCAGGTGGAAAAGAAAGAGCATGAAAGTAGTTAGGATGTTTAAAGAGTGAGAGGATGTATGTAAGATGTTCTTAGGGGCAGGTCAGAGTCATGTATCACATCAACACACATTCCATTGATGAGAAATCTATTTTACAGTCATATCTTATGTTGAGGGCATTGGGAAAATTAGTCTAGCTAGATTATAAGGACCAAAAGCAAAATGATTTATTGAACAAGTTTCTTGGGAAACAGGCAAGTAGGAATGGCATATAGATGACTAGGTTTGAAATATATTAATATATTTATTAACTGTGAAAATATACAATAGTAGGTTACACTTTAGCATTTAATGGATACATAAAAAGCATGAAAAATAAGCAATATAAATGACTAGAGAAGTAGAAGGAAAATTTGGAGAGAGAATAACAAAGATATAAAGAGGGGAGAAAGTCTCAAGAGGGAAGGAATGGCCATACACATTGCGAACTTCAGAGTAGTTAAATAAGACAGGAGCCATTTACCATAATCAAAAACAGTTATTTTATGAATTCATCATACCACTTAGATACTTGAATGTCATACAGGAAGGGAATTATGATTATATCTTGAGCCATAAATTGTCTTGATTTATGATATCTCAATTTGTTTTAAAATTCAATATTCTATATAATTTAATTTCTGAGATCTCAAATTAGCTTTAATAAAAAACTTTAAATTAACATCTAGAGTTATATTTCTCAGAAATGTTTCATGTATTACATCTATCAAAAATATAAAAAAAAATCAATGAAAGCACTTCTAATTCTACTTAACTTCCATGCTTATAATCTCCCTATTAAATACATTTTCAGTAAGATGGTAGGTCTGTTGTGTTTTCAGAATATATGTAAAATGTATTTGCAAATAAACTTTTTAGATAGATGTGTACATATATATATGTACTTTCTTATGAAAATTTATTTTTAACTTGAAGTGACAAAATAAAATTTTATTTAATTTTATTTTTACTTATTTGAAAGGCAAAAGTCAAAGAGAGATAGAGAGAGCAAGTCAGAGAGATAGCTCATATTTGCAGGCTTACTCCTCAGACGCCTTCAATGCATGGGACTTGGTTGGGCCAAACTTGATATCTGCAAACTCAATCATGTCTCTCAAATGAGTGACAAGAACCTAGAAAATGGAGCCATCACCACTATCTCCTAGGGTCTTCAGTGGCATAAAGCTAGAATCAGGACCTGGAGTTGGGTGTCAAATATTGGTACCCTTATTTGGGACATGAACATCCTAACCAGCAATTTAACTGCTGCTAAACTTCTGCCTCCAAATAAAATTTTTAAAATACCTTATTAAACATTCTCAAAATGATATTTTTAATTATTAAAATTGTTAATGCCATTATTTGGGAATTCTGTGACTTCAAGGAACAGTAAAGGTGAAAGATAAGATATGTTATCTGAGTTTTAATAACATGGTTTTAGATATTAATTAATAAACATCTTGAAAGTTCAGGTACCTATTAGTCAGCATTGATAATGATATTAAGTAATGATTTAAAAGTATTCCTTTGGTTCTTCTTCAAAAATGTCTTTTACATGTACATAATAGTGGTTGGTTTCTCCTGATGACAACTCAGAGGTTGTCACATAGCTCTGAGAATTCCTAAGCCAAAAGGAGCAGAGTTGGGAAACTATTGTTGAGCTACTTTTTTGGCAGGGACTGCATAGGAAGGCAAATGTTGATAGCAAAACAAGTTGGGCTCAGATGTCCAAGTGCTCCTCGTAGGAAAGATTGAGAGAAGAAATTAAGATGTTGCACATCAGTAGGCCCTCATAGGAAAATATAAATAAGTGGTGGCTGGTATAGGCTAGCATGTTAGTACTGAGATGGACCATAGTGCCAGCCCAGGCTTAGAACAATTCTATCTCACAGGCCCAGAAAACAAACCAAAACCAAGTCAGAAACAAACAAGAAACAACTTCAGAGGTTGAAAGCACAGTCAAATGATACAGTGCAACAATGCTTAATATGAAGTAAAATGAGTGAAATCTCCGTTCCTTAACAATTGGTAGCACATACCAGGAAATGGTATCATCCTGAATTCAAATTCTATTCACAGGTGTTCATTCAAAATGTATTAAGTACGTGTTAGCTGTGATGTCTGCTGTGTGGCAGCAGTGTAGAGAAGAAATAATGCATAGTCTCTTCCAGCATGAATCTTTAGTCCTCACAAAAGAGTGATAAGTACAAAAAAATAATGGCAGAGGAAGAATATGTCATCCTAAAGGGACACAGAAATAGAGTTTCTAGATCTGATTGATCAGCCATGAATCATTTCTTGGCAGAGAGACTACCTGAATTAGGTTAGTGATCCACCAACAGTGGGTGCTTAGGGAGATTTTACCCCAGCAACAATAATGCCAACAACCACAGCAAATTAACAAAACAAAGAAAAACAAAAACACAGGCATTGATCCATTAGTGTAAACCAGACATTATTCTATGTGATTTATCTGGATTCTCATTGCATGCATACAATTAGTCTATGATACAGACCTTGTTTTATATATAGGAAATAGATTATCTCTGTTAAGTATCCTGCCCAATACAATAAATCTCTACTTTGGGGCAAGACTATAGGCTCAGGCATTCTAACTCCAAAGCTTGTGATTTTAACTACACTAGACTATAATGAAGTATTTTTGAAAAACAAGAATTTTTGGGAGGCTCCTTAGAGTATCCACACATAAACATACAGAAACACAGAGAAAGAGAGGTTGCCTTCTATTGGTTCACTCCCCAAATGCCTCTGATAGCTAGACTGAGCCAAGCTAAAGACAGGAGCCAGGAAACCCATACTGGCCTCTCACACAGCTGCAGGGGCCCAAACATATGATTCATCACCCCTTCCCTCCTAGGATACATTAACAGGTAGCTGGATCAGAAGCAGAGCAGCCATAGCTCCAGTCAGCATGCCAGCATGGGATGCAGGTGCTCCAAGTGACGACTTAACCTACAGTGTCACAACACACACCCCTTAGTTCTGTTATTTGTTGCTTGTCTTTTCTCACTAGTATATAAGTTCTGTGTGCAGTGGGTTTTCTTCTTCTCCTTCTCCTCCTCCTTCTCTTCTTCCTTCTCCTTCCTCTTTTTGTTTCCTCTGCAGTGTGATTTCTGGAGCACATAAATGTTTATCTGACATGATATTGGTCTTAATAACTCTTTATTATTTATTTTTAACTTTTATTTAATGAATATAAATTTCCAGTGTACACCTTATGGATTACAATGGCTTCCCCATCCCATAACTTCCCTCCCACCTGCAACCCTCCCCTCTCCCGCTCCCTCTCCCCTTCCATTCACATCAAGATTCATTTTCAATTATCTTTATATACAGAAGATCAATTTAGTATAAAGATTTCAACAGTTTGCACCCACATAGAAACACAAAGTGAAACATACTGTTGGAGTACTAGTTATAGCATTAAATCACAATGTACAGCACATTAAGGACAGAGATCCCACATGAGGAGCAAGTGCACAGTGGCTCCTGTTGTTGACCCAACAAATTGACACTCTAGTTTATGGCGCCAGTAACCACCCTAGGCTGTCGTCATGAGTTGCCAAGGCTATGGAAGCCTTCCAAGTTTGCCGACTCTGATCATATTTAGACAAGGTCATAAAAGACAGAGTGAGGATAGTAACCAATGATCCTAAGAGTGGTATTTACCAGGTTTGAACAATTATACAGCATTAAGTGGGGAAGAGGACCATCAGTACACACAGGTTGGGAGTAGAGCCATTGGTGGTAGAGTAGAGGTTAGGATTACAAAGGAATGAGGCCCAAGTACACTAGACAGGGTCTAGAACAAAGGACAGAGTCATTATTAGAGGAGCTAAGAAAGGTGCTGTCTAAGCTACAAGTAATTTTTCTGATTGAGAGGCAAATAGAACCTGATAGACGGGGCTTGATAATAATCTGGTGGGCTTTAGGCCTTGTAAGTTAAGAGGCCCAGACCTATCTATCTCTTCACATGGGGTATATCCTAAGGGAGGTGTGAACCACCTGGGGGAAGGCACTCTGTTGACTTTCATTACTTGGCTGGCCTGGGAGGAGAGCTGGCCAGGTAAAGGCAGGGGGCATCTCTAACAAGAAATTTACAGTTCTGCCTGCAATGTTGCTGACCCTACTTGACCATCCACTCAGCTGCAGTGGTCACTTTGGAAGTTGGGCTGAGTGAAGGGCTTTTCAGCTTAGAGCCAATAAGATCTGTGGCTCTGACCTGGGCATCCTTCGACTCCAGGGTAGGTCCATTTCCAGTGATCCAACTCTTGGCAGAGCTGCCAGGGCTCTTCACAAGCTGACTTCTGCTGAAGCCCAGGCTTACCACATTGAAAGCCACTGCAGTGGACTGGCCTGTTGGGTCTCCTTGAGGGCAGATCACTGTACAGATCAGCCATTAATAGGCCTGCCACCCATTGCTTCTGATGCCTAGCTTTCTTTTCCTCCTGGTTTGTGTTAAAGCAGACCAGAGGATGCAAGTCAAGGGAGTGCCCGTGTCCCATCTCTAATCTTCTGTGGCCTGAACTACAAGTCTATAGTCACAGGCACGTTCTGTAGTAGTTTTTCTAAGGTAGACAATGCCCATGAGGAAAATTATATTCTCACTTTAAAACTTTCTTTCCCTTTTGTCTGAAAGGGAGGTTTTTTCTACTTACTGTATACTTCGCTGATGGCGAAGTGAATCTAGCTATGAGATTATTATTTAAGTTCTTATTTTGGCTATGCTATTACAGAAAAATGTTAGCCATCTCTTTTATAAGGTCTCAGGATTAAATTGTGCGTCCTACAGATTCCTTCATAATAGAATTAGTTTCCTACCTTGAAGAGAATAGAGAAATGAAGGAAGAAGTTGGGCTTAGAATAGAGAAATGAGGGAGCAAGTCCTAGATCGCTTGCTGACAATAGCAATATCACATGAATGCTTAGCCAACAGTTTCAACCATTAGATAACAACTTAAGAAAACATTTACCAGAAGATCCGATGCCTTCTATAAATTTTAAGAATCATGTATTTGAAAACACCTCTTAAATATCTAACATGGTGTAGTTTGTTTAACCAGTAAACTTAAGCACCACCATATAAAATGTTTTTAGTTTCTTTCTACCAACAAGTTTAAAACATATGATACACAGATTCAGGTCACACAAATTAAAATGGATCTTTGATTGATTTTAGCAGCTTAAATTTATGGACAATCTTATCTATAAGCCATTTAAAATAAAACTCTTAATAAAATTTCCCCATGTGGACATACAATATGTACACACATATAACATAGCATAATAGACCAATATAGCAATTTTAATAATAGCTTTTAAAATCTTTAACTCTTTTTGTCGATTGCCAATTGATTTGAATTGCTTTTTGCTTTTAGTAACCTCAGTTAACCATACTTTCTCTCAGTTGGTACTGTTAATACATTATTGGCTTCATCTGTTTACAGAGCCATCCCAAAGTACTGAATACAATAGAAGTGGCTGGAAAAAGTCCATAGGAACCTATAAGAGGGCAGCTAAACACAGAACCAACACCGCTTTAGTTTTATGAGCAGCAAATCATATATAACTGTGGATGACAAAAGACTTTAAGTTGCCATGTTTATAATTATAAACTCATCAGCCAACAAGAGGCAGTTGCTTACTTCACAGTATTTTTGAAAGCACCTGTAGGATTTTACAAGTATTTAACCCTTTAGGCCTCTGGGGCTTTCTCATTAATATAGCTATCATGTCTAGTAACACAAGATCATTAGACTTTTTAATTCTCATTTGTATTAATAGCATTTTCCATTATAGAAACTTAAAGTTTGGTACCACATCACATCTTGACAGTACTTCTAATATAATCCAAATAGCCTGATTAGTTGGTGTCTCTATAAGATGAGAGACATAGGTCCTTCGATTTTTCAGTTGGGTCCAAACTGGAAAAACCAAAGTCCAGGATTTACTGGAAATTTTAGAGACCAGATTGTTTGAAACTTTGATTTTTTGAATGCCTGTCAAGAATGCCAAGAAGGCTCAAAATCCAAAATATCTGGTTGAAATAAGATTCCTTAAAATCATGACATAACATAGACCAAATTTGATCATTGTTACAAGGTGATGATTCAAATCTTTGAAAATAAGCACATATTTAAATAACCCATAGCTCTTAATAAAAATGCAGCTATTTTTGAACAATTAGAATTTAACAGACATCAAGAGAACATAATAGATTACTTTAACACATTGCTTTAACAGAGCATCAGAGTTTAATTCTATGTCAAAGAGAAATTGAGCTTCCTGTGATCTTTTGCTGTGAGGTTTCCTTCCTTTACCTTCTTTCATATTGATGACCATGTTTCTGTGTGTAACACATCTTTAAGCATCTTTTGCAGGGCTGGACGAGTGGCGACAAATTCTTTCAGTTTCTGTTTGCTATGAAAAGTCTTAATTTCACCTTCATTCACAAATGAGAGTTTTGCAGGATATAATATTCTGGGCTGGCAGTTTTTCTCTCTTAGTACCTGGGCTATGTCTCGCCATTCCCTTCTAGCTTGTAGGGTTTCTGATGAGAAGTCTGCTGTGAGTCTAATTGGAGATCCTCTAAGAGTGATCTGACGTTTCTCTCTTGCACCTTTTAGGATCTTTTCTTTATGTTTCACTGTGGTGAGTTTGATTACAACATGTCGTGGTGAGGATCTCTTTTGGTCATGTTTATTAGGGGTTCTATAAGCTTCCTGTACTAAGATGCCTCTGTCCTTCTCCAAACCTGGGAAATTTTCTGCTAGTATCTCACTGAAAATGCCTTCTAATCCTTTCTCCCTCTCCATGCCTTCAGGAACTCCTAGAACCCGAATGTTGGGTTTTTTAATAGTATCCTGTAGATTCCCGACAATATTTTTTAGATTTCTGATTTCTTCTTCTTTTCTTTGGTTTGCCTGTTTCCTTTCCTGTTCTTTGTCTTCTAAGTCTGATATTCTCTCTTCTGCTTCGCCCATTCTGTTTTTAAGGCTCTCTAATGTGTTTGTCATTTGATCTATTGAATTCTTCATTTCATTATGATTTCTCATCACTATCACAGTTTCTTGTTCCACTAGTTGTTTCATTTCATTTTGATTCCTCCTTAATATTTGATTTTCACGAGAGAGATTTTCTATCTTGTCCATTAAGGATTTCTGTAGTTCAAGAATTTGTTTTTGAGAAGTTCTTAATGTTCTTATCAATTTTTTGAGATCCGCTTCTTGCATTTCTTCAATTTCATCATCTTCATAATCTTGAATTGGGGTGTCTTTTTCATTTGGGGGCGTCATAGTGTCTTCCTTGTTCTTGTTACCTTGGTTTTTGCGTTTTTTGTTTGGCATGTTGGAGATATTTAATAACTCTTAGTTGTATGGATGGTTTTTCCTTTCCTTAATTTTCTCAAGTATCCCTCACAGAATGTCTTCAAGCCTGCTTAAGACCTTCATTCTGTTGACCCTCAACCTCTTTCTCTGTACATTAATGCTGTAATGTCCCCATTGCTGTTCCTTTCCCTAACTGGGGAATATCTGGCAAAGCTGAAGCCTTTGACATCCTCTACCATCGAGCAGCTGGACAAAAGGAGAGCTTTTGTCAACCTCAATGCTCACTCAACAACCATCTAACAATCCTGCCACATTTTGCTAGAAAGAGTATTACATGACCTTCCAACTCCCAAATAGCTATTCATTCCCATAATTAGAGCAAATTCTCTAATAGTTCTGTTACTCCAGACTAACCAACTTCATTCAGAAAAACTCATCTCATGCTCCAAAACATTCATTATGCTTGGTGAAATATGCCATTCCCAGAAGACAAAGGAAGGATGTGAATGTCTTTAAAATGGTGAAAAGTTTATTTGCCAAACAAACCTTCGATTAGAAGTCAAATCTTGATGTTCTGTGCACAGGTGAAGCACCTATTGTGCTTGCCAACACATTTGGTTTGGATGATTTTTTTGAAGAAAGACATTCAACATGTCAAAATGCTTTACTACCTTCTATACTGGCCTGCAATGTCATAAGAGAGTATGCCAGCAATTCCTAATGAAGCTTTGTCCATCACCCAGGAAAGTCATTTTATGAGAGCAAGTGATTTAAATTATTCTCTTAAGTATGGAAGTAGAGTACAGATTTTTTTATTACAGAGTCCAAAAGCAAAACTTTAAGTCACTGCATTCTGGGAAACAATTTTGATTTTGGTGGAATTTGATTGGATTAAGGGATACCTAGAAAATATATAAAACATTATTTCTGGTTATCTATGAGGATGTTGCTGAAAGAGATTGGCATGTGAGTCCCAGGGCTGAGTGAGAAAATCTTCTCTCAATGTGGGTGGTAACCATTCAATTGGGAGATACAGAAAAAGTTCCTGGCTTGGATAGGAACAGCCCTGACCGTTGTGGCTATTTGGGGAGTGAGCTAGCTGATGAATGATTCTCTCTCTTTCTCCCTCAATCTCTCTGCAACTCTACATTTCAAATAATCTTTTTTGTAAGAAAGCTTTTATTTAATGTATACAAATTTCATCAGTACAGCTTTAGGAATATAGTGGTTCTGCTTCCTCATTCCCCCTCCCACCCCTATTCCCACCCCACCCTCCAGGTCCCTCTCCCATCTCATTTTTCATTAAGATTTGTTTTTAATTAACTTTATATACAGAAGGCCAACTCTATACTGAGTAAAGATTCTCACAATTTGCACTCACCTACACATACAAAGTATAAAGTATTGTTTAAAAACAAGTTTTACAGTTAATTCTCATAGTACAACTCATTAAGGATAGAGGTCCTACATGAGGAGTAAGTGCACTCCTGTTGTCGATTTAACGATTTACACTCTTATTTATGACATCAGTGATCACTCAAGGCTCTTGACATGAGCTGTCAAGCCTAGGGAATCCTTCTGAGTTCACATGAAGGATCTCTGTGAGACCCCAATGGAAAGAAGAGGCCATCGAAGAAGGATCTACCTTTCTCTGAACAGGGAAGAGAACTTCCACTTAGCTTATGTCCCTGTCTAAATACTGGTAGAGTTTGTGGACTAAAATAAATAATCATAAAAAAAGAATTCTCTCTGTTGGATCTAGGACATACTACTTTTCCCCATGGCATTATAAATCCATGCTCTCTGGACTGTGTACACTGAGAATTACAGCGGTGGCCCCCATGGTCCTTAAGCTTTTAGACTTGAATTGAGCCAACTAGCACTGTGGGTCTCTAGATTACAGGTGGTGGTCTTCTGTGAAGCTTCTGAGACTCCATAATTGCATAAAACAATTCGCTTAATAAATCTCTTTTTTATTATCTATCTATCTATCTATCTCTTTATCCCATCTATCTACTGTTGGTTCTGCTTTTCTGGAAAATCTTGAGTAATATATCTGGAAAAGTTATTTGTAAAAAAAAAAAAAAGATTCCAAGTTGGCAGATTAGGGAATGACATATAATGTTAGGTTAAGTATAAAAGAAAAAAAAATGTATAGGAAGTGAACTTTCAGGGGAGAATTGTAGAGAAAACTGCACTGTAAATCCTACAAAGGGGCCAGCACCTTGGCTCAGTTGGTTAATCCTCTGCCTGCTATGCCGGCATCTCATATGGGTGCTGGGTTCTAGTCCAGGTTGCTCCTCTTCCGGTCCAACTCTCTGCTGTGGCCCAGGGAGGCAGTGGAGGATGGCCTAGCTGCTTGGGCACCAGCACCTGCATGAGAGACCAAGAGACACCTGGCTCCTGGCTTCAGATCAGTGTAGCTCCGGCCATAGCGGCCATTTGGATGGTGAACCAACGGAAGGAAGACCTTTTTCTCCGTCTCTCTCCCTCACTGTCTAACTCTATCTGTCAAATAAATAAATTTTGAAAAAAGAATTGAAATCCTACAAGAGGAAGAGGAATGCCGGGGGCCTGTGTGGAAATTGCAGATGTGCAGCTCAAACACAATCACAAGCACAACTGCAGCAGCCAAGAGCTGGAGTTGAAGGCAGCTTGGACACAGAGATAAGACTGGACTGCAGCGATCTGTGGTGATACAGCCAGAGGGAGTGCCTGGTGTGAGTCTGGACTGGAGCCAAGGGACTAGCAGTTACACATGCTTGCCCACGGACCAAGAGGATGTAGAGGGGGCACATGTATCTCACTCCAACTTCCCCACAATAGTAATAGCTGCCCAGCTGAGAAAAGGGGGTGCCATTTTGGGTTTTGGCAGCATCTGCAGAAGCCTTTGTGCATTCACACAGCAACTGGCTGAGATAGGACACCATCTCAGCAGTACTGGTGGCAGTGGAGGGCAGGGAGCATTATTTGCCCAATGGCTCTTGTATACACATGTGATCCAGAGATTGTACTAGAGGGAACAATCCTAAGTCCCCAGTGACTTTGAGCCTGGCTGGGAGGTAGCTGGGCAACCATATAGGATGGTGAGGTGCCAACAGCCTCCCCAGATCAAGATGCCTAAGTGGAGCTGCCTCTCTGCTGACTGGACAGGCTGGCAGGGCAGAAAGAAACCTCTGGACTCAGCAACTGTGGAAGCCTTGTGTGCTAAGATTGTGGGGACTCAGCAGTTACATGAAAGGGTGCAGAGTGTAGCTGGCTACTGAGATCTACCAAGCACAACTTGGGTGTTAGTCTGGATACTCAACCCATCCAGGAGCACTGGCCAGAGCTCCCAGGCCATACCCACAACATGCCTCTTGGTATTCACTGAAAGTGCAGACATTCCAGCAAACCGCAGAGACATAGCTCAAAGACAAAAGCCATCAGAGGAAAAAAATAAAAATGAACTCCACAAATGCCTGAAACAAAATCAGAAATTCAAGAAACAAGAATAATAAGACACCATGACCTCCCCCGCCAAAAAAAAAAAAAAGAACACATAACATTTATTTTTTTTTTTATTTTTTTTTTGACAGGCAGAGTGGACAGTGAGAGAGAGAGAGAGAGAGAAAGGTCTTCCTTTGCTATTAGTTCACCCTTCAATGGCTGTCGTGGCTGGCGTGCTGCGGCCAATGCACTGCGCTGATCCGAAGGCAGGAGCCAGGTGCTTATCCTGGTCTCCCATGGGGTGCAGGGCCCAAGCACTTGGGCCATCCTCCACTGCAGTCCTGGCCACAGCAGAGAGCTGACCTGGAAGAGGGGCAACCGGGATAGAATCCGGCACCCCAACCAGGACTAGAACCCGGTGTGCCAGTGCCACAAGGTGAAGGATTAGACTGTTGAGCCACGGTGCTGGCCAGAACACATAACATTTCAACATTAGAACACAAAGATAAAGAGGTTGAGGAAATGGCAGAAATGAAATTCAAAAATTCATCATAGGATTACAACTAGAAGTAAATCCACATATTAGAAGATAAATCTTTGAAAATCTTACAGTCAGACCAAAAAAAAAAAAAACAAAAACAAAAAAAAAACCCAAACTTAATGAGAGGAAAGAAATAATTAAAATTAGAGGAGAAATAAACAAAATTGAAACCAAAAATACAGAAAATCAGTGAAATGAGTGCTGATTTTTTGAATAAAAGCAAAATTAATAACCCGCTGTTGCTACTAACCAAAAAAAAAAAAAAAAAAAAGAAAAGAAAAGAAAAAAAAAAAGAGCAAGATGAACCAAATCAATAAAATTAGAGAAGGAAATGTAACAACAGATACCACAGAAATAAAAAAAAATCATCAGAAATTACTACAGAGGTGTATGCTAACAAATCAGGAAACGTAGAAGAAATGGATACATTGCTAGACACATACAATCTACCAAAATTGATTCATGAAGACACAGAGCACCTAAACAGACCAATAAGTAAGATGGAAATTTAATCAGTAATAAAGACTCTCCCAATAGAGAAAATTCCAGGACCAGATTGCATCACTGCTGAATTCTACTAGACATTGAAAGAACTAATCTGAATTCTTCTCAAGCTATTGAAGACAGTTGAAAAGGAGGGAATCCTCCCAAACTCCTTCCGTGAAGCCTGCATCACCTTAATTCTTAAGCCAGAAAAACATGCGACAGAGAAAGACAACTATAGACCAACATCCCTGATGAACATAGAGGCAAAAATCCTGAACGAAATATTAGCTAATCAAATCCAACACATCAGGAAGATAATTCTCCTGGATCAAGTGGGATTCATCCCTGATATGCAGGGATGGTTCAACATGCGCAAATCAATAAATGTGATACATCACATTAACAAACTGAACAACAAAAACTGTATGTTTATCTCAATAGATGCAGAGAAACATTTGATAAAGTACAACATCCTTTTATGATGAAAACCTTAAGCAAATCATTTATAGAAGGAACATTCCTCAACATAATCAAAGCAATTTATGACAAACCCACAGCCAGAATCCTATTGAATGGGGGAAAAGCTGAAAGCATTCCTTCTAAGATCTAGAACTAGACAAGGATGCTCACTCTCACAACTGCTATTTAATATAGTCCTTGAATTTTTAGCCAGAGTCATTAGGCAAGAAAACAACATCAAATGTATATAAATTGGGAAGGAGGAATCCAAAGTATCCCTATTTGCAGATGACATGACCCACTATAGAGGTGATCCCAAAGACTCCACACTAAGAGACTATTGCAGCTCATAAAAGAGTTGGTAAAGTGGCAGGATATAAAATCAACATGGAAAAATCACTGGGCTTGCGTAAACATACAATGTCATGACTGAGAAAGAACATTTCAGAACAGTCACATTCATAATAGCTCCAAAAAGAATCAAAAGATTTGAATAAATTTAACCAAGGATGTCCAAAATCTCTACAATGAAAATTACAAAACACTAAAGAAAAAAATAGAAGAAGATTTTTAAAAATGGAAAAATCTTCCAGGTTTTTGGATTGGAAGAATCAATCTTATCAAAAAGTCTATTCTTGAAAAGCACTTTACATATTCAATGTGATCCCAATCAAAATAGCAACAACATTCTTTGCAGATCTAGAAAAAATGGTACTAAAATTCATATGGAAGCACAAGAGACCCTGAATAGCTAAAGTGATCTATACAACAAAAGCAAAGCTGGAAACATAGCAATTCCTGATTTCAAGACCATAGTACAGGGAAATTATAATCAAAACAGCCTGGTACTGGCACAAAAACAGACTTTCACGCCAATGAAAAAGAATAGAAACTCTAGAAATGAACTCATGCATTTACAACCAACTTATCTTTGACAAAGGTGCTAAAATCATACAGTCTCTTTAACAAATTGTGCTGTGGAAATTAGATCTCCTCATGCAGAAGTGTGAAACTAGTCCCTTCCCTTAAACCTTACACAAAAATCCACTTAAAATTGATCAAAGACCTAAATCTGTGACCCAGTACCATCAAATCACTAGATAACATTGGGGAAATTCTGTAAGATATTGGCATAGGCAAAGACTTCTTGGAAATGACCCAGGAAGCACAGGCAATCAAAACCCAAATTGACAAATGGGACTGCAGAAGCTTTTGTATTGCAAAAGAAACAACTCAGTAAAGAGGCAACCAACAGAATGGGAGAAAATATTTGCAATCTATGTTACTGATAAAAGGTTAATAACTAGAATATCTAAATATCTCAAGAAATTCAACAACAAAACAACAGCCTTTGTATACACAGACAATGGCACAACTGAGAAAGAACTTCTAAGATCAATCCCATTCACAATAGCTAAAAAAAAAAAAAAAAAAAAAAATCAAATACCTTGGAATAAACTCAACTAAGGATGTCAAAGATCTTTACAATGAGAATTACAAAACCTTAAAGATGGAAGAATATATGGTTATGTTTAGCCACCATGGGTGGAAGATCATTAGCATCGAGCAGAGCAGAAGATAGCACCAGAATGGATGGTTTCAAATTCGGAGGCCACTGTCAGATACTTTAAAACACTGTCTCAGATAGGTTCAGGATTCAGGAAGAAGTCAAGTCTCTTCACCTTTCTTTGTCCCCTTACATTGTAGCACCTAGTAACCCCAGGATCCAGACACAATACATTCTATAGTACATTAATATTCATTCTGGATTTTATGGATCAATTCTAGCTTTGATTATTCTGTTGTTACAGATTTTAGCCATAAAGCATAAATATCCTAGAAAGTTCAGTGTTAGGCATGATCCTAGTAAAATTCTCTCTCTCTCTCTCTCTGAACCAATTCTGTTATATCTCAGGTTTTTCGATCTGATTGTTTCATTGCATGTCTGACCCACATGCTAATTCATAGCCCATCTCTCTGTCCTTTTCCCCTTCTGCTAATATAAAGCCAGATAATTTAAATTGGTTTGATATTTCCCCTAAGCCTAGAAACAGCTACGATGTTATTTTTCTGTGAAGAAACATTTTAAAATCCTAACAAGTATTCTTTGTATCACCTTGGGATTCAAACTGTTCAGAAGTTGGGAATCACTAGTGCTCTCTGATTTGATTATAAACATCTTTTCTACACCGTAGTTTATAGGGAGGAAAACTCCTTTGTTTCACTCTTAGGATAGGTTGTAGTGCACATCACAGGGCAAACTCCTTTTTCTGGTTCTTGGTAGATGTCTTAATTAAATCTTGCATTCATATTAACGAATGGCTAGTCTTCACTCAACTCTTTTAAAAGTCTTCACTAAAGTTAATAACCTCAGAGAATTTGCAAAGCCGGTATGGAATTTACAGAACAAAGCTGTGAAGAGCCACAGGCCTTCTCTAATAAAGACATTGCTTGTTTCTACTGCATAGATTTGCTTACACAGCTTTATAGAGGTTCTTTGTCTTCAGGGTACTAAGCCATTCAAATGTCCTATTTTTCTTCTAATTGCTTTTCTGCCACTGACTTGTTAGCAGGTATCACCACCTCTCTCTCTCTCTCTCTCTCTCTCTCACACACACACACACACACACTCTCCTTGTCCCTTTTAGTATTTACCTCCATGCCAACATGTCCATCTGCCTCAGGATGTAGGAAACACAGTGCTCCTTAAAAGGCCAGCAGAAATGTGCATATCGGAACCCCCTGCACCATTTATAAGCTCTGTCAGTTTTCCCTTCCCTTTTCTTTGTGTTCTGTGATATTCAGCACTTTCTGCAAATAATGTAATGAAAAAAATAAGAAGATCAAAGGAGGTGCTTATCTCCAGCGACATGTCCAAACAGGCACTCTGGCCCTCTATAATATGCTCATGTAATTTGCTCCCAAGTCCAGGCCTGGAAGAAAAGCATCTTCAGGAAGTTTTCTTCCATGGGCTGAGCCATCTGCTAATTCAAGCCTGTGCCAGTAATTTACAAGTAATGGTTTACAGCTGTGAACCCTGGCTTCTGAGCTGTTTTGGTCATTTAGTAATTACAACAGTTTCATTAACATTTAAAGGGAATAGTCTGCTCAATATCAATTAGAGACTATCTGCAACTGTGTAGCTCCATTTTCATATTTGCATTTGACATTTAATATTCTGCACACATAAATTTTTGGTCTTGAAAATGCATTGCCACAGAAGGTCAAAATTAATCCAGAGCCCATTTCTACCTAGCTCTACTAAGCTTTAGGAAATATTTCTGCAGAGAGTAGGAACATAAAAGGTTATTTTGGGGCATTTTTACACATTTGAACATTTAAGTACTTTTTCTTACCACTAAAGTTAAGGTTAAAGAGTTCATCTCAATTCTTGTAATATTTCCTGTATTCTGGGGAAATTCCAAACTTATCTGATTCAGATTAGCATAGTATTAAGTAGAAAGATGACATCTATTACTTGCAAATCTTGCATAACTGCAATGATATTTAACTTTAATATTTGAGGGTATTGCAGGGGGTGCTGTGGATTTCAGCACTTAATAAATGGAACTAGACCCTGAAAAATATTCTTTCTGAAATCATTTACATCTGGAAATAGGTCTTGATCTCTAATTAAATTATTGAATAAGGGGGTGGTTACCTCTGAAGAAACAAAAGCTCAATGATAAATTGAATTTCATGTGGCAGAGAATGGTCCAAGGATTTGATACCTGCTGGTTTGGTGATTTTGGTAAGAGACAGTGTGAGAAAGTTTGAGTGAATTTGTAGGGAGTGAAAGGTCTTTAAGACATTAGAATGTCAGAAGTTCCAGTCAGGAGAAGGAGTGGTTTGAAATTATTAGGAGCAGATTACCAAGGATGTCACTTGGAATAATTTGAGTGGCAGAGGTTAAAAAGAGTTTGAGTTGAAGAACTGGTGCTTAACTCTATGTTTCTTTGGATTTGGCTGTGATTTGCGGTGAGTCATGTGGCATGTGCCATTATTCTAAGTGACAGATATAGGGAAGACCCCCTACTGCATGAAGAAAGAATGAAGAAGGAAGTGTTGAAAGACATTTCCCTGGGTCAGTGAAATTGGATTCCATGTGGTTATGAAAGCTTGACTCACCTGGATGTGTCACCATGAAATCCTTTAACAAACTTGCATTTGTTTGAATATTATAGCTACTCAGACTTTATGAACACAGAAAAGCATCTCTAGGTCCTAGAGCCCTGATATTTGGAAATAGGACACACACACACACACCTCAACTTTAAGCAGGGGAATACACTGATCAAATCATTTAGATTATCTTCAATAACATACAATGCATGAATTCTATTAAAAATGAGGTATATTTTATAAAGCAAATAATTCAGGATCAGTTTTACACAGTATATACAAATGACATCATCTCAACATATTCCTCAGCTCCTGCAGAACTAACCCAGCATTGCATCCTTTTCCTTATCAGACCAATCCAGAAGGTTTTCCTGTCTTGCAAATACTTTATGATTAGCTTCATATTCTTATTCCAGTTGGTTTATGCGTGTCTCAGTTTTCTTCCCAACTGGAATGTTAGCTTCAGAAAGGTATTATCAGAATATTCTACATATCTATGCTCAGATTTCCTTGATAGGTCCTAAGAAATTATAAGCAACTCTTAAAGTGTGTCCAGGCAGAAAAAAATGAGGACTTTGATGTGACTAAAAATAAACAAATGAGAAAATCCATTCTTTAAACTCAGGAACATGACTTTAGTTCATAAAAAAATCTAGAGAATAGAATGAATGTTTCAGGGTCCCCAACATAGGATCTAGGAGCCCCAGTTATAAGGTTCACATTGAAATAGGAAATGACCCCCTAAAATTTACACTGAAATATGGCCCCTTAAAGTTCCCTAGAAATGCTATCTGGGGTGCCGCATGTGCTACCGGAATTTGGGGTGCCTTATGATTTCACCACGGGTTTATTACTAAATCCCCAATATTAATAAGCCCAAGAGGGTTATTGCCTAATATTTAGAGAAGAATTCTAAATACGGGCACAGATAAACGAGGCAGCATGGTACGTTTTAAGCTTTTATTTAATGAAAAAGATGCATAGGAGAGTGAGAGCTTTATTTAAGAGAGAGACCGAGCACCAGGAACCAGCCACGTGGAAAAGCATCTAGGCCTGTATCTGGGCCAGGAAGCCTTAACGCACATGGCCCAAAGGCCCTGTGCCCTGGAGGCGCGAGACTACAGCAAGGCCCCTCCTGACAAGAGACCAGGGCAGAAGAGCAGGACTGGGCCACACTGTGTCTGGCTTTTAACCCACTTCCAAAGGGGAGTGGTTAATTAACCTGATTGGCTGGTGGGCACCCAGGTGTGGCCAGGTAGGAAAATGAAGCCACACAGGGGTGTGGCATTGGCATCAGGTAGGGGCATGAGGTCACACAGGGGTGTGGTGAAGGCGTGGTCTTCCAGTTCACAAATCTGATCAATTTTAACTTGTATGCCTGCCTACTTTAACAAGATGCAGGGTCATGTAGGCAGGCAACAAGATAGGTCTCTGAGCTGGAAGTCACTGCAAAGCCCAAACATAACTCTAACCTCCTAATTGTCAGTCAAAATGCCCCATTTCCCAGGATGCCCCTGCTTCATTTGGGGCTTAAGGAGGGATACCATAAAACTATGAAAATTCAGCTCTATGTGGAACTCACGGAGGTATCACAAAATTCCCAGGTGGTTTCATGCCTATAGAGGCACCTACCTAATACAAGGGCCAACTTTGAGAGGAGTGAACCTGAACCCCCATAATATAATAGTAGGACCCTGACTCTTGTGTGTCTCCCTTAATCCAAGGTGTCCTTGCCTATCCTTTATTAATAGGAAATCACTGACTTGAGAGAGTGATCCAGCTGGCCCTACAGGGTTCTAATTACCTGACTCAAGGAGTCATTTGCTTCTCCAATAGGTAAGAACCTTGATGGCCAGTATTGTCTTGGTGTGGATTATGTAGGGGAATTCCAGATCTGGGTAGAATGTAACTTTCACCTTCTTGTAACCCCCAGACCAACTGGAGCCTACTTGGCCATCATAAATTCCCTAAACAGGGTGTCAATGACCAATCAAAGGAAGGTCATGAGCCCCTTGACCAACCAGGAACTTGGATATGAGCTGATCACACACCTCTCAACACCAATCTCAATCTTTATGAACCTTCATCTCAAACTCCTCAAGGAGCCCTGGGATTAGCAATAACTGCCCAGCTCCTTGCTCTGCACTTTGCAATAAATACCTGCTTTTTCACACCACCTCAATGTCATTGACTGGCTTCCTGTGCATTGTGCAAGCAGACCCAGTTTGGGAGTTGTACAGCAATACCTCTAACTGTTTTGGGGTACAGTTGGGCAAAAGGAGGATCCCTTTCTGACCATTACTATGGCTGTAGGTGAAGCACAGGTGCTCCCTCTCGCACCTCCATTCCTTCTCCCTTCAGGCAATCCTCTAGCCCACTCCTAACTGGTATTTCTCCACATGGGGCAACCCACACACATGTGTATAAGTGTAATCATCTTTTCAACCTTTTAATAAAATTTTTTATCACATTGTGCACCTTATACATGTTTGCACTTCGAATGATTGTGTTTGTGCATGGCAAGACCCTAGAATAAGATTAATAAACCCTAGACCACATCATATTAGTGAGCCAGACAGGAGTTTGATGAATGTCAGACTGCAACCCCTGAAAACAGCAGTAGGTGAGTCAATTTGAATCTTCCAGCTGTATGTGGTTCCTAGTTGCTTGCAAAAAAAATCCTAAAATCTATTCCACTTGCCTCACTGTTTCTGTTCTGAATTTCTGGAGGGCCTTTTAAAATGCAAATCTGGGTGCTTTTGTTCTTAATGCTAATAGTGGCAGGCCAACAGCAGTGGCAAGCTGTTAACATTATGGGAATTCTGATGGTAACACAGGGAGAGAGAAGACAGGCCCTTGGCCATCTGCTAATAATGTACAAGTGCCCATAGTCTGGCCACAGTATGTTTCTGGAGTTACTGTACAACTGCAAGACACCGAGCCACTATGTACAGACTCCATGTACCTGACCCAGGTTTCATTTCAGGTTTGAACTTGAGTTTCTATTTTTTCTTAATCGGAATGCAGCTTATTATTTCCACTTGTTTGTCTGACAGGAGGGTGGAGTAGGAAAAACCAGTTCTGCATCAGGAGGTGGCATCTCCAGCTATGGTAGGGTGGGACTTCCTCTTTTGGCAGAAGATTGACAGGTCCTGCCACCATAATGGCACAGGTCAGTACCAGTCACATACTGCCTTTTTTTTTTTATTTTATTTTCTAGCTCAACATCAGTTTGAGTCATCCATACTCACTTTCTGATCTCAGCGGAAATTTTAATCTTCTCATTGTTGGTGTTAGATGAGTGTTTTGAAAACAATGCTGTGCTTTATTTAAAGCTTGGTGTCAATGATGTCGCAATTAAGTGAGACATTAGAATATATATCCTTCACACACACTCACAAATTTTCTGTATTAGGTGTAACTATATTGTTAGTCAAAATTTCCTCTGAAATGGATAAAATGGGCTTCCAGCACATTGTGAGGCAATGGTCTGAAATGGTTATCAACATTTTGAACTATGAGAAAAAATTAAGAGAGATATACCTTTATTCAGATCCACGAAAAGAACACAGCAAGATTGCTGTCCTGGAACAACAATAATTCATTTAAGGAGTTAGCTGAGCAAATAATAATGAGAGGATTATTTGCTTAAGAAAATTGGTCCACAGACAAAGACTGAGAATACCATTATCCCTTTACTGCATTTTCCCCCATTTTTTTTCTAATTGGACAAAGGGTGATAGCTGTTTAAAAATACAAAACCACAGGTCAATTAGTTTGAGAAGAAAAAACTAAAAATAAAATGGCAGTCAGTAAATCTTAGAATCTAAATTGAAAACACAGCTTAAAGCACTGGCGATTTTCTTTCCCAGGTTAGTGATCCTTATTGCTGTCAGGTAAAACCCATGCTTCAGTGTAAGAGCAGTAAAAATTATGTGATTTGGAAAGTCTACATAGATATTTTAATTACCTGGAAGGTTACTTTTTGATTATCATTCATTTTAGAGCAATATTTTTTGAAAGGTCATGATAAAGGGCTATTTTTTTTCCTTTTATTACAATTAAAAGTTTATCAGCATACCAGAGATATAGCATAATTTCAATTTCTTTATTGTGATAATATGTCACTGTCTATAATATTTTATTTATTCCTTTTACATTCTCTTTATTTTATCTTAAAGTTGTAACTACTCATTTAGAAATTTTACTAGGATGCCATAAAGGTGGTAGAATAGAAAGCACCAAAAATCTCCCCACCTACATAATAACTGAACTACAAGAATCTGTCCAATGTCACTATTTTGGAACTCTGGATTTTATTGAAAGCCTACCACTTGCAGGGAAAGACTTGTACAGCAGAGTGTGTTTACTTTCAGACCAAGCGCGGTAGCAGCTAACCTTCTCTACCCTTCAGTCTCAAGGAAGGCAAATATTTATGTGCTCCCAGAGCAGCTTCCCTAAAGCATGCAGGAACAAGAGTGGACAATAAGGATCCTGTTCTCCAGATATCAGCAACTGCTGTTTCGATCACTGATTGCTGCTTCTGATGAGAGACACACCTCCACCCATTGTGGCACATGCCTCTTTTTTTTTTTTTTTTTTTTTTTTTTTTTTTTTGGACAGGCAGTTAGACAGTGAGATTGAGAGACAGAGAGAAAGGTCTTCCTCCCGTTGGTTCACCCCCCTGATGGCTGCTATGGCCTGCGCGCTGCGCTGATCCGAAGCCAGGAGCCAGGTGCTTCTCCTGGTCTCCCACGCGGGTGCAGGACCCAAGCACTTGGGCCATCCTCCACTGCCTTCCCGGGCCACAGCAGAGAGCTGGACTGGAAGAGGAGCAACCAGGACAGAATCTGGCGCCCCAACCGGAACTAGAACCGGGGTGCCGGCTTCGCAGGCAGAGGATTAGCTGAAGTGAGCCAAGGTGCCAGCCTGGTACATGCCTATTTGACTGTTTGAAGCAACTTCCAGGAGATTTAAAGAGCTGGCATCTCTACTCTGCCCCTTCATTTCTCAACTGTCCACCTTTTGGGAGCCCGACACTGAAGATTAGGAAATTAAAAAGCAATTATACTTAAAAGGAAAATTAGAAAGTCACAATATGTGCCAAAAAAAGGAGAAGCTCAGAAAAGATCCAATAAGGCCTTAAGTTTACCTTCAAGCTCAGCGTAGAGACAGTCTATACCAATCAAAGAAACAAAAAGAAAAATTAAAAGCAAAAGAAATCAAGGAACTCCAGGAAGGGGGAAAATTTGGTCTCTAGAATTATGACATTATTTGACCCAAATATCTAGTGTTAAATTAAAAAAAAAAAAAAAAGACAACAAAGAACAGCAAACTATGATCTGCCACCCCCCTTTTTAAATTATTTTATTTATTTCTTTGAGGTAGATTTACAGAGAGAGGGAAAGACAGAAAGGGCTTCCATCTGCTGCTTTACTTCCCAAATGGCCACAATGGGCAGAACTGGGCTGATCCAAAACAAGGAGCCAGGAGCTTATTCCAGGTCTCCCACATGGGTGTAGGGGCCCAAGGACTTGGGCCATCTTCTGGTGTTCTTCCAGGCCATAAACAGAGAGCTGTATCAGAAGAGGAGCATCTGGGACTAGAACTGGCATCCATATGAGATTCCAGCACCGTGGGCACAGGCTTAATGTACTACGTCAGAGCGCTGGCAACTGACCATCTTTTTTTAAAGATTTTTTTTTTATTATTTATTTAAAGCCAGAGTCAGAAAGAGAGGCCTTCCATTTACTGATTCTCTCCCCACATGGCTGCAAAAGCCAGGGTTGGGCCAGGCTGAAGCCAGAAGATTCTTCCAGGTCTTCCATGAGGATGGCAGGGGCTCAAACACTTAGACCATCTTTTACTGCTTTCCCAGGGACATCAACAGGGAGCTAGATCGGAAATGCATGCCAAACTGGCTTCCATATGGGATGATGCTATTGTGAGTGGCAGCTTAGCAGGCTATGCCACAATGTCAGCTCCACCATGAGCCATTTAAAGGGACACAATAAGCCAAATAGACACTATCCATGTAAAAGACCTGATGGCACACTAAAGACTTTAAAATTGTTATCTTAAAGATTCCAAAAGAACTGAAGAAAGATGTGGAGAAAATAAAGAAAATAAGAAAATGGAAATCGCAGTAAAAAACCAAAGATAAATCATATTAGTATCATATCAGACTTAGACTTTTTTTTTGTTTTTCTGTTTGTTCCCATTTATGAGGGAGAATATGCAGTATTTATCTTTCTGTGTCTAACTTATTTCACTCAGCATGATGTCCTTTATTTCTATCAATTTTGCTGCAAGTGACATGATTTCATTCTTTTCATGGCTCAACATATTCCACTGTATTTATATACCACATTTTCTTTATCCATTCATTTGATGATCAGCATCTTGGTTGATTCCATAGCTTAGCACATTTTGAAAGCAGCAATAACAAAATAATTTATTACACACAAGAAATCCTCAATACTATTCAGAGATTTCTCATCAGAAACTTTGAAGGCTTCCAGGCAGTGGACCAATATATTTGAAGTACTAACAGAAAAAAACAAAAAAACCAAATACAACCCCCACATCCAATCCTTCCTGCTCCCCCCCTCCAAAAAAAAAAAAAAATCTACCAGCCAGTATTCAATATCAAGCAAAACTGTTCTTTGAAAGTGAAGGAGCATGGAAATTATGTTTGATATCCTAGACAGACGCTTGACACAGTGGTTAAGCCACAACTTGGAAGACTGCAACCCATAATCCAGTCTTCAGATCCAGCTTCCTGAAAGTGCACTGGGGGTGGAAGTGGTTGATGGCTCAAGAAGCTGTGTCTGTGCCACCCATGAGGGAGATCTATACTGAATCCCAGACTCCTGTCTTCAGTCTAGCCCAGCTCCAGCTGTTGTGGTTATTTGGAAAGTGAACCAGCAAATAGATCTTTCTCTCTCTCTCTCTCTCTCTCTCTCTCTCTCTCTCTCTCTCTCTCTGTAGGTGTGTGTGTGTGTAGGTGTGTGTGTGTGTTTGCCTTTCAAATAAATAAAATTTGTATTTAGAGTGAGTGAGAAATGAAGACATTCCCAGATAAAACTTTAGTGAGTTCATTACTACTACCTTACAGAAAATACTAAAGAGAATTGGAATGAAAAGATACTATAAATGGTAATTCCAAAGTGCATGAAGAAATAAAAGTATCAAGAATGGTAAATACATGGACAATATTAGAGCTGCTATTATTACTACAGCAAAACTATGTAACAGCATTTTCTGTCATAATTTAATGAATGGATATATATTTAAAATTAATAATTGAAATGAATGATGTGGAGATGAAGCTCTAAAAGGAGCAGAATTTATACTGTATTAATACAGTATTAATACAGTATTAGTAATTAAAATTAGAGTGTTATGAATCTAGGATTTCAAACATAATTTCCATGGTAACCACAAAGAAAACACCTAAAGAATATTCAGAAAGAAATGAAAAAGAAATTCAAGTGTTTCACCACAAAAAATCAGCTAGACACAAAAGAAGACAGTAATGCAAGGAAGTAGGTACAAAGGAATATAGAAGAAAATGCCAGAGACTACCTCCAGCCAGTCCAGGGGCTCCAAGGTGTGAGAGGTGTAGGCGCTCGAAGAAATGAGAGACACATTCACAGCAAGGCTGATGGCATGGTTCTGGCTCTCGAGCACCAGACTTTATTTTTATATCATAAGTCAAATAATATTTTTTTCTCACAATAACAAGTCTTTTGTCCATTTTTTTTCTAATTACAATTTCTTTGATTTTCAAGGGCTTATTCAGAGCATGGGTTATAATCACAGACAGGTGCGAGATAACGGGCTGCCCACACAAGCCAAGGCCTGGAGTGCTGTTGAGCTATGGAGAAATTGGCTACACAAGCTAAAATAGTGCCTTCCTAATATAATCTTTACTAGAAGCCCCAAGGTCAAAGCGGGCCTTTTTTAAAATGTATACCCTCTTTGTAGTTCTTTCTGTAATTCTTTAATTTCTTTATTGTACTTATTTAAAGGTTCACTTAGACCTATTCTACAGTTTTGACATCCTAACCATTGTAGTATTTGTAGTATATATTGAATTAAAGCTTTAATAACATGTATCTTTATTCTAGTGGGAAGTATATATCAGGGAGCCTGTTGCCTTTTAATTCTTTTCCACAAACAGCTCAACCTTGCATAAAGCATTAACACTTTCTCCTACACTAGCATTCTGCTTGATTAAAATTTTACACAGTAATGGACATTTTTGGAATAATGAGACTAAGTGTTCTTCCCTAAAATTAGGAATACAGCAATCATTAGCGGGACCACCAGGAAGCTCCGGCTTTCTTATGCAGAGTGTAGTTCTCAACAAACCTAAAACCACCAAGCGAACCACAGTGGTCCTTTGCATGCCTTCTGTTGTGACCTTGTCAGCCAGCTGAAGTTGCCTTGGCCTCGTCAAGAAAACATCAAGATGACAGACATAAGTGATTTCACTTCAGTAATCAATCACTGAAATGTAAATGGATTAAACTTTTTAACAAGAGACTGAGATTGGTACAATATAGAAAAAAGCATGATGCAACTATGTGCTATGTAGTCACTTAGATTCAAAGAGATAGAAATTGATAGATAGAAATTGGAAGGATTGCAAAGGATATTGATAAGAACAGCATCTGAAAGAGAACAATTGTGGCTATATCATTATGAAACAAAGTGAACTTTATATCAAAAAGGGTTTCAGGGGATTCCAATTCAATCCCATCAAGGTGGCATGTTCCAATGCCATCTTACTAGTCAAAGTGATCAGTTTAAGTTCATAATTGATCATAAGGATAGGATTAAGTGTCAAAGGGATCACATAAAGAAGACTAGTGTCTGCTAATAATAACTGTTATAATTAAAAGGGAGAACGATCCAACATGGGAAGCGGGATACACAGCAGACTCATAGAATGGCAGATGCCCTAAACAGCACTCTGGCCTCAGAATCAGCCCTTAAGGCATTCGGATCTGGCTAAAAAGCCCATGAGAGTTTTGCAGGCATGGAAAGCCAAGACACTGTGGCACAAAAAATGACCTAAATGAAAGATCTCAGTGAGTGAGATCTCAGTGGAAAAAACGGGCCATCAAAAAAGGAGGTGCCTTTCTCTGAAGGGAGGAGAGAACTTCCACTTTGACTAAGGCCTTGTCTAAATAAGGTCAGAGTTTGTGAACTCAAGAGGCTTCCATAGCCTTGACAGCTCATGACAAGAGCCTCGGGTGAGGATCAGAAGTGGAGTAGCCATGATTTGAAGCTGGCACTCCAGGAGAGGATGCAAGTGTCTCAAACAATGACCTTAATTCATTGAGCCAAATATATAACTTATTTTATTTTCTGCCACTTATTTTTTATAGTAGAAATCTAGGCCGGTGCCGTGGCACAATTGGCTAATCCTCTGCCTGAGTTGCCGGCACCCTGCATTCTAGTTCTTCTTGAGGCACCGGGTACTAGTCCTGGGTGCTCCAGCTCTCTGCTGTGACCCAGGAGGGCAGAGGAGGATGGCCCAAGTGCTTGGGTCCCTGTACCCGCATGGGAGACCAGGAGCAAGTACCCAGCTCCTGGCTTTGGATCTGCGCAGTGCCGGCTTTAGCGGCCATTAGGGGAGTGAACCAAAGGAAGACCTTTCTCTCTCTCTCTCACACTGTCTATAACTCTCTCTCTGTCTCTCTCTCTCTCACTGTCTAACTCTGGCAAAAAATAAAAAAAAAAGAAATCTAAGGATGATGGCCTGAACATTTATAAAATTAGTAGTACATTCTACTAACTCTTGATTTATTACCTTTGGAAAGAGATTTAAAGAGGAAGCACAATTATTGGCTCAATTACATGTCATTGATTCTGAATGTACCTCATTTCCAGTCACAAGTATGGAAAAATGTTGACTTCAGTTAGATATTGAGAAAGCACAACAGGTACTTTTTTTCTCTCACCTTGTAGGGAGTTTGTTTTTAGTAGAAAGCAGAAATAAACATAAATATTTAACCTCTGCGCCAATCAGTCAAGATTGGTCTAGTATACTGGGAACAAAAACAAATCTCAGTGGCCTAACAAAACGGGTGTAGTTTTCCATCACTCCAAGCCTTGTGTGATTCTAGGATAGTCACCCTCAAGTGATGACAGGAGCTCCTTCAATCTCTTTTCACCAGCATCTCAATACAAAGCCACTTCTCCAATCAACATCAAAGGGGAAGAAAGAGCTAGAAGTTCAACACTGGTAATTTAGTACTTTAGACTAATGTATTCCTTGTGCTAATGTACAAATAAATGAGCAAAGTAAGTTTTATAACCACGACTGAATAAAAGAGGGTGGTTGCTCAGAAGGAAAGGAGTCCTGGAAATACTGCCAAGTAGCTCTATTGTGGACTGTAGCTTCTCAGATTTTTGTTGATGTCTGTTATTAGAGATGTGAAATAATTCTTTAAGACAAAGATGTAATATTATATTCTTATGCCCTATCCTTTCATTGACATCTAAGAAGTCTCATATAAATTTAGAGTTTTGAATTTATTTTTTAATCATGATAATATCAAATTTCTTCGCTTTATGTAGTTAAATGTTATTATTGCAGGAAAGGAAATAAACAGATGATCTATGTCTTATAGTATCAATGGGAATGACTAAATGTTTACTGATCATTTTGAGCTAACAGTCACTTTCACCCTCATGAAAATCAATACTGATGATACTGGGAAGCCAATTTTTCATTAAACAAAGTCAATAAGGATGATACAGATCTGCATAAAATTGGAAAATGGGCTGTTGTGCATTCTTTTGAAACTTATATATAAACACATTTTATGAGAGCATAGCTAATAAAAATGGTTACATACAAATAGAATTGAAAAAAAAAACTCTTCAAGGTTAAAGAGAATTCTTACTTAACTTTATTCTTATCATTAAATTATAATATTTACCAAGGACCATTTTGTATTTAACTTTTACTTACAAAAAGGATGTTTTTGAAAATTACCTAATGATGATTTTCCTTTAAACAACTGCATATATTTTTACAAAATATCATAAAAGTTTATGGAGGCACATCAGAATTTTGCATGTTAATTGGTTTAAACAAAAAATTTGTTTAGCTCTTCCATATTTTGAAAGACCAGACATAGGGTGACTACTTTGTAAATTAGTGTAGTGATATTTGAGCTAACTTACCATTAAGTTTAAAAGCAGGAAAAAAAAAAACGCAAACTATGAGCATGGAAGTATTATATGGAACAGGGAGTTTTCAAAAAAAGGAGAAATTTGAGCATCTTAGAGGGATTCCTCAGCTAAAACAAAATATTGCTTTTTGCACATTGCAGTCTCTTCTTGCCTCTTTTGTTATGATGCTTGAATTCTGTCATTAGTGCCTTAGTCTTTCGAATATTCCACACTTCAAAAATCTTTAAAATAATCAATTCCCACAAGGTGTGGCACTTCCTGAAAACATTCTCAATTGAGAACCATGGGAATGATAACTGTCCTGGAGGACAAATCAGGTAGCAGGAACAAGCCTTGCAAATGTGCCCTCCAGGACAATTAGAGGATGAATAGATGTGAGGAATTGTAGGAAAAAGTGGGATGACATTGAAGCAATTTTCATGAAGCTTTTGAACATTTTCTTTGCTTTTTTCATGCTAATGATACTTGTAGCAGAGAAGGACAATGCTGGTAAAGGCAGAATAAAGAGAATACATGTAAAGACAAGCTGGGATTAGGCTCCTGCACTGATTTAGATTTGATCTGTAACCATGTGGGCAGGGGAAGTAGCTTTAATTATCTTTACTTTTTTGAATAAGAAATGAGAAAAGTAATATCTTCTGTAATGGAATAAATTCATTATAGGAAGTATCCATTGTACCAATAAGGCATACTGCTTGCTGAGTGTGCACTCTTTGTGTGCATGTGTATAGAAGCATTTACAATAACAATTGTCAAGTGTGTGTCTGAGGAGCTGCCCTGAGTGCTTTGTACACATTATAACATTTATTCCTCAAAACAATGGTATAGCATAGTTTCTATTTTCATTGTGTCATACATAAGGGGAAGCCAAAGGCTTAAATGAAGTAAATTTCCCCAAATCTCACAGTTAAGAATTCTAGCTACTGGAGCTGAAGTTTGGCCCAGAGGTTAAGTCACAGCATGGGACAGCTATTTGGGAGTGCATAGTTTGAGTCCAGTTGCTTTGCTACAGATCCAGGTTCCTGCTAATATAGACCCTTGGAAGCAGCAGATGATTGCTAGGGTACTTGAGTCCCTGCCACCCACATGTTAGACCTGGATTGAGTTCCCACTTCCTAGTTTTGACCTGGCCCAGCCCTGATTCTTGCGTGCATCAAGGTATTGAACCTGTAGATGGAAGAGTCTCTGCTATTCAAATAAAAGGAAAACAAATAAACTAATAGGCACAAGAATTCCAGCAACTAACTCTGAAACTCATACTTGTAATCATTTTATTGTATGGTACCCCAAACATGCTATTTTTGGAAATACAAAGTATTTTGTACATGTGTATGTTCTGGATAGATATGGTGAAAAATGTGGAGTATTATAGCTTTCCTATATAGATGATTATATGTAAGATGAGGGACAAAGAAATCTGAAGGCTTCTCAAGTCCACTAGGAAACAAAAATATCTGTGAGGGCAATATGGCCAATCTGGTACAATTAATCCACCTGTGCTCAGTCCTGAAGCCTTCCTTTGTCTCTCACTGCAAGACCAATACTAAACCAGCCTCAGTAATCATTGCCACAAGTGTTTCAGTACCATGTCATATACACCAGAGAAATCTCATCCCGTACTCCTGGGCTTAACACAAATCATGAAGAATCACTAAGTGAATCACTTTAAAATGGTAAAATATCTAGGCCTTGTCTGATATGAATGTCAAGCCCATGGCTCTGTGGCTCTTGGAAGTATTCCATCTATAGGATGGCAGTGGGGTTTGATAAGGAAGCTGGGGCCTTTAGCGTGGGTCAGAAGTAGAGCGTCTGCTCCTGCTTACAGCCAGGTGTCTGCTAACCTATGGTTGGATACCTCAGGATACCCAGGCAGGCCACACTTGAGGAAGATCTGAAATCTCTAGAGGTAGCTATAATAATATGAAGTTTGTAACTGAGCGAGACTAAGAGATGGCAGATAGCAGAAAGAGAAGCCCGTTTTTGGATTTACTGTGAGTTGCCATACTACTTCAAACAGGGCCTCTGGAGCTGTGTCATCTGAGCCCCGATTTAGAGAGCCACCACTGCCATGTTTAGCTGCACATACAGGTCATCCCAAACCACCTGTTCTATCTGGATTTTTCTTGAGATGTTTAGAAAGACCGTTTGCAAAGTGCTTGGGATTTGCACATCAGTAAATACTCAACAAGTGTTCCATTTACATCGTTGTTTCAGTAAAATGTAGGCTTGCCTTTATGTTTATGCAGTACCTTAATTAAAAGTAAACTCCCTTCTTGTATGCTGTCACTTATCCCCTTCAGAAATAACTGACATCCTTATTATGTGCAGGAAAAACTGAAGTATAAAGAAACTGCTCTCTGTGACACATAGGCTCAAATGTATCCCACTTCTGCTATTTCTGTGGGCAAGGAGTAATGCCCACACCACATTGTCTTCAACACATTAATACATAAAGCAGCCTGGCCAGGTGGCAGATACTTCAGCCGAGAATAATACTTGGATTCTGAGATTTGAGCACCAATTATCAGGAGGTTCAAAGCACTGATTTATCCTAGTCGCTGCTCCCCCTCAAGCCACACATAGAGCTCTAATGATGAGCAATTGAGGAGCAGCATCTTTCCTTGTGTTCATTACTCTCCAACAAGATCTTTACTTGATAAGGCCACCCTGAAAAGGCTAGATCAGCTTTAGACAGGATAGCAGGTGCATTTATCAACTTCTTATGTTTGCTGAGTCAGGGATTGCTGTTTTTATCCTTTTTCCTACTAAAGAAGTTACTTTTTTGTATTTAGGGGATAAGCATCTATTCATGACAGCATTTTCCATTATGTTACCTGAAGAAAGTATTTAACCTTTTCTCCTACTTTCTACAATCACGTGTTTCAAATAAATTGTATATATTACGCAATGATATGCTAGAGAATTGTCTCATTTCCTCTCCCTCCAATATACTGGCATATGCCTAATTAATACACGGGTGTTCTATATTTCATAGTTGCCAAAGAAAAACCATGTAACTGGGGAAAACTTTACAGAGAATAGCAATCAGATGTTGGTACTTGTCATTGAAGTGGAGCACCATTCTCTCAAGGCTTACCAGCCTCTCTCATGATATCCACCACAGCATTTGGAAACATTAACTCTTTGCTATCAATTCTCAGATAAATGAACCCTGACTTGCCTTTTTACTGTCATTGCTTATTATAGGGTGTGGTGGCAGTAGAGAACGAACATTTTACAATGTTCTGCAAATCAAATGAATAAGTTCAAAAGAGAGGAAATGCTAGGCAAAAAAAAAAACGATGCAATGTCCTTATTTGACAGGGCATAGTTTGGCTAATTACTGGGTGCAGGTAGGAGACACGGCTAATGGGGCTTAGCAACAGATGGGGAACCGGTACAAAGCTGTAGGTTCTTCCTCTGCCTCGCTTGTGACTTCCTGCAGTGTTGAACAAGTCATTCAACCTGTTTTTGATTCACTTCCCTTTCACTAAATTATGGATAATAATGCCTACCAGCTATGTCATACATTGTTCAGAAGAATAGCTCATAGGAAGATCACAAAGCACTTTCAAAGAGTTGAAACACTCTATAGGCACAAGCTCTGCTGAATCAAGATGAACAGGAGGCGATGCCCCTTTCAGTCAGGTTCTCTGTTCCCCCTTTAAAACTGAAATGAATGCAAATCTGAAAGTGACTTTGCATTTGCCAAGCATCCCCTCTGCCTTTCAGGCATTCTATCACTAACTGATTGTAACTATGCAAATGATACCCTTATCTGTGGCACACACTGGCGTTTGTACTGCAGCACCAGCAATTTAAAATGCTTGATGAATCCAAGGCTGATTGGCAGCTCCAAACTTATCTGTGACCTAATTTGTGGACTAGAGGTACATGCAGATTTGGATAAGGGCAAAACCAATGACAGCAGGCTTTCCTTGAGGTTTTAAAAGACTTGAAGTTTGGTTACCACAGCTTTTAAAATAAATAAATAAGTAAATGAAGGTGGGCACCTGGATTTTGAATTGAAAGAAGAATTCATCCGATGCACTCAGAATTTTGAAGCTCTAGAGAGCTTCCCCCCGGCAAAAGTAATCCTGAGATAAAGAATGGGAACGGTTTCTGCTGCAGCTATAATGATTGCAGCAGGATGATGGGTAGTGATGATTTCTCCATTGTTACGAAGAAAGTGATTCAGCCCCTGAACCAAAAAAGCAACAGATTTACCCCAGTATTCTTCAGGTGCTTTCAGCACTGGATCATGTTCTAAAATAAAACATATAAATAAACAAGCAAAATGTTAGATAAAGTACGGGTGAGAAGAGGATCAGGGAGAAAACTAACATTGATTGCCTGCTTTGTTGAGAATATCATTGGATTTTATAGACCCTGCTACAGAGCTACAGAGGTCAAATGACTTGCCTAAGTTCACCGAGCTGGTAGGTGGTGGAGCGGTGAGGAAAAAACAGACAGACTCTGCTCTTTTTACTCTCCTAGGCTGCCTTTAGGATGTGTTGTCTGGATCTGTATACCAACTGCAGAGAGAGAGAGGACTGCCTCTGACTTACGCACTAGCCCAGGCCAGAGTACAAGGGGAAATCCTTCAGTTGACTTACCCAGCCTCCTGCTGCTTGGAGCTCAGCAAATTTACCTCATGGAAAGCTCTGTTGTCTCCCTTCCTCTGAGCCACCTCTTCTCTGACTAGTCCCTGCCAGCAGTGCCTGTTTGCTGTTTCTACTTCCCAGTGATCAACAGCTATTTTATGTTTCCTCCTATTGTGCTTCACTGCACCTTTGTAGTCCTTCTGCTCACCTACGTACAGCTCACCTTCATGTACTGAAGGGAGGTTGTGTTTGTGGCCTGTTATTATCTTCTTGAACTGTTCTATGAAGTAGAACTTAAAGGGGCCTGGTAGAGAGGAGCATACAGTAGCCATCGTTTCTCTCCATATTTCTCACTTTCTCTAAGGCTTTTACAACATTCATATATAGGAAGTTCAAAACACAAATCTGGCATTTAAAAATATATTGGCTATAATATCTTTTAGGGGGAGCAGGCATTGAGGTACATTTGGTTAAACCGCTGCTTATGACACCCACATTCCATGTGGCAGCACTGGTTCATGCTCCAGCTACTTTACTTTCAACCCAGATCCTTGTTAATGAGCCTGGGAAGTCAATAATTATGGCTGAAGTACTTGAGTTCCTATCACTCACATTTGAAACCTGCATGGAGTCCTGGTTCCTTGTTCCTAGCTTCAGTCTGGCCCAGCTTTGACTTTTACAGTCATTTGGAGAGTGAACCAGTAGATGGAAAATTGATTTTTTCACTCTTTCTCTCCCCCTCTCTTTCTTTTTCTGTTTTTCAAATAAATAAATAATGCTTTAAAAAGTACTTTTTAAGTAACAGTAACTGCACATTTTTGCAAGCAAAATACTATGTTAAATGAGATATTTAATTGCCTTGCTTAAATCTCAAGATGACCCAATGGATAGATTTTGGTATTTATTCCATTTCACAGACCGATAAATGGAGATTTATGGTAATGAAGTAGTCTGCCCAAAGTTGCAGAGCTAGTAACCTGTAGAATCAAGTCCCAACCTCAGACTGGGCTCACAACCAAGCCCAAATTCAACCAAAACCTTGCTCTAATAAATTACTAATTTGGACATACCAATATATTAATTTAATGCTTTAAAAATTTAAAAAATATATATATTTATTTATTTGCATGGCAGTGTTATGAAGCAAGAGTGAGATAGAAAATCTTCCACAGCTGTTCACTCTCCAAATGACCGCAACTGCCAAGGTTAGGTCAGGCCAAAGTCAGGAGCCTGAACATACATCTGGGTCTCCTATGTGGGTGACAGGACCACTAGCATTTTATTCATCCTCACTGCTTTCCTAGGTACTAGCAGAGAGCTGGATTGGCAGTGGAGTAGCTGGGACTTGAACTGGTGCTGAAAAGGGATGCCAGTGTTAGAGGTGGCAGATTAACCCAGTGAGCCTGGTAAAATTACCACATCTATGTTATGATAGAATGAGAATCGAAAAGGAAATTCCATCACAAATTTGATACTTGTCTTTAGATCAATTTATAAAATGTTCACTGAATCTTATTTGCTTTTTAAAATTAACTTATTGATTTATTTTCATTATGTTTGAAAAGGAGAGAGACAGACAAAGAGAGATCTTCCATCTGCTGGTTCACTACCCAAATGACTACAACAGGCAAGGTTAGGCTGAGGTGAATCCAGAAACCTAGAATTCGATATCTCCCATGTGCATGGTATGAACTTAAGTATTTGGGCCATCATCTGCCTCCTTTCAGGGTATGCAATAGCAGGAAGGCAGAAGGCAATCAGAAGAGCTGGGACTTGAATCAGGTACTCCTATATGGGATACAGGTACTGCAAGTGGTGACTTAACCTTTGTGTTAAATTCCTGAAACCATAGTGGCTTAACCAGTTTGCATTCCCACCAACAGTGGGTTAGTGTCCCTTTTTCCCCACATCCTCTCCAGCATCTATTGTTGGTAGATTTCTGAATATGAGCCATCCTAACCGTCTGGAGATTCCTCAGAAACCTGAATATAACCCTACCATACGGCCCAGCCATCCCACTCCTTGGAATTTACCCAAAGGAAATTAATTTGGCAAACAAAAAAGCCACCTGCACATTAATGTTGATTGCAGTTCAATTCACAATAGCTAAGACCTGGAACCAACCCAAATGCCCATCAACAGTAGACTGGATAAAGAAATTATGGGACATGTACTCTAGAATACTATGCAGCCTTCAAAAACAATGAAACCCGGTCATTTGCAACAAGATGGAGCAATCTGGAAAACATCATGCTGAGTGAATTAAGCCAGTCCCAAAGAGACAAATATCATTTGTTTTCCCTGATCAGGGACAACTAACTGAGCACCAAAGGGGAAACCTGTTGAAGTGAAATGGACACTATAAGAAACAATGACCTAATCAGCTCTTGTCCTGACTGTTGATGTACAATGTAATACTTTATCCCTTTTAGTATTTTGTTGTTGTTGTTGTTGTTCTCGTACTAGTGGTTGAACTCTGTAATTCACACACAATTATTCTTAGGTGTTTAAATTTTAACTGAAAAGTGATCCCTGTTAAATATAAGAGTGGAAAAAAGAGAGGGAGGAGATGTACAATTTGGGACATCCTCAATCGGACTTGCCCCAAATGGTGGAGTTAGAAACATGCCAGGGGATTCCAATACAATCCCATCAACGTGGCATGTACCAATGCCATCTCACTAGTCCATGTGATCAATTTCAGTTCACAATTGATGACTCTGATAGGTCTAAGAGTCAAAGGGATCACACAAACAAGACTAGTGTCTGCTAACACTAACTGATAGAATCAAAAAGGGAGAGAACGATCCAGCATGGGAAGTGGGATATACAGCAGACTCATAGAATGGCAGATGTCCTAAACAACACTCTGGCCTCAGAATCAGCCCTTAAGGCATTCGGATCTGGCTGAAGATCCCATGAGAGTATTGTAGGCATGGAAAGCCAAGACACCCTGGGGGGGAAAAAAAAATAAGAAGAAGACCTAAATGAAAGATCTCTGCGAGTGAGATCCCAGTGGAAAGAACGGGCCATCAAAGAAGGAGGTACCTTTCTCTGAAGGGAGGAGAGAACTTCCACTTTGACTATGACCCTATCGGGGTAAGATCAAAGTTGGCGAACCCTAAAGGCTTCCATAGCCTTGGCAACTCATGACTAGAGCCTAGGGAGATTACTGACACCATAAACAAGAATGTCAAATTATTAAGTCAACAACAGGAGTCACTGTGTACTTACATCCCATGTGGGATCTGTCCTTAATGTGTTGTCCAATGTGAAGTGATGTTATAACTAGTACTAAAACAGTATTTTTATACTTTGTGTTTCTGTGTGGGTGCAAACTGATGAAATCTTTACTTAGTATATACTGAATCAATCTTCTGTATATAAAGATAATTGAAAATGAAAAAAAAACAGGTGTTAAATTCGAAATTGCATAGAAAATTAATTTTTAAAAAATATCATGTAGGATCTCTGTCTTTAATGTGCTGTACACTGTTATTTAATGCTATAACTAGTACTCCAACAGTATTTTTTCACTTTGTGTTGCTATGTGGGGGCAAACTGTTGAAAACTTTACTTAATATATACTAAACTGATCTTCTGTGTATAAAGAGAATTGAAAATGAATCTTGATGTGAATGGAAAGGGAGAGGGAGCGGGAAAGGGGAGGGTTGCGGGTGGGAGGGAAGTTATGGGGAGGGGGAAGCCATTGTAATCCATAAGCTGTACTTTGGAAATTTATATTCATTAAATAAAAGTTTAAAAAAATTCCTAACACCATTTATTTGTTTTTTATATATATCTGTTGTTGTACTTTCAAAAATCTATGTAATCATAAAAACCTGGTTCTGGTTCTGTTGTTGAAAAGACTCAGGTCATTGCTGTGTAAACATAATCCAGACTCACCGAATGGCATGTTGGATAATTAAGGAAAGTCTGCAATGTTTTTTTTTTTTTAATATGTGTGTTTGTGTGTGTCTGTTTCTGTGTTTTGAGAATCAGAATGTGTCTTTTGATGCAGAGCTGTCAGATTGGAAATAATGGATCAAGATGCATGTTTTGGGCAACAATACCCATGGGTATTGTTCATGCAATGTTAAAACTTGCAGAATGCCCTTATTGCTTCTGGAAAATAGTTTAATGTTATGTACAGCTAGTATTGTTGGTCTCCTGTAAAGACTTGACGGTAAACAACAAGATGAATTGCTCCATTTCTAATTATTTAATTTTGAGTATTAAGTTTCTATATTTATAAGAAAGCTTGAGTTTCGTAAATATCAGACTGCTCTGTTATCTTTGAGTGAGCTATTTTCCTGAAATTACATAAATCTAACAGCCGGCTTTGAAATTTACTTTCACAGCTTTAATTAGTAAAAATGCCTCTTACATATTGAAAACTTGAAGCCCAAAACTGATTTGTCTACTGGTAATCGAAGAGCACTGCTGAATAATGTTGTGTGTCTTACAAACATATCTTATTGTTTTGAGCCATTGAATGCTGATATAGTAGTTGCCTGCAGCAAGCTTAAGCAATAAGCCATGAGGAGGGACTCTACTACTCTGAGGTGCCTGGGGTGCATGTCGGGGAGAGTTTTCTAATCATGCAAGAAAAGAGCAACTCCCAAAAATACTGCACTAGCTAGCTGTTCCTTCGCCACCTTATGATAATAACCTGGCTTGTTTATTATAAAGCCCTTTCAAAAATTTACTCTGTGTCTTAAGTCAAGCAAAACCACATCAAATATTTGTAACCCTAAACAATTAAAAGAAAGAACAAGGATTCCGCTGTGCATATTTAGCTTTGGGTATTTCAAGCCTTTGTTTCATTATTTCGTGATCTCAGCTCACTCCCTCCAGGGTTTTTGTCCCTCCTGTATCAAGGTTTCTTTCACCTCCATCTGCAATTGCACTTTCTTCTTTTATTTTAGATTTTTAAAAAGCTATCTCAGGAATTTTGGTGGAGCTCCTGATTCAGCTGTATTGATGGTAATTGAGAGGGGAATACAAACTGAACTCAAGTGCAGCTCCTCTTAAATTTACTTCCCCTGAGAGAAGAATTTCCAAAGCTGCCAGTCCAAAAGATTCTAGGAAATGTGTGTGTGTAAGAGCAGCCCTTCATTATATTTTGTTCTTTTTGAAATGACATAGAGTACTATGAAAATTATCACAGCTTCCAAAAGAGGTGGATAGAGTTTGTCTGTGTTTAAGAGAAAACTCATGGGTCTTGAGAGCTTTCCCTTTTATTTAAAAATAAGCCCTGATGTCTCTGAATAAAATGCCATGACTGCACTCTCTCACTCACTTTATAAACCTCTCCACAAAGACATTCTTCTGCACTGAGGAAATGTGTAAAGATCTTTGCTTTTCTATTTAATGAAGATGAGTAGCTCTTGCTCCTTTTGTATCTTCACTTCTGTAGCTGCAGACATATACATATTATAGGGTTAGACATAGTTTTAAATATTCATGTAAGTAGATATAGATAAGGATAATATTAAAGGAAAAGTCTGAGATGACTAGTGGCCTCCCACAGGGATATTTTGCTTCTGCATAGGATAGTACTTCTGGATGGGATATCACATTGACACTTCAAACAGATGCCACTTGGGATGGCAAACAGCCATTCTTACCACTTTCTTATTCTGAAATAGTCATTTGACATTAAAGCTGCCTGGACTTGGTGAGCCTGATGAGGAGAACTAAGGGATACATTTTTATACTGATATGACTGCATAGTTCGATAGAGCACTTACCAAGAATATGTGAAATCAGAGCAGAAAAAGTGATAGCCACAACTGCATGTTTGGATTGGATGTAGAATAATAATTCTTATCAGAAAAGATTCCCTATGGAAGTTACATGTCTATAGCAATCAAATTAAGGGAAAATCGGTGAGGTGAAAATTGGTAGGGCACTATTGCCTGTGATTTTAGCAAAAGATAAAAGTTAGAAATGATATCTGAAAGTTTTGGAAAAAAACAAATATATCAGTATGCAATTAATCACATTTTTGCTATGGCTGACCATGTGTTTCTTTAACCTGGAATCATGTATCCCTGGGTAGGACTGGGAACAGTCTTCAAGGTGAGTGATATCCATGATCTTAAATGAATTTTTTTTTTTATTTTTAATTTTTTTTTTGACAGGAAGAGTTAGGCAGTGAGAGAGAGAGAGAGACAGAGAGAAAGGTCTTCCTTTTTCCATTGGTTCACTCCCCAAATGGCTGCTATGGCCGGCACGCTGTGCCAATCCGAAGCCAGGAGCCAGGTGCTTCCTCCTGGTCTCCCATGCAGGTGTAGGACCCAAGCACTTGGGCCATGCTCCACTGCCTTCCCGGGCCACAGCAGAGAGCTGGACTGGAAGAGGAGAACCAGGACAGAATCTGGCGCCCCAACCGGGACTAGAACCCGGAGTGCCGGCGCTGCAGTTGGAGGATTAGCCTAGTGAGCCATGGCGCCAGCCAATATCCATGATCTTTGTTTAGCCCTAGGCAACAGAAGTCATTTCATCTGTGCTGTTAATTCAGCTTTTCATTTTTTATTCTCTCTGGTTCCCTAGAAACAACCTATTAAAATAAGTTATCATTTTCTTAGGAAACTTTCTTCCATTCATATAGTTTCTCTTCTTCACTGTGTTATAGTTCTAACTTCCTGGTTGATAACTAAATATTGGCCACCTTTAGTCAGTCATGAATACATTCATTAACCTGTTAAGTTTTTTAAAATACTGATTCAGCACTGTCCTCTTTTTTGGACTCTTCTAGTCCACAGAGGCACCTGGATCCATTATCTTTTTTTTTTCTTTTTCATTTGTTTCTATCTTCATATTGCAGAAGACGGAGCTTATTATATATGAAAAATACAGCCTTCCTCCTTATTAGTTGTTTTTCTTTATATTTCCTTAAGTTAGTATTGCATATAGTTTGATTGGATATTAAGCAGGAAATGGAGTCTGTTTCTCCTTTATTGCTGAATGGTGTCCCCTCAATTCTCATGATAAGTATGAGGACAGATGGGGAACCTAGATCATTCATTCAGTACTGGAGAAATTAAAAGACAGCAATGAAAATAAGCAGAGACAAAAACAGGAAACTGTGAGGTAACAGAAGAGACCTAGCACTGGGAATACTCCAAACACAGGACTGAACTGAAGACGATGCTATGACGTGCTACCCTGATTCCTCTTCAGCACTCTAACACTTATTCTTCAAGTTCCTGAAAGAGTCAGCTCTTTACTGTTCATAACAGTCCCTCTCTAGGAACTGTCTTTGGAAGGAGGAGTTTCCTTGTCTAATTTAAGTCCCTGTCATGGGAGGAGCGCTCATCCAATGACAAGCTGATGCAAACCTTGGTGTCTCAGAATATGTTTCCTAGGAATTGTGAACTCTGGCATCTATGATCCAACACGAAAGAATGATAATATATCATTCATATATGTAACAGTGTGTGTTAGAACATTTCTATGTAGTTTTGGTTTGGGAATTGGCATTTAAAGAATGGACACCCATAATGACTTAGCTTCCAATAAATGGGGCATGAACCCATAAGCAATAATGTCAAAAATTTCGGAAAGTATGTTACTGTCAGCACAGAGTGCCACCATCCATACTGTTAAAAAAAGGAAAGGGGATATTTGAAGATCTAGCCCTAGGCAAGAAGTGACTCTTCTTGCTGAAACGGGTTTAAATCCTTTCCAGGAGCATGCTGATCTCAGTGAGAACTGATAGGAGCCACACAATGTTAACACAGAGCATTTGGTCTAGGTTCAGTGAACCATGGCTTCACAGAGTCACTAAACATAGGGCAGGAAGGAAAGTCTTCCATAGAGACCAATGAGTACTTACCTCACAAACACTATAGTTTGATCAAGGACACATTCAGAAGAATATGACATTGTGTTCCAACGTAGCCTAAGAAAACTTAATCATGTGCAACTGGTAGGGTATTTTAAGTGGTCATGTGGTTTCTTCTTCTGATAATTCCCAGTCAGGTATTAATGTAAGCCAGGGGCAGGTAAAATTCTGTCACACACACAAGAAAATGTTATGTAACCCCCTGTTGGACTGGCTTTGTGGCACAGTGGTTGAGCCCGTAATGCTAGGATGCCATATGAATACCAGTTTGAGTCTCAGCAGCTCTTCTTCCGATCCAGCTCCCTGCATTACGCTTTTCATGATCATTATTCAGATATCATTACTTATAAACTTTCAGGAAAAAGTGTTGATAAATTTGTGTACTTTGATAATTATAATGTAGTTATATTTCTTACCAGACCTATTAATACCAAAATAAACATTGAAGATAAAATATATTTGAAAAGCAGTGTTGTTCATTCGGAAGTTGCTCCCTTACAAAATTTAAGATGATTTTTGTTCTCTTAGAGTGATTTCTGTACGAATTGTTTTTATAGAAACTTAACTATTAGTACTTGGGCCCCTGCCACCCACATGGGTGACCCAAATGGAACTTCAGGCACCTGGAGCCTGGCCCAGACCTGATTATTATGGACTTTTGATGAATGAACCATGAAATGGGAAATTTCTCCTCCCCTCCTTCTATCTCTGTAAGTTAGGCCTTCAAGTAAATAAATAAATCTTTTAAAAATAACCATTTGTGGCCAGTGCTGTGGCTCACTTGACTAATCCTTTGCCACCACCGGTGGCACTCCGGATTCTAGTCCCAGGTTGGGGCTCCAGATTCTGTCCTGGTTGCTCCTCTTCCAGTCCAGCTCTCTGCTGTGGCCCGGGAAGGCAGTGGAGGATGCCCAAGTGCTTGGGTCCTGCACCCGCATGGGAGACCAGGAGGAAGCACCTGGCTCCTGGCTTCGGATTGGCGCAGCGTGCTGGCCGTAGCGGCCATTTGGGGAGTGAACCAATGGAAAAAGGAAGACCTTTCTCTCTGTCTCTCTCACTGTCTAACTCTGCCTATCAAAAAAAAAAAAAAAAAAAATAACCATTTGTTAGCAAAAAAGCAGAAAACATTTTCTTCAACTTACTCTGTATAATGAATGATACCCCAGTTTCCCATCTTAGTAGGCAGTACTTGTATGCTTTGTGCACAAGGGTCCTTTTATGTAGAAATGATGGTATTCCAGAGACTAACTCTTGAACCAAGACCAAGCTCCAGGCACTAACCATAAGAGTAGGCTCTAAAGTGTTTGCCAGAATTTCATTCTCTGCTCATGAGAGAACAGAGATTGTCTTCAAAATAATTGAGAAAGTCTCTCTCTCTCTGTCTCTGTCTCTGTCTCTCTCTCTCTCTCTCTCTATATATATATATATATATTAACTTTTATTTAATGAATATAAATTTCCAGTGTACAGCTTATGGATTACAATGGCTTCCCCCTCCCATAACTTCCCTTCCACCCGAAACCCTCCCCTCTCCCACTCCCTCTCCCCTTCCATTCACATCAAGATTCATTTTCAATTCTCTTTATATACAGAAGATCAATTTAGTATAAAGATTTCAACAGTTTGCACCCACATAGAAACACAAAGTGAAACATACTGTTTGAGTACTAGTTATAGCATTATATATATATATATATATATTATACACATATATATATGTATGATAGCACTCATTTAAGTTTATTTCTAAAAAAATATTAATACACAGTCAACTCACTAATATTACCAATGAAGACATATTTTCTGAAATTTATTATGCCAAATAGAAAAGTCTCTTTAATGATCAAAGTTATAAAGTACTAAAGTTATGTTTTGAAATTAACAATACTCAACATAGGAAATTAACAATATTCAACCATATTTGATGTAAGAAAAATGGTAGAATGAGCATTTGTTACAGGAATTAAGATGCACTTGGGATACTTTCCCATCCTATATTGGAGTGCCTGAATTCAGTTCATGGATCCACTTCTGATTGCAACTTCCTGCTGATGTGTATCATCAGAGGTAGCAGGTGATGGCTTGAGTTTTGGGTCTCTATCATTTATGTGGGATACCCAGATTGAATACTTGGCTCCTGACTTCAGTGTGACACACCCATGAAACAGATGTGGGCATTTGTGAAATGAGCCAGAAGGTGGGAGATCATTGTATATATCTCTCTGGGCCTTTCAATCAAATACTAAAAAATTTAAAATGATATCTGGAAATGTAATCTTTCCAATTAGATATTTTCTGATCCTTGGAGGTAATTTATAATCAGAACAACTGACCTCCTCTAAAATAGCTGTCACCTAAATGGTCTAAGATGAAATGAGTTAATTGATAATAAAGACATTGGAACATAGAGCAGATATTATATTAGTCCATTTCCTTTTTTTTTTTTTTTTTTTTGACAGGCAGAGTGGATAGTGAGAGAGAGAGAGACAGAGAGAAAGGTCTTCCTTTTTGCTGTTGGTTCACCCTGCAATGGCTGCTGCGGCCGGCGCATCGCACTGATCCGAAGCCAGGAGCCAGGTGCTTCTCCTGGTCTCCCATGCGGGTGCAGGGCCCAAGGACTTGGGCCATCTTCCACTACCTTCCCAGGCCATAGCAGAGAGCTGGCCTGGAAGAGGGGCAACCGGAATAGAATCCGGTGCCCCAACCGGGACTAGAACCCGGTGTGCCGGTACAAGGCAGAGGATTAGCCTGTTGAGCCACGGCGCCGGCCCAATCCATTTCTTTTTGAAGAAAAAGATAGTGGGAGAATCAAAGAGGAAGACTGAACAACAACCATTTATGTAGATGGCCATGACACTGATGGAATCACCAATCTGTTGGCAAAAAGCAACAAAGGACTATTAGAGCCAACTATCCATTCTTGAGGATTTTTGTATATAAACATAGTTCCTGTTACACTAAGGGATAAATGAACCTCAATGAATTCTTTGATGATCCCTATAAATTTCTGAGTACTAAAAGTCCATCAAAAAAAAAAAAAAAAAAAAGAAAAAGAAAAGGGTGGAGGCAGCACTGTGGCACAGCAGATTAGGTTCCCACCTGCAATTCTGACATCTCTTGTGGGTGCTAGTTCGAGTCCTTACTGCACCACATCCAATCTAGCTCTCTGATAATGCACCTAGGAAGGCAGCACAGGATGGTTTAAGTGGTTGGGCCCCTGACACCCACTTTGGGGACACAGATGAAGTTCCTGGCTCCTGGCTTCAGCTTGGCCCAGCCTTGGCTTTTGAGGCTATTTGGGGAGTGAAACAGCAGATGGAAGATCCCTCTCTGTTGGATCTCTCCTCTCTCTCTGTAACTGTGTTTTTCAAAAAAAAAAAAAAAAAAAAAAAAAAAAAAAAAAAAAAAAAAAAAAAGAACATTAAGGTATTTCTCTGTGTGGATAAGTGCATGCATATGATTACTAAAAGCAAGAAAGTCCAAAGCACCCTTTGTATCTCAGAGGAAGCTGTCTTATTGGGTTTATTTTTTTTTAATCTTTGATGTGGAATTGGTTAAAATGCTGAATGATAGAAAAGAAGGTAAAAGTCAAGACATTGTGGGTTAAGATAATTTAAGAATTAATACTTTCTTAAAGATCACCAAGTTGTATTTTTGAACTGTAATTACAGATATAATAAACTTCAATCAATAAAATAGATATAACAAGACTTGCATAGCCATCCTTCATTGATTTTGCTGGCATTACACTAGTATATTTGATGTACATGGTGTCTCCAAGTATTACTGATTCAAGAATCCATTGAAGGTTGGAGAAATTCTAAATCAATCTTGGGGAAAGTGACATTTGTACAGAATGAATGGCCTTTGAACATCATTTTGTATTTCAAAAAGAAAACACTTTGTAGTACTAGTAGTTAAGTTTCTATACAAACTATTCTTACAGAAAGCACTCTAAGAGAGTAAAAAGTCATATTAAATTTTGGAAGGGAACAACTTCCAAACCAACAGCACTGATTTTTGAATATAATATATTTATTTGGTACTTAATAGGTTCAATAAAAATATGGCTACTTTATAATTATCAAAGAATCAAGATTGTTCAACATTTTTGCTAGAACTTTATGAGTAACGGTGTCTGAATAAGGATCATGAAAAACATAATTACTCTTGAGGAGATACAGTTTTCTCTAAAATATTTTTATTAAATATTTATTTATTTGAAATAGTTACAGATAGGGAGAGAGAGAAAGACAGAAAGAGAGAGACAGAGAGGGAGAGAGAGAGAGAGAGAGAGCGAGCGAGAGAGAAATTGCCTATCCTCTAATGCATTTCCCAAATGGCCACAATATCCAAGACTGGTCAATGCTGAAACCAGGAGGCAGGAGTATCTTCCAGATCTCCCACATGGGTGTCAGAGGCCCAAGCACATGAGTCATCTCCTGAGTAAGAAATGGAGCAGCCTGCACATGCTCATATAGGATGCCAACATGGCAGGAGGCAGCTTAACCCACTATGTCAGAATGCTGGCACCCTTTAAAAGTTTTTTTTTAAGATTTATACACTTATTTGAAAATGATAACAACAGATAAAAGAAGGAGAGAGAGAGGGGTAGGAGGAGATGGAGAGAGGAGGGAGAAATGGAGAAGAGAGGGAGAGGTAGAGATCTTCCATTCACTGGTCAACTCTCTAAATGGCCAAAACAGCCAGGTCTGGGCCAGGCTGAAGCCAGGAGCCAGGAACTCTATCTTGGCCTCCCAATCACCTGGTCCAACTTCTGCTCCATTCCTAGGCTTATTAGCAAGAAGTTTTATTGGATGAGGAGATATCAAGGTTTGAACCAGCATGAAAAGCAGCAGCTTATCCACCTGTGCCAAAACACGTGCCCTGAAAGTTACTGAAACTAAGACTCACAGATTTTAAATGAATTGCTGAAAGGCACATAGTTCCTTTGTGTGTCTTTCAATATAACATGTTAATAAGCAGTCTTTCTTAGCTAAAACCATTTTTGCTTCATAAACTGTTCTAAAGAAGAAAAATAAAATCTCAAATGTTTATTGAGTTTATGCATGTGTTAGACACTTTTTTAAAATCAAGATTTATTTATTTTTTGCAAGTCAGAGCTACACAGAGAGAGAAGAGGCAGAGAAAGGCAGGAGAGAGAGAGAGAGAGAGGTCTTCCATCCGATGGTTCACTCCCCCGCTGGCTGCAATGGCTGGAGCTATGCTGATCTGAAGCCAGGAGCCAGGAGCTTCCTCTGGGCATCCCACATGGGTGCAGGGGCTCAAGGACTTGGGCCATCTTCTACTGCTTTCCCAGGCCATAGCACAGAGCTGGATTGGAAGTGGAGCAGCCAGGTCTTGAACTGGGGCCCATAGGGTATGCCACATTTTCAAATAAGTAAAAAATAACCTATTAGACTCGTTTTGCAAACAGTGACTTTACAGCTTGGTATAATTAAGCTTACTTGCTTAAGGTAACAGGATAGCTTCAAACCCCATATCAAAATCTAATTACGTCTGACTCTAATCCCTATGTCCTTTACATTGACTAAAAGTTTCCCTTCCCAAACAAACAAACACAAAATGTCTTGTGTCATAATTCTTCTATGTATGTTTGCAAGTAATTTCAATTTTGCTTCAACCAAAGCAACTACCACAATCCAGCAAAAAGACTGTCTTCTGTGGCATCATCCTCTCCTGCTCTGACTCCCCTGCCCCCATGTAGGAGACCTGGAAGAAGCTGCTGGCTCCTGGCTCCTGGCTTCAGATCTGTGCAGCTCTGGAATTTGCAGCCATCTGGGGAGTGAATCAGTGGATGGAAGACCTCTCTCTCTGTCTCTACCTCTCTCTGTAACTCTTTCAAATAAATAAAATAAATCTAAAAAATATGTAAATAGAAATAGCATTAGATAGATTGCAAATGCTAGGGGACTGATTTTGAGACTATTGCCTTGTCTAAAGGCTGTCTTTCCCAGAACTTTAGTTATGCAGCACACACTTTAGGCTCAGAAGATGCTGAATGAACTCAGAGGTGATAGAAGCCTCATCAACATCTCTTGCCAGAAGATAGCACCTTTATCCCCACCTTGTCAGATGGCTCTCAAGCCCAGAAGTGTTAAGTCAAGTTTTGGAGTTATTTGAGAGAACAATGGGGTCTTTGACTTCTATCTTTGTACTCTATCTTTGTACATGTTGCAAACATGGCCCTATATTCAATGTAGTCCTGAATGTTTTAGCCACAGCCAGTAGGCAAGAAAAAGCCATCTTAGGGATGCAATTTGGAAAGGAGGAAGTCAAACTATCCCTATTTGCAGATAACATGATTCTATATCCGCCAAGAGATTATTGGAACTCATGGAAGAGTTTGGTAAAGTAGCAGGCTATAAAATAAAAACAGAATAATCACTAACCTTTGTTTACACAGACAATGCCATAGCTACGAACAAACTTTGAAAACCAATCCCATTCAAAATAGGTACAAAAATTAAGTACTTTGCAATAAATTTAACCAAAGATGCCAATTAAAGACCAATAGAATAGAATTTGAAACTCCAGAAAACAACCTGTGCACCTATAGCGACTTATCTTTGCCAAAGAAGCTAAAATCAATTCCTGGAGGAAATACAGTCTCTTCAAGAAATGGTGCTAGGAAAACTGGATATCTTTATGCAGAAGTATAAACCAAGACATCTACCTTACTCCTGTACAAAAATACACCCAAGATGAATCAAAGACCCAAATCTATGACTTGATTCCATAAATTACTAGAAAACATTGTGGAAACCCTATAAGACATTGGCATAGGCAAAGACTTCTTCGAAAAGACCCCAGAAGCACAGGCAATCAAAGCCAAATTGACATGGAATTAGATCAAACTGAGAAGCTTCTGCACTGTAAAAGAAACACTCAACAAAGGGAAGAGGCAAGCAACATAATGGGAGAAAATATTTGCAAACTATGCAGCTGATAAAGGATTAATTTCAAGAATCTACAGGGGTCAGCACTGTGGCATTGTGGGTAAAGCCACTGCCTGCAGTGCTAGCAACCCATATGGGCACTGATATGAGTCCCGGCTGCTGCACTTCTGATCCAGCTCTTTGCTATGGCCTGGGAAAGCAGTGGAGGACCACCGAAGTCATTGGGTCCCTGCACCCATATGGGACACCCAAAAGACACTTCTGGCTCCTTGTTTTGTATTGGCTCAGCTCCTGCCATTGTGGCCAACTGGGGAGTAAACCAGTAGACAGAAAACTCTCCCTCTCCCTCCCCCTCCCCTCCCGCTCCCCCTCTCCCTCGTCCTCTCCCTCTGTGTCACTCTGACTTTCAAATAAATAAATGAATATTTGAAAAGAAAAGAAGCTGTCCTGGCCATAGCGGCCACTTGGGGGGTGAACCAATGGAAAGAGTAGGACTTTTCTCTATGTCTCTCTCTCTCACTGTCTAACTCTTCCTATCAAAAAAAAAAAAAAGAAGCTGTATTTAAAAAAAAATCTGCAAGGAGCTCAAGAAACTCAACAACAAAACAAACACTGCAGTTAAGAAATGAGCAAAGGGCCTGAACAGACATTTTTCTTTATTAGATTTTTTTTTTTTTTTACTTATTTGACAGATAGAGTTACAGACAATGAGAAAGACATGGTCTTCCTTCCGTTGGTTCACTCCCCAAATGGCCACTACGGCTGGTGCTGTGCCGATCTGAAGCCAGGAGCCAGGTGCTTCTTCCCGTTCTCCCATGCGGGTGCAGGGGCCCAAGCACTTGGGCCATCCTCCACTACCCTCCTGGGCCACAGCAGAGAGCTAGACTGGAAGAGGAGCAGCTGGGGCTAGAACCCAGCACCCATAAGGGATTCCGGTGCAACAGGAGGAGGATTAACCAAGTGAGCCATGGTGCCAGCCCTTGAACAGACATTTTTTAAGAGAGGAAATTCGAAGTGCCAATAGACACATGGAAAAATGCTCAGGCTACCTGGCCATCAAGGAAATGCAAATCAAAACAACAATGAGGTTTCACTTTACCCCACATTATAATGGCTTTCATATAGAAATCAACAAACAACAATGCTGGAGAGGATGTGGGAAAAAACATATCCTAATCCACTGTTGGTGGGAATGTAAACTGATGCAGCCACTGTGGAAGACAGTATGGAGTTACTTCAGAAAGCTGAATATAGACCTACCATATGATCCAGCCATATACTCCTGAGAATTTATCCACAGGAAATGAAATTAGCATATGAAATAGTTATCTGTACCCCATGTTCATTGATGCTCAATTTGTAATAACTAATATATGAAATCAACCCAGATGTCCATCAACTGAATACAGTTTATCAACAGATAAAGAATTTGTGCTAAATATACCCTATCGAGTACTATAATCTGTTAAAAATCAAATCCTGTAATTTGCAACAAAATGGATGCAATTAAAAACCGTTCTATTTAGTGATATAAGCCATTCCCAAAAAGACAAATACCATATATATTCTCTCATCTGTGGTAACTAATGTAGTACCTAAAAGGTAAGCCATAGAAGTGAAATTGAAACTTTATGATTCAATGATTTTTGTATTTTGTTTTACATTTTTCTTCATACTATTTGTTGATCTTAGTGTAGGCTTAATCTTATGAGTATAAAGTTAATTGAAAAATAGATCCTTTTAAAAATAAGAATGGGAATGGGAGAAGGAGGAGGAAGAAAGGTGAGAGTATGGGTGAGAGGGAGGTGGGGTGGGAAGAATCACCATGTTCGTAAATTTGTGTATAAACAATTTTTTTTTTAAATTTACTGAGGGTGGCATGTTGGCATTGCAGGATAATCTCCGCTTGCAATGCTGCATTCCATATGGGTGCTGGTTCATGTCCTGGCTGCTGCACTTCCTATCCATTGCCTGCCATTGCTCTGGGAAAAGCAGCAGAATATAGCCCAAGTATTTGGCCCTCTGCATCCACGTGGGAGACCTGAATGAGTCTCTTAGCTCCACTCTAGCCGGGGTCAACCATTATAGCTTTATTTTATTATAGCCATCTGGGGAGTGAACCAGCAGATGGAAGGTCTCTGTATAATTATTAATTATTTGTTTATTTAAAAGGGAGGGAGGGGGAAGGGAGAGAGAGAAAGAGAGGGAGAGAGAGAGAGAGAAAATGAATATCTTCCAATCTTTGGATAACTACCCAGGTACTCCCAACAGCGAGATTTTGGCTGAAGCCCAAAACCAGGAACCCTAATCTGGTCTTCCACATGAGTAGCAGGGGCACAAGTTCTTAAGCCATCTTCCACTGCCTTCTAAGGGAAATTAGCAGAAAACTGGATTGGAAGAGAAGCGGCTGGGTCTTGAACCAACCCTCAGATATGGGATGTCAGCCTTGCAAATTAATTAATAATAGACTACAAATTAATTAATTGACTACACCACAATGCCAGCCCCTAAATATTCTTTGTATTGAATGATCAAATAGGCAAAATACAAGGATTAGAAATTGGTGTTCCTCATATCATTCTGGATCCACTTCATTCTCTATAGTGTGGCTACAGTGATATATTAAAAAATTAACTCATGCCGCTTCTTGGTAAAATCCATACACACTTGGTTTAGAGTCCTCAGTCTTCATCATTGATTAAATACCTTTATATGACTTGACAACTCCCTATGTCTCTGATCATTTCCTAATGGGACACCTCGTTCATTCGGCTGTAGTTACCTCCTTCTTAGGGTTTTCTTCTTGTTTCTCCCGTGTTAAATTTTTTGCCCATGAATTTCGAACAGCTAATACTCTCTAAACTGCATAACTTGGCTGAAATAGCTTTCATTTGAAGATAACCTTTTAAGATTTTTCTTATTCAAAAACATATCACCCCACCTCCCACCCCCCACCACTCTTTTTCCACTTACTAAGTGTGCTGCTTTTCATGTTTGCTTGGTTGCTCTCTTAAAAATGTGTAATTATCATTTATTTACTATCATCCCTGAAACCTCTAGAATGAGTGCACTGGAGAACTAGGACACCATATACTCACCTAGAGCATAATAAGCATTCAATTAAATGGTTATTGAATAATCCCATGTGACTAACTAGAGGTAGGTGAAGGAAAAATGACAACAGATGAGGCAAAAGAGACTTCCAGGAGCTGTATCATAAAAGACTTATTCTATATTTTGGGCTAAATAACTTTTATTTTACTTTTCTCTTACTTCCCAGAAGGAATGAATGTTGAAGGAATTTGAATGGATAAATACCATTGTCACATTTATGTATTGTTTTAGGTATATAATGGTTTGTCTGTGTACCGGATAATGATAGGTTAAATAATTATATAAAGCAAAAGTGGTAGAACCAGATATTTTAAAATTCTGGCTCAATAATACTTGGAGATTTCTTTGAATAAGGAGATACAATGTTTGTTCATGAATTTCTGATTATTTACAGAGCCCTGCTTATTCCCATTACTTATTTAAAAATCAAGCTTTAGTGGCTGATCATCTCTTTAAAAAGAGAATCATATCTCTTCACTTATCTAGACATAATCTTTTCATATCTTCTTGAATGTCAGCCCTAGGGCTGACTTTAAGAATATATAGGAATTCACACATATAATCAATCTTTCTAATATCATAATCTATTTCAAACAACCCCACTAATGTGCTATTATTCAAAGAACTATCTCAATTATTCATGAAGTACTGAAGCCAATGATTTCCTTGAGAAACCTCTATGTACAATGACATATATTGAATTTTATGATGCTAATTGCTTACATTTTTAAAATTTTTTTCTTATTTATTTTTATTTGCTTGAAAGATGGAGAGGTACTGAGACGGAGAGTGATCTTCTAACCGCTGGTTCACTCTGCAAACACCTGGAACATCTAGGGGCAAAACCAGACAGAAGCCTGGAGTTGGGAACACAGTATGTGTCTCCCAAGTGGATGGCAGAGACCTAATCATGAGTCACTGCCTGTTGCTTCCTACGGCATGCATTATCAGGAGTGTGGAATCAGACATCTGATAAGGGATACACAATACAAAAAATGAAGTTAGGAAAGAAAACTCCAGGTTAAAAGAGTTGTACAATCCCCATTGCCTTGATGTTCTCTTTGGGTCTTTCTGGTTCTGGATTTTCCTCTGCTTTATTTCAAGTGTTTTCTCCTAAAAGTAATTGTAGGCTACTTTCATAATGAATCTTGTAGACAGTGAACTATCACAGGTTTCTGCTACAATACAAGAGGTTTTAGATCCAAGTCTAGAGGCTTTGTTTTCGTTCACCTACTTATCAGCTACCAGGATTTCCATTGTTCAAGTAGGGCCTGAGCAGGGACCCATTTTATTATTTGAATATTGTTGATTTTATAATCATGACTCCTTTGTATTACTATGCCATATGCATTTTCCCTCATTTTGGTTTCTATTCCATCCCCTAACAAAGTACAAAATTCTTGTTCTTTTTTTTTTTTAATTTGATTTTTTAAATTTATTTGAGAGGCAGAGAGAGTAAGAGACAGAGGGAAAGGTCTTCCATCTGCTGGTTCACTCCTCAAGTGGCCGATCAGAACCGGGCCAATCCGAAGCCAGTAACCAGGAACCTCTTTCGGGTCTCTCACATGGGTGCAGGGCCCAAGCACTTGAGACATGCTCTACTGCTTTCCCAAGCCATAGCAGAGAGCTGGATCAGAAGAGGAGCAGTGGGGATACTAACCAGCTCCCGTATGGGATGCTGGTGCCACAGGCAGAGGACTGGCCACAGAGCCAGACCCAAAATTCTTGTTCTTAAATCAAAAGCTACACATCCAAATAACTACCGAGTGTAGACTTTGGTGATTTAAGGAAGGGCTTAGTCTCTCCTTTATAGATATAACATTGATCTAGCTAGAAGTGAGTGCCATCTTGTGTTACCAGTTCCTGCTCATTTTCCAGGTAATCCCTGATGACTAATCCAATCTTATCTTTCTCATATTTGTAAGGGATAAGTCAATAGAAAATAACTTTTAATGTAGGGTGAAAATTGCATTAAATGAGAACATTTTAGTGATTTTGCTTCATGTTTTACTTTTCCCTCCCCTTTTAATCAATAATATAATTTTCTTTTAATGTTTTAAAGTAACATTTCTTATCTTACAATAAAAGTGATAGATATCTTTGTATTAATGTATTTGGAAGGTACAGTGACAAAACTAGAAATCACTTTTTTTGTCTTCCTAGCTTGAATTCATTCGCTTTTACAGTAAAATTGAATTTTTCGTCAAGTCTCATGAAACTGTTTAATGCCCTACCACCTTAATGGCCCATCCTGTCTCACTTTTTGCAATTTGCCTGGAGTTGGGCTCCTTTCTTTTATTGCTTTTAAAGGGGTTTCCTCAGAGTTGCACAAGTCTGGTTACTTGTCCTATTCAAATTTAATTATAAGATACTTCCATCAGCACAATTTTTGCAACTATCTCATTGGCTTGTCCTATCTGGAGTTATTGTTGAATTCCTCACATTTTTAGTGGAAAAAAACACAGAAGTTTGTATTTTATGCAGATTTCCAAGTCTTCAATGCGATCTACTATCATTTAGTTTACATTTATAAACAAATGTTTTGCAGGTTAGACAAAACTGGCCATCTGCAGGTCATATTTGTCTCACTGGTGGCTAATTTGAGACTTATAATTGATCTTAATCAACACCTGTTGTGCTTATCCGCTACTTCTTTAAAAGTTACCTCCCACTGGAAAATAAACTCCATGAGAGCAGAAACTTCATTCTTCTGGTTCTTTAGCACCTGTCTCACAGCAAGGACTCAACTGATAGTGCTTGAAGAAATGAATCTCAAAACCTGGAAATAGCATTTTATTATTTATCTATTATTTTTCCTATAAGCATTAACAAGAACAACAATAACAAATATGAAATTTTTACAATACATATTTTCTGATAACTTGATGTCTCACAGCTTTTCAAATTATATTTTCAAAGTTACTGAATATTTTCCTATAGTGTACCACTCTTGTATCATGTCTTAGCTGCTATAGAGAATTGTTATGTATATTTTACTGATTACTTTCTGTCTTCATTATCCTACACATTCTCAGCACCTTTATGCTCCATAAATATTGCTGTTCGGCTTGTCTAGGTTGTGGCTGTTTGTAATGATCCCCTTTTAGTGGACCATTTCTCAGAGGGTGAGAATCATGGTCTTAAAATACATGTATTGTGAAGATAGGGTAAGCTAAAGAGTGATTGTAATTTAGATGGATGCATTATTGACTGTGATTTATAAAACAAACTCCACACACACACATACACACACACGTACACACACAACCTGGGCCATTTTTGAAAGTCTAAATTTAAGTTTTTGACCAAGAGAAGTGAGTTCTCATTGCAGCTCTGCTACCAACTATGCAGAAACACCATTTCTACCTTATATATTTTTCACCAGCAATATAAAGAAATTAGGAGAAGAAATCATATCTGAGGCAGCTCATATCTGTTAGGATGGCATTTGCATATGTGTGTGTGCACATGTGTGTGTGTGCAATAAAAATAACAAGTATTGGTATGGATATTCAGAAATTGGAACCTTTGTGCATGCTTTGTAAGTATGTAAAATGGGATAGCTGCTGTGGAAAACAGTATGGTGTTTCTTAAGAAAATGTAAAATAGTTACCATGTGACCTAGCAATTACATTTTTGGTATATATTCAAAGGAAGTGAAATCAGGGTCTTAAATATTGTACACAAATTTTCACAGTGGGATAATTCACAGTAGCCAGAAGTCAGAAGGAACTTCATCAATAGATGAATGGATAAACTTTAAGGATTTTCCTATTCTAAAAGAAATAAGCCAGCAGTGAAAAATAATATACAAAGATTCCACTTACATGAACTATCTAGAATAATAACATCCATAGTGACAGAAAGTAGAATGGTGGTTGCTAAGGGCTGAGGCTGGGAGTGGGCGTTACTATTTAAAGGATATAGAATTTAAGTTTTATGAGATGGAGAGTACTGGAGATGGATGGTGATGATGATTGCACAGCAGGATAAATGCATTTAGTACTACTGAATGGTACATTTAAATATGAGGATGGTCAATTTTGCGTTTTTTGTTTTTTTTGTTTTTTTACCACAAGTGAAACTAAGTTTAAAACATGAATCTGCAGATTCTAGAAGCTCTCATAGAGATTACGCAAGATCTACCTGCGGGCTCTTTCCCAACCAGTTAATCTCCCTGAAGAGAAGCCTGGATCTTGGCAGGTGCTTAGCCTTAGCCATCTTTGTCTCCCAGTTCTGGGTGTAAAGAGACAAAATAGACTTCTAATCCTCTCCATCCTGATGACACATTTCTATCAGGAAAAAAATAAATTATGTGCTCCGGGTAAATTACCCTTTCTTCTACTTTTAAACTGGACTTTTGTTTCCTCTTTCCTACTTTGACTAACACATTTCCTGGCCCTTAGCCTGGTAACCCACCATGAGGGTCATGGCTATTTTTCTTGGTATTTTATCCTTACATCTCAAAGATTCAACTGAACCTCTTCTTGCTGCTCCTCTTGCACTTCAGCTCCCCTGAGCTGTGTTCAGCTGTCAGCCTCAGCAATGAGCAGCGCTGATTCCCCAAGTTATTAGGGACCACGTGGAGCATCTCTGCAGCACTGATCCTGACAGTTGAATACACAGGAGCAGCTGGCTCAGTGGGGAAAGGAAGAGGAGGGGGTGTGAGCTATTCATTGCAGTGTATTTATAACTTGGCCCTGAAACTGGGGATGGTGATATTCAAATAGGAGAGGGTGAAAAGACGTTTTATTCTAATTAAAAAGGTAATTAAGTAACACACTGAAGAATTTAAATCACTGCTCTTGGTTTCGATGACAGTTCTGATGGTATGACTACTCAGAAACCTTTCTGGAACAACAAATGCTGCTTCTTAAGCTTGGTAACTTGTTGAGCAGGCAACTATGGATGAAAAATTACAGTAGGACTCTTGGGCAAGAGTGTCTGAAATCAGTAAAGGTATTTCTCAAAGAGAAACATTGTACACACACACATGAAGTCTCCAGATAAAAACACTATGCTCAAATCACCAACTACTCTTCTAGCTCTCACGGTATATAAAATACTTAGTATTTCCTAGACCTGCCATGTCATGAATATTCTGCATCTTTATCTCTGTCTATTGTTTTTGTTGTCATGGTCTTCCAAAAACTTTTGTTTCCAAGTATATTCAAATTATAGATAGTTTTATTTATGTGTCTCAACATTTAATGATGTATCTCTTACTTAGGTATCCTGTAAAGACTGAGAAAACAGACCACTGATGAAAACAAAGTTAAAATGCACTGTCATTCCCACTCAAGGCTGACTAGATTTTAAAAAATTTCGGAAGTTTCTCCAAAATTTGGATGAAAATCTTAAAATAATAATTTGATTTTATCCTACAAATGTTATTTTGATCAGGTACACTCATAAATTGCTGATTGTTATAAACACCATAATTGAGTTCTTTCTCATCTGTTCAATTTGTAAGTCAATTCTGAGTTATGCTATCATTGAAATAGTTGTTTCCATCAATTACCTTAGTAGTGCATTTATAATTTCAAATTTATCCAAGGTTTATGTAGTATATATAAACTAGTCAATATATAAGTATGAATGACTATTTTGTTTCATTAAATGACAATTTAGGACACATAATGTACATACACACATATTCACATAGTATGAGATTCATTACCTACAATGAATATTCTATGCTTTTTAATGTGGAAATATGGAAGATGATATGATAATCAATTCTTAATAATACTTAATAAAACAAAAGGCAATAAAATATTTGGAAGAGAGTTATCCCTACAAAATGATAGTATTAGCTAATTTGTATGTACATTCTTTGGAATACTGTAGTAATAAAATGTTCAAAGTATGGTCATTAACATTTCATATAATCTCTATAAGAAATGGGTCTTAGGGTAGCACAAAAGATTTTGGACTATGAGGAGTAAAGTGTTAGTTCATTATCAAAGAGATAACTAATACTAACAGTCACAGTCTTATCTAAGAGGATTTATCAAAACATATACTGTCATTTTTATTATGAACAGTAGCCATATTCTATAAAGTCTCTATGTACACTGAACTAGTGTATATTGAACCATTGCTCTTAGGAAAAACATAGAATAAAGCTGTTGCCTGCCTCTGATCACAGTGATTATTTTTGTTTAACGGTACCTTATTTAATAATCATTGTTGATTCATTAACATTGAACTCACAGCCAAAGGCACTGTAACTGTACCTGATCAAAGCTAAGCTAATGTTATGTTTCCTCCTTTAGGCACTTCACAGTCTTCTAGTGCCTGGGGATACAACATAGGTCTTCACGCTAACTTTGACATCCATCTTAAACAACAGCACTTCCAATAAAATGAACAAAGATGCATATAATAATTCACTGACTATTTCAAGAAAAGGAAATTGGTTCATAGCCTGGGAGCCAAAAACAGAAGACCAAGTTGTCTTTTTCCACCTCACCTGGGAACATGAGTATTGGGTGACTCAAAAGTTTTTGCTTCTGTGATTGTGAACACAAATAACCATGAAATGGCTATGTATATTAATCCAAAGGTTACATATAAATTTTAGAATTTACAAATGTAGAATTTGTGAATAAAATGAGGATTGATTGTACTTCCTTTTGAATTTTTTAGAAAACTATTAATTTGTCATAACATGTGTGAATTTAACATAATAATCTGTTTCCTTCACCCATTAACAATTTATTTTATTTTATTATAAGTGTCTATATTAAAGGGGAGAGGATAAGGGTAATATTTGACAAATGAAAATTATTGATCCTAATAAGAATCAAAGTTCTCCTGGATGAAATGCTGTACATTGACTTGACTACAACATTTCTGTCAGTAACGAAATTTGCTTTTCCATTTTCAGAATAGCCAGAAAATATTCTGGTAAATAGGCATGGAATCTTATTTTTGCAGTCTGGACCAAAAGTGTGGTCACAATGGGAACACTATTGGAATGTGGAGGTTTTGAGAGAGTCAAGAGGCTGAATCTTTCCATATCGTCAACAACTTTACTATGAACAACTTTACTATGTTCATATATTTAATCAGGAAATTTATGATTTAGAAGAGAATTAGTAATACTTTTTCAAGTGTTAAAAGAAATTACAAAACATTTTAAATTATAAAATATAGATAAATACAATGTTAAAGTTATTATTTAATGATTGGGTGATTGGGTTTTTTAAAATGTCCTACTTACTAGGTAGAGACAACATGACATGATTACATATAATACATGTACAAAAATTACCTGTAGGTTCCAATTTTTCTACAACTTGGGTGAAGATAAGAAAACCGTATTTTCTGCTTGCTGAAAAGGTTACATAATTTGAACTGTCCAAAAGGAGTAGGAGGATACTTCAAAAAGTGTTTGGAAAAGCAGAAATAATAATAGACATAACTTCTACCTGGCATTTATTTCTCTTCCCCAATTTCCATATGAAAACAAAAAAACAAAAAGGGCATTAGATTCTTGATTCTAAAGCACAAATATTGGCAGTTTTCAGTATTTTTTTTCTTGCCTCTCAAGCCTAATGAGGGTGAACAATAGTGAGTTCATGAGCTTCTCCAAGTGAGCCTAGAGGGCCAAGTTATCCCTGATGAGCTGTTCTCTGAAACTCTGGTGTTTACCAAATGTGTCAGATGGATAATGTTCATTAATGGACCTGAATATCTCAAAGCAGAGCAATTCCTCCAAATATTATGATGCCTTAATGACACTTATAATAAGACCGCCAAGGACTACCAGCAGCTAGCAAATACACATTTCCGAATGTAACATTAGTAAATGTTTGCATGCAGCAAAACCTTAAAACTGGTATATGAAAGTCTGCTTGCTTTGCCTCCTGAGGACCTTGAAAATGAATAAGTGATGAGCAAGACAGCACCACATGTAGTATTGTGACTATGAGGAAATGGGGCAGCAATGGCATTTCCAGCAATTTGCTTTTAATATGTAGAAAAGGAAGTTAGAAACAAACTTACACATAAAAGTGTCTAAAGAAGCAGCAACAATAACAAGGGAAATAAAATATACCAAATTATATTTTTTTATGAGAAAGCAAATGAATTCCCATACAGTCTCACAAGAATCATCGTGGGAGTGTTATTGAAGTGCCATTGTATGGTCCAGCTTTCAATTGACCTCCTTAACACCAAAGCATTGCCCTGGGACCGCCTGTCTGCTTGTGACATTGCTTTCTTCTTCCTACCTTACTCCACGGTTTTGTTAAGCACTCAGTCTTCAAGTCAGTCCTCTCTTTCACAGAGAGAAAGAAAGTGTATTCAACTTTTCAATGGATCTCTGTGGAATTCCATGGGCAGCTTTCATATTCTTGAGCCTGTGTTTTCATACATCAGTTGAATATGGTAGTTTCTTTTATTATTGAGTAACTGACATGATATTACTTGGAATCCATGTCTGTTCTCATTTTTTCCCCTCAGCAACTCTCACTGTAAAAGTCGTAAAAACCAATAAATCTAATTTCTGCTTCCTTGTGGAAAGATTAGTGAAGTGTTTTCTGAAGGATAGCAAAGCTATAACTATTAATAAAATGTCAGGTGGATTTCATAGCCTGGTTAATACTATATTTTTCAAAATAAATATATTTCCACCTATCATTCATTCATTCAATAAATATTTATTGAGTGCTTATTTGTCCTAGAGTGATATGTGGATGACTTGTTAATTTGTAAGCATCCATTATAGACTACAAACAGTGATAAAATAACCATTGTGTACTATGAAATTTAGATTCCTTTGGGAAATCAAATTGCTTTCACCAAACTTAAACAGGTTTTCACATATAATTACATGTAATGTTTTCTAAAATGTAGCAAATTTATGATTTTTATAAATGTAACATCCTTTCTCCCTTTCTGTCTTGTTCTCTTTTTTCCTTTCACAATATTTAGTGATCTTTTATGTTCATAGATACCAGTAAGTATTTATAAAAAATATCTCTCCATTTTCCTTACATTATGTGGATTTCAGTTCTTTTTCTTTAAAGATCTATTTAACTTTTTTTGAAAGGTTGAATGTCAGGGAGAGAGGGAGAAACAGAGAGAAAGGTATCTTATATCAGCTGATGCACTCCCCAAATGGCCATGAAAATCAAAGCTGGGCCAGGCTGAAACCAGGAGCCAGGAATTCCATCTGTGTCTCCCAAATTGTGTTAGCAACCAAAGTATTTGGGCCATCTTCCACTGCCTTCCCAGATAAGTTCGTTAGCAGGGAGCTGGATCAGAAGCAGAGCTGCAGGGACTAGAATCAATATTCTGATATGAGATCTGGCATTGCAGGTGGTGGCTTAACCCATGGTGCCACAGTGCCAGCCCTGGATTTGAGCCCTACTTTTGGTTTCCGTGTGTATCTAGGTAGTTACTGACTTAAATGCCTTGACACATAAATAAGACATACAGAATGTGATAGATTCAGACTCTTCAAGTTCTGCCACATACTGCTTAACTCCCTCCAGACCCTTCCCCAGAAAGCTCCTCCTACTTTTCACATGCTAAAAATTGTAATTACACATCTAAATTTTAGAGGAACAAAGATTAATTAGCTAAATAATTTATTATGCTGCTCCACACACTTCCGATGTTAAATGTAGCTAAAAATAACAAGCGCACCTGTTTTTCTATGCCTTTAGTAAATAAAAAATAAGTTTATATTTTGCTCATCATCATTTTGCAGTAAGTAATTGCATTCAATAAACATTTTTCCCTTGCAAGGATTACTAACTAAGGTTATGATTTGGGAGTAGATTTAAAGACAAAAACAATGTTTATAGATTAATATTTGTTTTTCTTCTGTTGTTCTCGTCTCTAAATACAATTCCACCCCAGTTAATAAGATTTCATTTTTTGAGTTTTCAGAAGAGTGAGTCAAAGCATGGTATCTTGAAGTAACTTAAAATACTTGTCCTGCAACTTTTATTGATTCCTTTATTTATCTCAATCATGAGAAACATGAAATAGGTCCTAAACTCCTCTGCCGTAGATTCTAAATATAGTAGTCCAACTCTATTGGTAAAACATAAATATTACTAATAACTGTACTTATTAGAGTACATCCCTTTTCAGTCCCCAAATGAAAAAGTGCAGTTGAATTTTCTCTAGGTGTCCAGTATACTAGTTTCTTCTGGTGGATCCAGTCTTCTCATCACTAGTAAGGCCATCCATGTTTATATTAATACTCTCAATGTTCTGCCATCCCAAGGTTACAGTGCTTTGGTTTCTGCCATCCACATGGGAGACCCAGCTAACTTATCCCTGGCTATTGAAGGCATTTGAGTGAAATGTCACGTGGCAGATCTCTCTCTCTCTCTCTCTCTCTCTCTCTCTCTCAATATCCTTGTTTCTCTACCTTTCATATAAATAATTTTTAAAATGTTTCCCCTCTTCCAATGATCTCTTTCTGTACCCAGTTATCCACTGGAAAAATCACATCTTACAGTGACCATTGATAAAAATGTCTTCTTTTCCAACATCTTGTCTTGGAATTAATTTTCTATAGATTTGATGGCTAGGTTTATGTGTCAATTTCACTCAAATGAAAGCTACCCAGGTAGCTGGGAAACCACTGTTTAGAATTATGTCTGTGAGGATATTTCCAGAAGAGATTAACATTTGAATTGGTGACCTGAGAAATGCATATGGCCCTCCACATCATGGAAGAGCATCACCCAATATCAGCCAGAAAAGGACAAGCAGTGATGCAGGGTGAATTCTCTCTCTCTGTGCTTGAGCTGAGACATCCATCTTCTTCTGGCTTCAGCCAGGTTCTCCTGTCTCCTGGGGTTTTGGACTTAGACAGGAATTACAAAGCTCTCACAGTTCTCAGGCCTTCAGATTGAGAATTGAGTTATACCATCAGATTTCCTCACTCTCTAGCTTTCAGATCATTGGACTTTTCAGCTTTCATAACCATAGTGAGACAATTCCAATAAATATTTTTGCATAAATATAAATAGATTTTGTTCTCTGGAGAAGCCTAATATGGACTGTGGCAGTGACAATGCAATGCTCCTTAAACAAACAGCTAAAAATATCAAAATGGCTTTGGAACTGGGTGATAGGTAGAGGGTGGAAGAGTTTGCAAGTGCCCGCTAGAGAAAGCCTGCAGTGACATGAGCAGACTGTTAAGGGTGATGCTGGGGCAGGGCCACCTCTCAGTTCTATTAGTTACTTGCTTATGACCTACTGACTGACTCCTTCCTCATTCCTTTTTCCTTCTTCCTTTCACACTGAGACAATTCACTGTCGCATATTCTTCATGGTTTTCTTTCTTTTTCCCCCAGTTTTTATTTCCCAAGTGTGTCTAACAAAATCATGTATCATGCATGGTTTGTACTATCATTACATTTGTATTTGAACTCCATGTTTGCTCCATTTGGAATTTCTCTTCCCACTTTTAAAGAATTGTTAGACTCTTGCAACAAGGAGTCCTATTCAGAGGGTAGCATAACATGATACAATTGGGGTTTTCAACTTGAACACATTTTAGCAATAAATGGAAACAATAACTCTTCACTAAAATTCATTTGCTTCAGTTTACAGGTAAACACTAGGACCTATTTCTTATCTTCCCTTGAAATTACTTGTATCTTAGATATTGAGTTCTAACCAATGGAATGTTAATGGAAGTGATATGTACTGTTTATGTACCAAGGCTTTTAACAGGCAAATATTTATTCTGCGTCTTTGCTTTTCTCTTATGTAGGAGGGATGCAAATGACAATGATGTCTTAAGTGTTTATGCATCCATAGGATAAAAAATATTGAATTCCTGAATCTTTACAAGCAAGACATTTACCTGCTTTAACTCTTCTGTGAATGAGAGATTATCTTCTATTATGTCTGTTCCATTATGATTTACTGCTTATTTTCTGACTGTTAGCAAGACTAGTAACCTCATGCATGAGCAATGCACTGAAGAAGAAATAAGGATGTCTTGCATACTTGTAAAAGTTTCTTCTAAATTTCAAGTTTCTTTGTAATATTAAACTTACTATAACCTTTTATTTTATTTTTAAAGAAATATTTATTTATTTATTTGAGAGGCAGAGTTACAGAGAGAGGGAGAGACAGAGAGAAAGTTCTTCCCTCTATGGAGTCACACCCCGAAATGGTCACAATGGCAGGACCTAGGCTAATAGGAAGCCAGGAGGCAGGAGCTTCTTCCGGGTCTCCCACCCAAGTCTAGGGGACCAAGCACTTCCCCAGGCCATAACAGAGAGCTGGATCAGAAGAGGAGCAGCTGGGATACAAACTGGTGCCCATATAGGATACTGGCAAAGGCTTAGCCCACTATACCACAGCTCTGGCCTCAATCCTTTAAATATCTAATGAATGACTATATATGTATAGCATCCGATTATAAAGAAAGAATAGTACATTATTTGCAATTCCCTTAAGATTATATATTAAAAATAGGAATAATATAAACTTTAACATAGACATTCAATGGGAAACCTCTGATAAAACATTTCTGCTTAAAATAGTCACACACAAAATCTCAGACCCAAGAACAATATAAATGGAAAATGCTTTATGTTGTCATTTAGTCTTCATCATCCACTCTAATTCATCCTGATTCTGATACTATTTATCATCCTTAAAAATCACTAAAGTGAATCTAAAATATGCATTGTTTTTTAAATATGAATAGCACATGTCCACTTAGAAATTTACAAAATTCATTGTTTGATTATATCTGAGTATTATTCCATATTGTATATATGCCACATTTTCTTTATACAGTCATCAGTTGATGTATATCTGGATTAAGTCCATTTTAGCTATTGTGAATTGAGTTGCAGTAAGCATTGGGGTACTGATAACTCTTTCATAGGCTGATTTAATTTCCTTTGGGTAAATTCCCAGGAGTGGGAAGGCTGGGTCATGTGGTAGGTCTATATTCAGATTTTGGAGGTGTTCCCATACTGTCTTCCATAGTGACTTCACCAGTTTACATTCCCACCAACAGTTAATTAGCATACCCTTTTCCCCAAATCCTCGCCAGCAATTTTTTGTTGATTTCTGTATGAAGGCCATTCTAACAGCGGAAAGTGAAACCTCATTGTGGTTTTGACTTGCACTTTCCTGATGGTAAGGGATCCTGAGCATTTTTCAAGTGACAAGTGCCCCTTGTTGTTGGGGCTGACATTATGGTGTAGTGGTTAAAGCCATTGCTTGTAATGCTGGCATTTAATATGGCACTGTTTTGTGTCCCAGATGGTCTACTTCTGATCCAGCTCCCTGCTAATGGCCTGGCAAAAGAAATGGAAGATGGCCCAAGTACTTGGGTCCCTGGTCCCCACTTGGGAGACCCAGATGAAGCTCCTGGTTCCTGGTTTTGCCCTAGCCCAGCCCTAGTCCTTGCTGCCATCTGGAGTGTGAACCAGCAGATCGATCAAAGATCTGTTTCTCTGTCTCTCCCTCTCTCTCTGTAATTATGACTTTCAAATAAATATATAAATCTTTAAAAGCTTTGGCTTTGTTGTTTTAACAGGAGATAAGATTCTAATTATATTTCAGTGTACTTTTAAGTAGTCTTATTTGTCATTTATGGACAATTTATGAATTAAAGGAAGAATGAAATCCCGTCTTTTGCACCAAAATGAATGCAACTGCAAACCATCATGATTAGTGAAATATGTGACTTCCAAAAAAAAAAAAAAACCAACAACAAATAGCACATGGTTTCCCTGATTTGTGGTAATTAATATCTAAAGCACACAAAAATGCAATGCATCTGAGCAAAATTGACATTTGAGACTTGATACTTGTTTACATCCCTTGTCTATACTCTTGAGGAACAGTAGTTTTTCTACTTATTCCTTGTTGAATTCTTTATTTGCTGGAGGGTTAAGCTTGTTATCATAAAATAAACTGAAAGCATGGCATTGTAAAAATTAAAAGGAAAAATAAGAAAGGAAGGGTGAGGGAGAGTGGAGTGTTGGCAGGAAGGTGGACAGGGTGGGAAGTAGCATTATGCTCTTAAAACCGCATATATGAAACACATGAAATTTGTTCACCTTATATAAATAACAAATTAAAAATTAAAAATTAAGAAATTCGCAAACTTCGCGTCGCTATTTTACTTCACAGAAATGCTGCAGCAAGTTACCTGTGTCTGGTTTATAAATTGCCTCACACTCTATTTTGTTTTTTTGGTAAATGAATTCACTTGGGTTATAGATCATTAAAGGTTTTGTTTGTGAAAGTTCAGAAAAAAATAGCCAACGTAAAGTAGCAGGGGCAGACAATGAAATAAGTCATGAAACATGTGACAACACAGGTTTGAGACCCAGTTTATAGATGATCTGCTGTCTGTGAGCCCTCTCGTCTAATATTTGTAAATGCACTGCTGGCAAAGCTTTCTGTGTTTTTCAGAGCCTTTATTGATTTATGTAGGAATAACAAATAGGACCTACTGCAGACTATCTAAAATGGTGTTGGTATCATAAGGAAATAAAACATATCTGTTTCTGGTCTGATCTAAGGCATAATTCACTTAGTGTGTGAAGCATTAAGTACCTTTAAAACAAACTTTCAATTGACCACACTTGAAATAGGAGGAAGACTTTTGGTAAACATTCTGGAAAATTTGAGATTTAATAGTCTATTAACCTGTTATTAAAGACCACTGATGTGAATTTCTTCGAGAAATGAAGTTCATTCATTGCATTAGAACTTAGCAACAATGCCACAAAGGGAACTTGGGAACAGAACGGGAAAGGTAGGGGAGATTCTTATAGAAACCCATGGTATTAGAGAAATGAAACTGGAGCTGCAGAAAATACGGATTATGGGTGATGGTGCAGAACCAGGTTACATCAGCATTGAGTTTCAGGCAGTTCCCACTCTGCTTTACCTGCACTTGTAGAAAGTTGAGCTAATGTCAGCTTCCACTTAGAATGCAGTTGATCACAGTGGTATGGAAAGTCAAATTGACAGTTAAGAGGAAGCCAAGGTTCAGGGTCATGTCTCAGCTGGGTTTTAATTTATTCTCATTAGGCACACTAATACAGCAGAGCAGATAGTGTTGGGGTTTTTCTTCCTCTTCTTCTTTCTTTCATTCTCTTTTTTTGAGACCATGAATCATGAATATTAATACAGTTCTCTTCAGGTTGCCACAGAGTTTACAGGATGGTGGTGGAGGAGGGGGAGGTAGGCTGCCACATTATCATGTTATTGGATTTGTTTAAAGAAAGGTTCCTGACATGGATCTCTAAGTGCAGCCGGGTGAGCAGCCCCTGCTCTCTTTGTATTATATAATGTCCCATCTGTGCTCATGGAGTGTGGCTTGATGAGGATGCCATCAGGTGATGTGTCTAGCTTAATGGTATTCTTTCAGAGCAGGAGCAATAAACATTAAGGGGCCTTAATTGTATTCTTTGCAGTGGGAGCAATAAACATTAGGGGCCCTATTGTACCCTTTCCCAAAATGTCCCCCAAGCCTAATTTGGGGAGTATCTTGATAGCCAGCTCTAATTTCAAATCCTCCCTCTTATTCTATGGCTTTTGAAACTGAGGCACTGGACAAAACAAAGGAACCAAATTAATAGGCATTTCTTCATATAACCAGCTTCAGGAGAGAGTCAGGCTCTCCTTTTATTTACCTGAGCTATCTGAGCCCTGATAGAACAAAACAAGACATGTTGAGAGAGCTGACTTATTTTTTCTATGGTGACAACTCTTGGTAAAACGCAACTACTGGGTATACAGCCTCCGGATTGAATTTTTTATTTGCTATGCAGAGAAGATCCATGGAACAAAGGATTAAGTTTCCTTGAAGAATGAGAAGATTGTGAGGTTTTAAATGGAATATGAGGTGATAGTTCATGATAATCCCAAACTCTATTTCATCTATGTCTTTCTGTCTTTTTTTAACCAGTGAAAGTATTCACTGAAATAATAAATTTTCCATGAATTATAAGAAAAGTACTTTATCATATAAAACATCAAATGCTCACCATGTGATCAAGGAAGAAACTTTGGAAATTATTCTTTATTTTATTAAGATGTGTACCTCTCACTTTCAGAGTAATTAGATTCCAGTGATTCTTTTTCTGAGTCGGTGTTGCACTTGTTTCACTCATTCTGTTGTTCTAATTTTGTTCTTTCGTTTACACATTTCTTTGTCTTTTGTATAGCCCTTTGAAGTGGCACATGATTGCCTAAGGTTTAAAGTGATAATCTCATAATCTTTTCTATAGTATATTTTGTTGTAATTTCTCGTAGACGGGATAGCTACCTAAAATAAATTGTACATGGGAAATTTACATAGAAGGCATTATCAGAATCAAATATCATATACTATACAGAGCTCTTTGGTTTTGGGTTCTAAACAAGCAAATTAAATGCAATTAGATAAATTATGAAGAGTCTAAGGGTATATTAGTTCAAATTTTAGCCCTTATTTCAGTTAGAAAAGTTTTAAGTTTCCTTTTATATAACAGAAATTTAACTGCTACAAAATCAAGAATGAGCATGTGAGTAGATTTGACAAAAGAAAGTAGAAATAAATTCCTGTTGATTATTTTATTTAACGCTGTGATTTTTCATACAAGACATTTAATTTCAAAGTGCTCGGACTTGGCCAGAGCCATAATTGTGTATAATATCCATTATCTTTTAATTGGAATTATCTTTTATCTTTGGCTACATTTATCTAAGAATCCCTTCAGAAAGCCCACCAGAAACTCAAATTCCAATTTGTTCTCTCAGCTTGACTAATGATGAAAAGTATCAAAAACGACTATTATGTGTTTATAAATCACCTCTTTTATCCTGATGTGGTTCTGGGATTTTATGCTGTTAAGTATCATCTCTCGGTGGAATGTAAATTGAAGAACAACAACAACAAATTCAGCATCAACAATGGCACAAAATGAAAAGGAACAGAAAATCTTTACAAAAAGCATCACAATTGTAAAGAATGAAAAGAGAATAGCATAAAATATCGATGAAACAATATATTTTTCACAGATTTTTTTTTTAAAGTACGAGTCAAAAATAGTCCCCCTTCCCTTAGCATTTAACAGTTCTATTTGGAAAAGCATAAAATCTGTGGCACAAAAGCAAATATATCTTAATTGGGCCACTTTCATCCACCTGCTACAGTTCCTTTTTAGTCACATTGAATTTGTCTAACAACACTTGTTTACATTCCCTTGCTAGCACATTAGCATTTATTTTATTTTATAAAAAAAGAAATATGATCAGCTTAAAATGTAAGAGATATAGTGATCAAGAAAGTTTGTGGAACACAGAAATAAAAGTAGACTTCTCTCTGTGAAGTACCACTCTTACATTAAAAATGTCACCACACGTTCTAAAGTAAGTGAGTCATGCACCCAGTGACAATCTTGAACACCTCCTGCGTGTCTGCCAATTTGTGAGTGCACAGACCTTAGAAACAACTTCCTTTACTCACAACCTTTGTCTATGCTACCCCTCACCTCTACCACTTCCTGCCAGGCCTTCCCATCACATCTCTCATCCTCTTAACTTAGCTCTGCGTTTACAACACGGACAATATGCCACTCCAACATGCCATTGGCACCATGTCTGGTGCAACCTCTGGAGCTTAATAGGAATCAATTATTCATTGATGTCTATGGGGCTCCTGCATTGTTTCCTTGCCCCTTTTTGTCCTCCGGATGCCATGCCTACTGCTGCCAGTAAATATTGTGAGACTGCTGAAGTCCCTAGAGCCACAGGTGGCCTAAACCTCCTCTGGATCTCATGGAGAACACTTGGATATGACTACAAACTTAAGTCATGGGATTTTGCCTTGCTGTGATAACAGAACAGCCTCTTCTGCTGCCAAGAGATGAACTCAAGGTCAGGATTGCTGCATTTACGTCCCCTCTAGTCAGCCACCTTCTGATGTGTTCAAAACTGACAAAAGAAAGCCCAGTGGCTCCTCTCACCACGTTTGAGAATATTCCATCTCTCTTCCCCAGCACAGCATGCACTAGAGTCTATTTTCCAATCACAGCTCCTGTGAACGGTACCACCTCACTCAACTTGTGTATAGATTTATGTCCCTCTTTCTTCAAAATGTGTGCAATACCCCAGCATAGCTTATCTTCTGCATAATGCATTTGTAATTTTCTGCTAGTCTTGTCTCATTGCTAAGACACCGAGCAACATGTTTGTTCTCAAATTGTAACTGATAGCCTTCAGGCTTTACTTCTAATTCGGAGGTTTCATCTGGTTACCCTATCTAAGGTGGGAGTCATATATTTGGCTGCAAGTATTCCCTGAGCTTCTGGATGGGTTAATGAGGCCTTGATTTTATAAACTAAGATTTCAAATGAAGAAAATCTGCTTGGTTTCCCATGCCACTGTCACTGCCATGAACGTATCTTTATGATCTTCCTAACTCTGAGGACTGCACTATCCTTCCTCAGCATCCTTGAAGCTAAATGAGAGCCCAAGTTTGACTGACTGACATCCTTTTTGATATTGTGATTTCCTCTTCAGTTCTTTCTCACTGTAAATACTCATTAACTGACCAGTCCACAAAGTCCAGTTACTGTGTAGATTCTTAGTCCTATCTAATTTGTTTTTCTACTTGCTTGAAAGCTTATCCTGCAATATACAAATCCTGAAATACATTTTTGGGTCTTTAAAATGTGTATTTTCTGACTCAGTTATTATGGGATACTTATGATGGTTTCATCAGCAAGAAACAATCCTTTATTCAGTTGACTTCAATAAAGATTATTATTTCACATAATAATAGCCTAGAGGTAGGGTAGTTCACAGTTTAGTTACTTTAGCACTATTTATTTAGCACTTTAATGATGTCAAGAAACCATGTATTTTCTGTCTTTCTGTTCTGCTCTCTATGACGTATGGACATAGCCTTTTGGGTTAGTTTCATATGGTTGATAAATTGACTGTCCTAGTTGCACTTACCAGAAAGACATCAAAGACAGAAAGATGAGTGTTAATTTTATTGCATGCACTGACATTTTCACCACACCACAAACAAATTTTTTCTAAGAAGTTTCTCAAAAGGTATCTGTTATTGAATCATTGGTTAGATTTGCTCCTTATGCCCATGCCCTAATCACATATTGGAAAAGGCAATAGAATTACAGTGACTGGCTTTGGTCAAGCTGTAGTTCAGTCTGTAGATCTGGGGAGGAGAGTAACATTCCATTAGGCACATGGGGTCCAATGAAGAACTAAAACGTCTGTTAACAAGAAGGAAGGGCAGTCACGCCTGTTGTGTAGGCATCCAAGCAAGTCCACCACATTTGTTATCCGTTTATCTGCTGTGGAGCAGAAACAAAAGCTCTGCTTATACACTCTCCAACTGCACAGGCATGCCCCATCCATCTGGGGCTTGTTCATGTGGCTCTTGTCTGATGCCATACCACACTACATGAGCCATTCTTCCTCTTCAGTACCCTCAGAGCCTAAGGGGTAATTCACTATTTTTGGTGGGAGCATCAATGCTTACCTCCATTTTAATAATCTTATAGTTGAACACAGCAAAGAAATTGCTCTGTTTCTTAAATTATTCCACTTCCACCATAATGATAAAGGAAGGAAGAAGTTTATAGTTAGGCTGAAGAGACTTGTTGCTTTTTCATATCAATGTGTACTTTGGATAGTGAAGCAGAGGAGGAAAAGGGTGAAAACACTTCAAGAATTGATCTTTAATATTTTGGTTTGATATCCATCTCTTAGGGCCATACCTGTGATATAGTGAGTGCTCAATATATGTGGGGGACAGAAAGAAAGAAAAGAAAGATGTTTCACCAGAATTTGATAAAAGATTCTCAAATATAATCAATTTATTTTGGTAATCTATATTTGATTGAGCTCTAAGAATTACAGGTACTCAAATTCATAAATGGACTTATAAATAAGCTTGTTGACTTTAAATGGGGCATGTATTTATTCTGAGTGATTTGGACAACTGTGTTTAGTCTTCAGCCATCGTTTTCTCTTTAGAATGGAACTAGAAATCAGAGTATTTGGAGCTACCTATGAAATCAAATGATTCTGAAAGATAACTTGTTATGTTGCAGTGTGAGAAGCTTTGATTAACTATCTTACCCTTATATTAAAGGGAGGCAGAAATAACTGGGGACATCAGCACAGAGAACAAAAGCAACATCACACCCAATGGGGATGATAGAGTTGATGAAACTAGGGTATTTAATACCATGGCTATAGGTTAACCTCTCACATTGTCACACTATTTCTTTATTTTTTTAAAACTTAAAAGCTGTATTTGTTTAATTCACAAATATTTTTAAATAAATGCTCACCACTTTTATATGCATTCATAGATGTGTATTTAGAGCTTGTATATATTTTTTTAAGATTTATTTGTTTATTTGAAAGTCAGAGTTACACAGAGAGAGGAGAGGCAGAGAGAGAGAGGTCTTCCATCTGATGGTTCACTCCCCAGATGGCCACAATGACCGCAGCTGTGCTGATCTGAAGTCAGGAGCCAGGAGCTTCTTCCAGGTCTCCCACGTGGGTGCAGGAGTCCAAGGACTTGGGCCATCTCCCACTACTTTCCCAGGCCATTGCAGAGAGCTGGATTGGAAGAAGAGCAGCCGGGACTAGAACCGGTGCCCATATGGGATGCTGGCACTTCAGGCCAGGGCATTAACCTGCTGCGCCACAGTGCCGGCACCTAGTGCTTGTTTCAAATATGTATTTCAATAATCATCAAACACGAAGCTAAGTGGAAAAAGTGTCACAAAAACACCCATACACCCTCCATCTCAGTGTATCAGTAGTTAACATTTGGAAAATGTATATGCATAGTCACACACACACTTCAATACACACATTCGATGCAGACTAAGTTGCAGATGTATAACAATTCTTGCCCTTGCCTGTTTCTGCTTCTATAAAAATATTTGATATTGAGTCATTTATAATAAACAGAGATTTGTTTCTCATGGTTACAGAGGCTAAAAGTCAAAGATTAATACATCAGAAGGCTTGCTGTCTGAGTGAGGGTTCACATCGCTCCCCAGATGATGCCTTGTAGCTGGGTCATCAGGAAAGTGTGAATACTGTGTTTTTGTATGGCAAGAGATTGAAGAGCAATCTCAAGTCCTTTCATAAGGCTACCAATCACAATTCTGTCACTCCCTAAAAGGCTGCTGACTTCTTGATGCCACCCCTTGGGTCGTTCCCACCATGAAGTTTGGGGTCACACATATATCCAAATGCTACCAAATACTTTAGCAAGCATCTCCTCAGAGTAAGTGTATTTTTGCACATAACCAAAATACCATTATCAAAATTAGAAATATTAACAATGATTCTATTATGTCCAAATATCTAAACTGCATTCAAATTTCCCTTTTGGTTCACATATTTTTCTAGTATTTTTCCCTCAGAACTTGTATATGTTCATACATTGCATTGGATTGTCATGTCTTTTATTTCCCATTTAAATTTCTCTTCTACAACTGCCACTTTACTTTTTGTCATACTATTTTCTTTTGAATACTTTGTCTGTTGTTTTGAGGGAGTGTCCCATACTTGAGGATTCTATGATCATTTCCTCATTGTGTTGCTTAGTTTGTTTCTTTATCCTCTTTTTATCTTGTTAATGAGAAGTGTAAAGGTTTAATTAGTGTTAGATTAAGCATCATTGCTGTATGAACTGCCTAATTTCACATTGTACTGCTATTTGATATGCTAAGTTTGAACATTTGGTTACAGTCTGATTTTCAAAACTTTTCCTGTTGGAAAAATATAGTTTTGAAATATATAATAGAGAATATTTATTGAATACTTTCAAATACCTATCTTTCCATTATTGGACTTGATTGCAAAATGATTAAATCCTTTGCTACATATTCATTATCACAGTGTTAAAATTTTTAAGATCAAAATGCATTTGTCTATTTTTAAAATGGTTTGAAGTTCTATGTTTTTATTCTCTAATATATTTAGGCAGTGATTTTATCTTTTAAAATAACACTCTTGCACTTCTTATTTGAGAGAAAACAGTAGTTTTTCAAATTTTCATTGATTCGTGGTTATAATTTTTCTAATATGGTGATCTGGGTGAAGTAAGTTCCTGGTGATCTGCTCAGCTCTCAGAGTTAACCACATTCCAACAGGAAGCCTGAATTGAATAGCTACCACAGCAATTGCTGAAATATAAATTATAAGGGAAAAATGAAAAAGTCAGTCTGTATTTTAGTTGGAGAAATATATGTGATTTGGATTCTTGGGGAATTACTTTTAACCAAGAGAAAAGAAGAAACTTTTTTTTTAAAATAAAAAAGCTAAAATCAAGAGACATGGGGGTCCTTCCTATAAGATTTTTTTTTATGATATGTGCAATGTGTGAAATTCCATAGGCAACTATTTAGCAAATACAAAAATGCTCAAATATTTTTACCTATATAGCTATTCCCAATTCAGTTTTCATAATAGAATTTTGCCCTTTTCTGTTTAGATTATTACTATTATCTTACAACAATTGGAAGGGCTTTGTTTTTTTTTTTTTTTTTTTTTGGAAAATGTATTATGGACATTGTAACTACAAAGTCAGTTTACACAAACTGTGAAATTATGATACTGATATCAAATATTCTTGACATGCCTGAGATCCCTTATTGAGGATGAAGGCATCTTATTTAGAGATACCCACCTCTTTTGGCTTTCTATACTCACCATTCATCCTTTGAATTAATTTTTCATCAGCTGGGTCTTTTGTGTCTTAGGGTAAAAACTGTATCATGTACAAAGTAAAAAAAAAAATATGGGTGGGAAGTTTCTCTTCACATCTTTGTCTTGACATAGCTTTGTAAAGCTGCCTTGACTCCGAAAAAGGCTTGGCAACACATGAATATATTTCAATTGTAATAAAGACATACCTGCTTTGATATGCTTTCTCCTTAGATGTATAGCTATACTTCAAAGTGTAGTCTTGTTTCAGCTGTTATTAACTTGTAACCATAAATCCTCCAATTCTTTCCATGCAATTTTCAGAAGCTTCAGCACAACCCTACTAATATGTTTGGTTCCACATCAGTGGACATCACTGGGGATAAACCTTCACCCCTAGAAAAGAAGGAAAGGAGGTAAATTAACTCTGTCAATTGTGTTTACCATCCATGTATTTTTGTTTTACTTTTATATATATCAGAAATAATATAAAAATATTTGAATTTTTTTCAATAATTTTAAATATGAGGATGCTTTAAAACGTTCACAGGAAAAAAAGGATAAGCTTATTTTGGATTAAGAAGGATGTAACCCATGCATATTTTTTTTTAGAATTCACATTCCCCATGAACTTTGTAAGTCCCATCTCATACACAAATTTCAAAAATTTTTGCACCAAAATAAACCTATCTTTGAATTTTTTTCGTGAACTTTTTGAAATATCCCCATAAGTGACTTTAGATTAGTGTTTCAATTTGTCTAAGACAATTTATAAATTCAATGAGCAAATAGCTGACCAGTTAGTAGGAAAAGGTATGAGATAAATGTAAAACTCACATTTTCCTTAGGATGGCTGTCTGTATGTAGTCTTTCATCACCTGAAGCTTTACCACTGTACTCCCTTACTGACATATTTCTTTTAAATTGAGAATTTTGAGTTCATTAGGCCTTACAGCAAGGATCAAAGGTTAATGATAGTATTTTCTACTAATGAAAAACTGTAAAAGAATAAACTGATACTGTGTTCCATGCTTCGCTTAAATGTAATTTTTTTATAACTACTCTTAAAAACTTTCCAACTGGGCATGAATTAATTTCATAGATCTTATAGAGAAGAGAGGTGGGATTTTGTGTGGGATTTTTCCCAGTAAACTACTACAGTAGCAACATCTAAGTTTTACAAAATTATTACTGTTTTCTAAGTAATTCATATTGGTTGACATTACTAAATAACCACCATAATAATAATTAGTGACTTAAAAAATAAAAATCAATTGCTCCACTCATGTCTGTATGAGCTCAGTTGGGTATTTCTGTTGATCTTGTTTAGTGCCCATCTCTAAGAATTTGGGCAGTTGTTGGGTGCAGCTGGAACTTGGACCTACAGTTGGTTTGGACTTCTTGATTCTCTTTCACATCTCTTCCTATCATGGAGGGGACAACTTTGGTTTGTACACATTGGAAGGATTAAGATACTCAAACAGTACAATAGAAAGCGAAGGCTGTAGTGCCCAGGTTCAGAATTTGTACATCATTACCACCGAAACATTGCACAAGGCCAACCTGGATTTAAGGAGTAGGGGATAGACTCTATCTCGTCATGGGAAGAGTTTCAAAGAACTATATCCTTTTTATTCTTATCACATGCCAAAGAATTAGAAAAATGAAATATTTCCTTATGGATATTTTATAAATTAAGTACATGATATATAAAGAATTACTATACTCTTTTCATCATTTTTATTTCTATTAACAAAATGTTTATTGATATTCTAAAAATAAACATACCTGTTACCTTTAGTGTAATAATTGTTTTGCAAATTTCTCACATTTTATTATTTACTTGAATTTCCATTAAAATTATGAGATAACTGATATCACTGAAAATATTAATGGTTTAATGAAATAGCTGAACACCATTTCATCTGCTATTCTTCCATGAGTAAAAAAATTTTAGCAGTTTTTCAAGAAAATATTTCCCTAATGTTTTTTTTTACATTTGACTGTAAGGCATTTTTATATGATTATAAAAAAGTAGCACCGGGGCCAGCACCGTGGCTCACTTGGTTAATCCTCCTCCTGCGGCGCCAGCATCCCATATGGGCACCAGGTTCTAGTCCAGGTTGCTCCTCTTCCAGTCCAGCTCTCTGCTGTGGCCCGGGAAGGCAGTGGAGGATGGACCAAGTGCTTGGGTCCTTGCACCCGCATGGGACACCAGGAGGAAACACGTGGCTCCAGGCTTCAGATTGGCATAGCTCTGACTGTAGTAGCCATTTGGTGGATGAACCAACAGAAGAAAGTCCTTTTTCTCTGTCTCTCTCTCTCACTAACCATATCTGTCAAATAAATAAATAATAAAAAAAATAAGTAGACCTATAGCGGAGTAGAGAAACATCACACAAAAAAGTAAATAGCTAGCATCTAATTCAAACAGCTAGGGAATTAAATGTCAATATTTACATGTAAAAATAACCATTTTAATTATATTATGAACAATGAATGCTATGGTTTGCTTGGTAGAGTTGAAAAAATACATGAGAGAAATTTATGTAAAAGTTGTTGCTTTATGTAGGTTTTTTCTCACTGTGCATGATTTGGAAATTTTTTTTTTTTGCTTAATTACTTATCTTTGCTACAAGATACAAAAAAGTGTGAGAACAAGCAGGTAGCCAATCAAATTAACCATTTACTTACTTTCTGACACATAATGGATGACCAACAAATGCTTTTCAAAGGAAATACAATGAATACAAGTCCCTACAACATTAAATTAAAAAAAAAATGACATACAAGCATGCTAAGAAGCTATTTTATGTTATGTGTGCCTATTTTTTTTATTAAACTTTTATTTAATGAATATAAATTTCCAAAGTACAGCTTATGGGTTACTATGGCTTCCCCCTCCCAAAACTTCCCTCCCACCCACAACCCTCCCCTTTCCCGCTCCCTCTCCCCTTCCAATCACATCATGATTCATTTTCAATTCTCTTTATATACAGAAGAACAGTTTAGTATATATTAGGTAACGATTTCAACAGTTTGCCCCCATATAGCAACACAAAGTGAAAAAAAATACTGTTGGAGTACTAGTTATAGCATTAAATAAGAGTGTACAGCACATTACAGACAGAGATCCTACATAATATTTTTTAATTAATTAATTTTCTATGCCATTTTCAATTTAACACCAGGGTTTTTTTTTTTTTATTTCCAATTATCTTTATATACAGAAGATTGATTCAGTATATAATTAGTAAAGATCTAATCAGTTTGTACCCACGCAGAAACACAAAGTGTAAAAATACTGTTTCAGTACTAGTTATAGCATCACTGCACATTAGACAACACATTAAGGACAGATCCCACATGGGATGTAAGTACACAGTGACTCCTGTTGCTGACTTAACAATTTGACACTCCTGTTCATGGCGTCAGTAATCTCCCTAGGCTCTAGTCATGAGTTGCCAGGGCTATGGAAGCCTTTAGAGTTCGCTGACTTTGATCTTATTCTGATAGGGTCATAGTCAAAGTGGAAGTTCTCTCCTCCCTTTAGAGAAAGGTACCTCCTTCTTTGATGGCCCCGTTCTTTCCCCTGGGATCTCATTCACAGAGATCTTTCATTTAGGTCTTTTTTTTTCCCATGGTATCTTGGCTTTCCATGCCTACAATACTCTCATGGGCTCTTCAGCCAGATCCGAATGCCTTAAGGGCTGATTCTGAGGCCAGAGTGTTGTTTAGGACATCTGCCATTCTATGAGTCTGCTGTGTATCCCACTTCCCATGTTGGATCTTTCTCTCCCTTTTTGATTCTATCAGTTGGTTAAGAATATAACAGACTCATTTCTATGAGTCAGTCTCTGATAGAGCTGTGTTCTTTCTACTTTCACTTGTTGAACAGTATGGGTAGTGGTTCATGAATCCTGTGATTATAAAGTGGACTGAATTTATGCTTTTCTAAAAATTAAAGACAAAATAAAGGACAGAAGAAGAGTGGTTGAGGGAGGGAAACAAATAGGAAGGGTGATAGTAATCTTCTTATAATTATACCTATAAATTATATGAAGCCTGCTCCTTTTCTGTGAATGAAACAAAACAAAACAACTTATCAAAAAATCTGTTGCATACCTTGACCATATACAAGTTTTATTTATTAATCATACCTCAGTAAAGCTGAAAAAAAAAAGAACTGTACCTGTGTAATACATGGTATCTGTTCTCTTTATAATAATAAAACTTTTAAAAATATATAGACACATAAACACACACATTTGAAAGATTTTATAAAACACAGGAAATTAATCAGCTTAATTTGGACAAATTATATAATCTTAAATTTGGATCATCATTTATTTTATTATTTATATAAGTGAAAACTAGTTAAAATATATTTTGCTAAAATGACCATGTTTTGTAGACTGAAGCATTTAGAAAATATTAGCATCATATTTAGAAAGTGAAGATCCCTAATGATGGTATATCAATGATTAATAATGCAATTAAACAGGAGAGAATATACATAATCACTGAGTAATTATGTATTCAAATTTATTTATTGTAATTATTTTATTTTATTTATTTTAAAGGTACAGTGACAGCAAAAGGGGGAAAAATAGAGAGACAGAAAGAGAGATCTTCCATCACTGGTTCACTCCCAAATGACCACCAGAGCCAGGGCTGGGCCAGGCCAAAGCCAGGAACCAAGAACTCCATCCATGTCTGGCTATGTGGGTGGCAGAAATCAAAATACTTGGGGTAACATTCACTGCGTTCCCAGGTGCATTAGTAGGAAGCTGGATCAGAAGTGGAGAAACCGGCACTCTAATATGGAATGCTGACATTGCGTGTGTGAGGTTAACCTACTGACCCATAAGATTGTCCACTATAGTGCTTTTGAGAGTTTTAAATTTTTATTAATGTATCAAAGATTCCCTAATTTAATCTAGTGTTCCCTCCATTTTTGGACTATGATATTTCAGTAGTAGATGGTAGCATTGTTTCACTAAACACATTTTTGGAAAATAGAATTATGGGAAAAACTGAAATTTTAGAGTTATAAAACATGTCAGATATTAGAATAAATTAACTCCTGGCTTCAGCCTGGCCCAGCCCTGGACATTGAGGCCATTTGGGGAGCAGATGGCAGATCTCTCTCTCACTGTAACTCTTACTTTAAAAAAATAAATAAAACTTAAAGAGAAATAAATGTACAAATCATATTGAATCTGCTAAAAACTAATTAAAAATTAAAATGAGAAAATGCAAAAGAATACCAAAAAAGTTAAGGAATGCCATCATAGCATATTTATACTGTGATTTAAAAGACAGTTGCAGCAGTTCTTGAATTTGTAGATATCAAACTCTTCCTTTCATGTTTTAAGAGACCATTTTAAAAGATCTATAAATATAGGGAGATTCCAAGATGGCAGATTAGGGAATGTATACAGCACTACGGTAGCGATAAATAGTAAAAACCAAAAAAGTATAGGAAGTGCACTCTCAGGGGAGAATTGGAGAAAAAGGTGCCCTAGAAATCCTACAAGAGTAAAAGGGACACCATGGACCTATGTGGAGGGCATGGACACACATCATGAATGCAAATGACTACAAGAGAAGAGAGCTTGAACAGGAGGCAGCTTGGCGGTGGCTTGGAGACCAAGCTGAGACTGGATTGCAGCAAACCCATGGTGTTATATCCAGAGGGAGAGAGTGGTGGTGGTATGAGTCTGGCCTGGATCTCTGGGGCCTATGGTTGCTAGTTGTTGCTTGTGGACCCAGTGAAAGAATAAGGGCATGTTTATCTCAACCAATATTCCCACAACAGCTCCTGCTGCCAGACCAAGAAAAAGAAGATGCCATTTGGGGTTTGGGTGGCAGCTGCAGAAGCCTTTGTGTGTGAGCACAGCAACTGGTTGAGACAGGACACCTACTCTGCTGCACTGGTAGCAGTGCTGGGGTGAGACCAGCATCTGGCCAGTGGTCCTTGTTCACATGTGTGATCCAGAGATTGTAGCACAGGGAAAAATCTGCAGTCCCCACTGACTTGGAGCCTGGCGAGGTGGTGGCTGGGCACCATGTAGAACTATAAGGCACCCCAGCCTCCCAAAATCAAGAAACCTATGTGGAGATTTCTTGGGGAACATATGCCCCTCTTCTGATTGGAAAGACTGTTAGGGCAGAGTTAAAACTCTGTACCCAGTGACTGTGGGAACCTTGTGTGCTGAGACCCTGGGGAGTTGGTGATTATGTGAGAAAATGCAGGGTGTAGCTAGGTCTTGGGAAATCATGGTCAGAGCTTATTGGTTACTTGGAGCAGGTCAATGTAGTGATAACTGTGCTCCCAGTGAGGACAGTGCAGTTCATATGGTGGAGCAGATGAGTGTTGAACATCCTGGGGGATAACACCCAGGCTTTGCTCAGGTTGGAGTAGAGGAGGTAAGGGGATGATCACACCAACAGAGGTGACCATACCCCCATTTCTGTTAACAAGAGGAGACCTACCATGCCCAACATGGGAGTTACCCTGGACACTCACCCAACACTGGAGCACTGAACGGAGCTACTGGGCCACACCCACTATATACCTCTTGGTGTTTACTGAAAATGAAAACATTCCACTAGGCCACAAAGACATAGCTCAAAGATAAAAGTAATCAGAAGAAAAAAAAATCAACTCCTCAAATGCCTAAAAATAAACAAAGATATTCAAGAAAAAAGAATAAGAAAGACACCATAACCTTCCCCCCAAAGGAACACAAGAACATTTCCATATTAGAATATGAAGATGAAGAGATTGAGGAAGAGCCAGAAATGGAATTAAAAAAAAAACTTAATCATAGGATTACTCAAAGCAATCAGAAGCAAATCCATGAACTAAAGAAAACCATACATACGAATGAAAATTTTTCCCATGAAACTATTTTAAGAGAAATAAAATGAAATATTAGAAATAAATGTTTCAACAGATCAAACAAAAATGCAGTGGAAATCTTAACAACAGCCTTGATCAGGCAGAAGAAAGAATATCTGAGCTAGAAGACAAATCTTTGGAAATATTTCAGTCAGACTTAAAAAAATATAAGAAGAAAATAGAAAACTTAAAAATAGTGTTGGAGATTTAAGGAATACTATCAAATGACCCAACATACATGTCTTAGGAGTTACTGAATGCTTGGAAAGTGAGAATGGACTAGAAGGCCTATTTAGTGAAATAATTACAGAAAACTTTCTCATTTTGGAGAAAAAAAGGGACATCCAAGTAGAGGAAGTACATAGAACTCCCAACAGACATGACCAGACAATATCTTCACCATGACACATTGTAGTCAAACTTTCCACAGTAAAACATAGAGAAAAGATTCTAAAATGTGCATGAGAGAAACGCCAGATTACTTTGAGAGTATCTCAAGTTAGATTTACAGCTGACTTTTTATCAGAAACCAATAAGCTATAAGGGAATGGCAAGATATAGTTCACGTCTTAAGGGAAAAAAAAATGTCAACCCAGAATACTGTACTCTGCAAAGCTCTCATTTTGAATGAAGGTGAAATTAAAATCATCCATAACAAACAGAAATTGAAAGAATTTGTCACCACTTGTCTAACCTTACAAAAGATGCTTAAGGATGTGCTCCACACATAAAAATAGAACAATAGCCATCATTACGAAAAAACATGAAGGCAAAAAATCCCCCAGTAATAGTACAAAGGAAATCCAAAGTAAAAAATAAGAATGTTTATGGAAAAATTACAAGACCAAGTCATTACTTATCAATGGTCATCCTGAATGTAAATGGCGTCAACTCTACAGTTAAAAGATACAGACTGGCAGAATGGATTAAAAACAATATCCATCTATTTGCTGCCTACAAGAAACACATCTCATCAACAATGGTGTACACATACTGAAAGTGAAAGATGGAAAAAAATATTCCATGCTAATGGAAAGCAAAAAAGGGCAGGTGTTGCCATCCAAATATCAGACAAAGAAACTTTAACACAAAAACTGTTAAAAGAGACGTAGAAGAGCACTATGTAATTTTTAAGGGATTAATTTAACAGGAAGATGTGATTATAATAAATATATACACACCTAATTACAGGATGTCTGGCTATTTAAAAGAAATATTAATGGATCTAAAGGGAGACACAGACTCCAATACAATAGTAACAGCAGACTTCAACACTCTACTTTCATCAATGGGAAGATGAACTAGACAGAAATTTGACAAAAATAACAGATGTAATAGACACTATGGACCAAATGCACCTAACTGATAGCTACAGTACTCTTCACCCCACAGTTGCAGAATAGATATTCTTCTTATCAATGCATGGAACTTTCATTGACTAGACGATATGCTGAGCCATAAAGCAAGACGCACCAAATTCTTTGCATCTTCTCTGATGGAGTGCAGATATCTGAAAATCTCCTGATCACATGGAAACACATGGAGACCGGACAGTCTGTTCCATGAATAACCATGGGTCATAAAAGAAATCAAAAGAGAAATAAAAAAAGTTTCTAGAAATTAATGAAGATGGCAATATATCATATCAGAACTTATATATTGAAAGTGGTGTTAAGAGGGAAGTTTAAAACAATCAGTGCCTACATGAAGAAATTGGAAAAATACCAAATAAATGAGCTATTAATGCATTTCAAGGGCCTAGAACAACAACAACAAATTAAACCCAAAATTAGTAGGAGGAAAGAAATAGTTAAAAGTATAGAAGAAATAAACAAATTGAAACCAAAAAAACAAAAACAAAAAAGAGATCAGCAAAATGAATAGCTGTGTTTTTGAGAAAATAAAGACAATTGATACACATTGGCCCAACTAACCAAAAAAAAAAAAAAAAAAAGAGATAGAAGGTCCAAAAAAAGAAAAGGAAAAGGAAATGTTACAATAGATACCACAGACATAAAAAGAATCACCATGAATTACTGCATAGAGATGCATGCCAAAAAATTTTGAAACCCAAAAGAAGTGAATGGATTCCTAGATACATACAATCAATAAAAATTGAGTCATGAAGAAATAGAAAACCTAAACACCAATAATCAAGATGGAAATTGAATCAGTAATAAACTTCCCTAACAAAGAAAAGCCCAGGACCGAAAGGTTTCATTGATGAATTCTACTAAACATTTAAAAATAACTAATTCCAAGTCTTCTCAAATTATTCAACACAATCAAAATAGAGGGAATCCTCCCAAACTCCTTCAAGAAGCATGCATCACATTAATTCCTAACCCAGAAAAACATGCAACAGATAAAGATAACTGTAGGCCAATATCCCTGATGAACATAGATGCAAAAATCCTCTGCAAAATATTAGCCAATCAAATCCAGTAATGCATCAGAAATATCCTTCACCTGGACCAAGTAGGATCTATCCCTGGTATGCAGGGATGGTTCAACATTTGTAAATCAACAAATGTGATACATCACATTAACAAATTGAAAACAAAAACCGTATAATTATCTCAGTAGATTCAGAGAAAAAAAAGATAAAACACAACTTCCTTTTATGGTGGAGGCCTATTGAAAATTGGGTAGAAAATGGAAATTTGTCAACTTAATCAGAGAAATTTATGACAAATCCACAGCCAGAATTTTATTCAATGGTGAATATCTTGAAGCATTCCCACTAAGATCTGGAATCTGACAAGGATGCCTGGTTTCATATTGCTATTTAAGACAGTCCTAGAAGTTTTAGCCAGAGCCATTAGACAAGAAAAATAAATTGATACAAATTGGAAAGGAGGTAATCAAATTATTGCTATTTGTAGATGACATGATTATACATATAGGGGATCCCAAAAACTTCACTGAGACTGGTGGAACTGATAAAAGAATTTGGTAAAATGGAAAAATAAAGAATCAACGCATAAAAATTAATAGCTTTTGTATACATAGTCAATGCCATGGCTGAGAAAGAATGTTTCAGAACAGTCCCATTTACAAAAAGAATCAAGTGCCTTGGAATAAATTTAACCAAGGGTGTCAAAAAGATCTCTATGATGAAAATTAAAAAAAAAAACATTAAAAAAGAAATAGAAGAATATATTAAAAAATTGAAAAAAAAGTTTCCATATTCATGGATCAGAAGAATCAATGTCATCAAAATGTTCATACTACCAAAAGTAATTTAAGATTCAATCGGTGACAACTGAGCGCCAAAGGGGAAACCTGTTAAGTGAAATGGACACTATAAGCAACAATGAACTGATCAGCTCCTGTCCTGACTTTAGATGTACAATGTAATACTTTATCCTTTTTAGTATTTGTTGTTGTTGTTGTTGTTCTAGTACTATTGGTTGAACTCAGTAATTAACGCACAATTATCCTTAGGAGTTTAAATTTTAACAGAAAAGTGATCCCTGTTAAATCTAAGAGTGGAAAAAGAGAGGGAGGAGATGAACAATTTGGAACATGCTCAATCGGACTGGCCGCAAATGGTGTAGTCAGAAAGGTGCCAGGGGATTCCCACACAATCCCACCCAGGTGGCATGTACCAATGCCATCGCACTAGTCCAAGTGATCAATTTCAGCTCACAATTGATAGCTCTGATAGGTCTAAGAGTCAAAGAGATCACACAAACAAGACAAGTAACTGCTAATACTAACTGATAGAATCAAAAAGGGAGAGAAAGATCCAACATGGGAAGCGGGATACACAGCAGACTCATAGGATGGCAGATGTCCTAAACAACACTCTGGCCTCAGAATCAGCCCTCAAGGCATTCGGATCTGGCGGAAGAACCCATGAGAGTATAGCAGGCATGGAAAGCCAAGATATCACGGAAAAAAAAAAAAAAGACCTAAATGAAAGATCTCTGTGAGTGAGATCCCAGTGGAAAGAACGGGGCCATCAAAGAAGGAGGAGGTACCCTTCTCCGAAGGGAGGAGAGAACCTCCACTTTGACTATGACCCAATCGGAATAAGATCAAAGTCAGTGAACCCTAAAGGCTTCCACAGCCCTGGCAACTCATGACTAGAGCCTAGGGAGATTACTGACGCCATGAACAGGAGTGTCAAATTGTTAAGTCAGCAACAGGAGTCACTGTGTACTTACATCCCATGTGGGATCTGTCCTTAATGTGTTGTCTAATGTGCAGTGATGCTATAACTAGTACTGAAACAGTATTTTTACACTTTGTGTTTCTGTGTGGCTACAAACTGATGAGGTCTTTACTAATTATATACTGAATCGATCTTCTGTATATAAAGATAATTGGAAATGAAAAAAAAAAACAACAACCTGGTGTTAAAATGGAAATGGCATAGAAAATTAATTAATTTGAAAAAAAAATTATGTAGGATCTCTGTCTTTAATGTGCTGTACATTGCTATTTAATGCTATAATTAGTAATCCAATGGTAGTTTATTCACTTTACGCTGCTATGTGGGCAAACTGTTGAAATCGTTACCTAATATATACTAAACTGATCTTCTGTATATAAAGAGAATTGAAAATGAATCTTTACATGAATGGAAGGGGCGAGGGAGCGGGAAAGGGGAGGGTTGCGGGCGGGAGGGAAGTTATGGGAGGGGGGAAGCCATTGTAACCCACAAGCTATACTTTGGAAATTTATATTCATTAAATAAAAGTTTAAAAAAAAAAAGAAAATAAACTGAAGTGTATTTGCAAAAAAAAAAAAAAAAAAGATTCAATGTGATACCATTCAAAATACCAAGGATATTCTTTGCAGATCTAGAAAAAACTATGCTAAAATTCGTATGAAAACCCGAGTCCTCTAATAGCTAAAGCAATCTTAAACAACAAAAACAAAGCTGGAGGCATCATAATACTTGATTACAAGACTTACCATATGGCAGTTATAATCAACACAGCCTAGGACTTGCAAAAAAACGCACTTTTACACCAATGGAACAGAATATAAACTCCAGAAATCAATCCATGCATATATAACCAATTTTTCTTTAACAAAGGTGCTAAAAGTGATCCCTGGAGCAAGAACAGTCTCTTCAACAAATGGTGCTTGGGAAAATGGATCATTATGTGCAAAAGTATGAAACTTGACCCCTATTGTAGACATTACACAAATATCCACTCAACATAGATCAGAGAACTAAATCTATGGCCCTATACCATCAAATCACTAGAGAACATTGGCAAACTTGGCAAGATATTGGCATAGGCAAAGATTTCTTGGATAAGACCCCAGAAACACAGGCAATCAAAGCCCAAGTTTACAAATGTGATTACATCAAGCTGAGAAGCTTCTGCACTGCAAAAGAAACACTCAGCACTCAGCAAAGTGAAGAGACATCTGACAGAATGGGAAAAAAAAATTGCAAACTATACAACTTATGTGTTAACATTCAGAATCTATAAAGAAGTCAGGAAACTCAACTACAACAAAACAAATAATCCAAATAAGAAATGGGCAAAGGGATTGTCAATCTGGTAGAATAGAGACAGGGAGGTCTGCGCTATGCTCTGCTACCTTAGCAGAAAAAAAAAAAGTGGAGGAGATATACTCTCAGGGAAAAGCTGCAGGGAAAACTACAGTGGGCAATCTTGCAAAAGCAGTGGAAATGGACTGGACCTGAGTGGAAGACACATGCACACAGCAGTGAAATGGAGCATGGAGCATGGAATGCAACAAAGACCCTAGCATCCTGCATTGGCTATCAAGATGAGGGCAGACTTCATCATCCTATGCCATTGTTGATACAGCTGGATGGACAGCCTAGTCAACTGTACCATGTTTGAGTCTGGCCTGGAATCCTCAGGGTATCTCTCCATTTCTTCCCCTCCACACCAGTGCCCTGGCAGATAGCTGTGAGAAGGCATGTGCCATTTCATACATAAACAGTAGCAGCTGTTCTAGCTCTTCTGTGCACATACAGCAGCTGGAGGGGACTGTTAGCACAGGAAACCACAGCAGTTTGAGACAACTGGTGGGGTCTGCCCCCAACCTAGTCATTGGGGCAACAAGAACAACTCTGCCAGCACCACCAAAAGGAAGTGAAGTCCACAGGTACTCTTGTACCCACCCAGCACAATTATGAAAGAAGTAGGGCTGTGGCCAGCGAGTATTGTGCACGCTTGTGAAATAGGGATTTTTACCATGGGTGAAATACTGCATTCCCACAGACTCGGAGTTTAGCAGGGGAACAGAACTATATTTGACAGGGTGAAACACACATAGGCAGAGGCTTTGGGAATCTTTAGTCTCTATGTGTACAGAACAGGTTAGTGGGGCAGGGTGTACTCTCTTGCACTCCTTGATCATGTGAGCCTTGGGTGCTGACATTGTGAAAACATTGTGACTGTTTGAGAGGGAGCAGGGGTTTTGGTAAGCTCTGGGTACAGAGCCACATTATTACAATCCTTGGTTGCCTAGGAAGCTCATTGCAACTGGAGCTGTGCTCACAGGGAGGGCCGCACAGATCATTTGCATGAATGAGCGTTGAACACCCTAGGACTAACACCTGGGCATTGCTCAGCTTGAAGAAGAGGAGATGACAGAGTGATCACACTAACAGATGTGACCATCCCCCCTTCTGACAATAAGAGGAGAACTACCACCCCTCACTTTGGTGCTACCCTGGATCCTGGACCAGAGCTCCCTGGACACACCCACCACACACATCTCTGTATTCACTGAAAGCCCGGATATTCCATTAAGCCATAGAGGCACAGCTCAAAGATAACAGCTATTGGAGAGAAAAAAATTAAAATTAACTCCACAAGAGCCTAAAAATAAAAGTAGAAATTCAAGAAACAGGAATAAGGAAGACACCATGACTCTTCCCCCAAAGAAACAAACATTTTAATATTAGAATGTGAAGATGAAGAGATTGATGAAATGACAGAAATGGAGTTAAAAATTTATCATAAGATCACTCAAAAGCAATCAGAAGCAAATAATGTATGTGGATTTCAATTTCAGCAACATGGTGTTTTATTTATTTATTTATTTTTAAAGATTTTATTTATTTGAGAGGTAGAGTTACAGACAGTGAGAGGTAAAGACAGAGAGAAAGATCTGCCATCCTTTGGTCTTCCTTCCATGGTTCACTTCCCAAATAGCCACAATGGCTGGAGCTGCATCCATCTGAAGTGAGGAGCCAGGTGCTTCTTCCCAGTCTCCCATGTGGGTGAAGGGGCCCACAGACTTGGGCCATCTTCTACGGCTTTCCCAGGCCACAGCAGATAGCTGGATTGGAAGAGGAGCAGCCAGGACTAGAACTGGTGCCCATGTGGTATGCCAATGCCGCAGGCGGAGGATTAACCTACTGCGCCATGGTGCCGGCCCCCATCGTGGTGGTTTAACAAATATAAATCATGTTAGTATGTGTTGTTAGGAATAATCTTTCACTTTTCAGTCTTAAGTTTTTGATAAATCAATTTATTCCTCTTTTCCTTCCTTCCTACCTTTCTTCCTTCCTTCCTTCTTCCCTTCCTTTCTCCCTTGTGCCTTTCCTCCCTCCTTCCCTTCCTGTTTGCTTTCTTTGTATCATTCAACTAATGACTTCATAGACTTCAGAATGAGAGTAAAGGTATTAGTAGAACTAATGAGCCATTACAAATGTATAGTCAACTAAAACAAGGCAAATTTATGATGCATTAAAAATAATATGTAGGACTAGTGATAATCATATTCCATAGAACCAACAGTGATATAATATTTAAATATTATTTATATGAGACTCATTGATATTGAGTGGAGGATATTTCACTCTATTTTAATACTTTTTATAGAAAATAAAAGATGTTAACTGTTTGAAATGGAAAAATCATATGCCAGTGTGAAGAATATATGAATGTTGACCTATGATGAAGAAGGCCTTTTATCAATAATGAACGAACACTCAGTCTTTGACAATCTCAGTAGATTCCTTTGGAAGTAGAAGTGTCAGAAGCCCATTTCTGTGCACCTTTCCTTCCATTACTGCTAACAATAATTTTATAAAGGCAAATTCAGTATCAAATTTTATGAGAATATGGCAGATTACATAAATTAGGTAGCATTAAATTGTAAAAGCACAATTCTGCTTAACATGAAAGATAAAATGCTTTTCATTCTTTTGCCCCTGCTTATCTGCCATACTCATCTTGCTAATTAAGTTTTAACCTTAAAGATGATGATATTATAGGCTTGGGAAATGGTAGCAAGAAACAAATTTTAGTACAAATTTGCATCTTATCAAATGAAAGTTGCACCTTTGAGAATAACTTTGAAAATACCACCATATTTGCTGTTGCAGCAAAGTAAGGTGATTTGAAGAGAGAAATGATTATAGTAATAGGGAATAAGAAAGTTCAAATTTGGTATTCATTGATGGTTCTTGAAATTTTGTCTGTGCCTTTAGGTATATTAAATGCAAACTGAAAAACATCATACATTTTTGTATTTTAGCATTTTTCCGAGGGAAAACAATACACATGTTTGTCCTTATTTATATACTGAAATATATTTATGATTTTTTAGAAGTCATTTTTATCTGAAAGTTAAATGAACTTTTCTGAAACAAAGCAAAGCAAATTTCTTAGGTAATAAGAAAAAGTACTTGTAAATGAATTATTTATTTTTAGTTTTTGAAATAGAGAAAAGAGACAGAGAATGAGTGAAAGACGGAATGAGAGAGAGGTCTTCCTTCCACTGATCATACTCCCAAATGCCTACAACTACCAAGGATGTACCAAACAGATTCTAGGAGTAAGGAGCACAATCTTGGTCTCCCATATAGCCGACAGTGACCCGTGTCCCTGAGTCATCCTTTATTGCCTTCCATGGTCAATGCTTTAGAAACAGGAATTGAAAGCCAAGCCAGGACTCAAACCTAAGTATGATGATGTGAAATGTGGATATTTCAGCAGGTTTCTGAATCACTGTGCCAAGTGTCTGCACCAGAATGTGTACTTTGTCACTTTAAAAAAAATAAATAACCAAAATATGGCTGTCCATGTTAAAGAAAAAAATTGAAAGGGAGCACAATTTCAAGGATTCCAGCTTATTAACCTATTCAGTCAATAAGAACCAGGTTGTCCTTTTGTCTTAGTAATAGACATTCATTAGATGATTTAAATTAACATGACTTGATATTGAAGTATAATGAATATATGAAAAATGTGAAAAATAAAATCACTATTTCAGCTTGAAATAATCATAGATTCAGTTAGCATAGACCCAGTCCCTATCACACCTCACTTTCGTTCTCCACTGTTTAATAAAACAGAATAAAATGATGTGATCTTTAAGGTCTCTGTCTTTTAACATTGAGACAGTAGTTTATAATAGTTTTCTTTCTGCTCACTAGGAACAGATCAACTACTCCTTCCTAATCTTGGCACCCCTATGGAGACCCCCCCAGCCATATGACAAAAGACAGACTGATACTGAGCAGCCAGAACACAAAATAAAATAAGCAAAAGAAATAGAGCTGTGGTAGATGAAGTAAATCCTACCAAACTGTTACAAAACTAACCATTCAAGCTGGAAGCCAAGGGCAACTTGGGGTACTGTCTCTTTTCTTCCTGTCCTGCTCATATTTCCATTCATCTAATCTTGCAACCTTCACCAGCATCCACATTCTGCTGTTTCCTAAAGACTCTGAAATTCACAAAGTGTTGATGATTTCTACAATCAAGTATTTCTTCAAATGAGTTATCGCTTTATCTAAGCATATAATCTAAAGGATTCTGAAGGCTTAATAGTGTGGAGTGGATTCACTAGGGACACTCAGCAGATGTCACTGATTTTTTTCATACATCTCTAAATGGCAGCTTACCAAACGTATGCCGATTAATTTTTATGGACATTTATAATTTTAAATATCCTCCCAAAGGTGGGCCTTCATTATCAAAATGACTCTAATGACATTAAAAATACTGTGCATAGAATATTTTTGGAAGCAAAATAACTAGAAGGGTACATGGTATATTTTTCAATATTAAAAATTATAAATCAAAGTAGAGTGTTTTTCTTCTGTTTAGACAAATATACCTTTACAATGGCAATATAAAAATTGATTTAGCTGTGATATTCCTGTAACAAAATGTCAGCAAACACAAAAAGAAGAACTTATTTTTATTCATGACTAGGTTGTTGGCATTTAGATAAAGAATAAAATAAAGATGCAGATAATCTCATAAATTATTACATATTATTCCCCAAAATGCATTTACCTGCCTTAATTTCAGTAAAATAATCTTGATGTAACAATGAATTTGCTAAGTATGTGTTCTTTTGAGAGTAATGATCTAAGTTAATAAGAAAATATAATAATATTACAAATGTATACATTTTGAATGTATTGTTGAAAAAATAAACGTAAGAAATAAAAAGTTGGGGCCAGTGCCGTGGCTTAGTGGGTGAAGTGGCTGCCTGAGATACTGGCATCCTGTATGGATGCCTATTTGAGTATGATTATTCCACTTCTGATGTAGCTCCTTGCATAGCTCCCTGCTGATGCAATTAGGAAGACAGGGGAGGATGGCTAAAGTCCCTGGTTCCATGCCCCCACATGGGAGATCTATAGGAAGCTCCTGGCCCCTGGCTTTGGCCTGATCTAGCCCTAACCATTACAGCCATGTGGGGATGAACCAGCAGATGGAGGATCTGTCTCTCTCTCCATCTCCTTCTCTCTCTCTCTCTAACTTTGTCTTTCAAATAAATAAGTAAAATGCTTTAAAACGAAGTAAAATTATTTTCCATGTTTTCAAAGTAAATTTTCTCTTAAATATCCAAAATTTATATATGAAATATAATCTATAATTACTGAATGCGAAAGTTTGTAAATCAATCTAAAATTTTGCTATTTGATTTTATACAAACTCATTCACTTATAAAAATAAAACTATTAATAGTTCTCATACATCTCTATAATTGATATTTGCAGGAATTTGTCTAACACTTATGTGAAATTGTCACTATCATACATATAAATTCAAAAGAAATAAGGATTGCTCAACAATGCAAAATATTCCTCAACTAACATGTGCGTGGTGTGCTAATTTTTTAGTGTTCTGGAACCAAGAGTTAAAATGTGGGTAGAAACAAGAAAGTGGACACTCAGCAACACTGGGAAACATCGCGTTGTCGTGCAAGAATGTCCTGCACGCTTGCTATCTGAAAGAAGAATTTGACAAGTTAATTAATTTGAATTTTTGTAGCTCAGCACTTTTATAGATCTAATTGTCTGTGCCTCATGAAATTTTTTCAATCTCTAAAGTTCATAGGGATATAATCCACAATCCTTCACTACATTTAGTCATGGTCACCTTTTGTTTGAAGTATTATGGCAAAAAGAGGAGAAAAGGTGCATCATGGAGACTCAAAGGCATTGGGAACCAGAGAGGGTATTAGGTGTCACAGATTATGCTGTGTATCAGTGCTACTGCTTGATCCTGAGTGGCAAGAGGATTTGTCCTCTTCCATAATTTGTTTTGTGTGGATTCATGTTGTAAGAGACCCTACAGAGTAAAAGATGGCAGGACCCTCCTTGTTAGGTTATATAGTGTTAATGTATAAGTACAAAATTCCATGACAATTGAAATGACATTTAAGGCAAATACAAAAATGAGTGTACCAAAGTAGTGTCATTCATATGAATTGTATCTCTATAAATACATAGGAGGCAATTCCAAAATCTGGTGCAAAAATTCCTGAAATCCATGCATAGTTTTTCATAATACACTTTTTCATTAACTTTTTTGAAAATTTCTCATATGCATGAATTTCAAAATTTTTGACACTTTGCCGGCACCACGGCTCACTAGGCTAATCCTCCGCCTGCGGTGCCAGCACCTCGGGTTCTAGTCCCGGTTGGAGCACCGGATTCTGTCCTGGTTGCTCCTCTTCCAGTCCAGCTCTCTGCTGTGGCCCGGGAAGGCAGTGGAGTATAGCCCAAGTGCTTGGGCCCTGCACCCACATGGGAGACCAGGAGAGGAAGCACCTGGCTCCTGGCTTTGGATTGGCGTAGTGCGCCAGCTATAGCGGCCACTTGGGTGGTGAACCAATGGAAAAAGGAAGACCTTTGTCTCTCTCTCTCCTACTGTTTAACTCTGCCTGTCAAAAAAAAATTGACACTTTTTATTTCCATGAACTCTTTGAACCATGCTCTTATGCACATAAACATATATATATATGTATATATATATATATATATATGTATATATATATATATATACATATGAAATCTGTACCTATTACGAAATAAAGGAGTATTAATTTAGGATTAAGATAAAATACTCCCAGGAGAATCAGAAGGCATTGAGTATCATAAAAAGGGTAATATTAAGGAAAGGAAAAGATAGTTAAAAAAGAAAATACTTGTCCTTAGAGACAGAGACAATGTTCTTACCTGCTAATTCAGTCCGTAAGTGCCCACAGTGGCCAGGGCTGGGATGAGGCCAAAGCCAGGAGTCTAATGTTCAGTCTAGATCTCCCATGTAGGTGGCAGGAACATGATTATATGAACTATCGTTGTTCCTCCCTGAGTCCACATTAGCAGGAAGCTAGAGTCAGCAGCCTGAGCAAGGGATGGAATCTAAGTACTCTGATGTGGAAAGCCTTTTAATCTTTAGGTGAAAACCAATTCTTTAAGATTGAATTGTAGCATAAAAATATATTACATGATAATGGAGCATTTAAATCATGAGTTTAGAAACAATATAATGAGTTCTACTAAATTTATTATCATTAGCAATCTTCAATAGATTTGTACATGCACGTAAATATCTTACTCCCCAGTTACCACTGATATGGTAGCTATGATTCAAAAGATGGGAAAGATGCTCAGAAACATGTCTCTTGGAAATCTAGCAGGAAAATAGAGTCACAGAGTCTAATGCCTTTAGTATTTATCATCTGTGTTTTAATACCATCAGTGCATGAGTTTCCTTCCAAAAGTTCATGGGAAAATGGAGTTAGAAGTTATTTTAGGGCAAAAACTTTCAAAACCCATGCATAGTTTCCACATAGTATACATTTCCATGAATTTTTTGAAATTCTCTTGTATTTAGAAATACTCAAAGTGCCAAGAATGTCTCAACTCTACTCAACAGAACTTCAAAAGTTTCTTACTAATACTGGTAGTCCTGACCAAACTACACTGAAGATGGCAGCTTTGTAGAACTTTTGTAGAGACAATATATTCTAGCTGAAAATCAAATGCACAATCTTGCAGTGGGATGAATCTATGAGCTATCAGCTTTATAAGTGAATTTACAGGTGGTGGTCATGAAAAATTGAAAAGTGATTCTCAGAACCTGGAATTGCAGCTTTGGGGAAAAAGAAAGTGTGGAAAAGAAGTTATGAGATCAAAGTTTGGGGAGATGGCAGGGTAGTTAGTATAAATAAGTTACTGAATTTAACTTAGAGTTAACCTTTTAAAAAGTTCTCTAATCCAAGTTGCATTTTATTAGATGAAGGTTTATTAAATCTGAAAGCATATAAAGATCTTTGGGGGATGGCATTTTTGCAAATATTTGCATGTTCATTCAACATCACATATAAAAAATAATAGCTTAATGCTATATTGGGGAGGCTAAGCATTCAAATAGGTGAGCAGGGATTAGCTGCCTTCTGATTATAAAGAGGGCTCTTACAGCTTAATCCCCAGGAGCTCTTTGCTGCAGTGTTTTTAATGGCCCTTAATAGCTTCAGTTTGCATAGGACACATATGCATGTATTTATATTTCTATTGATACATATTTCATGTATCAATTTCTAGTCCCTAGCTGGAATTTATGCTGTGAATTACTACAGTACTCTTTTGTCTAAAATGTAATTATCTAATTATGTGTTCTGGGAGATGACATAGCTAGTCTCATAGAGCACCAATTCACAAGCATTTAATTTTTGTTTTTAATAAGAGACTATGAGCAAAAGGATCGTTTTCCCTTTGGAGGGGGGATACAGTATTCATGCTTAAGTGGTACTTTCAGAATTGGGGTTTTCTTTGCCAGATCCTCTGAGCATCTCATTAAATATCACTAGTACTATAGGACAGTTTTGCTCTCCATCCAATATGATATTTTAAGGAATATGTTTAGTAAATCACAGGCTAGGAAGTCATACAATAGGACCTAAAGCAACTAGGTAACATCAAATAATGCTAAAATGGCACAGTCTTAATGTCTGAAAGGATGATAAAACCCCTGTGAAACATCTTCTCTATTTCACTAAATTAGTGTTATCACAAGACAGCAATGATTCATCCAAATGATTTGGTTGAATCAAAGTAGCTTGTGGAAGCTTATAATGATTGGTCGGTTATCACCCAAAGGACAAAAACGGGCCTCAGCAGAAGCAAGCCAGCTCCCTCACCAGGGACACAGACTTCGAAGGATTTGAATTACGTGCATACCAGTATTTAAACAGTTGAATATTATATGCCTCTTTGATAACGAAGGCTCAGTTAAAACTATGTTTTGGCATTCTGGTAGATGAATAAAAAAAAAACCTGTTATTATATCCAATACTAAGTGTCACACTTTACTGGTTGACGTGCATTTATCACTTCATTTCCCAGTACAGTAAACAACTCATAACTCACCAGTTAATTTGATTGACAGCAGCCTTGGGCATTTCGTAGCACTCATGTACTGTATTGCATGGAGCCAAGCTTCCATAGTAATTGGCTTCAACAACACTAACAATAATAGAAATAATAATTCTAGAGTTAATTTAAAGGAGCAAAAAGAAGTCAAATATGAGGACAATAAATTATGAGAAGTTCTCATTTGAGTAAGTAACAGATTTAATAGCTTTCTTTAAGTACTGAGATCATTCAATTGAACATCTGCTTTCCAGCTGTGCATATTGATATATTACCAGTTTTTATTCCTTTCTACTTTAAATGCATCCATAAGTTTTTAGGAGTTTCTCTACATGATTTTTGACAATGCCTTGATTGTGAAAGACATAAAAATGTCAAAAATTCTGTAGGCCATAATATGCCCAGGATATTATTTTTCAATTGACTCCAAAGACAGCTGTCCATGAACAATTAAACCATTCTCCAATCACACCTTGTTCCAGCTGGGATCAGAGAATTAAAAGGAAATAAGTATCCATGATTTACTTATTACTGGAGCTCCTATAGTTTCCTGACTGCTAGTAGATTCTTATTAAGTAATTCTATCAGTGGAAATTTTACTTTTGTGCGTTGCTTGAACTCTGAAGTTGGTTCTTTGATATTAAATTTAGCATTTATTTTATTACAATAATTCATATACTGAGTAACAACTTTCAGAAAAATCTCCTTAGTTGGAGATTAGGTTATTTTAAGCATGTTAAATCCCAAGTCAAGTCTTAGAGAGTTTAGTCATAATGTACCACACTGAAACAATCTTTACTGAAAAATTGAGACATGTTAATCAAAATGGATGTAACACAATATCCTGCCTAATAGGGCAACATGGAATGGATTCTCCTCTTTCAACAACAACAAAAAAATCCCAAATATGATGTTATCTCCTTCCAATCAGCTTTTATCGTTACTGTCACCATAGCAACTAAATAGCTCAGAGTTGCAACCTAAACAAGGGACCAAATAAGATGAGCTTATGAGCCACTGCATTATCAGTGTTCATAAACTAGTAATTCAAAAGCGCTCAAGTTATACCCACAAAGGAAAAGTCTTTATTCTCTCTTTCCCTGACCAAAAGTATGATTAATAAAAGTATTTCACCATGTTCCAGGCTTTGTGGATTAAACATCTTAAGATGTGAGATAATGTAACCTGAAGGGACCATGTACTTATCCCAGTCCCAGGACTCGCTTCACAATGGCAATCTGCTGGCTTGCAAAGTAATATACAACTGAAGATGAGATTTATTGATTGATTGGTTTAATTTTATTAAATGACACTAAAGAAACATGAGTTACTTTTTTTTTTTTTCGTTCTTAACAACATATGTAATTAGGAGAATACCATATATGAGAGTGTAAAGTAGGACAGTTTTGGAATGCTTAGGAAAATTAGTTCTATAAATAATAGACTCTTGAGCCAATGCAGCTTTTCAGATTCCTTAAAGAATACTTTAATCTGTGAGATGTTTTGAAAATTCTCTAATTTACTATTATTCAGAGAGAAATAAATTATTGGATTTCTGTGTACTTCAGGTGTATACCTGCAGAGAAAGATCAATACTAGTAATAATAAAAATAGTAATGACTACTGTGTTTGAATACTTTATACTGTGTGGCTTTATATGTACTATGTCATTTAAACTCATGTGATGATTTTCCTGTTTTTCATAACAGCAAGTTAATTTACTGAGGGAATAGTCATTTCCTAAGTTTAGGAAGAGGCAGAGGTAGAATTTGAACCTAGACATTCTGACTTGAAAGTGTGCTGTCAATTAAGAAATAGTGTTTAATTATTTTTGTGTTATGTTTGGGAAACCCAACAGCATGGATAAAAATACAAATTGATGTTTACGAGGGTTCAAAAAGTTCACAGAAAACTTGAAGTAAAAAGTTTGTTTTGCTGCAAAAACTGAAATACATGTAAAGCTTTTCATAACTCACATTTCCCATGTCTTTCTGAAGGCTCTTCGCATTTCTTGTTCTTTTTTATTACTAGTATTACTAATATTTGCATATTTCCTATTTTGATTGCTCATTCCTCATGTCAAATTTATATCTATTTTAAACTCTGTGTCTTCATGTATTTATTGGCAAATTTAATTTTGGTCTCTTTGCATAAATGTCCATTTTTAACATGGTGACCTTCGTAGATTTGCAGCTTATTTTGTTTACACTACGATTCAATACTTGATATAGTAATATAATATTATACTTTAGTCCTTTAAAAAAGTCAAAGTTTGCTTCTTCTCCTACTTCTCAGAAAGCAAACCTATTGATGGAAATGATTTGCAGGATGGATAATGTCAAAATATCATTGCCAGAGGGCTTACCTAGGAAACAACTGAAAGGTACTGAATGATAGGTGATCTTCCAGATCACCAAACTTCCAGAAATCAAAGAAGCAGATCCTCTGGGTAAATTTAGCATTAGTAGAAGAGAAACAAATGACCAGAAGAAGCTCTGTTTCAACTTCACATAAGGTTTGGCAAGCAGAAAAAACAGAGTCGGCGATCTGTCACGGGGCCTCTCCAGTTCCTTCTGTTTGGTTGACTGGGGACAAGTGGCATTAGAATTTCTGAAGATCCTATAAAAACAGGAGACTCTCAGTCTAATCAGGAAGGAGAAAAACAAAAATGAAGATTCTAGTCATATACTATAGTTATTTTGCCATGAAATTATGAAGTGAAATTATGTATGAGGTCAAATTGCTCCTCTATGATATTATAAAATTCTAGACATATTCCTGGGTACTTAACAGCCAGTACATAATTTTTTATCCATTTACAAGCAAGCAAGATGTAGTTTATAAATAATAAAACAAATGAGAAAACATTCTTATTTTACCTAAAAATGGTAAACTTTCTCTCTGATTAAAAAAAAATCATAGAAGTAATAAGATATTCTACCACAGGCAATGGTAATGCCAAGACCTAAGAGGGTTATTTACTGATCTGCTACTTCAAGCATCAACCTCAGAAGCTTAGATGCAGATGGACTGTGAGAAGTTACAGTTCATTAAGTCCTGCAGATTTTGCAACTTAAATAGGAAATGAAGTATGAAGAATTGATGTAATTATAACCAGTGTGACATGTTCTATCATAAAAATATAGGTGTAGGGAATACAAAAAACTGGGAATTCTGTTAGAATAGAGGAAGAAGGACTAAGGCATATGCAGAAGGCAAATCAAATCAGAAATGAATTCTTGGTGAATGTGGCATCTTAGCTGAATTTTGAATAACGAAAAGGAATTTGTCAGTCACATGCTGGGTAAGAGATGATATTTCATGCAAATGTCCAGAATGACCCTCTCATAGATTTCCAGTAGTTAAGCTTCACTAGCTAGTTGAAAGTTCATGATTTAGGAAAGTGTAGTCTGCAGATTTTGGCAAATACACAATCTTGAGAACTTTGTTATGCTTTGGATTTTGAGTTTATCCTAAGGCATTGATGAGCCACGAAGGGGTTGTAAGCAATAGAGTAACAGCATTTTAGGTGTCTTTACAGATTGGAATTTTAATTCATCTTTTAGCAAATTGAATACTGAAAGAAACAGAGGCCATGCCAGCCTAGGCTTTAGAAGATCAGGCACAGTAATTTAGATGAGAAATGGTGCAGCTGACAAAAGAGTGATGTTGTGGGAGTCAACAGTGAGATGCAGTTGAGAAAGATTAACAGTCAAGGTTGATGGGACTTGGTCACCATTGAGATGAAAGAGAGAGAGAGAGGAAAGAGAAACATCAGAAGACCATGGCAATCTACAGTCCCATTCATCCTAGGATGCAAGATTATTTATGTTCTTTTTTAATTCTATAAGTTATTATTGGGAAGTAGGATACATAGCAGATCATAGAATGCCAGATGTCCTAAACAGCACTCTGGCCTCAGAATCAGCCCTTAAGGCATTCAGATCTGGCTAAAAAACTCATGAGAGTATTTCAGGCATGGAAAGCCAAGACACTGTGGCATAAAAATGACCTAAATGAAAGATCTCTGTGAGTGAGATCCCAGCAGAAAGAACCAGCCATCAAAGGAGGTACCTTTCTCTGAAGGGAGGAGAGAACTTCTACTTTGATTCTGGCCTTGTCTAACTAAGGCCAGAGTTTGTGAATTTGAGAGGCTTCTATAGCCTTGGTAGCTCATGACAAGAGCCTCAGGTGATTACTGATGACATAAATAAGAGTGTCAATTGTTAAATCAACAACAAGAGTCACTGTGCACTTACTCCCCATGTAGGATCTCTGTCCTTAATGTGTTGTACTATGTGAATTAATGGTAAAAATAGTCTTCAAACGTACTTTATACTTTGTGTTTCTGTGTGGGTGCAAACTGTTGTAGTCTTTACTTAGTATATACTAAGTTGATCTTCTGTATATAAAGATACTTTAAAATGAATCTTAATGAAGAATGGGATGGGAGAGGGAGTAGGAAATGGGATGGTTTGTGGGTGGGAGGGTGATTATGGGGGAAAAAGCTGCTATAATCCAAACATTGTTCTTTCAAAATTTGTATTTATTAAAGAAAAGTTTTTAAAAAAGATTATTTAGGTTCTCACATACTGAGCTCCTAACCTATAGTACAAAATGTCAAAAAGTAGAGATATCTTGCTGTAGACAAATTAAAAAACCGATGGTAGCAGTGTCTGAGCCATTATTATGAATGTTAGAGTATTAAGCTGGGAAGAGTTGCAGCTTTTTTGAAAAGATCAATATAGTGGGGTATTTGGACATACATTTTTCCCTTTATATTCCAGTAAGAATAGATTAAGAGAAGGGTTGTTTCTTTTTAATCAGTCTTTTTCTGCTATTCACGTGTTCAGGTCAGTTAAGTTGGTGAGGGCTTCTGTGGTTTGAATGTGCCCTGCAAAGTGCATTTTTTGGTAAACTTAAAATCCAATGCAACAGTGCTGGAAAGTGGGGCCTAACATGGAGTGATTAGATCATGAGGGCAAAATAGATAATGCCATTATTTTGAGAGTGGATTAGCTTTTGCTTATTATACAAGTGGGTTTGGTTACTACTTGCTTTCCTTTCTTTCAAGTTCTCTTATCTTCTGCCTTACACCATGGGATGCAATAAGAAGTTCATCAGATGTTGGGCTTCCCAGTCTCCAAAACTGTGAGAAATAAAGTTCTTTTCTAACAAATTACCCAGTTGGTGGTATTCTGTTACAGCAATGCAAAACAAACTAAAAGAAGTGCCACTCGAATTAGGGAAGGAAGTCTGCTTTACTCAGTCTACTTTTGTAGAAACATCCTCACTAACAGACTCAGGATAATATTTGGTCAGGTGCCTGGGCATTGAAGGACCTAGTGAAGCCATCACATAAAATTAACTGACATAAATTTATCCATTGTCACCATTGGGCCCAAAGATGTCTTTTTACACTTTGCTTACTTTTAAGTAAAGACAGTAACATGTTAATAACTGGTAATTCTGCTAAGTATGATACTCATGTAACTATCCTATTTAGAAATGAAAATAATTTTCCCCATAAAAGAAGGTACTGCATTGACTCTGCTCTCTTGGTATAAATATTGTACTAACATGAAAAAATAAAATATCAGAAAAAATGAAGCAAAATACACTGAATTAAATGGAAAGAAAGTTTTTCCACTTAAAATTCATTTCATTCCTCCTGATGACCTCCAGGGTAAACTCTCAGTTTACTGACGGTCTTTCAGCAGCTGTCTCAAAAAGGAGCATGCTTTAGGCTTACAGGCCAAGCAAGACAAAGTTTAATTAGAATTTTTTCTAATCTTTATTTGTTTTCACTTGATTTAACTTTATAGTTACATTCTATTTAAAAAGTGATGCCTGTTTCTAATTTATTGGTATTTATATGAGGTTCTCTTTCCAAAATATAAAAATATGTAATAAAAAATCCTTGCATGATGCTTTTTTCTCTTTGATATACCTATAACAATACGTAAGTATTATGATATAAAGTCAATTTATCTTATATTACATAATAACATGAGAAAAAATAAAATTAAATATATGCTATACTCATATAGCATATTCATCATAAAATAATGAGGAAATACCTGTAAAATTACAGTTCTCATTCTCTACCTGGTCAGCTGATCAAAACTAGTATTTATATTTACCTTCCTTCACCACCCATTGTATATTTTCTTTAGCCTCAATAAGCACATCAGTTATTTTGGTGTTTCACATGGTGGTACGATTCAAATATTCATTCTTGCATGGTCTGAGATATTAACAGTCATTCCTGGATTGAGTTGTCATAGTTTTCCATTGACTTCAATCTCAGGGCATGGCACTTAGCAATATCCTGTATTCCAGACATATCCTTCCTATTTCTTTTGTGGAGTAGTAGTCCAATTTTCCCTTGGTAGTCAGGATCAATATTCTCAGTCAATACAATAATTCTCTCTTTTTTTTTTTTTTACCTGCTTGTTAAGAGGCATGAGGAACTCAAAGTAGCTGGCTGGCAGTCTAAATATCCAGTTCAATGGAATGACTGAATAATTATTGCTCTTCCCTTTAGTGCTAAGACCTCGAGTTCAGCAGATAACAAGTTCTCTGAAACAGCTAGCAAAAGTTTTGCTAGTGGGCCACTCATGATAATACTGAGTCTTGCAACTCATGCTTCCACTCATTGTGTCTTGGACCCATCTTCCTGGCTGTGGAAGAGAAAGCACTGTATGTTGAATACTGACTCAGAGCCTCAGCCCTATAAGTTTTCACTATCTATCTGCATTGTAATTGAGTCTTCAGAAAACCACTCGACTTGTCTATCAAGCCAATGTCTACAGAATGATAGAGAACATAGGGAGACCAATGAATTCCATGAGCATGAGCCCATTACCATGCTTGTTTTGCTGTGAAGGGAGTCTCTAGATCAGAAACAGTGCTGTTTGGAATACCTTGATGGTGCATAAGGCATTCTATAAAATCTGTGGTTGATAGTTTTGGCAGAATTATTTCAGGTAATAAAGGCAAATTCATATGCAAATTAAGTATATATTCCAGTAAGAACAGAGTGCTATTTCTCCACCTAATAGAAGCAGTTATTGAAGTGTTGTGCAACACGGTGTGATTCAAAAGTGTTATCTCATCCTCAGGAACATACTCACATTTGAGTCTAGTTATAGGTCTAGAAGCAAAGGTAGGGGAGGGGTGGCAGTAGGTCCTGAAGAGAGACTCAATATTGTTTTGCATAACAATGACCTCAGAGAATGCCATAACAGTTTCTTCATCCTTAATCATCACAAAAGAGACTGTGAAGGCTGTTCCACTGGGGGTAGAAAAGGTGCTCACATTAGAAGTGAGCTGTCCTTTCCACTGGTTACAAATTTTATCAGAGTTTAGATGTCAGTGTCTCAGTTTCAGTGTCTCCAGTTTTATCAAGATCATCTCATACTTTTCATTTCAGCTTTCAGAATCCTGTTACTTTCTAAAGTCCTCATTTTAACATTAGATACTCTGTACGGCTGGGAGCTAAACTTATATTGTAATTCAGACCATCACAGGATAACATCTGTGTCCGGTTTTGAGCAATCTCAACTTTGCTACTACAGGGGTAAGGGTCTCCTTCAGGGCATACATAGAAGTTTTCAAGTAATGTATGCAGCTTTTTATCTAGATAGTTAAATCTCTTAGCTCATTCCTTTCGCTCTCTCCACTTTTTCCAACAAAAATAAGAGCAACTGGTCATTTTATTTTTTACTTTGCCAAAAAACATTCAAGAGTATGTACTTAGTCACCCAAATTGTTGTTCTTTTAACTGATTGACTAACAATATGCAATGATGATCATTTGCGTATTTCTATTGCCAGGTCATACCATGGACTAGCAGTGCTCTCTTGATCAATAGATCAAGAGTTAGTACATCTTTAAATCTAGTCAGATGAGAAAGCCAACTCCAAAAGCACTAGAACAAATTCAAAAAAATTCATAACTAAAATTCTGCTCCTCTAGACACCAATCCAACTCTAAGTATTAGAGTGTTATCTGTATTAGTATTTGCAAGAGAAGCAGATCAAATAGAATATTCACACACACAGACACACACACTATACACACTTACATATAGACACACACATACACACACATATATACACATAGAGAAAGAGAGAGACTATGTATAGCAAGACAGAAGAGAGAATACATGTTATATATAATATATATAAAGAGAGAGTAGACAACAGATAGTTAACAGAACAAGGAATCTTCTTAAATGTCTTCTCACATCTCACATGAAGACATGCCAAATATCTTCATCCTGTGGTCTATTTAAGTAGACTTATAAAACTGCACCAAGCATTGTATTCTAGCCTATAGAAAAAAATTACCTCTAAGTCAAGTTTATTTTACCAATTCTAATGGTTAGTGAGGATAGAAGTGTTGCAGAGCTAATCTAGTATTTGGACCAACCTTCCCTTAAGGTTACAGTATGGACTAGAATGATGATGCAAGCTTTCACCATGGAAAACAACAGCAATAAAATGTTTATATATTACCTAGTATAGAATGCTATGTCTGAGTGTATAATAAAATAGGAAAAATGCACCTTTAAAATTCAAGTTTTAAAACAGGAAGAATATTTAGGTGATAATCCATATATGAGAGGATTTCAAAAAGTTCATGAAAAAAATACAATTAAAAGAAGTTTATGTATGAGAATTTGATACAGCTACTAAGGCACCACTAGAGATGCTCATATCCCATTTGCGAGTGACTGGGTTCAAAGCCTGTCTCCATTTTACACTTTATCTTAGCCAAAAGTCGGAGAAGTGATGTGTCTCCATTTTAATACCTATCTTTCTACTCATGTGCACCCTGGAGGCAGCATATGATGGTTCAAGTCCCTGCCACCTATGTGGGATAACTGGAATGAGACTGCTGGCTTTAGCCTAATGTAGCCTTGGCTGTTGTGGGCATTATGAAAGTGAACCAATGGGTGGAAAAATTCTCTCTCTCCCTCTCCCCCCACTCCCTCCCTCTCTCCCTCCCTCTCCCTCTCCCTCTCTGTCTTTTAAATAAAATTAATATAAAGAAATAAAAGTTTTATAAATTTCACTTTTGTGCCAATCATCTTGAAATCTAAGCATATGACTCTTCAAAACATTCTTGGAAACTAAGTATTATGAGATAACTTAATCCAACAATTTCAAAAAAAAAAATTGGCACCAAGATAAACTTAACTAATTTATCTTTTAATTTTCTTTTCCATGAACTTTTTAAATTACTCTAATGTTTTTGAAAATATAGCACCATAACTTGACCTTGATGTTACATTTACTGCCTTATTGGTACGAATAAGATGCTGACCTTGATGTGGCATTTATTGCCTTATTGGCACCAATCTCTGTTAGATAATCTACCAACAGATGGTCAGGGTATCTTGGTATGCTTTCGAATCCCTTGCCTATTTGTGCATCATTTCACAGGATACTTCTGAGGCAGTAAAATTTAGCTGAAGATGTTCTGGTTCATTGTTTCCAGCAATGATTTTCAGCTTTATCTTGAATTCTTTGATTAAAATTGACGTATGACCCTAATCTTATTCAACCTGATTGTCAAACAGTAAGAATGTGACAACTCTGTAAAGTTTCATGATCTATTTTTGTCATCTATAGTGTGCATTTAGAGGATGCTGTCACGCTATCACTAGTAAACAGTAATATTTGGTGGGCTGATTCAAAAGTGTTTTGAAGTTTAGCTACCTTTTGAATTGAATGCATATGGCTCAACAGCGTTTTAGTGCTAGAATACTGATTTCCTGGCAATATCAGATTATCAAATGTATCATTATTTATGGATAAATGGTAACACACAGATTTTTATCATGTTTTTTTAATGGTAGTAAATTATCCTTCCCATACTTGGAATGATGCCCTGGTAATATACAGGAATAATGGAGAAACTCAAAGCCAAAAACAGTCTAGGATTAACACTCTATAATGAAGCATTTGGCAGGCTACAGTAAATACATAATTTTAAAACCCTTGTAAAGAAATATCACAAAAATAATGTAACAATATAGGTTGCAAGGCAAACAGTTTCACATCATTTGTCCTGAGAATTTTATTATTTTTAACCCTGATGAAATATCAGAAATTTTGGGCCCAATTACATGGATAGAGATGATAACCTTAACATTATATTTAAATACAGAAGTGAAAAATAATTTTAATCATGATATATTTGAATGAATCATGATATATTAAAATGATGAATTTTAGTGCTGTTTAAAAAATTAATAAATGGAATAGTATATGTATGCATATGTATTTCATATATAAATATATAAATTAAACTATGTATATGTGTGTATAAGCAAATATAATAAAATATCAGTGTCTTTGATGCTGGTATTACATGTGCCTTTTGATTCTGATCCATTTTCTACAATCAAACATGCAACATATTAGAGAAACATGATAATTTTTAGAAATAAAGGATGAAAATATTTCAGTTGTTTATTGTGAGCCTTTAGTGGAAGATTTTATTCTCATTGATATGTAGATTGATCTGTCTTACAAAGAGTCCCTAAGTTTTAATTGCTTATGAAATGTCTTATTACAAATGTCCTAACAAATAACAAAGACACCTTAACTTATATAATTTTTAGGAATTTAAAAATTCAAAATAAATAGATATCTTTTCCAAAGTTGCCGTAAGAATTAAGTAATAATATTCCAAATTATTTAACCAATTTACTATCTTATTTGAATAGCAACTTCACCAGAATAACAAAAAAAAAATGAACTAATACACATCATCTGAATCAATGAAAACATACAAAGGAAACTAGTATTGCCTATGAAATATCAGTCTAAGATAAAACAAGGAGGCATTAATCACAATTTCTGTGAGGGTTTATACCTATTTTAAAAACAGCTACAAATTGAAAATTTTGGAATGAAAAATGCATTCTAGTTATACCTGCTTCAAATGTAATTTTGCTCAAAGTGAAATACTGATATATACTGATAAAATGTTAGTTAATATTTTGTATTTATTTAACAGGCCATGCAATCTTTTTACTTCAGATTTTGTGTAAAGTATGGAAGCTCTTAATTTTTCTCACATTTATTTATTTATTTATTTGAAAGGCAAAGTTACAGAGACAGAGAGGCAGAAAGTGAAGCCTTCCATCCGCTGGTTCATTCTGCAGATGGCCTCAATGGGCAGAACTGGGCAAGGCTGAAGCCAGGAGCTTCATCCAGGTCTCCCAGGGGGCCAAGCATTTGGGCCATCTTTGGCTGCTTTCTGAGGCAAATTACAGGGAACTGGATTAGAAGTGGAGCACCTGAGACATGAACCAGTGCCCATATGGGATGCCAGCAGTGCAGACTGTGTCTTAACCCCTCAAGTCACAACTGGCTCCGAAGCACTTCATTTTTATAATTTAATTGTTTACAATGGTGCAATGGTGCCTATGCCTTATTTTACATTTAATTGCTTTTTTAGATTATCAATTCCTGAACTCCTCAGTGAAATCTCAAAGCCTCAGTAGCACTAGGAAGGAACGAAGCCCTGATGCTAGATACATCTTGAGCCTTTGTTCTTTAGGAATACTATGAAAAGAAGTGAGGAAAAAATAAGCCAAAATTTCAACCTCAGTTCTATTCTTTTAGGTCTATTTGTTAATAAATTGTAGTAATTATTGTAATTAAATTGTTAAAGGAAAATAAGACCCTCTCAATTTTTAAAAGAAGTGTAAAATTGTGCTGCAGTTGAAAATTTGATCAAAAATCATTCTTGTAATTGAGGACTTTTTTTGTAATGTCATTGATATCATCAAGTAGAATGGTGGCATGAGATATATCCAACTACAGAGAAAAATTTTTTGCTTTGATAAACAAATCTGTTATATATTTTGGAAATGATTTCTTTCTAAATTACCAACTTGTAGCCATGTATAGTCTTCTACACTCATCAAATTTAATGAAAACAATACAGTATGATCAACTGAAGTAGTCAGACCTCAGTATAAGATCTATGCTGAGGCATTGGGATTCTGCTCAGTTATTTTCATTTTGCGTATCTGGTTTACACTATTAAGTATAATCGATGAACACTGGATTTTATATATTTTATATATTAAATATATATTTATATAATATATTTTTACCAGGTTGGTTGCAGAATTAGCAAAACGAATTTGTTGTAACATAGTTTTGTGTCAAAATTTCATGATAGCACACTGGGCCTCATATGCATCAAATCTTCCTTTGGCATATATCAGTTTTTAAATTAGCTTTGCCACACACGTTTATTAAGGATACAATCCTATCTGGTACTGCACTAAACTATTTTCAAAGATCTTGAAGTTTTTAGCTGCCCCTGCTAGAAGAAGATCCGTCAGTAATGTAGGTAAGACTAGCAAGCATTATTCCCACTGGTGTCATTGAGAAACAGTTTGAGCTGTGAAGAGGTTGGAGTGGTAAGGTGTGTGTGTGTGTGTGTGTGTGTGTTTGTGTATTGGGGTTGTAGGCTCATGGAAACCAAGGATGGACTGATGCAGAGTGGTGGCTGTCTCATTTAGGAGATGCCATATACTGATTGAGCTGTAGATCCTTACACATGAGCTGAAGCATAAGCATAGGCAAGATCTCTGGTCAGATGATGTGTAAATCCTAGAGAAGGGCAAGTTAGATGAATGGGTGCCAGGAGCCTTGATATTTATAAATTTTTTTTTTAATTTATTTGAAAGACAGTTACTGAGTGAGGTAGACACACACACACACAGAGGTATTCCATCCGCTGGTTCACTCCAAATGGCCGCAAAAGCCAGAGCTGGACCAATCCAGAGGCAGGATCCAGAAGCTTTGTCAGGATTTCCCACATGGGTGTAGGCGCCCAAGAACTGGGGCCACCTTCTGCTTTCCCGCACATTAACAGGGACCTGGATAGGAAGTAGACTAGCTAGAAATTGAACTGGCTCCCATACGGGATGCTGGAGCTGTAGGTCAGGCTTTTAACTTGCTGGGTCCCTTATACTATAAATAACTTCAGCCATCATGTGCAGACACATTTCCTTTGGAAACCAAAGTGGACTAAGGAGATATAGTGTTGAATAACTCAGAAAAAAATGAGATTTACTTTAGCAAATATTGTATGGTAACTAATTTTGAATTAGTTCCTTTAAAATTTTCTCTCTTTCTATGTAAAATTATTGATTTTATCTTATTTTAACTGATAATTTTGTGGTACAAATGATAGAATGCCTATTTGTGGAGGCATAGGAGACCTCGAATAGCTAAAGCAATCTTGCACAACAAAAACAAAGCCTGAGGCATCACAATACCAGATTTCAGGACATACCACAGGGCAATTGTAATGAAACAAGACTAGTGTCTGCAAACACTAACTGATAGAATAAAAAATAAAAAAAATTCATTAAGTAAAAGTTAAAAAAAATTTAAAAATAAAATTAAAAAACCCCACAATATCCTTTGTATATGTAATTGGGATGATTATAATTCAGATTATTATAAATAATAGTGATATGGAGTGAAAAACAAGTTTAAATATAATCATACTTTAATAATGTAAATGATCATGATGATATCAAAGAAAATAATTTTAAAATATATATTTGAAAAGCAGAGTGACAGAAAGAGTGGCAGACACACACACACTGAGAGATAGAGAGACAGAATCTTTCTGCAGATTCACTCCCCATGTGGCCACAACAGGTAGGACCAGAGCTCTATCTGGGTCTTCCACAGGGGATACAGGGACCCATATTCCCTTGTCCTCCCAGGTGCATTAGTGGGAAGTTGAACTGGAAGCAGAACAGCCAAGACTCAAACCAGGAGTCATACATGGGAGGCCAGCAATACAAGCAATGACTTTACCTTGCATGCCATCACATTAGCCCTGAGAAAGATGATCTCTTTTCACAAATTGTCACTGACTAAAATAATGTATGTTTTATTTAAATATGTTTCAAGTTATATAATAATATGACATTTTAAGGTTTTATTTATTTTTACTTATTTGAAAGATGAAGCAAGAGCAAGACAGAGAGAGGGATAGAGACGCTTTCTATCTGCTAGTTCACTCTCCAAATGCCTACAGGATCCAGAGCTGAACTAGGAACTCAAACTCCACCCTGGTCTCCAACAAGGGTGGCATGGGAGCCAAGGGCTTGAGCCATCATCTCCTGCCTTGCTATGCATTATCAGGAAGCTGCTCCTGAAACAGAAGTGGAACTCAATCCCAGGGCCTTCCATATGGGTGTCGGCAACCCAAACGAGACTTAACTCACTATACCACAATGCCTGCCCCTATAATGTCACTTTATAAACCAATTGCTATGTATAAAATGATACATTATTCCAAGAGTACTTAGATTTGATTAATTCATCATGCAACATCAGTCTGCATTAGGGTTGAATGATGCAAGGTCACCATCCAGTGAGTCTTTGTGTTCCTGAAAGCAACTACTAAGGAAACCACTTGAGTTGAAAGCAATGTGATCAGGAGACCATCCCAGTGAGCCAGGGAAGAAACAGTTATTTATTTATTTTGCAGTAAGTTACAGAGAGAGACAGAGGGAAGGGAGAGACAGAATGAATAGAGAGACAGAGAGAGATCTATCCACTGGGTCATTCCTCAGGTGGCTGCAACAATCAGGGATAGGCTAGGCCCAAAGCAAGAACCAGGAGTTTCTACCAGGCCTTCAACTTAGGTGGCAGAGATTCCAAACACTTGGCTCATCTTTCGCTGCCTTCCCCAAGCCATTTAGCAGGGAGTGGGATTGGATCTCTTCCTTTATTTAAGATTAGAGTCAACTTGGAGGGTGTTGGCTTGGAGTGTGTTGGCTCAAAGTAGTTGGGTCTTTGCAACCCATGTTGAGACCTGAACTGAATTCTTGATTACTGGCTTGGGCCTCACCAATCCCCCCCCCCCTTTCTCTATTTCTCTCTTTTAATAACCACAGTTATTAAAAAAATAGTTGCCCACCTCAGATATTGGCCCATTTAATATTTTAAATATATTTCTATTTCCATTTCTTCAGTTCCTCTGGCTAAATTGTGCACTGTTAAATTTATATATCAAAACTCTAACCACCAACATGACTGTATTTGGAGATAAGCCTTATGAAGAGACAACAAATGTTAAATGAAGTCATTATGACAGGATCCTAAACAGAGAAATCTGCTGCCCTTGAAGAAGAGGAAGACACCACACCTCTCCTCTCTTCGCATTCACGGACACAGCAACAAAGTGGCTATCATTAAGCCAGGAAAACAGCCCTTATCAGAAACTGAAGTGGCCCAGTCCTTGAATATGGCCTTCTGGTGTCCAATAGTATGGGAAAATAAGAATATTTTGCTTAAGCCATTTAGTCTATGGTGTTTTGTATGGCAATCAGAGCAAATTAAAACATTCCCCTGCTAAACTTGCACCTACTGTATATAGAATATTGTAGTTTTGACCTAAGTGAGGAAAACAATTTAAGCTTTAATTTAGATGTTTTTGTTTAATGTACAACAGATTTATAGGCTACTTCAAAATTACCATCACTGCTACTTTCTACTTCTAGTGGACTCATCACTTGCTGCATTGTTGTTTGCTTGGTGTTTAATTTTTAAGGACTACCTTTAGCTTACTTACCCTTTAGATCCATCTTTATGTTTCAAATATTTATCCCAGCTCACAAACTCTTGAATTATTCAGATTTCTACCTCTGTGATGAGACAAGGATTTGTTTAGTCTGAGCTAGTAAAACCACAAGAATTCACTTTAATTTTGTGTTTTATGAATAATTTTTGGCAGATTGGAAATCTACAGAGAATTCTTGACTTCCAAGTGTCATCCAAATATATATTTTTACTAATAGGAGACTTTCTAGTAACTGCTTTTTAATTATACAAGTGTGTATTATACAACTTTTCTGTGCTAGATCCTCTCATACGTAATAGTAGCATAGAACAGGGTATCCCACAATTCAGCTCGCACTCCACTATGAACTGACGGTTCTGCAGAGCATATAAACAGAGAGACACTTACAGTTCAGGGTAATAAATAGATGCTAGAAGTAAAAACATGCTGCAATTTTAAGTGAAACACATCTGGACAGAAATAAATCTCTTCAGGGAAAGTCTCTACAGTGTGACGTTGGCCTTATTTTCTCGTGCTTGGAATGAGAGTCTTGATACTAAATAGAGACAATGAACTCTGATTATAGAAGTGAGAGTTTTTGTTTGCTTGTGTGAACATTTGTCTTTTTCCTCGGGACTTTGTAAAGATGATAAAATGATTTGTTGACAGTGACTGAGCACACACTCCATAATGACAACTGTTTTACAGCATCCTACAGCATAAAATACATACATCCACAGGCAACAAATTATAAAGGATATTTCGTAGATTCTGATACCAATACCCTCTCCTCTTTTAGTAAGGAACAAAAAACAACTCTTAACAAATGTTGGCAGTAAGTACAAAAGATGCCCTTCATTGCATCCACATGTCCCCTTCCCATGCCATCTGCCTTGACATGTGCACGTTAAGGCTAGAATAAGACCCAAGTGGCCCAAGGCATGGAAAAGCTGTGGATGCTCTCTCCCTGTTGCTATTCAAATGCTATTTAATTTGAAATGTATGTAATACTAAATTTTAACAGTTAAGAAAAGTTCAACACTGTCTCATTTCCATGATGATGAAAATGCATTGTAACAGCTTTACTGAAACTTAACATAAAACAAAATTTCTCACTGAAAGTATACCATTCAAATTTTTTGGTAAATACATTGAGTTTTGCAACCCCGATCATACACATAGAATAAGATTTCCACATCCTCCAAAAGTTCCTTCAGACTTGTAATTAGCTCCTTCTGCTGTTCTACCACTCAAGACTCTACCAATAACTGATCTATTTTCTGTCTCTACATATTAGCCACTACCAGAATTTCATTTAGATGGAATCATGAAATATATGGCAGTTTTTGCTGATGCAGTTTGTTTTTCTTTTGAAAGAATTATAAAATCAGAGAAAATTTTAAAAATAGTACAGTAAGGTCTCATTTACTTTTCACTCTGCCTTTCCTAATGGTGACATCTTATGCAAATAGGATACAATATCAAAATCACAATTTTGTGTTAGAACAATGTGTCCTTCTATGTCTATGCCATTTAATCACACATGATAGGCAATATGTGTGGATTTGTATTACAGGTACAGTTTGTTTTAATGTTGAGAATATTATATAAATGGAATAATGCAGTATGTATATTTTTATATTTCAATTGTTTGGTTTTTCATAAATAAATTATACATAAAAATGGGGTAAATTGTGTACTTACGCATTTAAATCAGCAGGACCTTACTTTACACCTTTGAGTCAGGAGTCACCATCTGGAAATGACATCTCTTTTCTCTCACCTTCTCTTCCAGGAAGGTTTACACACATTCTGTTCATGTCAATATAATACAAGAGCAGATTAGGAAGTGACAACAGTAAGTTTTTGTAAAAGTTGTGATGATAACTGTGTTAGTCAACTCTAGAGTGCACACACTCTCAGTTAATACAACCTTTGATCTGCTCATGAGAGTGTCTCAATCCACAAGTTTTTTATAAGTGAAGATGATGAAACACAGGATTACACTTTGTTGGGGGGAGCAGGGCAGTTATGGTACAGATACAATAGCAGATCACTGCATTCAATTTCCCTAAAGAATGGGTTATTTTTTTTTGTTTAACTCTAGTGTGTTTTTAGTGTTTGTATAGATAGATAGTGGTTGCTCTAGGCGTTATATTACACATACACAATGTATCACAGTTTACTAGTGTAATTCTACCAGTTCCCTTCAGTCTCTTTACTCTTCCGCATTTAGAACATGATTGTTATAAATATTTGTAAATATTCTGAGAGCTATGCCCAATAGCGTTATAGCTTCTAGGTTTTTGGCTTCTCCAATAGCCATTCTGAAACATACGAAGCCAAAATGAAAGCCCGAGAACTTACAACCAAATCCTTCCCTGGATCCTGAAATCTTCTATAGCTAGTCTTCCTTTGTCTTCACACTTATCAGTCTTTATATATCAGTGAGAGAGTTTCAAAAATAACATGGAGAATTTGCATTACCTTTAATTGCACTTGTCCAAAAACTTTTTGAAAAACTTTCGATTGTATGTATGTACCTATAGAACGATGGATGCTAATATAGATGGAGATAGATATTGCTTAAGTTATCTCACTGCCAGTCAAAATATCAAAAATATGATATCAAATAGCACAATCTAAAATGCTGAAATTCTGAAGGATTAACACCCCTAAGATAAAACACTTAAAAACTCACAATGCCAAAGGATTAAAATTTATAATGTTAAAAATCTTGAAAACTGCAATTCTTAGGGGAAAACATCACCATGTATGAGAAGTAGGAAGCTGAATTCTGGGGAATACACAATATAGTAACAACGAAAATTCCAGTTTAAAATCACGTGTTTCTCTGCATTGGCATTCCTTCCAGCTAATGAAATTCCAGGATGTTTTTGTTTTGTTTTGTTTTTTGGTGATTTTAAAGCTGCATTTGTCTAAGAAATCAACAAAGAAGACATTTTAAAATAATGTTGTTCAGTTCACTGATATTGCTTCAACCAAATCTCATTTATGTTTGAGGGCATGAGAAATGGATTTCCCTGTACTAAAAACAACACAGAAACATGGCATAGAAAATGGAGAAGTTTACTAGCAAATGCTCACTTACATGTATATTGAATTGCACAAAAATTTCAAAAAGAGCAGTGCCATGTGTAAAAGAAATGTGAGCATATCTTTGAGAAATTATTTACTCTAAAAGAAAAAATTAAAAAGCAGCTGCTTATCACCATGCTAGAGTTCAAAGTATAGCTAATGAATCTGAAATCTGGTTAGCTTTTATGGACTACCTCTGAACATTTGCCTAAAACCTATCACTAAAACACCCTTACAGAAGCACTAAATTTTCTTTTTATTTTTTTATGTTTTAGTTATCTCCCCCACTATTTTAAATTGTTATCAATTTTTTTTTCAATTCACCATGTTGTTTATTTTGTCTTCACATCATTTGCCATGCTGGAGGTACAAACCTAGTAAAGACTTTTAGAGAATTCTAATTTGTTTTATGCTATTGTTTTCAAATTTGACACTATGATTTCATTATCACAGCATTGACTTGGTACGAAGTCATAGTGCATGCACCCAAAAATGTTGAAATTTCCTTTAGAGCTGAAAAGAAGTCCTTTCTGTGCATCTGCCTCTAAAAAAGAAGAAATTTCTCAATAGCTCAGTTTTTGGGCAACTGTATATGCAGTAGTGAACCACTGTGGTTTTTGATCATCTTGCCAAAAGTCTTAGGCCATACTTCACACTATTTCAGATGACCATAGTTATGAAGGTGTATGCACACAATTACCAACCATAAAAATGTACTTTTATACATTTCACTTTTGGTCCATTTCTTTGTGAATACAGTTTGTCAGTTTGTAACTTCAGTATTCATGCAACTTATCATTAGCAGACATGTGTTTGTGCTTGCAAAAATATGTGTGTTATTATCTCTTATTTTTGTGGAAAGTGCCTTATGAAGGGTTCTATCATATTTTTATATTTTTGAGATAAATACACGTTTACATTATACATAACTGGGCATTAAGTTATTTTGATTTTTCCCCAGATTTGTATTTTGGGAGCCTTGATCTTTTTGGAATTTTAAACTCTAGAGATTTTGCTCTTTCAAAATTTCAACATTTGAGGTCATGGCATTTGGGACTGTGTCATTCTGAGTTATGGTTCTCTCTCTCTCTCTCTTTCTCTCTCTCTCTCTCTCTCTGTGTGTGTGTGTGTGTGTGTTTATCAAATGAGTGAAGTCTTATTCTCTGCTCAGTACAAGGAATAGGGAAATGCATTTTACCTGTTCCTGTCTTCTGAATTTATTAGTAATTATTTTATGTGTTTTTATCTTTATTAGACTGTTACAGAATCATGGAGGTTCCAGTAAGGTGACAAGAACTTGCTAATGCATTTAAAAACATAGTAGAGTATTAAAATATTGTTTGATGTTCACATTTGTTGATATTCAGGAAAGTGCTCAGCTTATTGTTTAACTTCTCATGGTGTATTCTGCTCATTTCTGACTCTTTCCTATTCATTATCACTGAGGTTTAGTCTTTGTCCAGGCATGTGCTCAACATACAGTCTCAAATACCGAGACTCCAATGCTTCATTACTACATAAACCTTTACCATAATTCAATAGAACCTTTAAAATATTGTGTATGATTATGTGAGGCTTTACCTACATGACTTTAAACATTTTTCCCACTCTTTTGTGTTATCACTTTATAATCTTTGTATTCAACAGGGAAAATATTATCTTAAAATGTGTTTGCATAAGTATGTCTTATTGGTCTATTCATCAGTGCTTGCTCCCTTGGAGGTGCATTACACACAGAGCCAGCCCCACCTGTCAGGCCCTCAAACGTCCTCTCTTTTTCCTTAGAACGTCAGTGTTTGCCGTATATCAACAACACACGTGTACCAGTACCAATTAGAAATTCATTCCTCATGCCTGCTGCCTTTCAAGTTATGACTTCTCGCGGAAAACTTTCTTACTCCTCTCCTCATATTCTTCATCCATGCCAAAGAGGAAAAGTTTTAGGAAGTATTACATACTTGAGGAAGTTAAACTTTCCTGATTCTGAATATTGTGTTCACTTGTTTCCATAGAAGAATTAAAAAGGAAGAATTATTATCTTGTTATCTGACTCAAATCTCTAAATGGATTCTGCATAAGGACACTGGTATATACAGAGATTGTGTTATATAAGACTCCTTTTATTATAGCTAGCATATTTTTTCTAGGACTGCTCCATACTTGATTAAGCTTATGAGAGTGAGTTTCAAAGTTTAATGACTTCTGATGCCAATTGTATTAAAATACACTCTTAATTTTAAAAAGTAACTTTAAAGGAACTATTGGAGCTTAATTAATTTATTTTAAATAATGCAATTAATCATGCAGTTGATTATTTGGTTACTGAAATGAAATGCTGAGGTTAGTAAAGTAGAATTTTACCAAAAATGATGACATGGAAGGCTGGGATGCACAAAAGCAATTGTGTATGCCAGAAAGTAAATTCAAATGCACTAACTGCTTGCCCATGCCACTCCAGTAGAAATACATTAATATTTGATAATCTTAGGTGGACTAGTGCTTAGCTTATTAGAAAATTATGATTAATCCCAAATTTTAATTCCCCATTCATATAATCATACAAAATAAATAAACACTAAATGCATTTATTAACATAGATTAAGCAAAAGCATTCAAAAGTATAAATCTTTTCTATACATATCATCTTTTTGCCTGTAATCAATTCTATTAAAAATAACTGTCCATGGGGCCAACGCTGTGGTGTAGTAGATAAAGACGCTGCTTGCAGTCCGTTATCCCATATGAGCGCCGGTTCAAGTCCTGGCTGCTCCACTTCAGATCCAGCCATCTGCTATGGCCTGGGAAAGCAGTAGAAGATAGCCCAAGTCCATAGACCCCTGTACCCACATGGGAGACCTAAAAGAAGCTCCTAACTCCTGGTTTTGGATCAGTGCAGCTCCAGCCATTGTGGTCATCTGGGAGTGAACCAGCGGATGGAAGATCTCTCTCTCTCTCCCGCTCTCTCTCTGCCTCTGCCTCAATCTCTTTGTAACTCTGCCTTTCAGATAAATAAATATTTAAAAAAGTCTTCTATAAACAATGGTTTAAACAAAATATATTATGACTAGATTAGTCAACGAGATAGTTTTTCATTCTGTCATACAATGTGGTGACTGCTACAAAAAGTTTCCACTATGTGTTTCTGTTAAAAATTTTCTTCTTGAAGCCTATCACGAAATAAAACACTTTTTGATGACTTTAGCTTTGGCTCTTTGTTTTATATTTATTTTTTATATATGATGACCATATTCTTCAGTGATAGAATTGTAATTTTCTTATTTGACATGCACCATCTCACTCGCTGTTTCAGGTAATTACATAGTAGAACTCCTGACATCCCTTGACCCCTTATTAGAACGTACATTTTCTTCCACCCATCAGTCAGCAAGTGTTCACTACCTGTGGAGTCTTGATGACATAGCTCAGCTCTGCATGTCAAATAGTCACTTTAGTTCAATTAAATTCTAGTTGCATGACATTTTGGACTGCTGATGAAAGCTGGAGGAAGTGCTCCTTCCATTATGGGGTTTAACCATATGGCTTTGTGACATAAAGTAAAGATAAGTATTCCAAAGTAGTGCTGCATGACTGTTTTCTCTCTTAAAAATAATCATCTGATAGTGCAATATTTTCCTGTCTCAAACACCATAATAAATATAAATTTGACCATGGTGGTTAATGTAGTAGCTACATAGACTGAGACACTGAGGTTTTACTGTTGACTTCTCACCAGGAATTAGACCCGCCAGGCCATTTCACTGATTAAAATCTTGATTAATCATCGGTTAACGTGTCAGATTTTACTCTCAGTGGCAAGGAGCATCATCCATGAAGAACAGGTGAAAGAAATGCTAAAGAAAATGTCACTCATAACGAATTATATTCTTATCCAATTCCCATCCTCTGAATTAGACTATTTTTCATCAAATGTTTATTTGCATGAATAATCTCACAGGCACTGTTAGATAGAAAAATGGCTTTCTACATTTAAATTCAACAGAAACACCAAATTTTAATTTTGGGGGACACATATTTTGTATTAGTAAGTAATGAAATAGCATATTTTATGAGATGGGACAATATAATTATTTCAAGAGTGGTAATGTTCTTTGCTTGAGAATTAGAAAGTTAGCCAAACTCAGGTGATGACACACTGCACCACCAGGTTCTTGAGTGACCCAGAGCAAGAGAAGGTACCATGACATGAAAATCTCACCTTATTCCTCAAACCGTTCTTATGCCAAGAGCCAGGAGCTTCTTCTGGGTCTCCCAAAAATCTCACATTATTCCTCAAACCGTTCTTATGCCAAGAGCAAGGAGATTCCTCTGGATCTCCCATGTGGGTGCAGAGGACCAAGGACTTGGACCATCTTAACCTGCTTTCCCAGGTGCATTAGTAAGGAGCTGGATAGAAAGTGGAGCATTTGGGCCGGTGCAGTGGCTCACTTGGTTAATCCTCCGCCTGTGGCGCAGGCATCCTGTATAGGCACCAGGTTCTATCCCGGTTGCTCCTCTTCCAGTCCAGCTCTCTGCTGTGCCCTGGGAAGGCAATGGAGGATGGCCCAAGTGCTTGGGTACCTGCATCCACGTCGGAGACCAGGAAGAAGTACCTGGCTCCTGACTTCGGATCGGCGTAGCTCTGGCCATGGCGGCCATTTAGGGGGTGAACCAATGGAAGGAAGACCTTTCTCTCTGTCTCTCTCTCTCTCACTGTCTAACTCTATCTGTCAAATAAATAAATGAAAAAAAAGTGGAGCATCTAGGAATTGCATCTGTGCCCATAAGGCATGCTGGAGTTGCCGGCAGCAACTTTACCCACTGTGCCACAGTGCTGGCCCTACACATTATTTTTAAGAAACATTCACATCAACATAACACGTTGTCCTAGATCTTCAATGAGCTTCATGTTTGACTTCTCTTCTTTCCTGCACTGCAGTTGTCTTTTTGGTGCTTAGCTCCATTACTAGTAATACTCTTTATGAATGTGAAATACCATTCTGGGTTGCCCAGGTCAGTAGGTCTCATCTTTCCAACAATCCTTGTCTATTTCACTTCTTTCATTGTTGAAACCACATAAACCTATGTCAGTTGGTAAAATAGTCAGTATTTATAGTTAATTTAAACATAAACATATAAAATACTTTATAACATTAGGTATTATAGTCAACTTCAAGAACACATAATATTGATTAATACTATTTATACTGTATTGACAGTCACGGTCAAGAGTTACTCAAGTTACTATTCTGGCTCTGTCTGTAGATTACATAACTTTTGGTTGTGCTGAACAATAAATATATGAACTCATTTTATTCTGCAATCTGCAATCCCTAAATAAATGGGGATTAGTGTTGAATGCAGATTCTGTAGCAGGAAGTTTTGTTGTTCACGTTATCATTGACACATGATCATTGGGTGTCATTGCACAGAAATAAAAAGGAGGGAGATGTATACTTAGTCCAACAGCAACTCAGGGATCAGTAAATGGAAGTTAACTGGTGAAGATCAGATTGTTTTCTGCCTTGGAGAAACAAGTCCCATTTTCTCTTATGGAACTGATCATTGGTGATCAGATTGGCCTGGTTATTTCACTGTTTATTCCATATCAACAAGTAGAATTCAAATGAAATACTATAATATTGGAGCAATATTATGTATGCCTTAGGTCTTCAGACTTCACTAATTTGTTCAAAGAATATTGTAAAAGTAATTACATGACAAAGTTCAAAAGATGCTGTATCAAAGAAGGATTTTCCTATGCTTTCATTCACATTATTTGGATTATCAAAGACCCAAAGACCATTACTATATAAAGTATATGGGAATAAATACTTAATGTTCAAGTTACTTCATCTCTGGGAAAGATTCATATCGTAATGGCTTTACTAAAACCATAGTCTACAAGTTTTTCAGGCTCTTAAGGGAAAGGGAACTTGTAACAACAGGAAAATCATATACCATATAAATATATATATAATTTCAGTGGCTTTCTACTAATACCAAAATAGATTGTTCCGAGATTGCATTTTTCATGCTGCTTTGCTATTATCACAAAGAAAGACAGAAAGTACAGAAACATAATCACCGAGGAAACAAAAAAATGAGAAGATACAAAAGAAAATCTGCATTAGCTATGTGTTTTGTAGCCATTAAATGTTTATACTGTTCTCTTAACTGGCTGGTAAGATGACTTAGAAAGGAATTTCTGAAGAGTAAAGAGTCCTCCCATGGGCAGTGGGCATGAAGGATTTATCGGAAGAAATATCTTGCATGAGGATACGTCATACAATATGGAATTGCAAGAAAAAATTGATTTTGGTGTGAAACATTTAGAAATATGCATATGAGGGATATTCAAAAAGTCCATGGACCATGCATGTTATAAAAAACACAAGAAAAACTTATTTTTAAGCAAAATAAACTTATGTGTTCTAAAATTAATTATTGATTTAAGAGAGAGAGAGAATGATCTCATCTTTTTGTTCACTACCCAAATGTCAATAATAACTGTGGCTGGGCAGGGGCCAAAGCCAGGATCTAGGAATTCAATTCATGTCTCCATGTGGATGGCAGGATCCCAGCCTCTTGAGCCATCACTGCTGCCTGTAAGGATTTGCGTTAGCAGGAAGTTGGCATTAGAACATGAAGCTAGGAATCAAACCCAGGCATTCTGATGTGGGATGTGGGTGTCTTAACAGATAGGCTAAATGCCCACCCATGCTTCACTTTTAATTGTATTTTTTCACAAATTTTTGAGGTACTCTTACATTCTACAAAGTATAATTTTGAAGAATATTCATTTGCATGCAATAGTTACATTACAGTGGATGACCAAATGAGTTTCATTGTGATGCACCAAACAAAATGACATCATTGAAATTGACTAATAAAACAGAAAATCTAGTAAGAGTTGCAACACACTGAGTTCAACAGAAATTTGGGCACAGGGGAAAAAAGCTTGATTTTTAGACATAAGATCGGCAAATTCAAAACCAAAAAAGATGAGAGTACATATACTACAAAGTGATAGGTTTTGTGGGCCTTGCGCTCCACACAGGATCCTTTTGCTATGGTGTGATATCTGCAGTCTGATTTAGAGGCATGGCTTTAGAACAGAGTCCTGGTCTGCTTAGATATACAATGTAATTTCTCAGGGCCAGTACTGTGGCATAGTAGGTTAAGCATCCACCTATAGCACCAGCATCCCATATGGGAACTGGTTCAGGTCCCAGCTGCTTCACTTCCGATCCAGCTCCCTGCTGATGGCCTAGGAAAGTAATGGACGATGGCCTGGGTGCTTGGGACCCTGCACCTGCCAGGAAGAAGCTCCTGGCTCCTGGCTTCAGATCGGCACAGCTCCAGCCATTGCAACTATTCAGGGAGTGGAGCAGTGGATGGAAGACCTCTATTTTTCTCTTCCCTTTTTTTTTTTTTTTTTTTAAATACAATGCAATTTCTCGTTTCTGAATCCAACTTCTTTTCTACTCCTTTACAGACATTAGTGTGATCTATTTTTCATCTTACAAAACACACAAAACTTGTCGTATATGTTAAATAACATTTCAGGAAAAAAGAGACTATTATATAGAAACAACTCATGGAGTACAAATGTATGTGACCCAGTCCAGCTGTTTTATAGGAAATTGAATATTTGAAAAATGCAACAATAGAGATTTTTTTAGCATTTAACATCATTGAACATTTCACAATGTGTGTCCTCATGATGCAACCTAAAATGAGAAGCTTGTGGTTATTTTTAGTCTTTGTATGATAAAATACAACCATTCTATCACACAAGCCAACCCATTGAGGAAAAGATGTTGGTGCTTTTCCTATAATATTCAGAAGTGTGAGTCCAAAAATAACTTGTCTTAAACATTTCTTAGAATAGACATAAAGATTTCTAAAAGAGAAGCAAGGTGATCATACAGTCTGGCACCAAACTTCAAAATGTTTCCAAACTCTTAATATTCTCAGCATCTCAGACTATATAGGCTATAGAATTTCAGCAGGATAATAAGATGCCCACTATATATTATGGACATAACTAAATATAAATAAATATAGAATGAGTGCTAATATTTGCAATAAAATAAGAGTACTTCACATTTAGTAAATGAGAACTTTGAAATAAAAATGAATTAATTTTTATTATCCTTTGGTTATGCACATGAGATAAGCTATCTGGATAGCTCAAGGTCTGAAGTGAATGATATTTTTATATCATCATTGGCTATTTGACTTGGAAAATGTATATTTATATAATTAGCTATTAAATATTTATAATTTATGTTACCAAGCATTTTGAAGGAGAAAAAATATCACAAACATAGGAGTCAGAGAAACTTGTGTTCTAATTAATTGTATATAAGTTATTTTATGTACATATTATCTGAATTATTTTTATATTATTTATTAATTTATTTTATTTGAAAGGTATACACACAGTGAGATGGGGAAGAGGGTAGAGAGAGAGAGCTCCTGAAAACCCAGGAGCTAAATGGGATCTCCATTCAGTTCTTCAACATGATGGCAGAGACTCAACTACTTGAGCCATCATATGATGTTTCCCTGGTGACCATTAGAGAAAATGAATCGAGAATGGAGTTGGTACTTAAACTCAGGCACTACAATGTTCAGCTTGCCATCATCTGAACTTCTTCACTGTTAAAATGGGATTGATAGGGTAAGCATTTAGAACAGCAGTTGAATAGCTGTTTGAGATGCGTGTATCATGTATCTGAATGATTGATTCATGTCCTGGCTTTTCCACTACCAATTCCTGCTAAAGCACATTTGGGAGGCAGACCCAAATGTGGAGGAGTCCCTGTTACCCATGAGGGAGACTCAGATTTAGTTCTGGACTCCTGACTCTGTCCTGGCCAAGCTATGGCTGTGGAGATTTTTGGTAGTGGACCAGTAGATGGAATTTCTCTCTCTCTCTCTCTCTCTCTCTCTCTCTCTCTCTCTCTCTCTCTCATAAAAAGAAAATAGAAATATGATTTTTAAAATGGGATTATGATGATATCTATCTTGCAGAGTTTTATAATAGGTATATGAGCTACTGGTAACATAATTAACACTATGCCTGGATCTTGATAGAGAAGTTTTTGCCATTTCCGCATTAAAACAGTATTTACAGCATATTTTGGTCACTCATGTATTGGTATTTATTCAGTTGTATTATTATGTCTTGGAAGCCAAAGCTAGAGTTGAGGGACACCATTAAAGGATTCTCTGATTGACTTCTGCTAAAGACACACAGGGAATCCAATATGGCAGAGTACAAAATATAGTAAAATAATGATTAATCAGGCAAAGAGAGCATATAACCTCACTTTCTCAACAGACTCAAAATTGACAACTAGTAGGTTTTTCTCTATCTCTGTATCATTACATTAAAGAGTGCAATGAACTTGAAACATTATGTGACCTCAGTCTGGCTGGACATTTAGGCCCTTTAGAAACTTAAAATGGAAAATGTTCAAGTATCAGAGTTTCGATTTTATGATCTTGTCCCTGGAACTGAGGAAATCTTTGAGTCTACATGCTTCATTCGAAACATAAGGAAACCAAGGTCCTCACAAATCATGTAACTTACCAAAGTGATTCGTAGCAAACTTCATGCCCTTGCCTAAAGCTTTGTCTCACAAACCTGAACATCCAGGTATTTTCCAAAGGTGCCAATTTAATGACTTCTCATTAGATGTGTTCTCTTTATTTTGGTAGAACTTCATTATTTTATATTTGGATCTAAGATTATCATATACTTTTTTTCCATAAAATAAGTAAAAGTTTTCTATTCCAACCAAATTATTGCTCTTATACCTGGAAATGGAATTTGCCTTCTATTATTTCACCATTAGTGCTAGTTTAACATATTCAGTAGCTGAGAAAAATTGATGAAAAAATCTGTAAGAGTAAAGTAGCAGTCTCTCATCTCCAGAGCTGATTTGACTAAACAAATTATAACTCTTTTCTTGTTATTTCAGAATTCAAATTAAGGCAGAAAATATTGGTCACAATATGGTGGTTTTGATATGACATTTCTGTGGGATTTTTTAAAGATAATTCTGGAATTCAGGCATAACATAAAAAGAAAGAAATTAGTGAAGCAAAAAACAGTCAACAATATTTTCAAATTTTAGAGCCAGAGAAAGGGCTGAACAATAATTTATGTGGCTGGGTATCAAGCTAAAGATAGAGGCAAAGGGAAAAGAGGAGAGAGTAACATAAAATGAAATACAGAAGCAGGGGGGTATGTTAGGGTGAGAGGGGGAGAAAGTGGAACACAGAGAAAAAGAGTGCATATGGAGGGGAGGGGAAGACTGACATAGAAAATTATTTCAGCTGTCACTCAGGGTTACTGTAGTCATGATTTGTCTACACTGATCTAGCTTAATACTCTGCAGTAACACTGCTTTTCATTTTTGCTGTCAGGAAGATAAAAATAAGGGAAACTTTTTTCTATACAGATTTTATCTTTTACAGGACAGTTCACCATTAATTGGATTGAAATAAAATTTTTAATGTTTCAAATAACACATATTCTAAAGCCAGTTTATATTTGATAGTAGAGAATTTGTAGTTAAAATACTTGACTAAACACTTTTTAGTTTATTTTCTTTCTATTGATTTTGAAACTTTACTGAAAAAATATTTTTTAAAATTTGATTTGAGTTATACAAGTTTTATGTATTTCATATATAGATTTAGGAACATAGCTATATCCCCTTCCAACCCACCCAACCCTTCTTCCTCCTCCCTCTCATATTGCCACTCTTACTTTTTACAAAAGTTTAGTTTTAGTTTACTTAATGATTGGATAATTAATCCTACATTTAGTAAAAGAGTTCAACAAATAGTATGAAGAAAAAAAAAAAAAAACACTGTTCCTCAATGGAAGAAACAAGGTCTGTAATCCATTATACTTATTGAAAAAAAAAAAAAGAATAAGTGAGATACAGTACAGAGTATATCCATTTTATAAATATTCCTAAAACCCAAAAAACAACTTCTTGGTGGTAAGACCTTGAAGACTGTAATAAAAATCTAGGGTAGTGGGCTCTCCTAGGATGTCTACAAGAGATACAGGAAATTCTCCTTCCAATTACATTCAAATTTTCCTGGAAATCTCTCATTTCTAGAAAGAACTAAAGAAACCCCCCTGCTTTGCTAATAATAATATTTTCATGACATTTTTCTATCCAGTACTTTATTTAAAGTGACTACAAAAAAAGTAGTGCTAATGTCTGAAATTGGCACTTTGAGTACTGAATATTGTTTATAGCCCTTGTCTATACTGCTGAGGAACAATAGTTTTCCTACATGATACTTTTTGAATTTTTTATTTAGTGGATGATTAAGATTATGATTATAAAGTAAATTGGCAGTATGCCATTGCAAAAAATAAAAAAAAAAAAACAAGAAAAAATGGAGCAGGAAGTGTGAGAGTGAGGAAGGGAAGATGGTAAGGTGGGAAGTATTATTATGTTTTTTCAAAAGATTTATTTATTCATCTGAAAGGCAGAGTTAGAGAGAGGCAGAGAGAAGAGAGAGAGAGGGGGAGAGAGAGAGAGAGAGAGAGGTCTTCGTTATGCCATTTGGTTTACTTCCCAAATGGCTGCAACAGCAGGAACTTGGCTAATCCGAAGCCAGGAGCCTGGAGTTTCTTCCAGGTTTCCCACACTGACGCAAGGGTCCAACACTTGAGCCATCTTCTGCTGCTTTCTCAGGCACATTAGCAGGGAGCTGAATCAGCAGTGGAGCAAGCAGAATTCAAATTGGCGCCCATATCCTATGTGGGCACTTCAATGCTGGCAGTGCAGGTGGTGGCTTTATCTGCTATGCCACAACTCCAGGCCTCTTAATATGTTCTTAAAACTGTATATATGAAATACATTAAATTTGTTCCGTTTATAAAAATAAAAATAATAAAAGCAGAAGATTAAAAAGTGATTATTTTTTCGAATGTAGCCATAAGCTAATGCCAATATATTTTATTCAGCAAATTAGAAAATTCTATCATCTTTGGGACCACAACATTACTGCATCTTTTATTCTTCTTTAATGTCAGATATTAAATTGGAGTCTTATGCTATTTTTCTGCTGTCCTTGGATGTAAAACCAGGTGGCAAAGTCCACTGAGTAATTTGACATGATTTGGACTCTCTCTTCAAAGAGGCTAAGATTGGAGTAACAGGGAGGGAGCAGGTCAAGATCAAGGAGGATTTGTGGAGCTGTGCTCAGACACCTGCACACCTGCCTGCTTTATACCTGGCTCTAGTGGAGAGTGTCATTAATCCCCACTTTAATGAGCACCAAGCTTTCACAGAAGCTTTAAAATAAATCTCCTACTAGTGTCCATTCACACTGTTACTGCAATTCCATATGCTTTCATTAGATCTTGCAACTGGTAAGGAGAATGAGGTATTTCAAGACTATTGAACACAGTGAGAAAGTGCAGTTTAGCTAATATGGATTCTTCCATAATTTTACCAGAAAAATGGATCATTTGTGTGTGTGTCATATTCTTGATAGCTTTGTGGCTCTACCTAAAAAGAAGATTGTCTGTCTGGTTATTTTGTGTATGATGATAGAATTACAATAATTTCCCCTCCACACATGTCACCTAATCTAAACTAGATTTTCCAATTTTTCCCTCTTAAGATCCTATGATTTTTTGTAGAATTTAATGTTTGATGAATAATATATTTCTGAGTCTTTATTCTAACTTTTTAGGAGGAAAAATTAAACAAAAGGATTCTGTAAAAACTGTAGCTATGCTAGTATCAATAAAAACATGGAGCAAATATGAGTTTAGTAGAAGCCGAAAAGTATTTTGGTTAAATTAAGATGGATAAATAAATAAAATAATTGCATTTCAAATGCATGAGAGAAGACTGCAATTTTGTCATCTGTGAAGTCAATATTAGCAACCACTTCAAAAATAGGCAATAAGCTCCCTGCATTCCTTCAACAATGTAACACCATCCTAAACAGTTGAGGCCTGATGATACTGAATGTTATGAGCTCATAAAGTGAGGGATTGGCAGGAAGATCTTTTAGTAAACAAAGATTATAGAAACGACAAGCATGCACCAGCCCGGATCCCATTTTCTAACGAATAGCCTTCCTTGCAAATACGAAAACATTTAATTTTGTTTAAGTATTTAAAAAGTTTTGAGTTTAAAAAGTTTGGTTATTTACTTGAGAGAAATAGTTACAGAGAGAGGGAGAGACAGAGGTCTTCCATCTGCTGTCTTACTCCCCAAATAGCTGCAATGGCCAGTTCCGAAGCCAGGAGCCAGGAGCCAGGAGATCCTTCCGGGTCTCCAACGTGGGTGAAAGGGCCCAAGCACCTGAGCCATCTTCCACTGCTATCCCAGGCCATAAGCAGGGTGCGGGATTGGAAGTGGAGCATCCGGGACTCAAACTGGCACCCATATGGGATGCCGGCACCGCAGGCAGATGCTTAACCTACTGCACCACAACATTGGCCCCTAAAAAGCTTATTATTACTGATAATTGTACACAATACTGGGTTATAGTACAACATTTCAATACATGTGTAGAATGTGTATTGATCAAATTAGGGAAATAAGATTTCCACGTATTCGCCAAAATTTTGTGATTTGAACATTAGAGCTCCTTTGTTCTATTTGTGCATAAAATATTTAATGAGCTATTGTGAACCCTTTTAATAATTTTAATTAATTAATTTCAATTATTGGAGAGAAAGTATCTCCCATCTTCTGATTTGCTCCCCAGTTTCTAGCAACAGCCAGGATGAGCTGGACTGAAACCAATATCTTAGAACTCAATCTGGTTTCTTACATGTATAGCCAAACCAGACCTACCTGAGCCACCATTCTCTGCTCCTAGGCTGGAATGCTGGAATTATGAGAAGAGCCAGGACTCAATTTGGAGTGTAAACTTACCAAACAGTGTCCTAACTGATGTACCAACACCTGCTCTGAAAACAAAATTAAAACATCAGTCAAATCAATAGAAAACCTTAGAAGGTTTTCAGCTGTCAGTTCTGATCTCTAAACAGTAACACTGAAGCTACGGGTGCCTAACATTGGTCATGCTAAATTATCATATGTTCACTTATTTATTCCTAAATTCACTATCCTGCTCTTCACTAAATATCTCATGGAAACAATATGGAATTGAAACCTACCTTGAGATTTACACTTGAGGAGAAATAGTCTCCAAACTGGTCAAGGGAATCTGGTTCATAGCTGAGAGTAGAGACAATATCTATGAAATTGCAACCCAATTAAAAAGTTAAAAGTACAGTCCATTTTGAACATCTGTTTTCTTTGGATTTTCCTAGAATCATCTTAAATTGAAATCACTTTGGAGGAAACTGAAGGTGAAGAGTAAAATGAGCAAAAAGAATCAAAAAAGGCTTTAGCTACCTCCTGAGGTAGGGAGGTGTTGGGTACATAGATTTCATTGATTTATGACTTGAGTTGAAAATCTATACAGAAGGAAAAGACATGTTTAATTCCATCTGTGAGAAAAGATAAATTTTGGTCACTAAAATATGTTTGATTATAATTCAACCTCTTTGGAAGCTGGAGATGTCAATAAAGTCATTAAGTGGATCAAAGCCAAACTACCCTGCTTGCCATGTCTCTGAATAATGAAACAACAAGCAGTATTCTGTTCTGGTGTTTTGCAAGGGTCAACACACTTCACCAGTGTCCTTTTTCAATGTCATATCTAACACCAGCTGATCTTTCATATCAGTGTTCAATGTTAATTCCTACTCAGGCATGCTGACTTATCACTCTCTTGATAGGTTTTAAAGCAAACTTTGAAAGGAACAAAATAAACACTTGCTTTATTTTTCCTTTATAGCTTATTAATTAAAAATGTATAGTTGAGGCCAGCATAGTGGTGTACCTCGTAAAGCAGCCGCCTGTGACACCAGCATCCCAAATGGACACCAGTTCAAGGTCCAGCTGCTCTACTTCTGATCCAGTTCTCTGCTAATGTGCCTGGGAAAGCATTAGAGAATGGCCAAAGTGCTTGGGCCCCTGTACCCATATGGGAGATCTGGAAGAAGTTATGGGCTCTTGGCTTCAGCCTGGCACAGCCTTAGCCATTGTGGCCATTTGGGGGGTGAAGCAGTGGATAGAAGATCTCTTTCTCTACCCTCCATTCCCTGCGTAACTTTGCCTTTCAAATGAATGAAAATAAATCATTTTTTAAAGAGTTAGAGTTAATACAAGATTAGGGTTAAAATACTAAAAGTATACAAAATAAAAAACACAAATTCTTTGCCTTTCCATCATATCCTATTTCAATCGAAAACATCAATAAGAGTTAGTAGTTATTTGGGCTGGTGCCGTGGCTCACTTGGTTAATCATCTGCCTGCGGTGCCGGCACCCCGGGTTCTAGTCCCGGTTGGGGCGCTGGATTCTGTCCTGGTTGCTCCTCTTCCAGTACATTTCTCTGCTGTGGCCCGGGAAGGCAGTGGAGGATGGCCCAGTTTCTTGGGTCCTGCACTCACATGGGAGACCAGGAGGAAGCACCTGGCTCCTGGCTTCGGATCAGCGCAGTGCGCCAGCCGCAGCGCACTGGCCGTAGCAGCCATTTGGGGGGTGAACCAACAGAAAGGAAGATTTTTCTCTTTGTTTTGCTTTGCCTAAACATCCTGATCAAATAACTAATTCTTTTTTTACCTGCACAGATGTCTTTATGGAGAACATAGAAATATAGAACATGCACAGCACACATATTGAGAAAGCTCAAATATGCCATATTGCACATTAAATTATTTGCCAGAAAATTTGCATTCATTACACTTACTATGTAAGGGTTTTATACCTCATTAATGGCATTCTCCAACTTCATCAAAGTTTAATGGATGAGTCATATATTATCCTTTTTTATCACTTTCTTCAAAATAAGTTAGCTATGGTTTTTACTTAGATATGAGTACTGCTGACAATTAAATAACACAGAAAAGTACAGGTGAGATTATAATAATTTTTAAAAACTATATTTTAGTTGGTATTTGGGGTAACTAGTGTTAAAATTTTGGTAAATATCATTTTAATATTCTCTTTCTCTCTCTCCCTCCACCCCTCCTCTCTTCTCTTTTTAAATGACATATAAGAGTTACTGTATTATAAATTTTAATCTTATTTGTTATCTATTCTTTGTGTTAGTTGATAGGATTTATTGGTAACTAGGAGATAATCTCCCAATAACCTGTATGTGGTAAATTATTTTAATTAAACTTAATGATTTTATAACATCATATATGGATATAAAAGCTACTGTCAGTTACCATAACTACCTCTTCTAAAATATTATATCAATACAAATTAGAACACTCGAGTAAAGAGATTTAAGCCATATGGTTATGTTATCTCATATTGCAGGAATTCTGAAAATAAATGTTTCAGGATTGGTTAATATAGAAGTTTCTAGGTTGGCTTCTTTGAAAAGTTCCTTAGAATGACTCTATGACCTAAGATCTGTCTCCAATGTTCACATCCACAGGGAATAACATCTAAAGGCAAGATGAAGGCATGTTTTCTCCTAAACCTCGTTCTTTTTATCAGGGAAGAAGTTCTCATTCATAAACTATTAAGGTGAGTTCTCCTGAAATTATATGCCTGTGCCCTAGCTGCAAGGGCTGATCAAGTGAATTACTAGCATTTTCAGCATCTGTGGTGGGAAGGGTTCTTTCAGTAAGACCAGAGAGGAGCAGGTGGTGGTGATCACAGTGTCTATTACAACTTTGAAGCCTTATATAAATATGAAATATTTCTAGTAAGAATTACAACACTGCACATATCTGTTCACTCTCCATGATTTTACTAATTGGAAATTTTATCTTGATTTTGAATTCTTTGGCACAACTTACAAGAGCATGTGCATGTTCTTTATTTAACTTACTCAAGGTAATTCTCAATATAGCTACTGGTTTTAATTGCTGTTCAGTTTTGGTTTGTTTCAGTGATTCTGAATAAAAAGAGAATACAGAATACAGGAAGATGAATTAGTGTTCAATATTAGTATAGCAAATGTACTATTTTTCTAAAACCAATCAATTATTTGTCATTTCAACATGAAAGTGAATGTGGAGAGCTAACATTTATAAATAAATACTCTGAAAATTCTGCAGTGTATACTATTTCAGGAATGCCTGTTTTACTTGTTAATATTTGTACATATTTTTTCATAATACAAAGTAACCCTTGAAGTGATTTGAGACCTCACATTGTATGTTTTTTTTTTATTTATTTCTTGAACATATGCCTGGGTTCCAATGGTGGAACACAGTAACAGCCAGTTACATAGAAAAGCAATTACAGGAAATATTTATTGTATGTTTATTCTGCACCAGGAACCAATCTATGATCTTTGTCGTCATCCGTTCATTTGAGCCTCATGACAGCACCTTTCTGAATTAACACCATTTTACTGATGAGGAAATTGAGTCTAAGAGATTAAGTCATCTTATAAAGCTCACATGGCTGCAAATGTTCAAGCAAAGTTGCCCTATTTGAACCCAGTCAACGTAAGTGTGATTTCATGGTCTTCTTTACTGTTTTATGCCCCTTAGTGTTTTAGTGCAAGACTGATTAGGCACACTCATAGATACAAATTTGTGAATCAGCACATTAAATCATAGCTTGTGGAGAACCTTATAATTTTTTTTTAAATTCCACATTGGACATGTTTCAAGGACAATTTACCTAATGTGGGTCATAGCTAATGTGTAAGTTATAATGATGGTATAAAATTGAAAATATAATTACTCATTAGACAATCTCACTAGCCAGAATTAAGAGGAAACCCATATGGGTTTATTAGGATAGAATGCAAGATCTTTGCCTGGACTTTGGTAGTATCTGTCTTTCCACTGTTGCCTTTGTATGGGCACTCATGTTCTGCTCACAAGGCACTGTAATGTGACCTTCCTACTTTTCAGAAAAATGAGTTCCTTTGATTATTGTTGTATTTGTTTGTGAACCCTGATATTGTAATATGCTTAAAAGCAGAAGAGCTGGATTTAGTTTGACTTTTAACACAAGCTTCACTGTGTACCAACTAGTAACACAACACTGTCCAGCAGACTGTGTAGGTCCCTTGCATGCCCAAAGTAGCTGGCTCAGAAATGTGCATAAACTAGAGCTTTTCCTCCAGAGATTTATGAACACTGCTGAGGCCTTTCTTTTGATTCTATTTGACCCATAAAAGTGTTCACACCTGTTCATGGCATGTTGTTGTGAAGCTGGTAAGCACAACCCGTGTCCACTAATGACCTGAAGTCATAGGCCCAGTGGAAAGGTGGAAAGTGCTCTAGTTGATGTTCACAGTCGACAGCTGTTTCCTCTCACAAAGCAATATGGGTAAGAAGGGCATTCAAGCTCAGGGGAAACCCAGATCCAGAGATTAATGCTGGCCACAACACAATGATATCCAGCTCAGAACCTCCTGTGGCGTTCAATACTAGAGTCCCCCCACCCACCCTCCCCCAAACACACAGAGAATTATACAAAGAAAATAGGTACACTCATAGAATCTTTTCACTAGGAACACTGCCAGGGGTGAGCTTCCCTAACTATCATATTCCAGTATGTAAATAGGGACTAACTTCGGGACTCAATTAGCTGTTGAGAGTTTTGGTTTCATTTTATTTCTTTTTATTTTTCACATTTTAAAATTGAAAACTATACAATTAAGAACCATATTCTGAGTTCATTAGTGAGGCAACACATCCAGAATCTCAAAACCATTAGAAAGGGAAATTTAGGTTGATTCAAATAATAAATGCATGATTCCAAAAATAAAGGCATACATATTTACATATAAACATATAAATATAAAATTATAATGTGCATTTATATCTTTTATTCATTTTACCCAACCTTAATACTCATCTTCATTGACTTTGTACATTTTTCCCTATTTTTAGAAGCTGAATTTTGTTCTCAGCTCTCATATTTTGAAGCCATAATCCCCAACTTAACTATAGTATAAGATAGTTCCTTTAAAGAAGTATTTAAGGGTAAATAAGTTCATAAGGATTGGTTCCTAATTCAACTAGGATCATTGTCCTATTTCTCATAGAGAAAAATGCATGGGGCAGCCCCAGGGGAAGACAACCACTTGCAAGGCAAGGAGAGAGCCCTCAAAAATTTAAACCTTTGGGGCCAGCGCCATGGCCCACTAGGTTAATCACCACCTGCAGCGCCAGCATCCCATATGGGTGCCAGTTCTAGTTCTAGTTGCTCCTCTTCCAGACCAGCTCTCTGCTGTGACCTGGGATAGCAGTGGAAGATGGCCCAAGTGCTTGGGCCCCTGCACCAACATGGGAGACCAGGAAGAAAGTCTTGTGCAGCTCTGGCCATTGCAGTCATTTAGAGAGTGAACCAACGGAAGGAAGACCTTTCTCTCTGTCTCTCTCTCTCTCACTCACTGTCTGTGAATATACCTGTCAAATAAATTTAAAAAAAAAATCTAAAAAAGAAAAAAAAAAATCAAACCTGCTGAAACTTTCATCTAGGACTTCCAGTCACATCCAGAACTATAGGAAATGCACATGTGCTCTTAAAGTCACCAGTTTGTGTTTTGCTCTAGAAGTCCCATCAGATGAATAGAAGTATCATTACTTCTGGGCACCACAGGCCTTACTTCAAGTTACATTCTTTACATTTCACAGGTTGAGTCCTTAAGAGAAAGCAGAAGTACCACAGTAGAGCCTAAAGCGAAAGGAAACATGAATGTCATTGACTCCAACAATTTTGTTTCATATTAAAAAAAAAAACCAAAAAACTATAGCTTAGAAGGATTATGTGACATATCCAAAGACATATGCTAAATTGGTGGTAGAGGTGGGGACTAATCACCTAAATGCTGATTCAAAACACAGCCAGGAATAAAATAAATTGCCTTTGCTTCTTTGGAGTCTTGGTCATAATCTTCAATGAAGAGAAAAGATGGGCTAATCACCTCATAATTGCTCACATATTGCAGATTTTTATGATCATTCCTTGTCATGGGTTTTCCAGGGACACTTAGTTAATGGTCCCTAAAATCCATCTAATGTTTCTCTCTTTGTAAAGATTACATGATTTGTTTCCTACTTGTGCATAAGTTACGCTTGCTTTTACAATAGCCCTAATAGCACTCCTTTTAATCTTTCAAAGTCATAATCTCATATAATTGATTATATTTTATTTTAAACTGGCACTTCCAAGTGGCACTATTTCTTTAATAAAATTTATTGTCATATAAAGCCAACCAATTGTACTCTATCATCAAGTGATAATGCAAAAAAGAAGTTAGTCCTTTCAAATCTGTTTGCTTTTAAATTTAAACATGCATATTAAATATAACTTAAAATATGATATATTAATATGAAATTCATTGTATCTATACAAATATTTTCTTAAGAATCAAGCAGATCGGTCCATTAATTTCAAACTAATTGCAAATAAATTGTCTACTTCCATAAAGCCAATGGAATAGCACCATAAATGTATTCCAAGACTTATGAAAATAAAAAAATGGTCCATTTTATTCCTATTAGCTTGCCTTATTTTCTTAAGCTACTCATATCCTTTATTATATCCATTGATCAAGTCTCAACTACAGTTACAAGGTTGAAATAAAAGAGCACCAGAGGCAAAATGGGAAGAAAATAGTAAACAATGCCAGCTCTTTATCATTTATTTTGAAGCTGTAAGAATAAAGGAGTTATCTATCTCTTAAAATAACCCTTATCCAATTCAAATGCAACTCCTGGGGAAAATCTGCAAAGTTATCTGATTCACAGTCCTGAATAAAAAGTAAAATCTTTATGAAATAGTTAATTGATCCGTTTCATGTATTTGTGCATGAGCATTGAGCATAACACAGAAAATAAATCCACTTCTGGGGCAATAAGATCCATAAGTCAATCTGGCTCACTTTATTGGATATAACCCATTTGCTGCCCTTGTAGAATCTGTTATCTGTCATCATTTTATTCAAACCGTTAACCTTCCTGGTAGATAACAATTACATCCCATCAAACAACTTGTGCACCTTAAATGAAGTGCTAAAACCCTGTCTCATTCTGCTACTGCAGACATAAATATATACAATACAACTTCCTTTTCTTCACTGCGACCTTTGTGACTCAATGTATGGGTTCTTTCAGAGGATTATTTGTAAAAGGCACTCATGGTGGTGTTTCAGAGCTTTGCACATTGCCTTCCCCATTATCCTTTGTTGAATCTTTGGCATTCCACAGGAGACTTGAGATTTCTAAACTCCATATTAAGGTCTACAAAACTGAATGTGAATTAATCCCAGGCTATCTCATCTGATTTTTCACATTCTCTGACATGTTGGTGCCTAGTAACAGTCAAAATCCTTTTTCCTTTGGAAAATTTGAATCAATGGTTACTTCTACTGCTACTACGCATCTTGTTATTCAAGCTTCACTGCCACTGCTCTCTTTTTTTTAACGAAATTTCTTTGCTGACCAGTCATTCTGTAGTACCCCATTCTCACCTACTGTATTATTTTAATTTTTGTTGCCTTAACAGCATATACCACTATATGAATTTCATTTCCTTGCTTATATATTCTCTCTCTCCTAAAATATGTAAGTTCTAAGAGAACAGAAATCTTGATCTACCAATCCACTGCTATATCTAGAATATCACAAACAATATATGGCACTTATGGACATTCAACAAATGTTTGTATAATGCAATGAATTGATTAATGACATGTACTTTCTAAATTCTGTGGATCCTTATCATCCTGATAATACTTGGAGAAGTTCTTTTTTTAATGTCTAATTTGAAGTGGGTGTTATAAACACATGGCCTGGTCTCATAGAGTTGCTGAAAACCCTAATAATATTTTCTACTTGTTTATTGCAAAACCAACAGATCCAAATTATCTAGCATTTTTAGGTGTTTTGGTCTGTCTTTTCTAGAAGCATTTAACTGTATATCTGTCTTTAGGACACTCACCAAGAAGATTCAGTCAATATTTTTAAAGTATGCTTATTAGATTATGAATGCAATTAATCTAACTTATGAAAAATATGGAGAAATGTGCAGTAGAAAATAAAAGTAACATATATTGAAGCTACTCAAGAAGAGTTATTGAATTTCTCCTCCCTTCCTCTCAGATAAACCAGCTTTCTCCCCTTGTCAGCTCAATCACTGGGAAGCCAGGGGCAAAGTGTCCTCTGAGGCACTGTATTCAGTCTGTTTCAGTCACCAGTGCATAGAGCAGGTAGAAAGGAGTGAAGGTAGATCTACAGGGGCAAAGCAAAGATCTTAGCCTTAAGGAATTGGAAATTTAGAAGACATTCTAATGACCTAAGGAAGAAACAATTTTAGTGAATGAATCTTTGCTGTGGGAGTCTTCTTATATACACTCCAAGAAGAGGATCTTTGTAAATTAAAATGTTCTGCTCCTGCTTATCTTTTAGGATTATGCTTGTAAAGGACTTTTCTGCCTAGGTTGCTGTAATAGCTTCATATCCAATCTTCCAAGTACAACCTCTTGCCCTTTGCAAATCCCTTTTCCATACCACACAGAAACCAGAATGATCTTAAAACTTAAATTAGACTACATCATTCCTTTTCTCAAAATGACTCAATGGCTTCCATCGGCACTTAAGGTGTAATGTAAAATGCTTTTTGAGACCAACCAAGCACTGTGTAATCTGACTCACTTCCCACCTCCCTCTCAGGCTCCAATTTACCTGGTACTCCATTTCCTCTGACTTGTTACTTTTGTCCATACAGTACATTTTTTTGAGTTTCCAGGAAGTTCATAGGTCTTTCCTGCAAACCAAAATATCAGAAATGATTAAGTATAATCTAAGAAAAGAGAGACCAGTATAGTGGGACTTATCTTTTGAACATGCCTGATCCAAGTCTTATGGTTAAAATGTAAAGTTTATATTCTCTCCCTAAACTTTTAAGTTTTATTCACTGGGGGATAATCTTCCACTCTTGAGGATACATGCAAGTCTTGAACTTTTCTGAATGCTTTCAGATAGTAGACTTATTCCAATGATTCTCAAAATTTTATTTTAATAGTTATGTTCTATGGAATGTGTGTAAGTCAGGGTTCTGCCACACAAACTAAATCAGTGGAACATGGGAAGTAAGAGATGTGTTTCCAAGATTGGCTTATGCGGGTTTTACTCTTGTTTCAGGCAAGCCAAGGCAGACCCTAGGAAAAGTGCAATTTGATCCTCTTGAGCAGAAGCTGCTGTTGCTGTTTTCCTCAGCATCAATTTCTTCCTCCTTGGGGATGTCTCAGCTCTGCTCGTAAATACTCCTGGGTCAATTTGATCTGGCCCACTAAGATTATGGAGTACAGTCTCCTTTACTCACAGGCCATCAACTGAACATGTTAATTATATCTATAAAATGTCTCCACAAAAACACCTACATCAGTCTCTGATTCACTGAAGACTACAGCCTAGCAAAATTGATACATACACTGGTAAACACATCATGTAAGAGACAGAATCTCAAAGTTGGCTAACTGTAGATAGTAGCCTGGCTTGGGGAGTATGAGGTACATTCAGTTGTGCTGAATCTCCCTGTCTACCTGTTCCCATTTCGACTTCCTCTGTGGCTTTCAGCTCCATCAAAAATCCTTCCTTTACATAATGAATCTTCTGTAAATGTTCTTTAACTATTCTAAAATTAAATTCATAAATGAGTTTACTCACCTGACTTACTCTGTTCAGGTTGCTATAACAAAACTGCTTTATATTGGGTCATTTACTAAAAGCAGAAATTTATTGCTCACAATTCTGAAGGATAGGAAATCTAAGATTAAGTCACCCGCAGATTCAGTAACTATGGGTGTCTCACTTTCTATCTTTCTCCTCTTTCTTTGTAATGATTATTTATTTTTATTTTCATTTACTTGAAAGGCAGAGACAGAATATCAGAGAGGGGAAGTGAGAGAGAAAGAGAAGGAAGAAAAGAGGGAGAGAGAGAGAAAAAAAGAGATAGAGATCTTCCGTCCCCTGGTTTATTCTCCAAATGCTCACAACAGCCAGGGTGGGCCATATTGAAGGCAGGAGTCTACAAATGCATCTGAGTATCAGATGTGGGTGGCAGGGGCTCAAGCACCTGAGGGAACAATTGCTGCCTCCCAGCATGCATTAGCAGGAAGCAGAATCAGAAGTAGAGGTGGTGGGGCTTGAAACAACCATCCAGTAAGGGAGGCAGGCATCCTAAGCAGTAGCTTAAACCTCTGTAGAGCAACGTCTGCTCCTCTTTTTGCTTCTTGACACAAGCTCACATGATGTGAGGGACTAAGTAACCTTTCAGGGTCTATTTTGATAATTTTTTTATTTATTTGAGAGACATAAACACATATACTCAGACATATCATAGACATACACACACAAATACAGAAGGAGAGACAGACAGGCAGACAGACAGAACTCCAATCTGCTGGTTCATTCTTGAAAGGCCCACAACAGCAAGGTAGGCCAGGACCAGAGCCAGACAGGAATGCAATCCAGGTATCCCACATGGGTGACAAGGAACAATTAACTGTGCTATTATTGCTCCCTCCCAGAGTCTGCACTGCAGAAAGCTAGAGTGAGGAGCTGAAGCTGGGAACTTAAGTCAAGTACCCCGATGTGGGACACAGGCAACTTAACCAGCGGGATAAATGTCCACTTTCTGGGATATCTTTTATTAAGGCACTAATCCCATTGAGGAAGGTCCACCTTTTATATCTAACTACCTCTGACAGGTCAAATCTTCAATAATGTAACTTTGAGGATTAGGTTTCAATGTATGAATTTTGGGAGCTACTACCTAATTGGAAAGTATACTGTATAATTTAAAGAAGAAATAATGGAAATGTATAATATAATAAGTAAGTTATTTTATCAGTTGACTTTAGAATCTATAATGAAGAATGATGAAGTTGGAGATTTGTGAAGAATCATGGTGAGTATGTTGGTTCCTAATAGAGAATGATGCCGGTGCCTTATATGGGCGAGTCACTAAATATTATGAGTGGCACTAAGATGGTGTTAGTAGTGTATCCTTTTCACAATCACTATTCATTTCTCAATTACTATTTATCACTGCCATATTAATGCCTCAATTGAAATTGAGGCAGAATCATTCTTGTTTATGTTGTTATCCCTGCATAGTATTTAATGGAGGGCTATATTTTTCTCAAGAGTGTCATCAAACTTATAACCTTCCACAGCAGTATGTTCAGAATATATAGGGCCAGATAGAAAATATATTATATGTGGGCCTAAAAACAAGTCCAAGAATGAAGGGCAAACTGAGAGGTGTCTGGGGACAAGTGCAACATGGAAACTGAAAGGTAGAGCACCCTGGTGTAAAACCATTCAGGTCATATTGGCAATTATATTCATCCAAGAAGCGTAGAAACCCTTTGAAGGGTTTTGAGCAGGAACTTGTTGTGAATATATTTGCATTGCAATAACATAGTTCTGCTTGAATGTGGATAGCAGATTGTGAGAAGGTTTGAACCTGAATATCTCTAAACTTACTGAAATGAAGGATGATGATAGTGGACTATGTTAGTGGTAACAGAGATGGTGAAACCACAGAGATTGCAGTTACATGTGGAAGGTTAATCTGACAGAGCAAGGTAACAGATTGGATTTAGGAACCAAACCTGTAAATCAAAGTGATTCTTAAATTTCTGGCATAGGTGTTGTGATGGTTACTTTTAGGTGTCGGCTTGATTGAATTAGAGGATACCTAGATAGCTAATAAAGCATTATTTCTGGGTCTGAGAGGGTGCATCTACAAAGATTGGCATTTTAATCAATGGGTTATTAGGGAAGACCCACCATTACCATGTCAATCGGCACCATCCAATCCAAACCTGAGGGCCTCAATAGAACTAAGACTCAGGGAAAAGGTGAATTGTCTCTTTTTCTTGTGGAGCTGTTAAACACTTCTCCTACCCTTGGACATCATAGTTTCAGGTCCTGTGGCTTTTGAACTGAGACTTAGACCTGTAGCATTCCAGGTTTGTAGGCCTTCAACTATGATTAAGGCATCCTACTGGCTTCCCTGGTTCTTCAACTTGCAAAAGGTCTATTCTGTGACTTCTTCACCTCAATAATCATTTAGGCCAGTTTCCCTAATAAATGACCTGTTATCTATCATATATCTTTCTTTCTGTCTATGCCATCTATCTATCATGTATCATCTATAATTCACCTATCTGTACATTCATCATATTGTTTCTGTGCTTCTGAAGAACCCTGACTAATAGTGCCATGTAGCAAGGAGAAGAAAACATTGAGTGAGCCGAAGTATTTTATAAGTGAAAGCACAAAATCACAAAGTAATATTTAGATTTTTGAATATGAATATAAACTCTTCCATATAACCATGTTGAGAATATAAGGCAATGTCATAAATCTAAGAAATAGCTATGTGTAAGGAGAAAATAAAGAATTAATTTGCCTTGGGACAGAGTGTAAGAGTAGAATGAGGAGAGAAGAGGGCCTGTTTGAGTATTGGGAAATTCCATTGTTTAATAGGAAAAGCAACAACAACAACAACAACAACAACAACTGTGGTCAGGGAGTTGAGAGGAAATCAAGAACTGAGAAGTTCCATGAAAGCCGATGAAGGAAAGAATAGTACCTGAGACAGTGGCAAGTATGGAGTTAGAGCTGATGGCTTCATGAGAGTAGTTCAAAGGGATTCAGAGAGGTAAGGCATAACTAGAGGGGATGAGCAGTCAAGTTGGGACTTAATTTAATGTTTTTATTTTATTTAATAGAAAGGCAGAGTTCTGGGGGCATGGGAGGAGAGAGAGAGAGGGAGAGAGAGAGCAAGAGAGAGAAATCTTCAATCTACTAGTTTATCCCCCAAAATTGCGGCGATGGATAGGACTGAACTAGATCAAAGCCAGGAATTTTTTCCGGGACTCCCATATTGGTGGTAGGAGCCCAAACACTTGGGCCATCTTCCACTGCTTTCCCAGGAACAATAGCAGGGAGCTGGATTGGAAGTGACACAGCTGGGAATTGAACCTGTACTCATATGGGATGTTGGCATTCTAGGTGGTGGCTTTCACATGCTTTGCCACATGCTGGCTTAATTACTAGCTCAACCCTGAACAAATTTTTTAAAAAATATTTGTATTTATTTATTTGAAAGAGTTACAAAGAGAGGGAGAGAGACAGAGAAAGAAAGAGACAGAGAAACAGAGAGAGACATATTTTCTATCCACTGGTTTACTCCCCAATGGTTGCAATGGATGGGACTGGGCCAGGCTGAAGCCAGGAGCTTCTTCAGGGTCACCTGTGTGGGTGCAGGGGCCCAAGCACTTGGGCCATCTTCCACTGCTTTCCCAGATGCATAATGAGGATGCTGGATTGGAAGTGGAGAAACCAGCACATGAATTGGAGCGCATATGGGATGCTAGCATTGCAATCAAATGGCTTTACCCACTACACCACAATGTCGCCCCCTCTCCCCCCAGCACCATGGAATAAATTTTTTAATTAAGAAATTTGAAGTCTCTGAATTTAAAATTCAGACTATAAATTCTGATCGAATTTACTGATCCATCCTTAGTATGAGTTTATAACACTACCTTAGTATGACTTTATAACAACATTTGCTTTTTCATATAAAGAACACTTTGTTGTAAACTTTAAAACATATGGGACAAATCAGCTGGAGTAAAGATTGGTAATACATCTGTGAATCAGAAGTCTTTGTAATTGTGCTGAATTCCCTAATAATGTCTTAGATATAAATACCTGATAAACTGATTAATGGGCCCCTTATCTATCTATAACTTCCACACCACAGTAGGGCGACAATAGTTCACAACAATGTATTTTATACTATATAAAGAACCAGAAGGACCTGGTAGGCTCCAGGCGCACACACACACACACAAAAAAAAGATAAGGAAATAAAAAAGGCTAGTTGACTGATTTGATTGATTTATTCTGTGTATTTGTGTTGGGATATTACCATGTATACCATAAAAATGCACAAATATAACATGTTAATAAAAATTTAAAAAATAATTTAAATTTTTAAAAAAAATATGAAAAATTGTCTGAATGTTCCACCTTTTAATAAGCCATACAGATTTGTAATCCATGTATGCAAGAGGAAGTCTCTGAATCTTAACTCCCAAAGATGTACCTTGGTGTTGCTTTTGTGGCTAATGATTCTCTGAGAGTTTTCACAGTGATATTTGTCTTTGTTCTGATTTTTTTTCTTTTTATCTTAAAAATTTTGCTCAGGATGAAAAACATTTTTTAAAATCTTATAATCTAGATTTTAATTACATACCTGTTTCTCATTTCTGTCTGCAGTAACATTCACAGAAATACTGAGTTGCCAACTCTAGTCTTATTTTCATGCTTCTTAACTACCTCAAGAATGGATTTTATTTGGTCCATTTTGTAAATGGAGACAATACAATTTAACAGGGTCATTAAAATTGATCTAATTTTATTAAATAGGTAACCATGCAAGGCTAAAACAAATAAAACATTTCTTAGGTAATAACCTATTGAATGTGAAGGGAATTTTGTTAATTTTTTAAATAAAATCTCTGTGTAGCATTGGCCCTATCTTTTTGCATCTTTCACCGTCATGCAGCTGTGCAAAGCTCTCATGAGTGGGCTTAATAAGTACTAAGCGATCATTGTAATAATATCATTCTAATCAAAGAGTCAGAAGAAAACATCAGTGCAAATATAGAGTGCTTGATGCTGTGGTTTATACAGAAGTCTGTGTTATGCATAGCAACAAAAATTGAAACATCTGCTGGGATCTGCTGTCACAATACAATAGAAAACAAAGATAATAATGCCATTGTTTTATCTAAAATGAATCTGTTATTTGGCTTCCTGTTAGCTAGTAAGGGGATTATCATGGCAAATATTAGCTGACCACTGGAACGTTCAATAGTGTAATTGCATTCTGATTTTCAATCCATAAGCACAATATGCTTTATGCACGATGCTGAAGAAAGACATCATGTTAATGCAACACATCACTGTCAGCTTAGTGGGTATTTATGTGAAGGTGCTTCTCTGAGTCTGAATTGTTTTTACTTTGTCTTTAAATCTTACAGTTTGCTTCACTTTTCTCTTCCATTCTTTGATGGTAGGAGATTTTTACTATTTAGCAACATCTTTCTTCAAGAAATGCAACATGTAAATATATCTAAATATTGGATGAAAAGGAGATTAAAGATGATAGTTGGAGACAGACTTTTGTTTTAATAGATGAAGTGTTCCTTCAATCAAAATGTGTAATATAAAATACAGGATTTTGCCTTTCCGTGATCTTAGGTTCCGTGAAAATGGCAGTGCTGGAAAAGAGGAAAAAGTGTAGCTTGCACCTGCTGTAATAATTCTTTTTTTTTCTTTGTGCCTAGTTTTTTCTTCCAAAGCTCAAAGACCTCTGTCTTTGATGGCTTTGTAAGAGAAACAGGCAGAGACCTCTTGTGCCTGTATTTTTTACCATGCCTTCTAGCCATTCTGTGTTTTGATCTGTGTTTCCATCTGGGCTTCCTAACATAGCGACTCTGGCATCTAATCCATCCAGTTTATTATCTATTGAAATACCTACTGCCCGAAGTGAATTTATTTTGGCAGTAGTGACTTCTGATAGAGATGTATTTTGTTGTTTTTGTGAAAGACAGGTAACTCCAAAGACTCCACATTCACTCCCTGATGCTCCCACTTTGGCTTTTTCTCATGGCAAATTTTGGGATAAAGAAAAAAAGAAAAGTTTGTGTGAACACATTTGTTTATATTTGTCATTAGTAACTTTTTTGGTCCAAAAGCCAGAAATCTAAGAGACTAAAAGCAAGGAATAGTACCATGAGTAAGGAAATCATGTTGTTACAACACTGTAGAAGCAAACTCTAAGCTCCCCAAGGGCACATCTTTCCACTTTCTTTCTAATTGTTTCTTAGTGTTGAGTTCTTTTTAACCTTTAGAATTTAATTTGTGAGACTGTAACATTATAGAGCTTTGTGGAAACTGTCAATCTAAAGTGTTTGCATGCCTTGTATCTTCATAGTTTGGTTTCTGTAGGACTTATCTAAAGTGGAAAAAGCAAAAAGGATGAGGGGTAAAATTGTGTTATCAGAGCATCTTAAAGGTCAAAGCAGTAAAATTTATTCTGTTGTTTTACATAATATATGTTGTTGCCTAAAACTTTCATTTCTGCTTGTTTAACTTACATTTTGAAACAAGATTGAGGCATGCTTTAACTGCAATCTTGTTTTGTATACAACTCGATCTGCTTGCTCAGCTGAGTATTTTGTTCTGAACATCTCATAGATTGGGTTGTGTTGTGGCTAAGTATTGTTTTATTATAATTGTACAGAAACAGCATGCCTTTCATTCAACTTTGCTGTAGACATATTGTAACTTTCTGGTACAAACCATGCAAAGCCTTTAAGAAGGCATAGGATGAACATTCTTTCTTACTTTAATGAGGAGGTAAGGAAGCAAATGCAGATGTTATTCCTTTCATGATGAGCACTATTTACGTATAGAAATTGTCTTCTAAATCTTAGTACTTTAAGCATAATTTTGATATATATGCTGGCATATTTCACAGGGCTCATGTATATCATTCTATCCCTTCTGCCTAATTTTTAGAAAAGAATGCATTTTGTCATAGTAGAGACAATATCTTTACCTTTAAAGTTGTATCTGTAAAGAATTGAGCTCACGGCTATCAATAAAGCCGTGTAAAGAACAATTGTAGCCATTATGCTACATTAGAGAGCAATGGAAAACACCATGCTTCACTGAATAAATATATTTAGATAGTATTTTGTGATGTTCCTCCATTTATTAACCTATTAATATTTCCTTAATTCATGCATTCACATTTCTAAAAGTAACAGAGGTGTTCAAAATTTTATAAAAAAGGTATGTGAGGTATTTAAAAAGTCCTTGGAAAATAAAATTAAAAGTAAGGTTATTTTGGTGCAAAAACTTTTGAAATCAATGTGTACTGAGAGTCTTCAGAAAGTTTATGAAAACACATATTGTGAAAAAATTTGCCTGGATTTAAATTTTTATATCAAAATAAAACTCTTCTGATAACATCTTTCCATGATTTTTTTCAAAGTTTACTCTTATATTTAGTTTCAGACACAAAAGAGGACCCAAGTCTCCTGGAAATTTACCAGGTCATGTTGGAGAAAAAACATTACAGAATGATGTAGTCAAATAGAATAGTAAGAGGGAGTCAAACAAAATGCTCAGATATTGAGTGTGAAAGTACTATAAGTAAGGAAGAGGCCATGAGGAACAATAGGAAAGAGCTAAATTTGAGGCTGTTTTGTCCTTTGAAATCAGTGATACACTTTTTTATCTAATAGCAAATCTCCAAAGTGTGATATATGTCCTCAAGCAGCCCCAGAGAAAAACCTGTAAGTCCATGTCTTTTGTGGGAATGGTACTAGAAAGAGAGAATAAAGAATCTGGGAAGTGAATCAGAGAAGGCAGGAGATCTCATAAACAAGGCTTTACTCGGCAGGTTACTCACTTTTTTTCTTTTTTTAAAGATTTATTCAGTCATTTAAAGGCAGAGTTACAGAGAGAAAGAGAGAGAAAGAGAGAGAGAGAGAGAGAGATAAAGAGAGAGAGAGAGCTTCCATCCACTGGTTCACTCCCTAAATGGCCTCAATGGCCAAAGCTGGACCAGTCTAAAACAACGAGCCAGGAGCTTCTTCTGAGTCTCTCATGTGAATGAAGTGGCCCAAGCACTTTGACCATCTTCTGCTGCTTTCCCAAGAGCATTATCAGGGAGCTGGATAGGGAGCAGAGCAGCCTGGACTCAAATTGGTGCCTATATGAGATGCCTATTTCACAGGTGGTGGCTTAACCCTCTATGCTGTAATGACAGGCCCCGCTTTACTCTTTTTATAACAAATATTTTATTTAGTTTATTATTATTTTTGTCATTTATTCAAATTTCTAGAAAGATGTCAAACTAAGCTTTTGTTTGATACATATTTTTTTAAATAGAAAAACACCATTCCTCAATAGTATAGACAAGTGCTATATAAACAATAATCAAATCTCAAAATGTCAATTTCACTTGTGTGTAGCTGCTGTTAACTTCAGCTAGAGACTTCTAGGAGACAGTGTACATTATGTTATAGAGATATCTCAACTGAATGGACAACTGATAATTTATCCTTAGCTGAAATTTGTCCTGGGGTACATTAATTTCTTAACTGTTCATGAAACTCCTCATATGAAGGCCACACAGACTTCCATAACCAGAGAAAGCCTTCAGGCAAAGTGTCATAGATGTGTGATTGTGGACTCACCCATGTGGGAAGGGTCTTTTGAGCTAAAGGTTAATATGGGAAGGCATTATTGATAGATGCTACATAGATGGGAGGATTTTATCAAAACTTCCATTAATAGTTATTTTTATCTGAATAAGGAAGCTCTATTTTAAATGTAGACTCAAAGGCACCAGCATTTGATCATTATATTATTATGTGAAATAACCACTTAAAGATTGCCCTTTCTTCCTGATAAAATTAAAAAGTAGATGACTGAGAACAGTGCTTAGTTTTTGTTTGTAATTAGTCTAACCTTACAAGATGGCAAAGCAGGTTAAGACACTTTAGCAAAACCATAGTTTGAAATACTAGTAATAGGTAAATATTTCTAGAAAAAGATTTTCCTCATATAAGGTTGGAGAAACATCTTTGAAAAATTAAGCCTATTTTAAAGATCCATTCACATTTACCATCAGATGTAGGAGCAGATATTAAGATTGGTATCTATAATCAGTTCATGAACATATCCAGAAAAATCTAGAGGGAAAATAAAAATGATATTTTCTAACTTGAGATTGGAGATGAAGAGCTAAATTTGATATATAATTTTGTACATTATTTTATAAAATATCATTATATAGATGAAAATTAAATACATGAAAGTCATGAAATCACTCTGGAAGAATGAGTAGGGCAATAAAGAAAGATAATCTTGAATACTTAGATCAGAATTCCTGAGAGAGACTAGAAACGAATCTTCATGTTCTAACAGGCAGCACACAGGAAGGTTAGTTGCTTTGCAAAAATCAAACAAAATAATTTGCTTGCATACATTTCATAATTTTTATTTAATTCATAATTCTTTGATTTTTGAGGATTTAATAATATATTAGCTTTTCAAGGTCACAGAAAATGCATAATTACAGCATGAGTCTCATCAATTCTCATTTTGATGTGCTATTAATACAAAGAGAATAGATTCTATGTAATTCATAGATACAGTTCAAAGAAAAAAGTATCATCTCTTAACTTTTTTTTTTAGAGTTCCAAGAGCCTTTAATTTAATATGACTGAACAAAGAATATGAAAATAAAAATGGTTGAATTAGCACCTATTCGAGGTGGCAGGCAAGGGATAAGTTGGTGTATCAATTTACAGAATTTAGATGTGCACTACACACTGTGATAGCCATTAGCACTTAAAATGTGGCAAGTCCAATATGGCGTGAGTTGTAACAGTGTTATACACAAATGATTTCAAATACTTAGCAAAAGGAAAAGTAAAATATCTTAATCTGTGGTCACAAGTGCACTAAGCCCTAACACTGACTTTAATCTGACTACTACTATTTTACGTAGCATTTTTCCTATCATCCTAAAGATATTCAAGCTTTCCTTAGTGTCTTCAAATCTCAAGTTTTCTTACCTCTCCTTTTAGTTTCAGCAAATGAACTCTTGTGCTGTCACAGAGGAAACACTACATATAAACACTCCCCTCACCTCCCATCACAAGACAGAAAACCCTGAGCACATTTACACACAGTGGCCCAAAGAAGGGAGCGATTCTGTTTCCTCTAGGTGAAATATATCCCTGTAATATAGTAGCTCCTTTCCTCTCTAGCTATTCCAGAACCGTTTTAGTCCATTCAGGCCTCCATGACAAAATACCATAAGCTGGGTTGCCTATAAACAGCAATTTATTTCTCACGGTGCCAGGGGTTGGGGAAGTCCAAATCTAGATTCGTTGCCTGGTGAGGACCCCCTTTCTGGCTCACAGATGGTGTCTTCTCACTGTGTCCTTACCGGCAGGAAGGGGTGAAAGGTGTGTCTCTGGGGCCTCTTTTAAAAGGGTCCTTACTTTATTCAGGAAGATTCCATCCTTATGATCTAACTATTCCACAAAGGCCCCATTCCTAATACTGTCACCTTGGGAGAGATCAGATTTCAATATGTGAGACAAAAATATTCACACTGCACCAAGCACTTATTCTATAAATTATTATTTGACACCAGGAACTTGTAAACATCCCCAAGTTTCTCACACCTTTAAAAGGAAACAAACAAAAGCATACTCTTACTTATAAGAAAGTTACCTTATCTTTCATCATTTTTTTTTTTAGCCAAAATTCCCAACAGAAGGGATCAGGGTTACTGTATCCATCTCATCATTTCCTAAACTTATAACCCAATAAGCAATAACTCCCAATCTGGCTTGTGTTCTGAATAATCCAAAATCCTTGCTATCTTCTACATGGCCTGTACTCTCAAAACCTAGTCCTCTTTTATCTGATCGCTTTGTTCACTGTTATCTATTTTCTTTTTTTATTTAATAAATATAAATTTCCGAAGTACAGATTTTAGATTACAGTGGATTTCCCTCCATAACTTCCTTCCCACCCGCAACCCCTCCCATTTCCCGCTCCCTCTCCCATCGCATCCACATTAAGATACATTTTCAATTATCTTTATATACAGAAGATCAATTTAGTATATATTAAGTAAAGATTTCAACAGTTTGCACCCACACAGAAACACAAAGAGTAAAGTACTGTGTGAGTACTAGTTATAGCATTAATTCACATTGTACAACACATTAAGGACAGAGATCCTACATGGGAAGCAAGTACACAGTGACTCCTGTTGTTGACTTAAGAAATTGACACTCTTGTTTATGGTGTCAGTAATTAACCTAGGCTCTTGTCATGAGTTGCCAAGGCTATGGAAGCCTTTTGAATTCACTGACTCCGATCTTATTCCGACAGGGTCATAGTCAAAGTGGAAGTTCTCTCCTCCCTTCAGAGAAAACTACCTCCTTCTTTGATGGCCCCGTTCTTTCCACTGGGATCTCACTCGCAGAGATCTTTCATTTAGGATTTTTTTTTTTTTTTTTTTTGCCAGAGTGTCTTTGCTTTCCATACCTAAAATACTCTCATGGGCTCTCCAGCCAGATCCAGATGATTCTGAGGCCAGAGTGCTGTTTAGGACATCTGTCATTCTATGAGTCTGCTGTGTATCCCGCTTCCCATGTTGGATCGTTCTCTCCCTTTGAATTCTATCAGATAGTATTAGCAGACTAGTCTTGTTTATGTGATTCCTTGGACTCTTAATCCTATCATTATAATCAAGTATGAACTGAAACTGATCACTTTGCCTAGTGAGATGGCATTGGTACATGCCACCTTGATGGCATTGAATTGGAATCCCTGGCACATTTCTAACTCTGCCATTAGGAGCAAGTCTGATTGAACATGTCCCAAATTGTACATCTCCTCCCTCTCTTATTCCCACTCTTATATTTAACAGGGATCACTTTTCAGTTAAATTTAAACACCGAAGAATAATTATGTGTTAATTAAATAGTATTAAGTAGAACAAAAAAAATACTAATAGGGATAAAGTATTAAGTTGTTCATAGACAGTCTGGATAAGGGCTGATCAAGTCAGTGTTTCTCATATTGTCCATTTCACTTCAACAGGTTTCCTTTTTGGTGCTTGGTTAGTTGTCACCATCAGGGAGAACATATGATATTTGTCCCTTTGGGATGGGCTTATTTCACTCAGGATGATGTTTTCCAGATTCCTCCATTTTGTTGCAAATGACCGGATTTCATTGTTTTTGACTGCTGTATAGTATTCTATAGAGTACATAAACTATAATTTTTTTTTTTAATTTTTTTTGACAGGCAGAGTGGATAGTGAGAGAGAGAGACAGAGAGAAAGGTATTCCTTTTTGCCGTTGGTTCACCCTCCAATGGCCACTGCGGGCGGTGCCTCTCACTGATCCGAAGCCAGGAGCCAGGTGCTTATCCTGGTCTCCCATGCGGGTGCAGGGCCCAAGGACTTGGGCCATCCTCCACTGCACTCCCAGGCCACGGCAGAGAGCTGGCCTGGAAGAGGGGCAACCGGGATAGAATCCGGTGCCCCAACTGGGACTAGAATTCGGTGTGCCGGCGCCGCAAGGCGGAGGATTAGCCTGTTAAGCCACGGCGCCAGCCACCATAATTTCTTTATCCAGTCTACTGTTGATGGGCATTTAGGTTGCTTCCTGGTCTTAGCTATTGTGAATTGAGCTGCAATAAAAATTTAGGTGCAGACACCGTTTTAGTTTGCCAATTTAATTTCCTTTGGGTAAATTCCAAGGAGTGGGATGGCTGGGTTGTATGGTAGGGTTATATTCAGGTTTCTGAGGAATCTCCAAACTGACTTCCCTAGTGGCTTAATCAGTTTACATTTCCACCAACAGTGGATTAGTTTCTCTTTTTCCTCACATCCTCGATAACATCTATTGTTGGCAGATTTCTGAATGTGAGCCATTCTAACCAGGGTGAGGTGAAACCTCATTGTGGTTTTGATTTGCATTTCCCTGATTGCTAGTGATCCTGAACTTTTTTTCATGTGTCTGTTGGCCATTTGGATTTCCTCTTTGGAAAAATGTCTATTGAGATCCTTGGCCCATCTCTTAAGTGTTTTGTTTGTTTTGTTTTTGTGGAGTTTCTTGATCTCTTTGTAGATACTGGTTATTAATACTTTATCTGTAGCATAGTTTGCAAATATTTTTTTCCCATTCTGCCAGTTGCCTCTTCACTTTCCTGACTGTTTCTTTTGCTGTACAGAAACTTCTCAGTTTGATGCAATCCCAATTGTTAATTTTGCTTTTCACTGCCTGTGCCTCTGGGGTCTTTTCCAAGAAGTCTTTGCCGATGCCAATATCTTGCAGGGTTTCTCCAATATTTCCTAATAATTTTATGGTGTGGGGTCATAGATTTAGGTCTTTAATCCATGTTGAGTGGATTTTTGTTTAAGGTGTAAGGTGGGGGTCTTTCTTCATGCTTCTGCACAGGAAATCCAGTTTTCCCAGCACCATTTATTGAATAGACTGTCTTTGCTCCAGAAATTGGTTTTAGATCCTTGATCAAATATAAGTTGGCTGTGGATGTTTGGATTGACTTCTGGTGTTTCTATTCTGTTCCATTGGTCTATCCATCTGTTTCTGAACTTGTAACATACTGTTTTGATTACAACTGCCCTGTAGTATGTCCTGAAATCTGGTATTGTGATGACTATGGCTTTGTTTTTGTTGTCCAAGATGGCTTTAGCTATTCCAGGTCTCCTGCATCTCCATATGAATTTCAGCTTCATTTTTTCCAGATCTGAGAAGAATGTCGTTGGTATTTTGATTGGTATCACATTGAATCTATAAATTGCATATGGGAAATGGACATTTTGATGATGTTGATTCTTCCAAACCATGAGCATGGAAGATTTTTCCATTTTTTGGTATCCTCTTCTATTTCTTTTTTTTTTTTTAAGACTTTGTAAATCTCATCGTAGATATCTTTTTTTAAACTTTTATTTAATGAATATAAATTTCCAAAGTACAGCTTAGGATTACAATGGCTCCCCCCCATAACTTCCCTCCCACCCGCAACCCTCCCCTTTCCCGCTCCCTCTCCCCTTCCATTCACATCAAGATTCATTTTCAATTCTCTTTATATACAGAAGATCAGTTTAGTATATATTAAGTAAAGATTTCAACAGTTTGCACAAACATAGCAACACAAAGTGAAAAAATACTGTTGGAGTACTAGTTATAGCATTAAATAACAGTGTACAGCACATTAAGGACAGAGATCCTACATGATATTTTTTAAAAATTAAATAATTTTCTATGCAATTTCCAATTTAACACCAGGTTTTTTTTTTTTTCATTTTCAATTCTCTTTATATACAGAAGATCAGTTTAGTATATACTAAGTAAAGATTTCAACAGTTTGCACCCACACAGAAACACAAAGTGTAAAATATGTTTTATTACTAGTTATAGCATCAATTCACATTAGACAACACATTAAGGACAGATCCCACATGAGATGTAAGTACACAGTGACTCCTGTTGTTGACTTGACAATTTACACTCTTGTTTATGGCGTCAGTAATCTCCCTAGGCTCTAGTCATGAGTTGCCAAGGCTGTGGAAGCCTTTAGGTTTTGCCGACTTTGATCTTATTCCAATAGGCTTATAGTCAAAGTGCAAGTTCTCTCCTCCCTTCATAGAAATGCACCTCCATCTTTGATGGCCCCGTTCTTTCCACTGGGATCTCACTTGCAGAGAACTTTCATCTAGGTCTTTTTTATTTTTTATTTTTTATTTTTTTTTTGCCACAGTGTCTTGGCTTTCCATGCCTACAATACTCTCATGGTAGATATCTTTAACGTTCTTGTTTAAGTTTATACGAAGGTGTTTGATTGTTTTTGTAGCTATTGTGAATGGGATTGATCTTAGAAGTTCTTTCTGTACCGTGGCATTGTCTGTGTATACAAAGGCTGTTGATTTTATATCCTGCTACTTTTCCTAACTCTTCTATGAGTTCCAATAACTTCTTAGTAGAGTTCTTTGGATCCCATAAATAAAGATCATATCATCTGCAAAGAGGGATGTTTTGAGTTCTTCCTTCCCAATTTATATCCCTTTAATTTCTTTTTCTTGCCTAATAGCTCTGGCTAAAACTTCCAGAACTATATTGAATAGCAGTGTGAGTGTGGGCATCCCTGTCTGGTACCAGATGTCAGTGGAAATGCTTCCAACATTTCCCCATTCAATAGGCTGCTGGCCATGGGTTTTTTCATAAATTGCTTTGATTATATTGAGGAATGTTCCTCCATACCCAGTTTGCTTAGAGTTTTCATCATGAAAGGGTGTTGTATTTTATCAAATGCTTTGTCTGCATCTATTGAGATAATCAGATGGTTTTTCTTCTGCAGTCTATTAATGTGGTGTATCACATTGATTGATTTGTGAACATTGAACCATCCCTGCATACCAGGGATAAATCCCACTTGGTCTGGGTGGATGATCTTTCTGATGTGTTGTTGCATTCTATTGGCTAGAATTTTATTGAGGATATTTGTGTCTATGTTCATAAGGGATATTGACCTGTAATTTTCTTTCATTGCTGCATCCTTTTCCAGCTTAGGAATTAAGGTGATTCTGGCTTCATAGAAAGAATTTGAGAGGGTTCCCTCTTTTTTGTTTGTTCTGAATAGTTTGAGTAGAATTGGAATTATTTCTTCAGCACATTCAAAAGAATTAGACTCATACCATGCTTCTCAGACCACAGTGGAATGAAGTTGGAAATTAGCAACTCAGGAATCCGTAGAGCATGTGCAAACACATGAAGACTGAACAACATGCTACTGAATGAACACTGGGTCATATAAGAAATCGAAAGAGAAAGCAAAAACTTTCTGGAAGTAAATGAGGATAACAGCACAGCATAACAAAACTTATGGGATTTAGCAAAGGCAGTGTTAAGAGGAAAGTTTATAGCAATAGGTGGCTACATTAAGAAACTGGAAAGGCACCAAATAAATTAGCTCTCAATGCATCTCAAGGATCTAGAAAAATTGCAGCAAACCAGACCCAAAACTAGTGCATTCCCTTTTTCATCTCTTATTTTATTGATTTGGGTCTTTTCTCTCCTTTTTTTAGTTAGTTGGGCCAATGGTGTGTCAATTTTGTTTATTTTTTCAAACAACCATCTCTTCCTTTGGCTATTTTTTAAATTTATTTTTTATGTTTTTATTTTTTTCTGCAGGCAGAGATAGACAGTGAGAGAGAGAGAGACAGAGAGAGAGAAAGAAAGAGAGAGTAATAGACACTGAGAGAGAGACCAAGAGAAAGGTCTTCCTTCAGTTGGTTCACTCCCCTAATGGCTGCTACAGCTGACGCTGCGCTGATCCAAAGCCAGGAGCCGGGTACTTCCTCCTGGTCTCCCATGTGGGTGCAGGGACCCAAGCACTTGGGCCATCCTCTGCTGCCTTCCCTGGCCAAAGCAGAGTGCTAGACTGGAAGAGTAATGACCGAGACTAGTACCCGGTGCCCCAACTGGGACTAGAACCCTGGGTGCCAGTGCCACAGGAGGAGGATTAGCCAAGTGAGCCATGGTGCTGGCCTGGCTGATCTTTTGTAAATTTTTTTTGGATTCAATTATGTTGGATATTCTTTCACAACTATCATTCAACAATTTTCATAGTCTTCTAAATGTGATGTCTCTTTTTAACTAGCATCTGACAAATGATTGCAAATAGTTTAAGTGAGAAATTGTAATGGACACTCAAACCTCTTAAAAAAGACACAGACTCCATGTTGTCGAAGTATAATGTGATAGAGGCTTTTCTAATTTGGAAGAAATATAACGTAAAAAAGAGAACAATTTAAATACACATATACAAACACATCAGACACACACACAAGAGTCTGAAAATTTCATGGAAAATCCATATTAGGAAAACACTATGCATGAATTTCAAGAAATTTTGCACAAAATTAACTTTTTTTAAATTCCATTTTATCCCAGAGACTTCTTGAAGTACTTGTATGTGTGTGTATTTATTTCATAAAGCATCTCTATGTGGAGTTTGACCTCCAGCTTGTTATATTGTTAATCATACTAGTTAAAACCTGCACTAGAATTTCTGTCTCATTGGTTTGAAACAACTATTGAATTTTATTTTACGTGTTGCATTTTGTCTTTTCTTTTCTTTTTTGTTTTGATAGGCAGACAGTGAGAGAGAGAGACAGAGAGAAAGGTCTTCCTTCCATTGGTTGACCCCCAAAATGGCCGCTATGGCCGGCGCTCTGTGCCGATAAGAAGCCAGGAGCCAGGTGCTTCCTCCTGGTCTCATGCAGGTGCAGGGGCCCAAGCACTTGGGCCATCCTCCACTGCCCTCCAGGGCCACAGCAGAGAGCTGGACTGGAAGAGGAGAAACCAGAACAGAATCTGGTGCCCCAACTGGACTAGAACCCAGGGTGCTGGCGCCGCAGGCAGAGGACTAGCCTAGTGAGCAGCAGTGTCAGTGGCATTTTGTCTTTTAATTCTAAATTTTGATGAATAGTATTTTAATATATTTAAAACTGAAATACTGTAAATGAACATAAAGATAACATTTTTTAAAATTTTGGTAATATGATAAACTGAAGTGCTAAATGCCCAGAAAATAGCCAAGGGAGGAAATTGTGTCCATTGCTGTTTAGTTTAGGAATCTAGTAATAAGTCTTGTGTTTTGTCCTGCCTGTAACAGATATGTACATAAGATTTTTTTTTGTTTTCTAAGATAGAATTTTAACTATTAGTCTCATTCCATAAGCATCTCCTATTCTTTTAGAAAACCAGCTTTGAGCCAAACACAAACTCTAATACACACTACCGCCCCACATATATAAGAGACATTCACATATTTTGTTTTTTTTCTTACCAAGTTGTCTTACTTTCACATATATCTGGGCGTGTCACAATTCTAAATAATTTTAAGTCATCAAAAGAGATGCCAGAAAAAAAACACCACCAATCCATGTCAATTGCAGCAGTTGTGAGAAGGCTAAAGAATGCAGTACAAACTGTCTCAGTCCTGGGCAGTGTGCTCCTCCCAGGTGAGGCAAGAGGAACAAACAGGCTTTTTAGAAAGTACAAGTGTTGTTACCATTGATGTTCATAATAAATCATCATTCAGGAGATTCTGTCAATAACACACTGCCCCCAATCGCCTCATGCCTGCAGCATTACGCTCATGCTATTGCAACTAGATGAGCTATCAAAGCTTGATGTAGTCAAAGACAGTAGTTTAAAGAGGTACAATAACAGGCGATTTGCAAACAGCCCAAACCTTTAGCTTCTTCCCCCTTTCCAAAAGTGTGCAGTGAATTTACATTAACACCTGCTATTGGAGATGAAAGAATGGATTTGCACTGCAAGGAGGATGCCAAATCCTCCTATAAAAATGAGTCATTTCCCTAAATTATGGGTATTATGCTGAACTGTAGGGAGCATGTTGCATGCAGTATATGGGGGTAAATTTGGATTTTCTAAAATAAAAATGGCAGAATATCATTTAACACATAGAACTCAGAAGTCTCCTGTGTCGCTGAATATTTGTTACATAATCACCAGGTTAAATCCACTCTGTGAGTAGGTGATTTTTATTGACCCAGGGTAATTTATATCTGTAGACTTTTTTACTATATACTCATTCAGATTACCTTGACATCTCTGATTTTCGTGCTGTTAAATGCAATTTATCGTGGAACATAAGGGCAGTTAAAGGATAGGAGATGACATTATATTACATCAAAGTGAACTATAGGAAAAGGAGGAGTGTACCACCAGTAATTTGTTATATATATAAACATAATTTGAGTATTATACCCAATGGTTAAGTGGCAAATAGAATTTTTAACAACTTCTGTCTCAAATTCTTTTCTCAGAGCTTAGTTACTAAGAACTAACACAAAATTAACTGAGGATTGGAGTGAATAAAAAATAACAAACTAAATATTCTGAATATCTGAAGAATATCACATATATCACAAAATCCATAAAAATAATTAAAGTCCTGAGTCACCCATATACCTGTTACACCTGATACATATTTCCCCCATAGGTTTTTTGACAATGTAGTTTTTTTTTCTATTTTCAGATAAAAAATTACCAGAAATCCCATGATATAAAATAAGGCACATTTATTATTTAAAATATTCTGTGTATCAGAAATCTGGTTATGCCTTAGCTGAACTCCATCCATCCTTATTTTAAGATTTATTTATTCGAAAGGCAGAGCAATGAAAAAAGAGGTAAATGCAGTGATAGAGATAGATACAGATACAGAGATAGAGATAGAAGTAGAGATAGAGGTAGAATCTTCCATCTGCTGTTCCACTCCCCAGTAAGCTCTAACAGCAAGAGCTGAGCCAAGCTGGGCCTGAAATCCATCTGGACCTCCCACATGGGTGTCAGGAATCCAAGTATTTGGGTGATCACCTTCTGCCTTCCCAGGCACATTAGCAAGAAGTTGGATTAGAAGTGGAGTAGCCAGGGCTCCAACTGGCACCTCAAAATGAAATTCAAGAACCCAAGTGTCACAACACCTACACCGCAACTGGTCACATTGAGCCAGTGTATTTCACAAAGCACTAATGGAGTTATCAACCTGGGTTGGGGTCTCATCTGAATGCTCCCCAACATGATTGTTGGCAAAATTTTATATCCTCAAGTGTTGTTGGACTGAGATTCTCAATTCTCAATTTTTAATGGAGTCACCCTTTGTTTCTTACTATGTGAGCTTCCCTAACATGACAACTCTACCAAAGCCAACAAGGGAGAAAGCATGTTTCCAAGATGGATGTCATTATGTTATCTAATCTAATCGAGGAAAAAGCATCCCATTACCTCTGCTATATCCAATGGCCAGAGGCAAGTCACAGATGCTATACAAACAGGGGTACAAGGGAGCAATTATAAGAAGATATGAAAAACTGAAGGTCAGGTGATAATTAGATAACATTTTAGTTTGTCAGCCTTACCTACATTACCTCTTGATATGATGCTTCAATCCTTTATGTATCCTTTATGAAATCTGGTGTCTTTGTATAAATTGCATTTTCCAGGAATACTACCAACACTCACTGTGAAGATTCACCCACTGTTAAGGGCAACAATACACAGCCAAAGGCCATGATTTTTATTTTTAAAATATACATTTTTTAAGTAGAAAAACCGCTGTTCCTCAAGAGTATAGGCAAGGGCTATAAAATAATAAAATCTCAAAATATGTTTTGCTCATATACATTTTTTTTTGCTTTGTATTTGACAACAAAGAGGGACAATATATGATATTTGTATCTTGGTAATTGCCTCATTTCTTTTTTTTTCTTTCTTTTTTTTTTTTTTTTTTTTTTTTTTTTTTTTTTGACAGGCAGAGTGGACAGAGAGAGAGAGACAGAGAGAAGGGTCTTCCCTTTGCCGTTGGTTCACCCTCCAATGGCTGCTGTGGTAGGCGTGCTGCGGCCGGCACACCGCGCTGATCCGATGGCAGGAGCCAGGTGCTTCTCCTGGTCTCCATGGGGTGCAGGGCCCAAGCACTTGGGCCATCCTCCACTGCACTCCCTGGCCACAGCAGAGAGCTGGCCTGGAAGAGGGGCAACCGGGACAGGATCGGTGCCCCGACCGGGACTAGAACCCGGTGTGCCGGCGCCGCAAGGCGGAGGATTAGCCTAGTGAGCCACGGCGCCGGCCTGGTAACTGCATCATTTCACTAAACATAATGGTTTCTAATTGCATCAATTTTGTTGTGAAAGACAGAAGTTCATTTTTTTATGGCTGAAGAGTATTCCATCATGCAAATATATATCATACTTTTATATATAGTCATTTGAAAACAACATACTTTTATTTACATTATAGTCAAAGGTTTATTGATTCCACTAGATGAAGAGTCAAAAAATTACTAAAGGGCCATAGTCAAGCAGGAAAATAGGTAAGGGCTATAAACAATGAGATGAAAGGATGTTCAACTTTGCTTATATAGAGTAAACTTTAAACAGTCACAAAATAATTGAATTATGGTGGTTTCCAATTCTTACTAATTTGTTTGACAAAGACTTAAACCGAATTTTGACAAAACACTGTGTTTGCAGCAAAATTAATACACAATTCTTTCTTTCTTTTTTACATTTTTGCTTCCACATGCAAGGGTGAACTTGCAGTATTTGTCTTTATGAGTTTGCTTATTTGCACTCAACATGATGTCCTCAGCTCACATTATTTTGCTGAAACTAATAAAATTTCACGTTTTACAGATGAATAATATTCCATTGTGTGTGTATCACATTTTCTTTATCCATTCATCTGATTCACCTCAATGATTCCATATTTTGTATATTATGAACCGTGGTCCTATAGATATTGTAGATAAGTTATTTCTTTGATATATTGCATTTATAACTTTTGAGTATGTACCAACTGGTGGGATTGCTGGATCATATGGAAAGTCTATTTTTAAAATTAAAAAAAAATCTCCACACTGTTTTCCACAGTGATTGCACTAATTTACAATCCCAGCAATAGTAACAGTTCCCTTTTCTCCACTTCCTCATCAGCATTTGTTGCCACACTCTGTCTTTTTGATAATAGCCATTCTGGCAGCACTGTGGTGAAATCCCATTGGGGTCTTAATTTGAAATTCCCTAATTGTCAATGATGTTGAGGATTTTTTCATTATTTTATTTGCCATTTGTCTTTCTTCTTTTGAGAACTATTTATTAACTGCATTGGATGTTTTTCTCTTATTTTTTCAGTTGCTAATATATTCTGCATATGAATCCTATGTTGGGGAGGTAGCTTGCAGATATTGACTCCTATTCTGTTGGATGCCTCTTTACTTTATTATTTCCTTTGCTGTGCAGAAGCTTCCAGATCAGATATAATCTCTTTTGTCTAGTTTTGCTTTTGTTGCCTGAACTTTGGGTTCTTATTCAACAAGTCATCATCCACACCAGTGTCTTGCCTTTACTCTACAGCTACTTTCAGCAGTTTCATAGCATCTGCTCTTGTTTATTTTTATTTATTGTTTTTTAAATTTTATGTAAGTTATGCAAGTTTCATATATTTCATAAATACAGATTTAGGAACATTATGACTCTTTCTACCCACTTCCCTCCCGCCCATGCTCCAACCCTCTTCTTCCTCCCTCTCCTATCCCCACTCTAATTTTTAAAATATCAGCTTTCAGTTTGCTTAATGATAATAAGGTTAACCCTACACTAAGCAAAGAGTTCAACAAATAGTATGAACAAAAAAATACACTGTTTCTCAACAGTAGACACAAGGGCTTTAAACTGTCATTGAATCTCAAAATGTCTACTTCACTCCAATACATTACATAGTACCTGCTCTTAAATAGGTCTTTGATCCATCTTTAGTTGATTTTAGGATATTGTGAGAATTAGGGATCTAATTTCCTTCATCTACATATGTACCTACAGTTTTACCAGCTGCATTTATTGAAGACATTTTCCATTCTCTAAACTAGTTGACTGTATGTATGTGGATTAATTTCTAGGTGCTCTATTCTGTTCTGTTGACCTGTGTGTCAGTTTAAATGCCATTACCATGATGTTTTAATTAAAATAGCTTTGCAGTATTCTTTTTTATTTTATTTAAGTTATAAAAGTTTTATGTATTTTATAAATACAGATTTAGAAACATAGTGATACTTCCCACCTTCCCTCCCTCCCGCCTATGGACCAACCCTTCTCCTCCTCCCTCTCCTATTCCCACTCTTAATTTTTATCCAGATCTAAGTTTAATTAATGATTGTAATGTTAACTCTACACTAAACAAAGAGTTCAACAAATAGTATGATGAAAAAAATACTGTTCCTCAACAGAAGAGACAAGGATTGTAAGCAGTCATTGAATCTCAAAATGCAGTATTGTTTGAAATCAGCTATTATGAGATCTCCAGCTTGATTTTTTTTTTTTTTTGGTAATATTTTCTAAGGTTCGCTAGGAGATTTCCAACAAGCCCAGCCAAAATCTGTAGAGTTGTGATGAATTTTTTTCTACCCTGTATGATTCTGATCTTCTCAGAACTTCATCGTGGTCTTTTTCTCACTCTCTTCCTCCCTTCCCCTCTCTTTCTCTTTCTTTCTCTGTTTATTCCTGCTTCCTTCAAATTATTCTTTAAAATATCCATCTGTACACTCACAAATTTTTTTACATGTCTGTGTTTTGTAAGAACTGAACTAACACAAATGCAATCCAATAACATTTTTTTTTAAAAAAGTAGTTACCAAGGATATGATTGAACCATGCTCAACACTAATAAAGTTAACAAAACAAACACTTTCTGCAATGGACTTTTATTTCTTTTCCCTTTAAAATGTCTCCTTTTCTTATGGATCCATTTGTTGTTAGAAAATATATATCCTTCATGCTCCTTTAATTGTTTTCCTCCTTTTTCTTTCTTCCCTAGGGAAGAGAGAAACAGAAAGAGAGGCAACAGGATTCCTTTTTTATCTTTTCAGATACATAAATATATGTATGAATATAAATAATATGTATATAAATAAATATATATATAAAGTGCTATGTATAAAATATAGTATCATAAATAGTATACAATATCTATATCTATATATCTATATATCTATATCTATATCTATCTATCTATCTATCTATATATATATATATAAAACTTTTCATCCTGTATTTTCTTCCCTGGGGGAGAGAGAGTGAGAAAGGGAGAGAACTGGTTTCTTTTTTTTTTTACTCTTTTCAGACATGGATATATATGTGATATATATATATATATATTTATATATGAAATGCATATATACAAATATATATATTAAGTGCCATAAATAGAGCATAGTATTCTGTTATAACTATACACAAGACTATGATTTCACAATTACTATGAAATAATTCCTTATGCTACTATATGAAGTTCTAGTTTATGTAACTTCTATAATTATATTTATATATTCAGCCCATTTGTGTCAAAACACCTATAGAATTCCAGAATTATTTCCAAGTCATCCTTATGAATAGATAATACATCATTATCATTTTATTTTTAAAAGTTGGATATATCAAAGAGTTAGACAAATTAATGATCAGTTGGCATCAGAAATTAGCTCAGAGAGGAGCTGAAAGATTCTAGAGGACATTTGTCTCTGAATGTGGAATCTTTAGAATCTTGTCATAAGAATTTAGTTCTCTCCTGCACAAGCAGATATAATAATAGATTGGTGCCTTGGGTGACTAAGTAACAGAACTGATATCCTGCTGAGTTTGTTGAGTTTCTGAATGGCTACCTTCACACATGTATGTGAATAAGATTCACACACTTTAGCTGCAGAAACTTCCCACCTGGGAACACTGAGACTGTCTCCAAATGCTTGCCATTTTTTTACTGTGCTCTCTTGTTTTAAGGTTGGGAAATTATTTTTATATTTAATATGGTAGTTTTTATTATCTAGTTGCATTACAAATATCTTTTCTCAATTTGCAGTGTTTTAATTTTGCTTATGATTCCTAGTCATATGAACAGTTTTAAAAGGTTAATCTATTATATATTTTATACATATAATATAGATATGTATGTATATGTAGGTACAAGCAGGAGGAGTATATGAAGGCATTTCATTTTAGCTGTTATTTAGGTAAAGGTATGAAGAAAAGGATTTTTTGAAGTATTTTTCTCTGTAATCTTTCATTTCATCAGACCAAAAGCAGAGACAAATGTGTAAAGAATATATATATTTTTTATTTTTTTTGACAGGCAGAGTGGACAGTGAGAGAGAGACAGAGAGAAAGGTCTTCCTTTTGCCGTTGGTTCACCCTCCAATGGCCGCCGCGGTAGGCGCGCTGCGCTGATCCGATGGCAGGAGCCAGGTGCTTCTCCTGGTCTCCCATGGGGTGCAGGGCCCAAGCACTTGGGCCATCCTCCACTGCACTCCCTGGCCACAGCAGAGAGCTGGCCTGGAAGAGGGGCAACCGGGACAGGATCGGTGCCCCGACCGGGACTAGAACCTGGTGTGCCGGCGCTGCAAGGCGGAGGATTAGCCTGTTGAGCCACGGCGCCGGCCAAGAATATTTTTAAAACTGCATATAAATTTATATATATATATATATATATATATATATATATATATATACTGAGTCTCTGCATAATACAAACAAGGATGTTTTTTAAAAAGTTCACAGAGTCTGTGGAAAAATTGAATCAAAAGATCATGTGCATCTTTCTTGAACATTTTGAAGGTCCCACATATATATGCACACACATACTTGGTTTACATGCTGGTAGCTGCCACCCTGCTCCCTCTCTTCTACTTGAGGCTGTTTCAGTCAGCATGAATATAAAGACATAGCTGAAGGGAATTAGAAATATGTGGGCAAGCCTCTGGTTCTAGGGCTCAGCACTACCCACAGTTATTCACTCCCTCTAAATCCAAGCTTCCTCATCTCCCTGTAAAACGCTATGCTCTCTAATAAAGAATTTATCCTGGAAATAAAACCATGATGAATGAGCATGAAGGCATGTACTTTCAAAGAGTTTCTTTAATGGGGACAATGGGAATCCAAAAATTACATGACAATGTTTTTCTGACAATGTGATGATACTCATTTTAGAGTCACAAGGCAGAAGCGGAATCTGGATAGAATAACAATAAGAATTTTCCATTTTTTGATATATGATTGACATGTCTGAAGAGCAGTATCAAGGACCTGAATGTATGCAGAAGAACATGCAAAAGCAGGAAAATTAGCCTTAAGGAGCAAGGAATCTGAAATTATATTGCTGGTTTGACATATCCAAGTTGATCTGCAAGATGTGATGCAAAGACTCAGGAAGCAAACTTAAAGAATATAGGGGCTGGCCTTGGGGATAAAGCTGGTACCTGTGATGCTGGCATGCCACGTGGGCACTGGTTCATATCCTGGCTGCTCCACTTCTAACCCAATTTCCTATTAATACCCTGGGAAAAGCGAAGGAAGATGGCCCAGATGGTTGGGCCTCTGCCACCCATGTGTGAGATGCAGATGAAGCTCGTGACTCCTGGCATCAGCCTGGCCCAGCCATGGCTGTTTTGGTCATCTGGGGAATGAACCAACAGATAGAGCATTTGTTTCTCCCTCTTTTTCTGTAACTTTGACTTGAAATCAATCAAACATACTTTTAAGTAGAGAAAGGGGATAAATACTATTCCTATTTGAATGAACCTAAATGGGAGAAAATGTAAGGGGGCTAAAATTAAACTTTGGGGGTAATACGGTTATGTAATGAAGAACAAAAGACATGAATCTTTTAAATATTAAGAATGGAAAGTTTAACTATGAAGAAATAATCTCTTTAGTTTTTTTTTTTCCAATTCACTTTGGCTTGCAAAAACATTTAATTGTTCTTTCTTCATATTTTAGATTTCACATTATTTTATAGATCTTGGGTACAACAAAACGCCTAATGCATAACTTATATTGTTAAGATATATAACCTCCTCTTATTTTCCTGTCTGATTTTCAAATAAAGTTTAAAATTTTGCCTCTTCCACCTTTCATCACATCCAATCCATGTACATTTCCTCAAGGCAAAAGAACCCTTGAAGATGGACAAAAGAAAGTTTGTCATGACTCATCAAGGTGATCAAAAGCTGTGAGGTACTCCCTTAACCTTTGATCACTTACAAACAGCTCAATATCTGAGGAAGAAAGCATGTTGTTTTGTGTCCTTGGATTCTATTAGTAGCTTACTGCAAGAGAAAGCAATGTTGAGTATTAAGAACAAGAAACAGAAATATCTGTCTTTGCTACATATTTTTTTAATTAAAGCAATGGAAGTTTGAGTCTCTGCATTTCTTTCTCTCTCTCTCTCTCACACACTCTGTGTGTGTGTGTGTGTATGTGTGAGTGATATTTAATAATAACTCAATCCAAGAAGGAATGGTACATTTCCTCAGACTGACCTTTGCTACAACAGTGTATGAAAATCCTTCAAAAATTTTGTGGAAATGGAATAACAGATTAGTTTGTTTCAGTGCAAACAATTTTTAAATGTATCCTGTGCTTTTTATAAAACAATTCACTATGTACTTTTTAAACTCTCTGGCCACACCCATCACAGCCTCTAAGGATCCATCAAAAGCAGACAGTCCACTTAATCTAGATTCATAGTATAACAAGAAAAAACACCACAGCGAAGAAACCAAAGAATATCTCCAATATGCCAAACAACAAACATAGAAACTGAGGTAACAAGAACAAGGAAGACACTATGACGCCCCCAAATGAAAAAGACATGCCAATTCAAGATTATGAAGGTGATGAGATAGAAGAAATTCAAGAAGCGGATCTCAAAAAATTGATAAGAACATTAAGAAGTTCTCAAAAACAAATTCTTGAACTACAGAAATCCTTACTGGACAGGATAGAAAATCTCTCTTGTGTGAAAATGAAATATTAAGGAAGAATCAAAATGAAATGAAGCAACTAGTAGAACATGAAACTGTGATAGTGACGAGAAATCATAATGAAATGAAGAATTCAATACATCAAATGACAAACACATTAGAGAGCCTTAAAAACAGAATGGGTGAAGCAGTATAGAGAATATCAGACTTAGAAGACAGAGAACAAAAAAGTATACAGTCAAACCAAAGAAAAGAAGAGGAAATTAGAAATCTAAAATATATTGTTGGGAATCTACAGGATACTATTAAAAAAACCCAACATTCAGGTTCTAGGAGTTCCTGAAGGCATGGAGAGGGAGAAAGGATTAGAATGCCTTTTTAGTGAGATACTAGCAGAAAATTTCCCAGGTTTGGAGCAGGACAGAGACATCCTAATATAGGAAGCTCATAGAACCCCTAATAAACATGACCAAAAGAAATCCTCACCATGACACATTGTAATCAAACTCACCACAGTGAAACATGAAGAAAAGATCCTGGAATGTGCAAGAGAGAAATGTCAAATTACTCTCAGAGGATCTCCAATTAGACTCACAGCTGACTTCTCATCAGAAACCCTACAAGCAAGGAGGGAATGGCGAGATATAGCCCAGGTACTAAGAGAGAAAAAGTGCCAGCCCAGAATATTATATCCTGCAAAGCTCTCATTTGTGAATGAAGGTGAAATAAAGACCTTTCACAGCTAACAGAAATTGAAAGAATTTGTCGCCACTCGTCCAGCCCTGCAAAAGATACTTAAAGATGTGTTACACACAGAAACACAGAAACACAGTCACCAATATGAAAGAAAGTAAAGGAAAAAAACCCACTAGTAAAAGATCATAGGAAGCTCAAAGCATATAATAGAAAATATCTTTTGGAAAATGGCAGAAAAAGTCACTACTCATCAATAGTCACATTGAACGTTAATGAAATTAACTCTCCAGTTAAAAGGCACAGACTGGCTGAATGGATTAAGGAACAAAACCCATCTATTTGCTGCCTACATGAAACACATCTTTCCAACAAAGATTCATGCAGACTGAAAGTGAAAGGCTGGAAAAAGTTATTCCATCATGCCAACAGAAATGAAAAAAAAAAAAAACAGGAGTAGCATATTAATATCAGACAAAATAAACTTTAACACAAAAATTCTTAAGAGAGACAAAGAGGGACACTATATAATGATTAAGGGTTCAATTCAACAGGAAGATATAATGATTATCAATGTATATGCACCTAATTACAGGGCACCAGTTTATTTAAAAGATATGTTAAGGAACTTAAAGGGAGACTTAGATTCAAATACAATAGTACTGGGGGATTTCAATACTCCACTCTCAGAAATAGACAGATCATCTGGATAGAAGATCAACAAGGAAACAGCAGAATTAATCGACACTATTGCCCAAATGGATCTAATATATATCTACAGAACTTTCAATCCTACATCTAAAGATATTACATTCTTCTCAGCAGTGCATGGAATCTTCTCTAGGATTGGCCACACACTAGGCCAAAAAGCAAGTCTCAGCAAATTCAAAAGAATTAGAATCATACCATGCAGCTTCTCAGACCACAAAGGAATGAAATTGGAAATTAGCAATTCATGAATCCCTAGAGAGTATGCAAACACATGGAGACAGAAAAACATGCTACTGAATGAACAATGGGACATAGAAGAAATCAAAAGAGAAAGCAAAAGCTTTCTGGAAGTAAATGAGGATAACAATATAGCATATCAAAACTTGTGGGATACGGCAAAAGCAGTGTTGAGAGGAAAGTTTATAGCAATAGGTGCCTACATCAAGAAATTGGAAAGGCACCAAATAAATGAGCATTCAATGCATCTCAAGGATCTAGAAAAACTGCAGCAAACCAGACCCAAAACTAGTAGGAGAAGAGAAATAATTAAAATCAGAGAAGAAATCAACAGGAATGAATCCAACAATATTACAAACAATCAGCCAAGTGAAGAACTGGTTTTTTGAAAAAATGAATAAAATTGACACCCCATTGGCTCAACTAACTGAAAAAGAAGAGAATAGACCCAAATCAATAAAATCAGAGATGAAAAAAGTAATCATAACAACAGACACCACAGAAATAAAAAGAATCATCAGAAATTACTAAAAGAGTTGTATGCCAGCAAACAGGGAAATCTATCAGAAATGGATACATTCCTGGACACATGCAATCTACCTAAATTGAACCAGGAAGACATACAAAACCTAAATAGACCCATAACTGAGACAGAAATTGAAACAGTAATAAAGACCCTCCCAACAAAGAAAAGCCCAGGACCAGATGGATTCACTGCTGAATTCTACCAGACATTTAAAGAAGAAATAACTCCATTACTTCTCAAACTATTCAGAACAATCTAAAAAGAGGGAATACTCCCAAATTCTTTCTATGAAGCCAGAATCACCTTAATTCCTAAGCCAGAGAAAGATGCAGCATTGAAAGAAAATTAAAGACTAATATCCCTTATGAACATAGAAGCAAAAATCCTCAATAAAATTCTGGCCAATAGAATACAACAACACATCAGAAAAATCATCCACCCAGACCAAGTGGGGATTTATCCCTGGTATGCAGGAATGGTTCAATGTTCACAAATCAATCAATGCGATACACCACATTAACAAACTGCAGAAGAAAAAAACATGATTATCTCAATAGATGCAGAGAAAGCATTCGATGAAATTCAGCACCTTTTCATGATGAAAACCCTAAGCAAAATGGGTATGAAAGGAACATTCCTCAATATAATCCAAGCAATTTATGAAAAACCCACAGCCAGCAGCCTATTGAATGGGGAAAAGTTGGAAGGATTTCCACTGAGATCTGGTACCAGACAGGGTTGCCCACTCTCACCACTGCTATTTAACATATTTCTGGAAGTTTTAGCCAGAACCATCAGGCAAGAAAAAGCAATTAAAGGGATACAAATTGGGAAGGAACAAGTCAAATTATCCCTCTTTGTAGACGACATGATTCTTTATTTAGGGGATCCAAAGAACTCTACTAAGAGGCTCTTGGAACTGATAGAAGAGTTTGGGAAGGTAGCAGGATATAAAATCAGTGCTCAAAAATCAACAGCCTTTGTATACACAGGCAATGCCACGGCTGAGAAAGAACTTCAAAAATGAATCCCCTTCACAATAGCTACAAAAACAATCAAATACCTTGGAATAAACTTAACCAAGGATGTTAAAGATCTCTACGATGAGAATTACAAAATCTTAAAGAAAGAAATAGGAGAGGATACCAAAAAATGGAAAAAATCTTCCATGCTCATCGATTGGAAGAATCAACATCATCAAAATGTCCATTCTCCCAAATGCAATTTATAGATTCAATGTGATACCAATCAAGATACCAAAGACGTTCTTTTCGGATCTAGAAAAAATGATGCTGAAATTCATACGGAGATGCAGGAGACCTCGAATAGCTAAAGCAATTTTGTACTACAAAAATAAAGTTGGAGGCATCACAATACCAGATTTCAGGACATACTACAGGGCAGTTGTAATCAAAATAGCATGGTACTGGTACAGAAACAGATGAATAGACAAATGGTACAGAATAGAATCACCAGAAATCAACCGAAACATCTACAGCCAACTTATATTTGATCCAGGATCTAAAACCAATTCCTGGGGCAAGGACAGTCTATTCAATAAATGGTGCTGGGAAAACTGGAGTTCCACGTGCAAAAGCATGAAGCAAAACCCCTACCTTACACCTTAAACAAAAATCCACTCAACATGGATTAAAGACGTAAATCTACGACCCAACACCATAAAATTATTAGAGAACATTGGAGAAACACTGGAAGATATCGGCACAGGCAAAGATTTCCTGGAAAAGACCCTGGAGGCGCGGGCATTCAAAGCCAAGGTTAACTATTGGGATTGCATCAAATTGAGAAGTTTCTGTACTGCAAAAGAAACAGTCAGGAGAGTGAAGAGGCAACTGACAGAATGGGAAAAAATATTTGCAAACTATGTAACAGAAAAAGGATTAACAACAGAATCTACAAAGAGATCAAGAAACTCCACAACAACAAAACAAACAACCCACTTAAGAGATGGGCCAAGGACCTCAATAGACATTTTTCCAAAGAGGAAATCCAAATGGCCAATGGACACATGAAAAAATCTTCAATATCACTAGCAATCAGGGAAATGCAAATCAAAACCACAATCAGGTTTCACCTCACCCCGGTGGGAATAGCTCACATACAGAAATCTAACAACAACAGATGCTGGCAAGGATGTGGGGAAAAAGGGACACTAACCCACTGTTGGTGGGAATGCAAACTGGTTAAGCCACTATGGAAGTCAGTCTGGAGATTCCTCAGAAACCTGAATATAACCCTATCATACAACCCAGCCATCCCACTCCTTGGAATTTACCCAAAGGAAAGTAAATTTGCAAACAAAAAAGTGGTCTGCACCTTAATGTTTATTGCTGCTCAATTCACAATAGCTAAGACCTGGAATCAACATAAAGTCCATCAACAGTAGACTGGATAAAGAAATTATGGGATATGTACTCTATAGAATACTATGCAGCAGTAAAAAACAATGAAATCCATTCATTTGCAACAAGATGGAGAAATCTGGAAAACATCATGCTGAGTGAAATAAGCCAGTTCCAAAGGGACAAATAGCATATGTTCTCCCTGATTGGTGACAGCTAACTGAGCACCAAAAAGGAAACCTGTTGAAGTTTAATGGACACTATGAGAAACAGTGACTTGATCAGCCCTTGCCCTGACTGTCAAGGAACAACTTAATACTTTATCCCTCTTGGTATTTTGTTTTTGTCTGTTCTACTTAATACTATTGGTTGAATTCTGTAATCAATACACAGTTATTCTTAAGTGTTGAAACTTAACTGAAAAGTGATCCCTGTAAAATATAAGAGTGGGAATAAGAGAGGGAAGAGATGTACAATTTAGGCATGCTCAAGCTGACTTGCCCCAAATGGTAGAGTTAGAAACATACCAGGGGATTCCAATTCAATCCCATCAAAGTGGCATGTACCAATGCCATCTCACTAGTCCATTTGATCAATTTCTGTTCACAATTGATCATAATTAAAGGACTAAGAATAAAAGGGATCACGTAAACAAGACTAGTGTCTAGAAATACTAACCGATAGAATAAAAAAGGGAGAGAACGATCCAACATGGGAAGCGGGATACACAGCAGACTCATAGAATGGCGGATGTCCCAAACAACACTCTGGCCTCAGAATCAGCCCTTAAGACATGCGGATCCGGCTGAAAAGCCCATGAGAGTATCCCAGGCATAGAAAGCCAAGACAGGAGGAATCCAAGATGGCGGAATAGGAAGGGAGCACATTGATATTCTTCAGCAAGACACAGGTTAATAAAAGTGGAGATACTGCAGGGTCAAGGAAGAGTAGGGGAAGAAACAACAGAGGAAACTCTACCGGAACTAGTGATTCACAGCGGACCTGCGTGGAGAGCGTGGGAGCCCAAGTTCGGGACACCAGCAGCAGACTCAACGCACCAGCGCTGGAACGCGAGGTGAGCCGAACCTCCATAGCCCGAGACACCAGCGGGCAAGCGGAAAGAGGAGGCTAGAGGGAACGAGGCTTGAAACTCCGTGGGGAAAAGTTCACCAGGCTAACTAGAAGAGAGAGAGAGGAAAAAAAAAAAAAGTGACCGAAACGGACACGAGTTTCTCTCTCTCCGCTCACCCCTCAAGGGCGAGCAAGACAAAGAGCAGGCGCCATTTTGGACATACGTCATAAGCAGGGCGACCTCAGGTCTGCACCGGCCCTGAGCCTAGCAGAAAAACCTGACTCTGGGGGGAGGGGTGAAATAACTGGAGATTAGCATCTAACTTGGCAACCCAGTGGGAGACTGCAGGAGAATTGGAGCCCACACCGAGGGCAGCAGAGATTCCCTGTGTGGTCCTTGGGAAAGAGCTTCCAATCTCTGGCTCCTGTGGGTATATCATTTGCCTGCTAACTACCTCCAATTACATTCAGCTGTGTGGAATTACTTCCCTTTTGAATCAACAAAAGAAAGAGACATTTACCACACCTAACCTGGGAGTGTCATCTTGACACACCCTCAACCCTGAGGAACCAAACACAGCTCTCAGTCCACACCCATCTCAAGCCTCTAAGGCTCCACTAAAAGCAGACAGTCCACTTAATCTAGAGTCATAGTATAACAAGAAAAAAAAAAAACACCACAGTGAAGAAACCAAATATCTCCAACATGCCATACAACAAACGCAAAAACCAAGCTAACAAGAACAAGGAAGACACTATGACGCCCCCAAATGAAAAAGACACCCCAACTCAAGATTATGAAGATGAGGTGATCGAAGAAATGCAAGAAGCGGATCTCAAAATATTGATAAGAACATTAAGAAGTTCTCAAAAACAAATTCTTGAACTACAGAAATCCTTAAAGGACAAGATAGAAAATCTCTCTCGTGAAAGTGAAATATTAAGGAGGAATCAAAATGAAATGAAACAACTAGTGGAACAAGAAATGGTGATTGTGACGAGAAATCATAATGAAATGAAGAATTCAATAGATCAAATGACAAACACATTAGAGAGCCTTAAAAACAGAATGGGCAAAGCAGAAGAGAGAATATCAGACTTAGAAGACAGAGAACAGGAAAGGAAACAGGCAAACCAAAGAAAAGAAGAAGAAATTAGAAATCTAAAAAATATTGTCGGGAATCTACAGGATACTATTAAAAAATCTAACATTCGGGTTCTAGGAGTTCCTGAAGGCATGGAGAGGGAGAAAGGATTAGAAGGCATTTTCAGTGAGATACTAGCAGAAAATTTCCCAGGTTTGGAGAAGGACAGAGGCATCTTAGTACAGGAAGCTTATAGAACCCCTAATAAACATGACCAAAAGAGATCCTCACCACGACACGTCATAATCAAACTCACCACAGTGAAACATAAAGAAAAGATTCTAAAAGGTGCAAGAGAGAAACGTCAGATTACTCTCAGAGGATCTCCAATTAGACTCACAGCAGACTTCTCATCAGAAACCCTACAAGCTAGAAGGGAATGGCGAGACATAGCCCAGGTACTAAGAGAGAAAAACTGCCAGCCCAGAATATTATATCCTGCAAAGCTCTCATTTGTGAATGAAGGTGAAATTAAGACTTTTCATAGCAAACAGAAACTGAAAGAATATGTTGCCACTCATCCTGCCCTGCAAAAGATGCTTAAAGATGTGTTACACACAGAAACACAGACACATGGTCACCAATATGAAAGAAGGTAAAGGAAGGAAACCTCACAGCAAAAGATCACAGGAAGCTCAATTTCTCTTTGACATAGAATTAAACTCTGATGCACTGTTAGAGCAATGTGTTAAAGTAATCTATTATGTTCTCTTGATGTCTGTTAAATTCTAATTGTTCAAAAACAGCTGAATTTTTATTAAGAGCTATGGGTTATTTAACTATGTGCTTATTTTCAAAGACTTGAATAATCACCTTGTAACAATGATCAAATTTGGACTATGTTATGTCATGATTTTAAGGAATCTTAGTTCAACTAGATATTTTGGATTTTGATATTGGTCTATTATGCTATGTTATATGTGCGTACATATTGTATGTCCACATGGGGAAATTTTATTAAGTTTTATTTTAAATGGCTTTTAGATAAGATTGTCCATAAATTTAAGCTGCTAAAATCAATCAAAGATACATTTTAATTTGTGGGACCTGAATCTGTGTATCATATGTTTTAAACTTGTTGGTAGAAAGAAACTAAAAACATTTTAATGGTTGTGCTTAAATTTACTGGTTAAACAAACTACACCATCTTAGATATTTAAGAGGTGTTTTCAAATACATGATTCTTAAAATGTATAGAAGGCATTGGACCTTCTGGTAAATGTTTTATTAAGTGCTTATCTAAGGGTTGAAACGGTTTGCTAAGTATTCATGTAATATTGCTATTTTCAGCAAGTGATCTAGGACTTGCTCCCTCATTTCTCTATTCTAAGCCCAACTTGTTCTTTCATTTCTCTATTCTCTTCAAGGTAGGGAATTAATTCTATTATGAAGGAATCTGTAGGACGCACAATTTAATCTTTAGACCTTATAAGAGATGGCTAACATTTTTCTGTAATAGCATAGCCAAAATAAGAGCTTAAATAATAATCTCATAGCTAGATTCACATCGCCATCAGCGAAGTATACAGTAAGTAGAAAAAAAAAAAAAAAAACCTCCCTTTCAGACCAAAGGGAAAGAAAGTTTTAAAGTGAGAATATAATTTTCCTCATGGGCATTGTCTACCTTAGAAAAACTACTACAGAACATGCCTGTGACTATAGACTTGTAGTTCAGGCCACCGAAGATTAGAGATGGGACATGGGCACTCCCTTGACTTGCATCCTCTGGTCTGCTTGAACACAAACCAGGAGGAAAAGAAAGCTAGGCATCAGAAGCAATGGGTGGCAGGCCTATTAATGGCTGATCTGTACGGTGATCTGCCCTCAAGGAGACCCAACAGGCCAGTCCACTGCAGTGGCTTTCAATGTGGTAAGCCTGGGCTTCAGCAGAAGTCAGCTTGTGAAGAGCCCTGGCAGCTCTGCCAAGAGTTGGGTCACTGGAAATGGACCTGCCCTGGAGTCGAAGGATGCCCAGGTCAGAGCCACAGATCTTATTGGCTCCAAGCTGAAAAGCCCTTCACTCAGCCCAACTTCCAAAGTGACCACTGCAGCTGAGGGGATGGTCAAGTAGGGTCAGCAACATTGCAGGCAGAACTGTAAATTTCTTGTTAGAGATGCCCCCTGCCTTTACCTGGCCAGCTCTCCTCCCAGGCCAGCCAAGTAATGAAAGTCAACAGAGTGCCTTCCCCTAGGAGGTTCACACCTCCCTTTGGATATACGCCATGTGAAGAGATAGATAGGTCTGGGCCTCTTAACTTACAAGGCCTAAAGCCCACCAGATTATTATCAAGCCCCTTCTATCAGGTTCTATTTGCCTCTCAATCAGAAAACTTAATTGTAGCTTAGACAACACCTTTCTTAGCTCCTCTAATAATGACTCTGTCCTTTGTTCTAGACCCTGTCTAGTACACTTGGGCCTCATTCCTTTGTAATCATAACCTCTACTCTACCACCAATGGCTCTACTCCCAACCTATGTGTACTGATGGTCCTCTTCCCCACTTAATGCTGTATAATTGTTCAGACCTGGTAAATGCCACTCTTAGGATCATTGGTTACTATCCTCACCCTGTCTTTTATGACCTTGTCTAAATATGATCAGAGTCGGGGAACTTGGAAGGCTTCCATAGCCTTGGCAACTCATGACGACAGCCTAGGTTGGTTACTGGTGCCATAAACTAGAGTGTCAATTTGTTGGGTCAACAACAGGAGCCACTGTGCGCTTGCTCCTGATGTGGGATCTCTGTCCTTAATGTACTGTACATTTTGATTTAATGCTATAACTAGTACTCAAACAGTATGTTTCACTTTGTGTTTCTATGTGGGTGCAAACTGTTGAAATCTTTACTTAATATATACTAAATTGATCTTCTTTATATAAGCAGAATTGAAAATTAATTTTAATGTGAATGGAAGGGGAGAGGGAGCGGGAGAGGGGAGGGTTGCGGGTGGGAGGGAAATTATGGGAAGGGGAAGCCATTGTAATCCATAAGCTGTATACTGGAAATTTATATTCATTAAATAAAAGTTAAAAAAAAAAAAAGAGTGGGAATAAGAGAGGGAGGAGATGTAAAGTTTGGCACATGCTCAATCGGACTTTCCCAAATGGTAGAGTTAGATACGTGCCTGGGGATTCCAATTCGATCCCATCAAGGTGGCATGTACCAATGCCATCTCACTAGTCACAGTGATCAATTTCAGTTCATAATTGATCATAATGATAAGATTAAGAGTCAAAGGGATCACACAGACAAGACTAGTGTCTGCTAATGCTAACTGATAGAATTAAAAAGAAGAGAATGATCCAACATGGGAAGTGGGATACACAGCAGACTCAAAGAATGGCAGATATCCTAAACAGCACTCTGGCCTCAGAATCAGCCCTTGAGGCATTCTGATCCAGCTAAAAAGCTCATGAGAGTATTTCAGGCATGGAAAGCCAAGACACTGTGGCAAAAGAAAATGATCTCAATGAAAGATCTGTGTAAGTGAAATTCCAGCGGAGAGAATGGGCCATCAAAGAAGGAGGTACCTTTCTCTGAAGGGAGAAGAGAACTTCCATTTTGACTTGGCCTTGTCTAAATAAGATTGGAGTTGGCGAACTCAAGAGGTTTCCATAGCTTTGGCAGCTCATGATAAGAGCCTAGGGTGATTACTGACACCATAAACAAGAGTGTCAATTGTGAAATCAACAACAGGAGTCACTGTGCACTTGCTCTCCATTAGGATCTCTGTCCTTAATGTGTTGTACTATGTGAATCAGTGGTATAACTAGTAATCAAACAATACTTTACACTTTGTGTTTCTTTGTGAGTGCAAACTGTTGAAATCTTTACTTAATATATACTAAATTGTTCTTCTACATATAAAGATAATTCAAAATGAATCTTGATGAAGAATGGAATGGGAGAGGAAGCAGGAGATGGGAGGGTTGTGGGTGGGAGGGAACTTATGGGGGGAAGCCACTGTAATCCCAAAGCTATAGTTTAGAAATTTATATTTATCAAATAAAAGTTTATAAAATCCTTAAAAAAAAAAAAAAAAAAAAAAAAAAAAAAAAGAAAGAAAGCCAAGACACTCTGGGCCGGCGCCATGGCTCTCTAGGCTAATCCTCCGCCTTGCAGCGCTGGCACACCAGGTTCTAGTCCCGGTCGGGGCACCGATCCTGTCCCGGTTGCCCCTTTTCCAGGCCAGCTCTCTGCTGTGGCCAGGGAGTGCAGTGGAGGATGGCCCAAGTCCTTGGGTTCTGCACCCCATGGGAGACCAGGAGAAGCACCTGGCTCCTGCCATCGGATCAGCGTGGTACGCTGGCCGCAGCACACCTACCGCAGCAGCCATTGGAGGGTGAACCAACGGCAAAAGGAAGACCTTTTTCTCTGTCTCTGTCTCTCTCACTATCCACTCTGCCTGTCAAAAAAATAAAAATTAAAAAAAAAAAGAAAGCCAAGACACTCTGGCAAAAAAAAATGACCTAAATGAAAGATCTCTGCGAGTGAGATCCCAGTGGAAAGAACGGGCCATCAAAGAAGGAGGTACCTTTCTCTGAAGGGAGGAGAGAACTTCTACTTTGACTATGACTTTGTCTAAATATAAGAGTCGGTGAACTCAAAAGGCTTCCATAGCCTTGGGAACTCATGACAAGAGCCTAGGGTGATTATTAATGCCATAAACAAGAGTGTCAAATTGTTAAGTCAACAACAGGAGTCACTGTGCACTTCTCATGGAGGATCTCTGTCCTTAATGTGCTGTACATTGTGATTTAATGCTATAACTAGTACTCCAACAGAATTTTTCACTTTGTGTTGCTATGTGGGTGCAATCTGTTGAAATCTTTACTTAATATATACTAAACTGATCTTCTGTATATAAAGAGAATTGAAAATGAATCTTGATGTGAATGGAAGGGGAGATGGAGAAGGAAAGGGGAGGGTTGTGGGTGGGAGGGAAATTATTGGGGGGAAAGCCATTGTAATCCATAAGCTGTACTTTGGAAATTTATATTTATTAAATGAAAGTTAAAAAAAAAAACTAAAGTCCCTTATATGACCTAAAATTGTACTATTTTTTGTGTGTCAAGTTTTGAAACCTTCAAAAGAATAAACCATTCAGCAGTATGGAGTAGGAGGATAAAGAACTTTTAGAAGCAGGTATTTTAGCTCATCTTACAGGTTTCTGATGATCACTTGTCATGAGACTTTTTCCCAAGTTTGCCTTTAAAGAGTTTTCAATAGTCTTCACTTTGGATGGCAGAGTGAAATAAATGATAATATTTCAGAACCATTAAAGTAAGGAAACAGGAAATTGAAAGTTGAAAATGCACTAAAAGGAGGGTAATTGAGAGAAAACGTTGCATTTTATTACCTGGTATATTTTTGTCCCTATGGATTACTGAAAGGACCTTAAGTAGTTATTCAGTTGGGACTTATGCCTAGGAAATACATTATCAAGGAAACTCTGCTTCTAGAAATACAAAATGATGGAAAATAACAGTAGTGCTGAAGAAAAATCACTTTCTCAAGTTTCTGCCTTTACATAAAAAAGCAAAGTTTTGGGTGTTGTCAAGGGAGAATGCATAGAGAGGAAGTGAGGAGATGGAACGGAATTCTGAGAAGGAAATGGAAGGCATTACTTTCCTATTGGGATATAGCTTGGGAAAATAACGTTTAAATCATAGGCCTCCTGAGTAGGAACGTGTCTAATTCTGCTTTTGATATAGTGCATAATGTATCCTTGGCATTCAATCAATGCCTTTGAATATAGATAATGAAAATGTTCCTTTGCCTACAGTGTAATGTACAAATTGGGCATAAGGATGAAATCCTCATTTTTCACCAAGGCTGGTCAGAGGTGAACATTGATCTTCATCTGAAAATATTAAAGCATTCTCGCTGTACTCTTTTATTTCCCCAAAGGCCTTAACCTTTTATTCTCCTGTTATTAAGCTACTCTTCCTTCCTAGAAGACATTTTCAAATAGTTCTTGGGAAAATATTCTTATTTCTATGTCATCAACTGGAAATGTCCCTGTTTGTAGTTCAAGATGCAATGTACTTCAAAATACAACCTTGAATTCTGCAAAGAAAAACAGCCACCCAAGTATTTCAACCATGAAGGAGGTTGACTGGGTGCCACAATGAGTGCACCTGCTCCTACACACACTTTTTGTTGTTCCTGAAAATCGTCTGAACAATACAGTTGAAAGTCATATTAATTTTGACGAATCTTTCCAATGGGAGTGATTGGAGTAAGTCCAGGCAAACATTAGGATGCGATTTTTTTTCCCTCACAAACATCACTAGGGAGAGCAAAAAATGCAGTTAAGAAAACAATGTATCTCCGTACATAGCCCTGTACTGTATTCCACCTGATGTGAATTCTGCCAGGGAAGAGGCCAGGATTCTATGAGGTTGAACTGGGCTGCACTCAGAAAGCATGCATATAACCACAGGTTTGTAAGTCACATTCAGTGAGAGTATAACATTTTTCACCTCTGCTGGCAGGTTTGTATTCTGGTGTTCAATTTGGTATTATTTATTTTATATCCACTTTTTGATGTTTGTAATCGATATTATGCTACTTTCTAGATGATAACTGTGTTCTGTTATAGAACAAAGCTCATATTTTACTCCCTTTTGGTAATGACAAAAATTCTTTTCCTGGCAATATTTAGAATAAAATTTGTTCTTTAGGAACCAGTTCAGATATCAACTCCCAAAGAAATCCTTAATTTTTCAACCTATTGCTTTCTTTTCTTTCTCCAATACCAGTTTGATGGTCTGTTATGTGCTTAGTATGTCCTGCTATTTATGTATTCTATTTCCATCTATGTCTCCTGTGAAACTATAAGATTTCTCTTCAAGTACATAGAACCTTGCCTAAGCCATCAAGTGATCTCCTGCCATTTTGTGGCAAATCATTATGAACCAAATGATTTTCAACGAAGAATACATCCAAAATAGTAGCAAATATTTACATTCATATAATATTTAATGTATGTCTCATGTTCTTCTAACATATACACATATATAATCAAAATTCTAAGAACTTGATTCTATTTGTATGTCTTTTTGCACAAAAGAAGGAAACAACATACAAAGATCAAAGAACTTGCCAAAATTCGCACTCACATTACATTTGAGAACCCAACTAGATAGTCTGATTCCTGCATTCATGTATTTATTTCTTATTCGGTCTTGTATCTTGTTTGGAAGCAATGAATGAAGGAGTAAAGAAAATTTATGTATAGCACTACAAAAATTTAATTTTACTTTTCAGATTTTCCTTTCATGTAAAATTTATTTTGTATGTGACAGATCACTTATCTCCTTTTTTCAAAAGATTTATTCTATTTATTTGAAAGACAGAGTTACAGAGAGAGGTAGAGCCAGAGGAGAGAGAGGTCTTCCATATGCTGGTTCACTTCCCAAATGACCATAATGGCCAGAGTTGAGCTGATCCAAAGCCAGGAACCAGGAATTTCTTCCAGGTGTCGCACGCGGGTGCAGGGTCCCAAGGACTTGAGCTATCTTCTACTGCTTTCCCAGGCCATAGTAGAGAGCTCGATCAGAAGTGCAGTAGCCAAGACTCCATATGGCACCCGTATGGGATGCTGGCACTGAAGTCTGGGACTTTAACCCACTGTGCCATAGCACAAGCCCCTCACTTTCATCTCTTGAATGCATCCAGGATTCTTGGTCTTTCACATTACATGGTCTAATTATAATGACTCATTTTATGGTTCTCTTTGGATTTATTTAGTTAGATTTTTTTAAGATTTACTTCATTTATTTGAAGTTAAGATAGATAGGAAGAGAGAGAGAAGGAGAGGATGCACTTCCATTGGGGTTTAGTCCCCAAATGGCCACAATTGTTAAGCCTGGGTCAGTGTAAAGCCAAGAGCCTGGAACCACATCTGAGTCTCTCACATGGATGGCAGGGGCCCAAGTCCTTGGGCCTTCTTTTGCTTACCCAAGTTCATTAACAAGGATGGGAAGTGGAGCATGTGGGACTAAAACCAGAGCTCAAAGGGGACACTAGCATTGCAGATGGCAGATTAATACTCTGTATCACAATGGCAACTCCTAGTTATTTTTAGTATTTGAATCTGCATATTCATTTTTTCTTTTGTATTTGACAAGATTTTGTTCATTATTCTTCAATTAAGCTTTCTTCCCATTTTTTCTCTCTTTTGATTTTGAGGTTCCTATGTGTATTTGTCTCCTTGTTACTATACACTAAGTCTCATATACCCTCTTCTCTTTTTTTCCTCATTTTTTCTCCTCTGACTTGATGATTTCAAATCATGTCGTTTGTCAATTCTTTTCTTAATGATCAATCTGCTCTTGAACCTCTCTAATGAATTTTTTAGTTCACTTACTGTATTTTCAGGTCCAGAATTTCTATTGCAATCTTTCTATACCATTTCTTTCTCTTTATTGATGTTCTAATTTTGTTCTTCATCTTTTATCTGATTTTGTTTAGCTGCTCAAGTATGTTTTTCTCTGTTTAATGACATTTATTTTAGAGTTGTTGTTAAGCAGCTTAATGACTTGCATTTAAATACATTTTCTAGAATTTGCTTTTTATCCTTCAATTGAGTCACATTTTGCTCTTTCTTTGTGAGTCATATAATTTTTTATAGAGGACAAGGATTTTGACACTTGTAGAACCAACTATCTCTTCACATGTAACACAGAGGCTTCACCATTAGCCAATTTAGAAATTCTTAAAAGTCCTCTAGATTCTTGCTCCTTGTGGAATTTGGCTGTTATAAAGCAGCCCAAACATGCTGGTAATCCTTATTTTCAGAAGTTTCCAAACTCTGGCATTGATCTGTCAGCATTCTGACAAGCTGTAAGACAAGCCAATCTCTCAGGCAGCCTTCAGAGAAGTATGAATTTTGGACAGAATCCATTCTTTTAGTTGTCTTCCTAAGGTCCTCCTGGTAAAGATTATTTCCTCCAGGCCATATTGGAGGATGAAGGACATAATTGATGGTCCAAATGACTAAATTTTTATAATTTTTACTGGAGTCCTTTCTTGGGTTAGAATGACCAGGTTCTGTAGATTCTCTGCTGGTATTTCCAGCTTCTGGTTCATATATTATAGTTATCTCTGTGTCTATATAGCAGAGCCTGTAGCTTCCTGGTCTGTTCTGTTACTAACAATGGCCCCCCACCTTCATTATATTTTGATACTATTTAATACAAGCCCTCTTATTTACTATATCAAGTGATATTTTTAACGGATGTAGGTTATTAGATTTTTATTCAGTGATAAGGACATGAAAATTAACAACAAAGTGGAAGTCCCATTTTTGGTTTCTATTCCATGTTAACAAATTAATTACATCACAGAATTGTTAACTGAAGAATCTCTGGCATTTGCAGAGTTTTGGATGTTGGAGGTTTATACATGAAAAACGATAATTAAATTTCAGCTTGAAATTGTTCTTATATGTAATATAATTTTCAGATTTTGCGTATTATAAAACTGTTGCATTAAGAATTTTATAATTTATTTTCTTTTGTCATGTGAAAAATTAACTAAAAGCAACAGTACTCTCTAAATATGCTATCAAGCCAATCATCGCAGTGAAAATCAAGGGATAAGAGAGGAGGGTAGGTGAACAACATGTAGAACAGAGTATAACTAGGTAAGGAACACACTGCATGAATTATTGTCATTCTTTCTCTATCTCACCCTTTTTTGCCAAAGTATGTGTAAGTATTCTTACCCAGCAATATGGCCATGAGTACTACAGTTGTAGCTCTCAATAAAATAAGAAAAGTTCCTGGGACCAATGACACAGCTTTATTCTATTAGAGAAATAAATGATTTGGCAGTTACTGATCACCTATGGATTATAACTGCAAAAACTGCCATCAATGAAAGGCCTAATAAAGATCTTGTACGAAGTGTGTATCTAAAGTGTTTCATATGTCCATATAGTATATTATAAATCTTTGGTGCCTCAAACACATGTAGTGGGTCATGGATATCTAGTGTCTATGTGAGATTTATGTTCCTTTTTTTACACCTCTATGCTTTTCATACATCTTAAATTTGCTAACTTACATCTTATCATATCATATTCCCATCTCTTTTGTTTTTGTTACTTTTATAAGCATTTTTTTCATACTCTCAATTCTATATGTCTTGATTTTTTTGAGGTAGTAACAGTGGTAGTTGTAAAGGTGTAATAATGTGATTTGCTAATTCTCTAAGAACTAACCATGGAGATAATTAGTAAAGAGAAGAGAAATTTCCACAAGTTCTTAAACGGATTCTGTTGAGAAGTGGGGACTTGATAGCACCATAGCTCCTGTTTTTAAACATTTCTTTTCAGATCCCTCCCTGCCCCTCATTAACACTATATACTATGCTTCACTGTCAATGTTCAGATCTTGCCTCCTCCCCCAGCAGTGTGCCCTAGATATGCGTTCTGGCTAGACTGTAAGTTTAACTTATTGGGGACTTAGGGTGTAGTAGAAAGAGTTAGAACTATTGGTTTTTAAAAGACTATAACTTGTCAGTCAAGATCTTATGATACTATTTTATTTAAAATCCTCACAACTACTATAAGAAAAAAAATTTATTCTATTTTAGATTTAAAAATTTACAAATTTACTTGCTTAGTTCACATAATTACAGAAATTAATGCGATATTGAAGCCAGAAGTCACTGATACTAAATGCTATGCTCTTTAATTCTTCTATATTTCATGTCTTATTAGACAATGATCTTGTATTGCCATCCCTGGTCTTTAAGCTGTTTTCAGCATAACAAATTTGCTACTCAGAGTTTTCTTGATTTAAAGTGGATCAGCATGTGTGTACTTTCTTTGTGGTTTCTCTCTACAGAAATATAAGGTAATTGAATATATACCCTCCTGACAAAATAGTTAAATGTTTCTCCTCTCTGAGGAAACAATAAACATTAATCCAACTGAGAATATCCTTCAACAGTTGATACCAAGACAAGAATTCTATGTAAAAATGTTCATTGTGGTGCAGTGGGTTTGGGCAGGCCATTTAAGCCCCAGTTTGAAACCAGACTGCTCCAATTCTGATGCAGCTCCATGTTAATGTACTTGAGAAAGGAGCATAAGATGCGCATGCCAGGTGCAGCTCCTGGCTTCTGGGTTTGGCTTGGCCCAGCCCTGGCCATTGCAAGCATTTGGGCAGAAAATCAGCTGCTGGAAAATTGAACTAACTCTCTCTCTTTTCTGTGTCTTTCTCTCTCCCTCTGTAACTCTTCCTGTCAAATATCTTAAACAATGTTCCTATTTAGGGATACTATTACCTGCTCTATGTCAATACACCATGAAATCTTCAGTTTTCTATTTCAGAAAGACTAACCTCTATATAACACTATGCCCTTTATGTGAACTAATTTGAACAATAACAACAAAACAAAACATTAGCCCTTACGCCAACCTAAAATGCAAATCCTTGAGTGTGGGCCTAGAAGTTCCAGATTCACACATTCTCACTCACATCCATACAGCAGGCATAAGTGTCCATTTCTGCTTCCCACGGCTGCTATGAGGCTCCAGTGACTGCAAGTAAGTAAAGGTAATCTATAAAATGTGGATCACTACACAGAGAAAAAATACATTTTTATAAGGACATTCACTGAAACACTTACTCTTTTAGACAGTCACCATGGGCAACTAGCTATCATCTTAATGTTTTGTGTCCTGAATCTTAGATGGAAGGAATGGGGTTTTGACTATTATATTTGATCAATGCCAATGGAATTCAACCCCATCCAAATCATATTTTTCCTATAAAGAAAATCCCCATAGCTAAGTTTCTCAGTTCCCCCACTGAAAAATAACTATCCCACAAGTTACAGTTGTTTTAGAAAAAATGGAAATACTGATCTTAGTCATTAATAACCTCTCTGTGAATTCTAAATTATTTACTATAAACTGGATAATACATAGACTACACTCCTTTCTTAGACCAAGATCTCAACATAAAGGGGAAAGGAACGTATACCTTTGAAGAGTTCATTGTTTAATTTTGAAACTCTTCTAAGCCAAATATAGGAGTGGCCAGGGAAAGGAAGCTCTTTTTGGACCAGAATATTTCATGTAACCGTTATGAGGTCACTGGTACAAAGTCCCAAATTTCTATCTTTAGAAACTAAATAAATCTGTATAAATGCCACAAAACTTCTTATATAGCATTTACAGTTGTACTACAAATGATGAAATTTTTACATTTTTAATTCAGCACCCACATATTTCAGTTGTTACATATTATTCTTTGATTTGAAAGCTTTGTATAAAAAGAAGCAGAAGATGCCCTCCTTTGTTTTAAGACTTTATGGTTTAATTATTTTACAATACAGGAACTAATATTGAGATAATGCATGGGAATGTCTGTTTTTCAAAAAACTGTAGGATCTGTATGGAAATAGAAGACATTACTATGATTAACTAATTTGTTATGTAAAATTTTTCCTCATAGAATTGGTTATAATCATATTAGCAAAAACACCTTATTAAGGGAAGTGGAACCAGACATCATAATACCAATTATTGAAATACCTGTGATACTTTTGTTTAGCCTTAGATCTTAGTTAAGATTAAAAGGCCTTTGAAAATTATCCAAAATGCTTAAATTTTGAGAGCAGGAAGAATCAGGCTAACTTGCTAAGCATGACCAGATTAACTACTATGAAAGTAAACACAGAAATCAATCATTTTGTTAAAAATAAAACAACTCCATTTTAAAAAGTTGTGTTGGCAGTCTCAGCTACAAACCACTTTAGTTCTAAAGATGTTTACTGACAAATTACTTCCTTACCTAACTTTAAGCTTTTAAAAATTGAAAAGTCTCTATTATACTGCCATTCGGTGTGATTTAGCAATCTATGTTTCCTACTATAAGTAATCAGCATCTCTTTTGGACTGGTTTCCTTTCCTTTCAATTCGAACTGTGTATCTGTTTATTATTATTCCATATTTGTTCATAGAAAATCAGCCCCAGAAGCGCTGGCTATCCATATGTCTAGAGAATGCCTACTGAGTGCTCTTGGGCTTCCGTAAACACTAAAGTACAGCATTTGCTTTTCTGCCTATGGAAGAAAACAAACTTTGATTGACTCCCTAATAACTCATCATTGTCACTGTTAACCTGCCACCTCAGATGCAAACCACTACCTACTGCCCATAGCTATATAATTCTAGAAACTATAACTTTTTTTCCATGTCCCATCACCCTGGGTAACCTATTGCCAAGGCTTTAGATTTCTCAAACGCCTAAAATGCCTGTCATCAAGTGAGCTAAAATATTGCTTAAGAATGACATCTAAAGGGTCTATAAGAAAGCACACGCAGAGGGGGACCCAAATTCCATGTGCAGTCATTCTAAAGATCTCACTAGAATGTGGCTCTGCATAATCATGGAATGTGGCTCTGCCTAACCACTGGCATTGCCACAGCAGATAAGCTGCTGATTTACTGTGGTCCTCTTTTTCTCTGTTTTTTTTTTTTCTTTTTTCTTTTTTCTTTTTTCTTTTCTCTTCCTTTCTTTTCTTTCTTTCTTTCTTTTTTTTTTTTTTTTTTTAAGACAGAGTTACAGAGAGCGGTAGAGACACAGAGAGAGAGGTCTTCCATCCACTGATTCACTCTCCAGATGGCCACAACGGCCAGAGCTGCGCCGATCCAAAGCCAGCAGCCAGGAACTTCTTCTGGGTCTCACGTGGGTGTAGGGGCCCAAGGACTTGGGGCCATCTTTTACTGCTTTCCCAGGCCATAGCAGAGAGCTGTATGGGAAGAGGAGCAGCCAGGACTAAAACTGGCACCCATATGGGATGCCGGCGCTTCAGGCCAGGGCATTAACCAGCTGCGCCACAGTGCCTGCCCCCCCCACCCCTTTTTTTCTAAGATTTATTTATTAGAAAAACAAAATGTGACAGAGAGAAGGACAGATCAAGAAACAGAGATCATTTGTGCTAACCCCACAAAATGCCTACAAGAACCAATGTGGACTAAGCCAAAGCTAGGAGCTAGGAACCCATTTTGGTATCCTATGTGGGTGAGATGGACTCAGGTCTTACTTGTGCCATTGTCTGATGCTTCCTAAGCACGTTAGCAGGAAGCTGGGTTGGAAGCAGAGGAGCAGAATCTTGAACTAGCACTCCAAACTGAGATGCACATGTTCCAAACTTGGACTTAACCTACTGCACCACAATGTGCACCCCTATTTTTCCTCATCCAGAATCCCAAAAAACTCAGTTCATCCTGAGTGTTTTCCAACTTTCAGATATACCAACAGGAATTCTCAGGATAGTCTGGCTCTGATTGCCTCAAATGGCTGAGCACTTCCATTTATTAGTTTTCTTCAACTACTTGCAAGTGTACCATCAAACTTTTAACAGTAGCTGCCACTGTACAAAGCAAGTCTTTTATCTAGTTATGTAAACTCTCAAGTTGCAAGGTCGTAAGTACTTACTATGAACTGATCAATTACAAGACAAATTTGAAATATATATTATATTAAACTTTTAGAAATAAAGTTTATTATTTTCAAGTGTCATATAAGTTTTAGCAGTGAGACTTGTGCATTCCAATGTCTGGTGCAGATATTGACATGTTAAGGATAGTAGTAACTTTTTAAAGTTATTTTTAAATTTATTAATATAATGAATAGAGTTTTCATGAATTTCATAAATAATATTCCAAGCATACAAAGATACTTCCCTGTCTCCCTCCATCCCTAGGTCTTAAACACAGTTTAGAGTAAGCACTATTCATGAGAACAATAAGCTTAGGTATGGAAATAAAGGTCAAACACAAAGTCATGGTGAATAATAAATGCAAAAGAGAAGAGTTTAGTTGACATACAGCAGTGTGTACTGTGACATTCACAATTTCACAGAGTATTGTTTGATGAAATATATTCAAATTCTGATTAAAAAACCAAATAGATCTATTAAACTGTGAAATCAATAAAGCCCTTACATACACTGAGTTCTAAGACTCAAGAAATTACAAACACTGTTTTGAGCATTCAATGGAGTGAATGGTGGTGGTGGGCTGGTGAAAGTAGTATTCTGAGATAACCAGAGAAGCTGAGGTCCAGTGACAAGCAGAAAGACTTGAGGGGCCAGTGTTGTGGTGCAGTGGGTTGAGCCACTGAGTGCAACACCAGCATATGTTTTGGGCTCTGGCTAGAACCCTACCTGCTCCATTTCCATGTCAGCTCCATGATAAAGTGTCTGGCAAATTAGCAGAAGATGGCCTAAGTACTGTGGCCTCTGACACCCACATGGGATACCCAGGTAAAGTTGCAGGCTTCTGGCTTCAGCCTGGCCCAGATATTGCTGAGGTGGCCATTTGGGGAGTAAGCCAGTGGCTGGAAGATCTCTTTTTTTCTCCTCTACCTCTTACTCTGTCATTATACCTTCAAATAAAAATAATTTTAAGAGGGTTGGACAGTATAGAATATGGAAATAATATGAAGGGCTATAAAAAACAAGAGAAGAATAGGAGCTTGAGGCGAAAATAAAGAAAATTTCAAGTTTTGTCAATTTAATAGCAAGAATATCTTTCTTAAAATATCCTCGCATTTTGATTCATGGTTACTTACTATTTATTTATTTATTTTACAAATGTAACATTAGGTGAGTGAGCAGAAATGGGTTATCAGAGATGGGTTAGGCTGAGGATGCAAAAGGCAGGTAAAGATGGTTATTAACATTTGGTAACATTTTATGCAACAACAAAAAAAGAACAGCTAAATTCAATCTGGGGGAGGTCTTTTAAAATTTCAGAGTAAAGAGGCGGGCACTGTGGCGCAGTGGTTTAACGCCCTGGCTTGAAGCACTGGCATCCCATATGGGTGCCGGTTCGAGACCCGGCTGCTCCACTTCCTGTCCAGCTCTCTACTATGGCCCGGAATAGCAGTGGAAGATGGCCCAAGTCCTTGGGCCCCTGCACCCATGTGGGAGATCTGGAAGAAGTCCTGGCTCCTGGCTTCGGATCAGCGCAGCTCCGGCCATTGCAGCCATCTGGGGAATGAACCATCGGATGGAAGACCTCTTTCTCTCTGCCTCTCTTCTCTCTGTGTAACTCTGACTTTCAAATAAATAAATAAAATAAGTCTTTAAATAATTTTTCAGAGTAAAATGAATAAGTAGAACAGTGTGATCCATTGTTTAACTTCAGATTTGGTGGTTTGAACCAAATATGATAAATAAAAAATTGTTCTTAGAAACCATAGGTACAGATATCAATTCATGAAAATAATTTTGTCCTTGACTACTTATAAGGGGAAAGATATTATAACACTTCATAGAATCACACTTATATTGAGAGTCTTATGAATTTCCTGGTGACTATTCCTCTTTATCTGTCACAGAAAGGTGTGAGGAAACATTTGTTATATTAAAGTCAACATATCTGTAAATTGCTTTGCTTCTTAGTGCATGAACTACAAGATTCTAGACTCTTTGGTGTTTTGTTAAAGACAGCACAATATTTGCAATTACCTGTCTGATATCTGTGACATGGATATAATTAAAGACAGAAAAATAGACCAGAGCAAGGAAGTCTCCTATAACAGCACTTTATTGCCTGAATATATTTTTGTACTTTGGTGTTTCTGTCACCCTGTTAAGCTTTTGCTCAGACAGACAATGGGATGTGGGATAAAATAATAGTAACTGTGATCTGAACTCTGGAAGGCAGGTTAATTTTAGCTCAATTCTACGGTATATTGGTATTTCAATAAAAGAATTGCCGAGTTTAGAATTTCGCAGCTAAATTCTGGAGTTGGGTGGCTACAATCAATTATTCCAGGAGAGAAAAAAGTATCTTTATGGAGTTTTAATTAAGATTGACACATGGAGTGCAGAAATAGATCTTCACAGAGTTGCTCGTACTCCTTGAGCTCTGATAATCAGGAAGAGAACATCTCCAGTGGAAAAAAATAAGAGAAAATGCAAATTCATCATAGACATAGTAGTTTAACATAAAAATCAAACTGATGTTAAGCAAGAACTTCTGTGCAAACAAGATTGTATAAGGTATTTCAAGGCTACAAAGGAAGAGAAAGTATATTGATTGGATTTTAAAATAGACATGTTAAATTCACACACATTCTGAAATGTGACATGTATAAAAAATCTATTAAGTTTATCTAATGAAGATTTAAAGAAAAGCCTAATTAAGAAAGGAAAACATTTTGTTTCTTTTTTCTTATTTTGATGTTAAGTAATATTCAACAAGCTAAGAAGTAAAAGGGAAGTAAAAATTGCATTTTTCTCTTTTTAGAAAATTATCTGTGAGGCCATTATGTGGGAAGTACTATACCAGTGGATTCATTTTACTTCAGTTTGAATCTTGCTCACCAAGTTACTAAAGAGGCATATGGATAAATTATGGTATTTGTGAGACATAGGACACCATGGATTCTCTGAGGACCAGAATTTTAGAAGTATTCCAGATGTTCATGGAAAATGTACATCATGAACATTTTATGCATGAATTCTAAATTTTGCAGCAAAATAAGCATCTTTTAATTTCATTTTATCATTAAAATTTTGAAGTTTCCTTGAAGAAGCATGTAATTCAACCCACCAAAATCCAGAAGATTCGCCAGCTATATACTGTAGTTCAATCTCTAAAAAGCAGTAAAAAGCTATGAAGAAGTATTACTAGGAGGAAGAAACAGTATGCACAAAGGCACAAATGTATGAAATAGTTTAAATATTTCACTGCTAATGGTTGGGCTCTTCACCTTTATCTGAATGTTCTTAATTCAGATGGTATAGAGATGTTAGGAGAAAATGTGAAGACTGAGAAATATAGGAATTGAAGCATCCACTCCAAACAACATTGATATCTAATGAGGAAGCAGAAAACGAAGCCAACCAACCAAAAAACAAACAAACAAACAAACAAACAAACCAAGGAAGGAAATGGGAAAGTAATGTTCAGTGAAGTAGGAAGATAGTAAGAGGAGCACAAATATCCTAGAAGGTGAATGTAGATAAGACAAAAATAAGATAGAATGGTGATCTCTGTATGGTCACATGCTTCCAAAAGACCAAATGGATCAAACCTTAATGTCGTAACTTAGAGGTCAGTTTTAGTTTTCAAACAAGAGCCTCACTGAGTTTTGGTGAACAGAGTTACATTCCAAGATATTGAAGAGCGAATGGAAGGTATAAATTAGAGACCTAAATTTAGGAGTTTTTGAGATAGTGTTTAGCTCTGCAAGACAGACGTGATTTGTGTTTGTTGACCTGATTTGTGAAACAGCCAGGGAAATGAAAGTAAATGTTAAAAAAAAAAAAAAAAAAAAGGAAAAGCACAAAGAGATGGTAATTAATGGGCTCAGTTTCTCACAGATCAGGAGAGGATTATAGGCAATGTTCAACTTAAGGATCAGCAATGATTGGGAGAACAGACTAACACGGAGGGACCAGGGCAGAACACAGATGGCATACATCTACTGGGAACAGGGAAAATGGAGTTTTTAAAATTTTTTTTAAATTTTTTTAATTAAACTTTAATTTAATGAATATAAATTTCCAAAGTACAGCTTATGGGTTACAATGGCTTCCCCCTCTCAAATTTTATTTTTGAATGTTTGTTTACTGATTTTCATTCTTATTTCAAAGGCAGAGAGAGAGAGAGAGAGAGAGAGAGAGAGATCATCTATCTGCTAAACATATTTTCCAGCAAGCCTCCTAATCTCTCCTTTTAGAAAATAATGTTCCTATGAAAAATTTGAAGGTGAAAGACATCTTTTTCAATAACATATGCCTGCTGCATCACAAAATTTTTGTTTAAGCAACATAACAGTATTTTTTTTCAGAAGTCTCCAGTATTCAGGGAGCCAAAATACTTGAGCTGAATGAGATATCTATTCTCACTCTATAAAGGCTTATGTAATTGGGCACTTTTTAAAATTCACAGAGCAGCTGTTTGATTGGCCTGGTAGTTCAGGTGGTAGGGGATGTGGATGAAATTAGGCTGAGGAAGTAAGGCCCAGATTGCCCAAATGTGTGGCCTTTAACTTAGCAGACATAATAATCCAATCAACTTTATGAATTTTAGGAAAAGTAATTCTATTTATTATTCAATATGTAAAACTGAATAAATGTTATGAACCTTTTTTTCTGTCTAGAATCTCAAGCAGATGAGATTGTGTTGGTAGTAAAACTATGATGATAGGAGGGACAGGGCCATATTCAGTTTCATGAAAGAGCTGTTCCCAGAAAAAGTGGGCCTAGACGCTTATTTGTTCCCAACTACAGAGTTTAAAAAGTGTTTAAAATAAAAAGAAGGTATAGTCTTGGGAAACTTGCTGAGTATCTGATCTGAATAAAGAAGTCTACTAGAGCCTATGTATTTGACCCTTCACCATGGACCCAATAGAGAATCATTGGGGTCACCATGATCTGAGAATAGTATTTAAAACACTCTACCTTGAGACAAAAGTCCTGTTCCCTTGGCATTTATGTAGTGATCTGATTATGGGTGGCAAACTGATGACCTGGAATTATAAATGAAAACATTCTGGTTTCAAGACATTCCTATTGTAGACTGAATACTTGCATGCCAAGTATTAATTATGATGGTATTTGGATGCGAGACCTTTGGGAGATGTTTAGCTCATGAGGGTATAGTGCTCATGAATGAGATTTGTGCTATCATAAAAGACACATGATAGCTTTCTTTTGTCCCTAGTGGAAAGAATCATCTGTGAACTTGGAAGGGGCCTTCATTAAACACCAAATCTGATGGCATCTTGATCTAGGATTTCCAACCTCCTTGACTGTTGGAAATAATATTCTGTTATTTACAGATCACCAGTTTGTGGTATATTGTTACAGCAACTCAAAAGACCTTATAGAACACTTGCTTATATAGAGTCCAGAGTGAGTTCTCCCTGGAAAAAAATTGAACTTTAAAATAAGTAATGTATTCTATTTTAAACACAAATAAATAAGAATCTTCTTACCTAGCTATTTAAAACAATTCAAAACTTTTGGCTAGAATGCACTGTGAACTATGGATTCTGTTGTATTTACAAAAAAAGCAAAAAAAAAAAAAAGACAAACTAAAAAAGAAAATAATTAACAGGAGGGAATTAAAATAATATAGTATAAAGAAGAAAAGTTAAAACACAATTTTGATGAGTTACCCTGCATTTCAAGTCAATAAATCTTAAAAATAGGGATCGGCACTGTGGCATAGAGGATTAACGCCCTGGCCTGAAGCGCTGGCATCCTATATGGGCGCTGGTTCGAAACCCTGCTGCCTCACTGCTAATCCAGCTCTCTGCTATGGCCTGGGAGAGCAGTGCAAGATGGCCCAAATCCTTGGGCCCCTGAACCCACATGGGAGACCCGAAAGAGGCTCCTGGCTCCCGGCTTTGGATCTGCACAGCTCCGGCCATTACAGCCAATTGAGGAGTGAACCATTGGATAGAAGACCTTTCTCCTCTCTCTCTCTCTCTGCCTCTCCTCTCTCTTTGTAACTATGACTTCCAAATAAATAAATAAAAATCTTAAAAATAAATAAAATAGATATCTGATAAACCAAGCAGAATATGAAACTAATCATCTGAGTACTCATCTGATCTGGCTGTATCAGTTCAGATCTTCCTACTTGTTTGGGAAGGGTTTTGCAGAAGGGTCGAGGTATAAACTGCCATATGGGTCAATCCTTGAATGTTACCCATTCCTAGGTGAGTGAGGCGCACTGGAATTGTGAGTTCAATCTAGGATATGAATCAATTGGTCATCTTACCATACAGAAGGGCTATGACAATAAACATACTTGCTGACTCTAACACCCTCTCCCTGCAACGGACTATAACCAAAGGCTGGCTACCATGCCCAGTTTGGATTTCACTCTGGATAGTTGCCTTACCCACAAACTATGGCCACAGTTCCTTAACCTCACCCGACACACATTCCTGGAACTCAGTGTAAGCCTTAGGCACTCCACTAAGCTCTGGAGGTACATATCAAAAACAATCCTTCAATACAAGGAAAATTCCAACATATGCAAAGGCATGAAGGGATGTTTCAGCATATGCAAATCAAGTGTGATACATCACATCCCCAAAATGAAGATTAAAAACTCTGTTTATCTCAATAGATGTGAAGAAAGCATTTGATAAAATACAACTCCTTTCATGATAAAAAAGATAAACATTAAATAAACTGGATGTAAGATAAATATACACTAATGCAAAAAAGGCAATGTATGTCAAACACATGGTGAAAATATGGAAGTATTTCTAATAATATCTGGAATGAGATAAGTGTGTGCACTCTGACCACTAATATCCAGTGTATTTCTGGATGTCTTACCCATTGTCAAGAAAAAGAAAAAAATCAAAGGATGCAAATTAGAAAGAAAGAAGATAAATTATCTTTGCTTACAGATGACAAGATCCTATTTGTGTAGGAACCAAAAGACTTCACTAAGCGACCATTACAACTCAAGAGAATTCAGAAGAATGGCAGAATATAAAATCAACATGTAAAATAAATAGCATTCTTATACAACAAAAATGATCTTGCTGAGAAAGTACCCATCACCTCATTCATAATACCCATCACCACCATTGATAATAGATAAAAATTTAAGTAATTTGCAGTGAAAGATATAAAACATTAATTGCAGAAATAGAAGACACAAACACATGAAAAAATTTCTGTGTTCATGGATTGGAAGAATTGATATCATAAAAATGTCCATACTACTCAAAGCAACTACAGATTCAATGCAATTCCAATAAATATCTCAATCACATTCTTCAATTTGTTAGTAAAAGTAATGTTAATATTCATATGGAAGCACAAAACACTATGAATAGCCAAAACAATCTCAAAAAAGATAAAAACAATCCAGAGATATAATAATACCAGATTTCAAGATATATTACAGGAATGTTATAATCAAAACAGCCTGGTACTGGTATAAGGAGAAAAAAAAAAAAGCATAGAAATCAAAACAAAATAGAAATTTCAGAAAAACCACACATCTATAACCAATTAATCTTCAGCAAATGGGATAAAATTATTCCCTGATGAAGAGATAATCTCTTCAACAAATGGTATTAAGAAAATTGGATTTCCATATGCTGGACTTTGAAACAAGACCCTTACCTTACGCTCTACAGAAAAATCAGTTTACAGCGGTGGCTCTGTATCATAGAGGATAAAGCTGCCGCCTGCAGTGTGGGCACCCCATATATGCACCAGTTCGAGACCTGGTTGCTCCACTTCTGATCTGGTTCTCTGCTATGGCCTGAGAAAGCAGTAGAAGATAGCCCAAGTCTTTGGGCCCTTGGACCCACATGAGAGACCCAGAAGAAGCTCCTTGTTGCTGGCTTCGGATTGGGGCCGCTCGGGCTATTATGGCCACTTAGGGGGTGAACCAATGGATGGAAGGCCTCTCTGTCTCTGCTTCTCCTTCGTTCTGTGTAACTCTGCCTTTCAAATAAATAAATAAATCATAAAGAGGAAATCCAAATAGCCAACAGGCACATGAAAGAATGTTCAGGAACACTAGCCATCAGGGAAATGCAAATCAAAACCACAATGAGGTTTCACCTCACCCCAATTAGAATGGCTCACGTACAGAATCTACCAACAACAGATGCTGGCAAGAATGTGGGGAAAAAGGGACACTAACCCACTGCTGGTGGGAATGCAAACTGGTAAAGCCACTATGGAAGTCAGTTGGGAGATTCCCCAGAAACCTGAATATAACCCTACCATACAACCCAGCCATCCCACTCCTTGGAATTTACCCAAAAAAAAAAAAAAAGTAAATTGGCAAATAAAAGAGCTGCCTGCACCTCAGCGTTTCTTGTAGCTCAATTCACAATAGCTAAGACATGGAACCAACCTAAATGCCCATCAACAGTAGACTGGATAAATAAATTATGGGATATGTACTCTATAGAATACCATACAGCAGTAAAAACCAATGAAATCCAGGCATTTGCAAAAAAAAATGGAGAAATCTGGAAAACATCATGCTGAGTGAAATAAGCCAGTTCCAAAGGGACAAATAGCATATGTTCTCCCTGATAGGTGACAACTAACCGAGCACCTAAAAGGAAACCTGTTGAAGTTAAATGGATACTATGAGAAACAATGACTTGATCAGCCCTTGTCCTGACAGTCGATGAACAACTTACTACTTTATTCCTTTTAGTATATTCTTTTCTAGTCAATACTATTGGTTGAACTCTTTAATTAACACAGAATTACTCTTAGGTGTTCAAATTTAACTGAAAAAATGATCCCTGTTAAATATAAGAGTGGAATAAGGCTGGCACCATGGCTTAACAGGCTAATCCTCCTCCTTGCGGCACCGGCACACTGCATTCTAGTCCTCGTTGGGGCGCCGGATTCTATCCCAGTTGCCCCTCTTCCAGGGCAGCTCTCTGCTATGGCCTGGGGAAGGCAGTGGAGGATGGCCTAAGTCCTTTGGCCCTGCACCTGCATGGGAGTCCAGGAGAAGCACCTGGCTCCTGGCTTCGGATCAGCACGATGCACTGGCCGCAGCGGCCATTGGAGGGTGAACCAACGGCAAAAAGGAAGACCTTTCTCTCTGTCTCTCACTATCCACTCTGCCTGTGGGGAAAAAAAAGAATGGAATAAGAGAGGGAGGAGATGTACATTTTGGCACATGCTAAATTGGACTTGTCCCTAATGGTAGAGTTAGAAACATGCCAGGGGATTCCAATTCAATCCCATCAAGGTGGCATGTACCAATGACATCTTACTAGGCAAAGTGATCAGTTTCAACTGATCATAATGATAGAATTAAGAGTCAAAGGGATCACACAAACAAGACTAGTGTCTGCTAATACTAACTGATAGAATTAAAAATGAGAGAACGATCCAACATGGGAAGCAGGATACACAGCAGACTCATAGAATGGCAACTGTCCTAATCAGCATTCTGGCCTCAGAATCAGCCCTTAAGGCATTCAGATCTGGCTAAAGGCCCATGAGACTATCTCAGGCATAGAAAGCCAAGACACTCTGGCAAAACAAAACAAAATAAAACAACTAAATGAAAGTTCTCCTCGAGTGAGATCCCAGTGGAAAGAACGGGCCATCAAAGAAGGAGCTACCTTTCTCTGAAGGGAGGATAGAACTTCTATTTTGACTATAAACTTGTCTAACTAAGTAAGATGGGAGTTGTTGAACTCAAAAGGCTTCCATAGCCTTGGCAACTTATGACAAGAGCCTCAGGTGATTACTGACATCGTAAATAAGAGTGTCAATTGTTAAGTCAACAACAGGAGTCACTGTGCACTGACTCCCCTTGTAGGATCTCTGTCCTTAATGTGTTGTACTATGTGAATTAACGGTATAACTAATACTCAAACAGTACTTTATACTTTGTGTTTCTGTGTGGGTACAAACTGTTGAAATCATTACTTCGTATATACTAAATTGATCTTCTGTATATAAAGATAATAGAAAATGAATCTTGATGTGAATGGCATGGGAGAGGAAGCGGGAGATGGGATGGTTGCAGGTGGGAGGGAGGTTATGGAGGAAAAAAATTGCTATAATCCAAAATTATACTTTGGAAATTTGTATTTATTAAATAAAAGTTTTAAAAAAATCAACTTACAATGGAACAGGAATTGAAACCAAAAACCCAAATGATGAAATTAGTAAAGAAATACATAGGGTAAAAATTGCAATACATTGGTCTAGGCAAAGACTTCTTGGACAAGACCCCAAAAGCATGGACAGTAAAGCAAAAATAGAGAAAAGTGAGTACATCAAGCTAAGACACTTCTCCATGGCAAAGGAAACAATTAAGAATGTGAAGAGGTAAAGAATGTAATGAGAGAAAGTGTTTGCAAACAATGCTTCTAATAAAGGATTAATATCCAGGATATATAAGATGCTCACGAAACTCTTTTGAAAAATGTCTATTGAGATCCTTGGCCCATCTTTTAAGTGAGTTGTTCATTTTAATGTTGTGGAGTTGCTTGATTTCTTTGTAGATTCTGGTTATCAACCCTTTATCTGTTGCATAGTTTGCAAATATTTTTTCCCATTCTGTCAGTTGCCTCTTCACTTTCCTGACTATTTGTTTTGCAGTACAGAAGCTTCTCAATTTGATGCAATCCCAATAGTTAATTTTGGCTTTGAATGCCTGTGCCTCCAGGGTTTTTTCCAAGAAGTCTTTGCCGGTGCCTGTATCTTGCAGGGTTTCTCCAATGTTCTCTAATAGTTTGATGGTGTCGGGTTGTAGATTTAGGTTTTAATCCATGCTGAGTGGATTTTTGTGTAAGGTGAAAGGTAGGGATCCTGCTTCATGCTTCGGCACGTGGAAATCCAATTTTCCCAGCACCATTTATTGAATAGACTGTCCTTGCTCCAGGAATTGATTTTGGATCCTTGATCAAATATAAGTTGGCTGTAGATGTTTGGATTGATTTCTGGTGTTTCTATTCTGTTCCATTGGTCTATCCATCTGTTTCTGTACCAGCACCATGTGGTTTTATTGTAATTGCCCTGTAGTATGTCCTGAAATCTGGTATTGTGATGCCTCCGGCTTTGTTTTTGTTGTACAAGATTGCTTTGGCTATTTGAGGTCTTCTGTGTCTCCATATGAATTTCAGCATCATTTTTTCCAGATCTGAGAAGAATGTCTTTGGTATTTTGATTGGTATCACATTGAATCTATAAATTGCTTTTGGCATTTTGATGATGCTGATTCTTCCAATCCATGAGCATGGAAGATTTCTCCATTTTTTGGTATCCTCTTCTATTTCTTTCTTTACGATTTTATAATTCTCATCGTAGAGATCTTTAACTTCCTTGGTTAAGTTTATTCCAAGGTATTTGATTGTTTTTGTAGCTATTGTGAAGGGGATTGATCTTAGAAGTTCTTTCTCAGCCGTGGCATTGCCTGTGTATACAAAGGCTGTTGACTTTTGTGCATTGATTTTATATCCTGCTACTTTGCCAAACTCTTCTATGAGTTCCAATATTCTCTTTCTTTCTTTCTTTCTTTCTTTCTTTCTTTCTTTCTTTCTTTCTTTCTTTCTTTCTTTCTTTCTTATTTTTTGACAGGCAGAGTTGACATTGACAGAGCGAGATAGAGAGGAAGGTCTTCCTTTTCCGTTGGCTCACCCCCCAATGGCCGCTGCGGCCGGCGCATCACGCTGATCCAAAGCCAGGAGCCAGGTGCTTCTCCTGGTCTCCCATGCAGGTGCAGGGCCCAAGGACTTGGGCCATCCTCCACTGCACTCTCGGGCCACAGCAGAGAGCTGGACTGGAAGAGGGGCAGCCTGGACAGAATCCGGCTCCCCGACCGGGACTGGAACCCTCAGTGCCAGTGCCGCAGGCGAAGGAATAGCCTATTGAGCCATGGCGCCGACCCCAATAGTCTCTTAGTAGAGTTCTTTGGATCCCATAAATAAAGAATCATATCATCTGCAAAGAGGGATGTTTTGAGTTCTTCCTTCCCAATTTGTATCCCTTCAATTTCTTTTTCTTGCCTAATGGCTCTGGCTTAAACTTCCAGAACTATATTGAATAGCAGAGGTAAGAGTGGGCACCCCTGTCTGATACCAGATCTCAGTAGAAATGCTTCCAACTTTTCCCCATTCAATAGGATGCTGGCCATGAATTTTTCAAAAATTGCTTTGATTGTATTCAGGAATGTTCCTTCTATACCCAGTTTCCTTAGAATTTTCATCATGAAAGGGTGTTGTAATTTATCAAATGCTTTCTCTGCATCTATTGAGATATCATATGGTTTTTCTTCTGCAGTCTGTTAATGTGATGTATTACATTGATTGATTTGCGAACATTGAACTATCCCTGCATACCAGGGATAAATCCCACTTGGTCTGGGTGGATGATCTACACCACAGCACTGACCCTGATACATATATCCTTTATCAATAAAATGTTAAAAGAAGCACAAAAAATATTCATGAAATATAAGGCTGGAATATTTATTTAGGAGGGAAAGTTAAAATTTCTGTTACATACTCTTTCACATTTTTTGGAACTATTTTGTTATTATAAATCACTTTCCTAATTGCAATCATTTTTCTCTTTTTAAATATTTACTTATTTATTTACTTGAAAGGCAGAGTAATAGAAACAGCAAGTAAGAGACAGAAAAAGACCATCCACCTGCAGATTCACTCCAAAAATAGCTGCAAAGATTGGGCTTGGTCAAGTCAAAACAAGGAGCCCAGAACTTCACCCAGGTCTCCCACATATTTCAGGGGATCAAGTACTTTGACATCACCTGCTGCTTTTCCAAACACTTTGTCATGGTGCTGGATTGGAAGACAAGTAGCTTCTACTTGAACCAGCACTCCAACATGGACAGCCATTATTTCAAAGTGTGCCTTAACCTGCTGCACCTCAATGCCACTCAATCTTGGTTGTGTGGAGACAAGAATAAAACAGTTCAACAATGTGAATCGAGGTTTGGTGCTATTTCAGTAGTTAAGGTAGGATATAATAAAAGCTTGAAACATAAAATTCTGTTTGTTAGTAAGGAATTTCAGTTATCAAATCAGGAGATGGTTAAAAATCAGAAGTTGGAGATGTGCATTGAGGATACAAGAATACTTCTCCAGCTTTTATCAATAAGAGAATGAAAAAGATGAATGAACATTGCCAGGCACTAAAGATAGCAATGAATGGGGAGGCTACAGGGAGCTCTTGTTATCTTTGGAGTTTGACTTCTCCATGAGCACTTAAGTGAAGAAACAATTGAATTTAAGAGCATGGAGCTCAGATCTCATTTTAAGACAGGCATTTGAGGGTTACAGAATATTTGTTTTGATTAAAAAATTTATAGAATGGCAGATGTCCTAAATAGCACTCTGGCCTCAGAATCAGCCCTTAAGGCATTTGGATCTGGCTGAAAAGCCCATGAGAGTATTGTAGGCATGGAAAGCCAAGACACTCTGGAAAAAAAAAAAGAAGAAGACCTAAATGAAAGATCTCTGTGAGTGAGATCCCAGTGGAAAGAACGGGGCCATCAAAGAAGGAGGTACCTTTCTCTGAAGGGAGGAGAGAACTTCCACTTTGACTATGACCCTGTTGGAATAAGATCAAAGTCGGCAAAACCTAAAGGCTTCCATAGCCTTGGCAACTCATGACTAGAGCCTAGGGAGATTACTGATGCCATAAACAAGAGTGTCAAATTGTTAAATCAACAACAGGAGTCACTGAGTACTTACATCTCATGTGGGATCTGTCCTTAATGTGTTGTCCAATGTGAATTAATGCTATAACTAGTACTGAAACAGTATTTTTACACCTTGTGTTTCTGTGTGGGTGCAAACTGATGAAATCTTTACTTAGTATATACTGAATCAATCTTCTGTATATAAAGATAATTGAAAATGAAAAAAAAAAAACCTTGGTGTTAAATTGGAAATTGCATAGAAAATTAATCAGTTCTTAAAATATATCATGTAGGATCTCTGTCCTTAATATGCTGTACATTGTGATTTAATGCTATAACTAGTATTCCAACAGTATTTTTCACTTGGTGTTGCTATGTGAGGGCAAACTGCTGAAATCTTTACTTAATATATACTAAACTGATCTGCTGTATATAAAGAGAATTGAAAATGAAGCTTAATGTGAATGGAAGGGGAGAGGGAGCGGGAAAGGGGAGGGTTGGGGGTGGGAGGGAAGTTATGGGGGGTGGCGGAAGCCATTGTAATCCATAAGCTGTACTTTCGAAATTTACATTCATTAAATAAAATTTTAAAAGAAAGGTTAGTAAAAAATAAATAATAAATAAATTTTGCCTCATCAAAAAAATTATACTAATGGATTTACTTTTTAAAATGCAGATCACTTTTAGGGACAACATATGGAATAGGAAAGAATAATGAAAGTCACAGAAACTAAGAGAAAGAGTGGGAAATTCTCATTGGTTTGGGTCTGTCATTTATTACTAGGGATGTTACCATAATGATCAGACATTCATAAGTGCAAGTCAAATATTTGTTGAATAAGTAAGAAGTACTCAGATGAACAGCTTGATTTAAAAAATCAGACAGAAGTAGAACTAATGAAATGCTTATCTATTGTTATATCATCAGCTGGGAGAAAAGGAGCTAATAATTGAGAAGAGGAAATTGAAATCGCATAAGAAAGAAGCCAATAAAACTAGGCCTATAGGAGTCCAGAGAGGTGATATATGACCCATATGTTTAAGAATTATCCTTAAATGATAAGACAGTCTCTTTTTCTGAGACTCAAAGGACAGAAGCATGGATGTTGTTGAGTTGGCAAGACTTTGTAGTTTTGTATTTGAAAGAGTTGACTTCTAATAGCTGAAATTTTTCCAGTCTCTGAAATGCTAAGTTATAGGGAAGAAGATTTAGGATCACAATGACTGCAGAATTTGATGACTGAGAAATGACAACTATTTGGAGGAATTCCTCTGAGAAATGGAAAGGGGAACTGGCCAGTGTTCAGTCTGAGGAATCCTGGGTCCAGCAGGGATCACAGATCACCTATATTGTTGATGACAGCTTGTCAGATGATGAAAGTTTGTACTGTAGCTTTCTGCAGTTCATCTGTTGGAGTGAACGTTTTCTAGATTCACTTCGTAGGGTTTACACTTCACTGCGCTGGGAGATTAAGAAGGCAAGGATGTTAAGAATACTGGTAGGCAAATGGTTATGTGGAAGCATTGTAGGTTCTGGTTTGAAGATGAATGGAAGCAAAATGAAAAATTTTGAAGTATTTAGATAAAGTACATTAAAAAGCAATTAATGATTGAAGATCTTCAGGCAAAAGAGTGTCTAAGATATAAAGGAATTGAAAGATTAGACATTCTGGTGAAACAATGATGCATATAGCATGTAAGATTCAAGAGTAAGAAAGTTTCCTGACAGTGGTTATGTTGAGGAAATGATCATGAGAATGGTCAACAGGAGCTGAATAAGATAAAATGGGCTGGCCAGTGCCTCAGCTCACTTGGCTAATCGTCTGCCTGTGGTGCTGGCACTCCAGGTTCTAGTCCTGGTTGGGAGCTAAATTCTATCCCAGTTGCTCATCTTCCAGTCCAGCTCTTTGCTGTGGCCTGGGAAGGCAGTGGAGGATGGCCCAAGTGCTTGGGCCCTGCACCCGCATGGGAGACCAGGAGGAAGCACCTGGTTCCTGGCTTCGGATGGGTGCAGCACACCTGCCGTGGCAGCCATTTGGGGAATGAACCAACGGAAAGGAAGACCTTTCTCTCTGTCTCTCTCTCTCTCTCACTGTCTAACTCTGCCTGTCAAAAAAAAATAAATAAGATAAAATGGGTTAGTATTCGAAAGAGAAGGGACTGTGAGGTGGCTGTGTTGGATGTATTTTCTACCAACATGTAGAAAGCTTTCAAGTAAAATTACACATGTAAATTTCTTAATAAATAACAAGCATACAACAAATAATCTGTTGAATGTGATCAAAAATACTTTTATATATTAAATGCCACAGAAATTAAATGTTACAGAAATTCACATTTTTTTCTATTAGTATTCTAATGTTAATTGAAAAATAAAACAATATAAAAATAGGGAGTAACATCTACGTCCACCCTATAAATTTGTACTGCAAAAAGAAACTTAAAATTTATTTGGAGGAAGGAATATTTTGCCTAAAGTGATGAATCTGTGCAAACGTTATTAAAGTAGATTTAAAAATGTTTGTGAGAAAATTGAGTTTACTTTGGTATGAATTTTTTGAAATCAATCATAGTTCTTCACAATATACATTATCCAAGAAACTTTGAAGAGCTTTTGTATAGATTGCTATTTCCCAGATAAATTCCCCCTCCATTTTTTACCTAACTATAAGTGGTAAAGAATAATTTTTATTCTATTCCATTTCTAAAATATTTAATTTTAATTTTAATTGGTGTTTAACATATTCAATGTGTTTTGTAGCTACAATTCTAAAAATAATTATATTCCTCCATCCTGCCCTCCTTAAATGTCTTTCTCCCATTCTTCTTCCTTCTCTCTTTTTTTTTCTTAGCTTTTTTTTTTTAAGATTTATTTATTTATTTATTTATTTGCAAGTCAGGTTTACACTGAGAGAGAAGGAGAGACAGAGAGAGAAAGAGAAAGGTCTTCCATCCACTGGTCCACTCCCCAACAGGCCGTGCTGATCTGAAGTCAGTAGCCAGGAGCTTCTTCCAGGTCTCCCATGTGGGTACAGGGACCCAAGGACTTGGTCCATTTTCTACTGCTTTTGCATGCCATAGCAGAGAGCTGGATCCGAAGTGGAGCGGCCTAGAAGGCAGTGGAGGATGGCCCAAGTGTTTGGGCCCCTGCACCTGCTTGGGTTACCAGGAGGAAGCACCTGGCTCCTGGCTTCGGATCAGCATAGCTCTGGCCGTAGCAGCCATTTGGGGCGGGGGGGGGGTGTGAACTAACAGAAGGAAGACCTTTCTCTCTATCTCTCTCTATCACTAACTCTGTCAAATTAAAAAAAAAAAAAAAAAAAAAGCAGTGGAATGGGCGGAGCGGCCAGGACTCTAACTGGTGCCCATATGGGATGCTGGCACTGCAGGTGGTGGCTTAGCCCACTATGCCACAGGGCCTGCCTTTTTTTTTATTTTTTGAGATAATATATTTTAGATTTACATTACAATAAAATGGCTTAATACAAATATGAAATTTAACAAGTAAAAAGCAAAATGACCCTAATTTATTTGGAATATAAATAATGACTATAGTCAATAATTGGATGGAAAAATGACCATCTCACACCCATAAGGTAAATTTTAAAGTGATCATAGATGATTAAAACTATAGAAGTAAATCAAAGCACAAATAGACAAATATATTATATCAAACTGAGAAGCCTTTGCACTGCAAATGAAGCACTCAAGGAACTGAAGAGGCAACCTACAGAATGGAAGAAAATATTTGCAAACTATGCAACTGATAAAGCATTGATATCTAGAATCTATAAAGAGCTCAAGAAACTCAACAATGACATCACAAATATTCCAGTTAAGAAATGAGCAAATGACTTGAACAGGCATTTTTCAAATGAGGAAATTCAAAGGGCTGACACATGAAAAAAATTCTCAGACTCACTAGCCATCAGGAAAATGCAAATCAAAATCACAATGAGATTTCACTTCACCGAAGATAGGATGTCTCTCATACAGAAATCAACAAACAATAAATGCTAGCAAGGATGTGGGAATAAAGGTACCTTAATCCACTGTTGGTGGGAATGTGAACTAGTGCAGGTGTTATGGAAGACAGCATGGAGATATCTAAGAAATATCTACCATACAAACCAACAATCCCATTCCTGGGAATTTATCCAAAGGAAATGAAATCAGCATATGAACAAGTTATCTGTACCCCCACGTTTATTGCAGCTCAATTCACTATAGCTAAAATATGGAATCAACTCAGATGTCCATCAGCTGAAAATCAAATAAATAAATTATAGTATATGTACACTATGGAATACTACTAAGTCGTAAAAAAAAAAAAACAACAAAATCCTGTCTTTTGCAACAAAATAGATGCAACTGGAAACCATTATACTTAGTGAAATAAGCAAGTCCTCAAAAGACAAATACCATATGTTTTTCCTGATATGTGATAACTAACATAGTACCAAAAATATAGGAATGAAATTAACATTTTGAGATTTGAAGATTTTTTATAGCCCTTGTCTCTGCTGTTGAGGAATACCATGTTCTTCCAAGCTCTTTATTTAGTGTAGAGTTAATCTTATGAGTATAAAGTGAACTGAAAGTAGATCATTGTAAAAATTGAGAGGGTATAAGAGAGGAATGAAGAGGAGGGGTGGGAGAGTGGGGGGAAAGGAGCGTAGTGTGGGAAGTATCACTATGTTCCTGAATCTGTTTATATGAATACATGAAATTTGTATGCCTTAAATAAGAAAAAACTACAGTAGTATAACATTCTTAACCACTGTTTTAATAAAAATATAAAACAAAGATTTACAAATAAAAATTGCAGATATACTGATACACATAGACATTTATTTTTTGTTTGATTTTTAAATTTAATTTTCTCTGAAATTGTTGCATATTGTTCGTGTTTCATTGAGTTTATCATGATTATTCTGTGTCTTTTCAATTAAATTGAAACATGATTTGCCATTTTTTTCACCTAGACTTACTGTAGGAAGATTGTAAAAACATTCAAAACTAGCAAAGATTTTATAAATGCAAAGAAAACCCAATGTGTACCCATTTCCAGCACTTGATCTTTACATTTTACATCTTTTCCAAGGCTTCTTACATTCATTTTTCAACCATATACATGCTGATCATTAAAATGTGTATCACTGTCTAATAATCACCCTTCCAACTTTTCAAGTCAGAAGAATAGAATAAAATTAAAAGTTATATTGCAAAGGACTACATGCACTGTTCTGAAAGTTTAGAGTGTTTTTTATTCAAGCTTATAATTATTTGGCTTTCACCATTTGAATCACTATTGAGAAAATAGAGTGGAAGATTAAAAATTATCTGATACATTTATACTGCTTAAACAACAAACAATTCACGTCATTCAAAAGAAAATTACACCTGTCTTCTTAATAGCAGGCTGAGTCCATGAATTATTCAGATGACGGGCTTGACGCTGTCACTTAATGGCCCCCACCTACACTGTAGATGCTCGGATAGAGTCAAAGGGAGTGAGACTTCATATTCAATGAGGATACTGTTATTAACAAAGTAGCACTCAACCCTCACTCTCTTCCACTCCCTTACTCCCACTTTGACACATAAATTCATTGCACCTTCCTTTATTTGTTAGATTGTGAGAATTTTAGTCCCAAGGACAATTTTTCAAATGTTATCAGTGATTGAAAACAAGTGGTTATAATGAAAGTAGATTTGCAATCTTGAGTCTAGCATTTACAGCTTTGAATGCTATAATTATGAAACTATCCATGTGTGTGCTTTCATAACATATTATGACAGAAGATTACATTCCAAGTAAAGATTATTCTCCAAAGTAACAGTTTAAAATATGACTTTTCTCCTTTTTCTCTCTACAATATACCAAATTAGAGTTTGGCCAAAAAAGAAGCCAATAAGGGCTGTAAAACCAATCAATTCACAGATAGAGGACTGTTATCCCTCTGTTGATGATAAGGCATTGCTCCATAACCTTTCTTGTTTATGATAATGTTTACTGTGCAGTAGATAGCAGGTATGGTAGTGGGATTAAGGCTTCAACACATATTCATCACACATGCACTTAGTGCATGCTATTATAACAGTAATCTGTGTTATTGGGTACTTTATCTACCAAACACTTTAAAACCTGAAAATTTCGATCATCTTGTTTCAAATGTTTAACCTAGGAACACGGGCTGTCAAATGGAAAGTATAGTGGAACTACCTTAGGCTTTTCAGAGAACTGTCCTTTCACATGTGTGCCATTGTGGAGTGGATGAGTGTTTTTTTTTTTTTTTTCCTCATTGAACTTGCATAGGCACTGATCATTTATATTAACTTTTTATTCACTAATGAGTTTAAAAGGAGAATTCAAAGACAAAGTTAACGGTGAAACCATCTGGAATAGGGTACATTAACTCTCAGACAGGATTTTTAATTCCCATGAGCCCAAATACTGAAAAACATGCTTTTTAAGTGCCTACTTAATATTTGATGTGTTTCATATACTATATTTGTAATTACTTTTAATTTATTATTTTGCCTAAATGCTAGAAATATTTAATTCCAATTTCTAAATAAATCATTACATTCAGAAAATATATTCTAGTGATAATAATTTTTAAAAGTACATTGATACTTGACTTATAGCCAAATAAATCATCATTTTGTTTGTAAAAACATCTCTGGGGCAGAAAGTAGAGTCAAACAGCTTAAAAGAGAAATCAAGTAACTTCATATTTGCATAACTTTCCTGTGTGCTAAAATTTTATGGCACAGGTTCAGAATTTTCAATTTTGAAATTCATCATATTTTGTCTACAATATTTTCACATTGTGAATTGTCCAGTATTGTTAAAGAAGATGTATATGCAATCCATGCCTGTATGCAGATGTGTTAATATTGTTTTCTGTGCCTTATACCAAGGTACATTTTAATTACTTGCAGCTTTGTGTTAATGAACACATGAACCATGTGGTAGAATTGAAAGAACTCCACAATTCAGAAGCCCACCTTTTTCCTCCTGCTACAAACATTCTACACAGATTCTCCCAAACACTTTCCATCTTCTTCCTTCTCCCAGTTGTCCTCATAAGATCATCACATGTGCAAACCCAGCATCCTGAGTGTCCCCGGGTAGGCTGTGCCATCTGGTGTCATTAAGAACAAGGAAGCAGTGTTCATCCGGGAGTGCAATCAGACACTTTATGTTGCTGCAGCTGTCATCCCGGCATTGTGGCTTCCTGCCATTATGGCTGCAGGGGCTAACTTTGGCTCTGTGAGGACTGGCATCCCTGGAAATGCATGACATCTAACACACAGAGGTCCTCTGTCCTCGACCCCCACCTCTTTCTCTGGACATCTGGTTCCAGCACTTGGCATATGAATACAGATCTCAATGAATTCTAGGCAATTAACTCTGTTTTTCAGTTTGAGGGGTTATGGTTCTTTAATTTTCAGAAACATCACCAAATCTACTTGATCTTCTTCCTAATGTAGCTCAGTCATTGACAAATCACAGAGATCCTAATGCTCATTGTATGTGTTGGCCAGACCCATGTCAATATGTAAGTACCTTCCTCCAGTCTCAGGGACTCCAAGGCTTGCTTAAGCTTTGGGGTGACCTTGCTGTCTAAGTGTATAAGGAAGGCTAGGGATTTTACTGCTTTAATTCAAGGCTACCTCAAATATTCATGATGAAGGAGAGAGATCAGACATAACAGTGGTAGTTATGGAGAGTAGACTTAGAACCCCCTCCTCCTAGGAAGCTACAGTGTTATCTAGGATCCAGAGGTGCACAGTGGGAGCTTCTACAATGCATGCTCTTCCCAACAAATGATATGATGTTTGAAATATATGATAATTTCTTTCCTGAAACTATTTTTAACCAGCTAAAACTCTGACCAGGCTTTCTGCTAATTGTCAATTAAGAGTTTCTAGCCTCTGCTCCGTGGCCTCATTTTAAAAATAATGGGCAAATATGGACTATCACCACAGTCTCAGAGTCTCTATGGATCAAAGGCTCTCAAACCCAATGTGGGTCTTGTATAAGTTCTTCAAGTCCACTAATTTCCACACAAGAGCACAGTATAATTCTAGAATCCATGGAGATGACATAATCATGTGGCTGTCAGGGAAATGATTACAAATTAGGTTCCAGTGTCACATGACACACAGACCCTGAATGCTGGTTGTCCCAATTCCGTAATTTGAAATTATTGCAAAAAAAAATAAGAACTGTTGATATGAACATGGATATTGTTTATGTATAATGTTTTTCTAGATTATGAGCATCAACTGTTTTAATCACGACTTATCTCCAACCGACCAAGTACTGTAATCTGAATAATACAAAAAATGTGAAAAGATTTGATCTGCTAGGAAAACGTGGATTTTGTTGATAAGATATATTATAAACTAGGTCATCTTTCACTCATAAAATCTACTTAAATAAAAGCAGTGTGATATTTCTTTTTCACTCTTTAAATGATAAAGGAAAGTAGGAAGAAGGGATGATTTGTTCGATAAATTTAATTTCTGGATATGTGATCTCAGGAAGTAAAATAACTTGCCTTAAAATGACATATTAAGTATAAAAGCAAGCTAAAACTGGGCACTTTTAGTGAAAAGAGCGAAAATTAAAGAATTATGGAATTCCTCATGATTTCAGTGAACCCTAAGCCACACTGCATAGTGTGTGGCTCTTCTCAGATGAAAAAAAAAAAAATCATGCCCCTTTCTTTCTTTCAATTTTTTTTGCCCAAAAGTGGGTTTTTAAACTAGAACAAATTATATTAACATATGGGTACTCTTGCACCAAATCATTCACAATATCCTTCCAGAGAATTTGAACCTTGCCATAGTGAAAAAAAACTGTTAAAGTATGGACATAAGCAACATTTTTATATAAAACAAGAAACCTTTTTTCACCTGGTATTTGTACTTCTCATCAGATTCTCATAAATGACCTTTCTCTGCTAGTCAATTTCTAAATGGTTAGAACATCTCCTCCTGGTAATTTTCCTTGGAAGACAGAAATTACATTTATTATTTATTTACTTATTATATATCAGGTTATTTTAATTTAACAGTTATGTCATGTACAATTTTTAAAGAAATTTATATTTATTTGGTCTCCCACACACTAAAAAAAATTTTGAAGTAACAGAAACACAGTGCCAATCGCTTAGAAAAACAAAATAATAAAATTTAAAAGGAACAATAAGAAGCCTATAAAGCTGTAAGTAGATCTACTGGAACCTAAGTACAGGAATACACCCCATATTCTTACTAGTAATGGGAGAATATCATTAGGAAAATGGCAACACGTTTTCCTCTATTTTTATCTCTGCCATTCCTACCTTTTGTTTTCATGTCATCATATAAAGCAAATTTTTCTGCTTCTTTTTCTCCATTAAAAGCATAAAATGGTCACTTTATTGTTTGTAATTACCATTCCTCTTAAGAAGCCAGTTCAAAATATCTAGAGGATAGCTCTACTGGAAGTAATATTCTTGTTTGGTAGACTTTCTGTATTGTCCTACAGCAGTAGAATGAAGATAGGATCTTCTCTATGTACCTTGGACAAGTTCAGGTATTCCTGGGTCTTATGGAACCAAGAGTCACAGTCTGGAGTTGCAGGATGCAATGGAGTCCTTACACAGGTGCCACGTTTCACACACAGGAATTGTGTACTAGAAGGCAATGGTCTGAAATAGTGGAAAGGTGATAGGGTCCTCCCTAGTCCAATAGTGTAAACACTGGTGACTCTGGAGTGCAGTTCCAATAATTCCAGTCACAAGGCCACAGGACTTAAGAGGGTACCTTACCTAGGTGCCGGAGAGTGATTACAGGCTATGCTTGCCATTTTGCATTTAGCAGGTGCAATTCTAACTCAGGGGAATGAAGCTATAATTGTGGCTCTACCTGGAATATATAGAACCAACAGTCACAGGCCTAGAGCTGCAGGATACAATGGGGTATTTACTCAGGTTCTTCAGGGTGCACTGAGGTGATTCCAGAATATAGCTTTAACAGTTCCAGGGCTACAGGGACCTGAGGGTATCTTACCCAGATTCCACATGGTCATCTCATGTTAGGTAGTGTTCTTTAGTAGGCACAATCTTGAAGGAGAAGAATGTGTATAGAGCCTAACTTGTTTTCTACAGGGGAGTCCAGGCATCCCTCTGACTCACAGAGCCAACAGTCCACAGTCCCAGAACTGTGGGATGCAGCAAGATTCTTATTCAGGTCTCATAGGGCAAGTAGAGGTTTTGCTGAAGATTGTGGACTGGCAGGCACCAGGTTGAAACAGAGGAATGCAGATAGGGCCCTCTGGGTCCAACTGGTGAGTTTGAGTTACTTCAGGGCCTAAATCATCAGCAGCTGCAGTCTCAGATCTGCAGGAAACAGAAGGTTCTGCCCTCAGTTCCCTCAAGACATGCAAAGATGATGCTGGGACTTGTACTCTGGCCACCCAGCACTCTGTGCAAAGAGTTACAAAAGAGGACCTCTTCATATCTGGTTTTTTGGGGTTGTGTGTTGGCTGCTGTTGGCCTAGCACCAAGAAGCAGAGGGAGTTTTCTAAGCCCTGTAGACTGAATGAGATTCAGGGATTTTGCCCAGCAATCCTTTAGCTGCAGGATACAAAAGTGCCTGCTCTCTGGTTGTAAACTGCCCTGGTATCATGCTTCAGGACCTTCTGGTGGTCACAGGGCTGCCTGTTGTTCCCTAAGCAGAATAGAATTTAGCGGTGACTGTGCTACAGTAGCTCATTATGATTATGCGGCTTTGGGGGGGGGGAGCAATGTAGGTTCCTATTTTGGAGTAAAGAAGTTGCTTGGACCCCAGTCAGCTTTCTAGACTAGATTGAAAGCCAGTGAAGCCCATGGAGTTCTCTTGCATTTAGGACTGCCAACCGGCAACAAGTGCTGGGTTTACAGAGATTTTTGTTTGCTTTTTCCCAGCGAGATGGGGTTCTCCTGGGGAGGGAAACCAATGAAGAGCTGCAGTGTGCTTTTACCAGTCTATATGCTGGCTTTAAGAGTGGCTGTGCTATTTACAATCCCCATCACTTTGTTATCCAGGTTTTTCATCAATGAACTTCCTGGGAATGGGGTCCTTCCTTTGTTGATCTCCTTCTTATCTGTAATGGAGGCAAGTGCAAGGTTCTCTATTCAGTCATCTTGGATCTCTGTGAAATTTGAATAAATCTGTTTATATAAGTTCACTGTATTCTCTTGATAAATACTTCTTTGCACCTCCAAGGTAGATACAGTTTTGCAGACTGAGTTCAGAATTGAATAAAAAGAAGACCAATGCATACAAAGTTTATGTTGCAATGGAGGTAGTGGGTAATACCAATATAAATATGTCAATACTATAATGTATTAGTAAATGATAAGCACTATGGATACGTCTAAAGTAGGAAAGGCATTTGAAGATATTAATGTTGGTGAGGTTCTTTTGATGGGGGAGGAGGGACACACAGTGCACAAAGCTGAAGCAAGCAAGGAAAAAGTAAAATAGATGTTTGGCCACAGCATGGACAAAGGTCTTGAAACAGGACATTTTTGGCAGAATTGAGATCAGTGTATGAGTGTGGACTGGGAATAGGGAGGGAAGAATTAAATGAGGGGAGAGTTGAGACCCAGAGTAGGAAGGTTAGGGCTCATAGCCTATAGGATGTGAAAAGCACTCTGAATTATATGTGCAATAAGAAGTCACTAGAGATTCTGAGAAGAGAAGTGATGCAATGTAAATACTGTCTGACAAGCAGGGATTCAGGGGGCATGATTAAAAGACAGGTGATCTGTAAGTCATTGCACTATTGGGATAATACAGGTTAGAAATAATGGCAGTCAGGGTTAATTTAAAGTGGAAAATTTGCAGGAAATGCTCAGTTGAGATTAAAAATAGATCTGGTAAATGTGGTACGAGATATTAGGGGAAAAGAAGATACAAGGATGGGACCACAAATTTTAGCTGGGGCCTCTCTAGTGGAATAGAGATTTTGTTTATGTAGAAGAAGCAAACTGGCAAAGAGTGAATTTTAATGGAAGTGGGAAATTGTGTTGGATTGTAAGATTTATATGAAAGTACACCTGTCTACTAATGTATTATAATACTGAATATCCACACTTGCAATAAAGAATTTTAGAAAATGGTAACACTTCAATTCTTTAAATTATAATTAGAAATGTAATTTAGAGAAGTTTTTTTCTTTTAAATTTAAAATGCTATGCTGCACTGGTTAAAATGACTTGGGTAGAAAATGATTAGTGTTTTTCATCACATTAAAGAACCCAAGAAGATACAAATTTTAAAGAAAGTCATATATGATATTTTCTGAACTCAATAAATGAAAACATTTAGATTTTCTTCTCATCACAGCATTTTCATTTTAATGATGGCTTCTTATGTATAAAAACACAATGAGATATCATATCATTTCAGTTAGAATTACTATTACAAAAAAATAACAAATGCTGGTGAGGTTGTGTGGAAAAGAGTACACTAATACACTGTTAGCGGGAATGTGAACTAGTACAAACATTATGGAAAACAGCATAGATATTCCTCAAAAACCAAAAATGTATCTACTGCATGGCCCAACTATCCCATTTCTGGGAATATGTCCAAAAGAAGTGAAGTCAGCATGTGAATGAAATACCTGTATCCCCATGTTAATAGCATCCCAACTCACAATAGTCACAATATAGAATTAACATATGTGTCATCAACTGATGGCTAGATAATGTGGCATATACACTGTATGGGATAGTATTCAGACAAAAAGTAATGAAATTCTGACATTTGCAAGAAAATGGATGTAACTGGAGATCATTATGCTAAGTGAATAATAGACAGATACCATGTTTTGTCTCATATGTAGATGTTTATGTTTATTTAAGCTTATTTAAGTTTATTGACTCATATGTAAAAATTTTAGAGAGAGAGAGGGAGAGAGAGACAGAGACAGAGAAAGAGAGTATAAAAAATATTTCATGCAAAGTGAAGTCAGGCTATCTCTGATCTTTTTTTCTGAATGTCTCTGGAATTTCAGTTCCAGTAGTTCTAGGGACCAGAAAGATGACACAAAAGGCAGTAGTGGGCATCTAGTAAATTATGGGTAGGAAAAAGGTGAAGCTGGATGTAAGAGTAATTGTTAAATTAACAACAGGAGTCACTGTGCACTAACTTCCCATGCAGGACCTCTGTCCTCCAGCATGTAATTCTGAGTGTTAACAGTAATACTCATTCTCAAGGATTTACTTTGTTTTAGTGTATTAAGTGGAGGTTATTATGTCCTATAAGTTTTAGATAAGCCTAAGTGCCCAATTCTATCCATTGCCTGTCTGCTTGGGTGGCTTCTTCGATTAATAATATAACTTGTTCTCATAGAAAAAAATATATTATCACAAAAAATTAAAAGAAGAACAAGAAAGGAAGCAGGAGGAAGGATAGGAGTGAGGGATGGAAGAAGGATGGGGTGGTAAGTGTCATTATGTACTTAAAACAATAGGTATGAGATACATTAAATTTGTTTCATTTATATAAATTAAAAAATTTAAATAAAAGAGGTGAAGCTGCTACTCAGTTTCAGTCAACTGGTGCCATTAGAGAATGAGAGGAAATATTGTAGCCAGTCCTTATTTTATAAAAGAAATTTTATTTCTATCTCTCTGTTGAATTTTATTTATTTTTAAAATTAATTAATTTATTTTGATTTTATTTGAAAGGCAGAAAAACAGTGAGTTCTTCCATATGCTGGTTCACTCTCTAAATGCCCACAACAGCCAAGACAAAACTAGCTACCCAGAATTTAATCTGCCTCTCTTGATGCATGCTAGCAGGAAACTATTGGAAACAGAGGACCTGGGACTCTAGGCACTCCCTTATGGGATGCAAGTATCCCAAGTGGTGACTTAAGTAACTGTGCCAACACCTGCTCCATTAGGTGAATTTTAAAAATTCGGCAAGATCCAAGCAAAACATACTAAATCCAATGTCTAAGAAGTAAATGTGTACACCTTAAATAAAATTTAAAAATAAATAAAAATTAATTTAGCTATACTAAAAAAAGAAGAAAATTTGTAGTTTCTTCTACAACTTGATTCCTGTATTTACTCCTATACTGTCACAGAATATTGATTCACTAAGTGAAATAAATGTCCATTGTTTATTAGCAAGTAATCTTATGATTTAATTCATTCTCATCAATAGGTTGCTAGTTTATTTCCAGATGGGGAACTGTGCCTGACATCCCAGGGCTATGATGAAAGGCAGACAAATGTATTATCCAAATGGTTAACATTCATTTAACACGTTTGGGTATCACAGGGCACCATGCAAATATTTCAACCTATATTATCTCTTGTAATTAAAAAAGTTAAGGAACCCAAAAGTTAAATGGGTTTCTGAAGGATATATGGCCGATAATGACAAAGTCTGAGTGGTGAATAAAATTAGTCTAATATCCATTGTGCCAGGATTGGTTCAAAGAAACTTAAGAGATTCAACTTTCATAATGTTTTATTCAAGTCATTTCACCTAACATGCTGTTTTGAATTTAACAATGTCTTAAAATATTTTATCTATTTATTTGAGAGATAAAGTTCTAGACAGAAATAGAGAGGAACAGAGAGAAAGGTCTTCCATCCAATGATTCATTTTAGGCACTCCCTTATGGGATGTAAGTATCCCAAGTGGTGACTTAAGTAACTGTGCCAACACCTGCTCCATTAGGTGAATTTTAAAAATTCGGCAAGATCCAAGCTAAACATACTAAATCCAATGTCTAAGATGGTTGCAATGGCTGGAGCTGGGCCTACCCAAAGCCAGGAGCACTGATGTTGAGTTTCATTAGAGAAAGTTAGCATTTGTTTGTGCAATCACTTGAGTGCATTGCCTACCTGAGACTATTTTTAATTCAAATATAGGTGTAAAGTTGTTCAGAGTTCATGGTTGGGAGAATTCACAATGTAAACTTACGATTTGTTATGCCTGTTTATTTTCTGAAGAGATATTTGCCCTTCTACATGGTCCCAAGGAGACTGAAGTAAGGTGAGCCAACTTAGACAACTCTAGTGCAAAATGTAGGAACTCATTGTAAGTATTCTGAGATTGAATGTTTAGTTAGGGAGCGGTGTCTTGCTTGCCTAGGCTTAACTCTAAATATACTCACAGACAAATCATTCTAATGTCCTTTCTGCATATCATAATAAACTCTTAGGCCTTATCTCCTGTTCTCTATGCATCATACATTTATTAAAAACAAGAGATTTAATGTTTCCAGAGTAACCTACAGTCCTCTACATACAAACCTGTTTCAATGATTCCTTACTGTCCCAAGTTACAATCATCACTTTACTTTTTGGCTCTATAAATTCTTTATATTGTCTTTAAGATAATATATATATATTTTTAGATTTTTATTTACTTATTTTTTTATTTGACAGATAGAGTTTACAGAAAGTGAGAGAGAGAGAGACAGAGAGAGAGAGAGAGAGAGAGAGAAAGGTTTTCCTTCCATTGGTTCACTCTCCAAATAGCCGCAACTGCCAGAGCTGTGTCGATCCGAAGCCAGGAGCCAGGAGTTTCTTCCTGGTATCCCGTGCAAGTGCAGGGGCCCAAGCACTTGGGGCATCCTCCACTGCTATCCCAGGCCACAGCAGAGTGCTGGACTGGAAGAGGAGCAACCAGGACTAGAACCTGGCACCCATATCGGATGCTGCTGCTGCAGGCGGAAGATTAGCCTATTGAGCCGCGGCGCCGGCCGCTCTCATGTTTTTATTTGGACAAAAGAGGAAATCACCTGTTTTTTCCTGCCAATCCTTTTTGATAGTTTAGTAAACTTGTAAATCTATGTTAATCTTCATACTTAATGGTCCCCAGGAAACTGTTTAGACTCCTTAAACAGTCACCATGGTGGCCTGAAAGAATAAGTCACTGGTTTCTGCATTATTCTTTCTAATTATGCAGCCAAGGTGAAATGGTTTTTTCTCATGTCCAAATATTAACTTTTCTTAAGTATCAACATACTTATCATTTAAGATTCATGTTGTAGAATAATATTTATTAGTCCATAGTCAGAAAATCATTGGAACACTGTTTTTTCCTTAGTAAAATGATACTTATTCAACAAATGGATCAGATTTATTTTATTCAGGTAACATGGCAACAATGATTTAGGGCCTTGGTAAGAAAATAGTCCTCAGGATGTAAAAGATGTGGCATTAAACTTTATGGAACCTCAGGTTATTCCAGACTCAGGCATAACACACCTACACATTTTTCCAAACAAATTACACTTTGGATAGCAAGTTTATTTTAAATGTATTTAAATACCCCTTCAGGAGAAATGGAAGAATTATTTTAATAATCATATAGTGACATACGTAAGGTTCATATCCATAAGCTTATTTTAGGAATATATTTGAAATAGATTCAATCTTATTCATATAGACACTGATTTTTTACGTATTTTAAAATGCAAAGTATTTATTTTAGTGTAAAAAGTGCACTGTTTTCCTAATCATATAAAGATGTAATATTTTCAGCCAGCACCATGGCTCAATAGGCTAATCCTCCACCTGTGACGCTGGCACCCTGGGTTCTAGTCCCGGTCGGGGCGCCAGATTCTGTCCCAGTTGCCCCTCTTCCAGGCCAGCTCTCTGCTGTGGCCCGGGAGTGCAGTGGAGGATGGCTCAAGTGCTTGGGCCCTGCACCCTCATGGGAGACCAGGAGAAGCACCTGGCTCCTGGCTTCGGATCAGCATGATGCGCCGGCCGCAGCGCACCGGCCGCTGCTGCCATTGGAGGGTGAACCAACGGCAAAAAGGAAGACCTTTATCTCTGTCTCTCTCTCTCACTATCCACTCTGTCTGTCAAAAAAAAAAAAAAAAATGAGAGCACCTTCCAATTCCCTTTTTACTATAAGTAGTTTCCATGTGCTTGTGTGTTTCCATGTGCATGCGTGTTTAATTTGCTTAGAGAGTAACCTTTCACTGTGCCACCTTTAAAGAGAGAGCCAGAAGTTAAAGGACCATTAAAAGGTTTTCTCAACCACTTCTGTAGCCAGAAATCTTGCAAAAGGCCTCCAGTCTCCAGATCATAAATACGTTAGATCTAGTCCCAGTGAAAAATCAACAAGCCTCATACTGCAGCCACACCGGGGCAAAGAACAGGTGCAAGGCCTACATTTCTGACTGCTCGGCGCCTTGTTATTATTTGTATGAATAGTCAGTGCATCAGGAACTCTACAGGGATCTAAGCTTTTCCATGAGCCCAATCAAAGGATTAGTGTGATTCAGGCAGAGATTGAATCTGTGTGGAAAATTGTCCATGCTGAGTTCTATTAAAAGGTGCTGCTGAGTGAGATTCGTTACTAATCACAAGTCAAAATTACAGTCTCTAGAAATGAGAAACCAGAAAACAAAATAATAAAACTCATTTTAATTATTAAATGACAGTGTTACAAATTACATGCCATTTGTCAGTGCCATAATGAAATACACAAAATAATAATAAAAAAAATCCACATAGTCCATTCACTAAAGTTTAATTTTGCCTAATAAGTTATTTAATGATTTTGTAAAATGAGACTAATTATCAAATTTTTAATTTGTTTCAGCAACCCATATGCATATTTTAATACAGATGTGTCATTTTTATTAACCATTACTTTATGTTGATTGAAGAACACTGAAAACTCTGAAAGGTTCTCTGTATAGCATTCCAGTTATCTGTGCCTAATGATACTAAGTGATGAATTGCTCCAATTTTAATAGAACAATCAGGGCCTAGTGTTTCCATTACCCTTCTCTGCACACATCCCTTCTATGCTATTGCTGTACTGATTAGCTAGCATTATTTGTAAAGACTTTGCAAATTGTAAGGCAGATTTAACAGGTGATTTTTCCTTGTTATTAGAAAACTAAACATGCTTGATATTTGTTCAAGTTTACAGAAACTATAAAATGTCAATATCATTATGATAAAAGAATGATGAGATTTTCTACTCCATACAATTAGATGCAAAAATTGCTTCTTTGCTAGCATATTTGAGAACTAGACAAGTTCTGATACTACCGATTCATGACCAATTCTGTTTAGTTTTAAACTTGTATCTATCTAGTGTCTTAGTTATCTAGCCATCTAACATATCATCTATCTGTCTTATTAAGCCCTTGAAATAAAACTTTTGACTTTGTACATTTTTAAAAATGGAATGTAATTATTAGTATAATACATTGCTTAATATTTGATATGCTTCCTATAGAGAAGAGGATTGTTAGGACACAGATTATATTTTTAAAGCTTTAATATTCAACCAGAAAACTCCTTAAAATAAATATGCCCTTTTTCTTAATATTCCAGTAAGTGCATATAAATGCCTAATACATAGCAAGATAATGTGATTTCAACATGAAGAAAATGTTCAGTAATTACCCGGAGTTATACTCCAAAGAAATCTTACTTTTTATTACAACTGGGTAATTCAATGTCCAAAAGAAAATTATTTTACTAAGAACTGTTCAAATATTATCATATTTAATTAGATAATATAGGAGATTAATTAAGTACCTTCTTATCATAGGGTGTTTTAGGATGGGTACTCAGTAAAAAGAAGAGTGTAAGCTATTGCCTGCTCTTGGATCTCCATAAAATACTACATTGTCTTGAAATTCGAAGACAGGTTTTTTAATGGGGTAACACTGCAGTACTGTTGCTGAGTGTTAACTGTGGCTGACAAGTAGATGTGTTTTTTCTTTGTTTTTCTAGAAGCTAGCTGATAGTTTCCCCTTTTCTTGAAAATTCTGAATGAAGCTGTGCTGAAAAGTGAACAAATGGAATTAAATCATGATGAAGCATTGTAAGGGAAAAAAAGAAACATTATTGTGTCACTAGCATGTACGAAGTACATTTTGGAATAGAATCGGTTTCCTTCTGAGGCATAAAATGGAATGAACATTATTGATACACCAAATAAAATCCCTCTTGTTTTTTCTTTTACACAAGGAAGGTGAAATTGTTATAGGCTAGGAAAAAAAAAAAAAAAGGACTACAGTTAAATGAGAAAATATGATGACAAACAAAAGCCTGAACTCAGAAGGGGAAGAAAGAGGAAAGCTGGCACGGTCATGGCCATTGCCTATACCTTTTGAAACTGGAAACTTTAGAAAAAGATGTGCAAATTAAATCTATAATAAAAATGCACAATACCAGGAAATATTGGCATTAATTAAACTGTAATAAAAGATTTCATTAGATTAATTTTACATTTGCTCCAAATATCTACAAAAAGTTATTTTTGCAATTCTGACCCTGAAAATATACACAAAAATGATTTCAGTGAAATTTGGGATTGTTTTATTTAATTTTAAGAATAACAGTCTTTTCTTTCATTCTTCCACTTTTCTTAGTATAATGGAATTAATGAAATTCAATTTCTCAAATCATTATCCTAAATTTAATTTTAAATGTTTTATAAATATAGTGTACCAGGTTATGTGTGAGCATGTCTTCTGACATTTTTCTCACATAGACATTTTCCCCTATAAACCCATATCTTTGATAAAATTTCTTTTGCCCTCTCCTTACAACATCCACCATAATTTTTGTATAGACATGCCATACTTTAATTGCTTTAAGAACCTACAACACTGATAATAATAGCAACCACAGTGATAGCCATTGTTATGTCCTGTAGTTTTCTACACATTGTATGTGACTTACCCAGTAGGTAAGGGCTGTTATTTGTAAACAATGAGAGTTTAGATGACTTATCTATTTATCAGTAACTAGGAAAACTGGTACTACAATGACAACACTGTGACTACAGAGTAAGTTTACTTTGTCGTTGTTAATATTATTTTAAAAAATGATATATACTGAAGTATGATATATATGAAACATCTTTTTAAAGATGCAGTGTGTAGAATTTTGACATACATGTACTCCTTTGAAGATGTTAACAAAATGAAGAGCATGCAAATATTCATTACTTCCCAAAGTTTCCATGTGCCTGATTGTGATTACTTCTTTCTGCTCCTTTGATAATTCCCATACCTTTTCCCCAAGTAATCTAACTTACTTCTGTAACAATAAATTTGTTTTGTGCTCTGTTTAGATATGCTCAATTTTAGAATTATGTGACCTCTTAAAAACTGGTAACGCAGTTATCATAGAATGACTTTCTTTTTCCCTGGTGATAACCTTTGCTCTGAAATCTCCTTTATCTGATACCAGCATAATCACTCCATCCTTAATTCCATTCAAGTTAATATGGCATACATTTTTTTCAGTGTTAGATTTTTAATCTAATATGTCTTTATATTAAAACCACTTTTCATGTAGATAACACATAGTTGAGTCATTATCTGTATCATTTCTTTTTTTTTTTTTTTTTTTTGACAGGCAGAGTGGACAGTGAGAGAGAGACAGAGAGAAAGGTCTTCCTTTGCCGTTGGTTCACCCTCCAATGGCCGCCGCGGTTGGCGCGCTGTGGCCGGCGCACCGCGCTGATCCGATGGCAGGAGCCAGGTGCTTCTCCTGGTCTCCCATGGGGTGCAGGGCCCAAGCACTTGGGCCATCCTCCACTGCACTCCCTAGCCACAGCAGAGAGCTGGCCTGGAAGAGGGGCAACCGGGACAGGATCGGCGCCCCGACCGGGACTAGAACCCGGTGTGCCGGCGCTGCAAGGCGGAGGATTAGCCTAGTGAGCCACAGCGCCGGCCCATTATCTGTATCATTTCTAACAGTCTGTTCACATGGTGTGGTTAGACCATTTCATTTAATGTAATTTTTGGGTTTAAATGCATATTATCATATTATAATTTTTCTCAGTTTTTAAAAATTATTTTATCTTATTTTAAAGGGTATGTGCATACATTTTATTTTTGTCCTGAAAAGTATTTTTATTTTGTTTAAAATTATTTATTAATATGAAGAAAATAGGTCTTATGTATTTTATGGACACAATTATAAGAAGATAACAGTATTTCCCTCCCTCCCTCAATTCTCCCTCCATCTCTCCTTTATTTTTATTTCCTTTAATTTTTTTTAAAGATTTATTTATTTATTTGAATGTCAGAGTTACACAGAGAGTGGAGAGGTGGGGAGAGAGAGAGAGAGAGGGGGGCCTTCCATCAATGGTTTGCTTGACAATTGGCCTCAACAGCCGGAGCTGCACTGATATGAAGCCAGGAGCCAGGAGCTTCTTCTGGGTCTCCCACAAGGGTGCCAGGGCCTAAGGACTTGGGCCATCTTCTACTGCTTTTCCCAGGCTATAGCAGAGAGCTGGATTGGAAGTGGAGCACCTGGGTCTCGAACCGGCACCCATATGGGATACTGGCATTTCAGGCCAGGGTGTTAACTCGCTGTGCCACAGCACCGGCCCCTAATTCCTTTAAATGTTATAACATAATTTAGATTACTTCTAATGATAGGCTTAATGCATGACTAGCCAAATTGTTCAACAAACAAAAAGCAGAAAGACCACTATAAATCAAGGATATGGACAAGGGTATAGGCAATAAAAATCATACGATGTTAGTTTCATTCTTATACATTGTGGGTTTTTTATATTCTATAATAAATACCACCTATCAGAGAGGACATACAATATATGTCTTTTGGGGACTGGCTTATTGCACTAAGCATAATGTTCTGCAGTAGCATTCATTTTGTTGCAAAAGACAGGATTTCATTCTCTTTTTATGGTTCAGTCATATTCATATATTTATTTCATATTTTCTTTATCCAATCATCAGTTGGTGGATATCTGAATTGATTCCATATTTCAGCTATTGTGAATTGAGCTGCAGTACATGGAGATATAAAAACTCTTTCATCTGCTGATTTAATTTCCTTTGGGTAAATTCCTGGGAATAGGATGCCTGGGTCACATTGTAGATCTATTTTCAGATGTCTGAAGAGTCTTTCATAATAGTAGTACTAGTTTATATTCCCACCAACCATGGATTAAGGCACCCTTTTCTCCATCTTTACACCAGCACTTATTTTTTTTTTATTTTTAGACTACAGCCATTCTAATTGGGGTGAGGTAAAACCTCATTTTGGTTTATATTTGTATTTCTCTGGTGGTCAGACCATGAGCATTTTTAAGTGTTTGTTGGTCATTTGAATTTCCTCTTTTGAAAAATGTCTGTTCAGATCTTCTGCATGTTTCTTAACTTGGTCATTTGTTTTGTTGTTGTCAGTTTCTTGAGCTATTTGTAGACCATGGATATTGATCCTTTATCAGTTGCATAGTTTTCAGATATTATCTCCCATTCTGTCAGTTGCCTCTTCACTTTGTGGATTATTTCTCTGGCTGTGCAGAAGCTTCTCAGCTTGCTATAACCCCATTTATATATGTTTGCTTTTATTGCCTGTGCTTCTGAGATCTTATCTATTAAAACCTTGCCTATGCCATTGTATTCCATAGTATCACTGTGTTTCCTTTCAGTGATTTACTGGCTTCAGGTCATAGATTTGCATCATTGATCTGTTTTGAATTGAGTTTAGTATGTGGTGTAAGATACAGGTCTTGTTTTATTCTTCTTCAGGTGGAGATCCAATTTACCCAACACCTTTTATTGAAGAGACTCCTCTATCTAAGGAATGACTATAGCTCATTTGTCAATGATAAGTTGATTGTAGATACATTGATTAATAACTAGAATGTCTTGAAATCTGGTACTGTGATGCCTCTGCCTTTGATTTTTAAGACTGCTTTCACTACTCGGGGTCTTTTATGTTTCCATATGAATTTTAGCATCATTTTTTTATTCATTCTGAGAAGAATGTTCTTGGCATCTTGATTGGAATGACATTGAATCTGTAAATTGATTTTGGTAGTAATGACATTTTGATGATATTAATTCTTCGAATCCAAGGACATAGAAGATTAAAATATTTTTTCCATTTTTTGTGTTTTTTCCTATTTATTTCATTGTAAAATCTTTTATATTCTTGGTTAAATTTATCTCAAGGTATTTAATTTTTTAAGATTTATTTATTTATTTGAAAGGTAGAGTTACAGGTAGGCAGAGGCAGAAAGAAAGAAAGAAGTCTTCCATGTGTTGTTTCACTCCTCAAATGGCCACAATGGCCAAAGCTGCCACTCAGAAGCCAGGAGCCAGGAGTTTCTTCCAGGTCTCCCATGTGGATGCAGGGGCCCAAGGACTTGAGCCATCTACTGCTTTCCTAGGCAAAGTAGAGAGCTGTATAGGAAATGAGGCAGCCAGGAGTTCAACAGCAGCTCATAGCTCATATCGGATGCTGTCACCACAGGTGGCGGCTTTAGTTCTTTAACAGTTTGGTAGAATTAGCAGTGAAGCCATGCAGTCCTGGACTTTTGTTTGTAGTGTAGGTCTTTATTAAAGATCCAATCTTTGTCTTGGCTATTGTTCTGTTAAGTTTTCTATGTCTTCATGGCTCAGTTTTGGTAAATTATATGTTTCCAGAAATCTATCTATTTCTTTTAGATTTTTTAATTTGTTGTCATGATGTTGTTTTTAAGCAGCCCATAGATTGTTCTTGCTTTTTAATCCATTCAGCCAATCTGTTTTTTGTAACTGGAGTGTGTAGTCAATTTCCATTCAAGGTTATTATTCAAAAGTAATTATCTGTCTTGACATTTTTCAATAAATATTCCTCATGTTTGTTTTGGATACGCTTTCTGCTGTTATCAGGGGGTTTTCTGCCTCCACAGTCTTTAATGAAGCTGATTATCTTTCTCTGTTTCTATGTAGGGTAAATCCTTGCCCATTTTTTCCTTTTACCTGGCTCTTGAACTACTTGAGAACTTTTAGTAATTCTACTTTCTTTGTTGTCTTATAAGTTGTTTGACATTAATTTCAATGGTTGTGATGTGGTTTATAGTACATATTTTTATTTCTCTTTTTCTTTCTCTGAAGCAGTCATCTTCTTCTTCTTTTTTTTTTTTTTTTTTTTTTTACAGGCAGAGTTAGACAGAGAGAGAGAGAGAGAGAGAGAAAGAGAGAAAGGTCTTCCTTTCCATTTGTTCACAACTCAAATGGCCGCTACGGCTGGCGTGCTGCACCGATCCGAAGCCAGGAGCTAGGTGCTTCCTCCTGGTCTCCCATGCGGGTGCAGGGCCCAAGCACTTGGGCCATTCTTCACTGCTTTCCCCGGCCACAGCAGAGAGCTGGACTGGAAGAGGAGAAACTGGGACAGAATCCGGCACCCAACTGGGACTAGAACCTGGGGTGCCAGTGCCTCAGGTGGAGGATTAGCCTAGTGAGTGTGGCACTGGCCTGAAGCTGTCATCTTTATAGCACTTTCAACTGAATACTTTGGCTTCCTTGGCTCAATGAACTCTCAAATCCATTTCCTCAGTTCTTGGAGTCCATTGAGTTCTCCCTCATTCCTCCTTCCTATCACATTTTAAGAATATGAAGGCTGGGTCCTAGGGGACAGTCATAGTATTCACAGCATTAGTTTCCTATCGCTAAATCCCTGCCCAAAGGCAGGAGGAAAAAAAAAATAAAACAGTGTCATAGTTGAGGACTATCCAACAAGAGGAATTTTCTGCTGTCTGGAGAAAAGGTAGCCTTTTTCCTTCTTGTAAGTTGTTCAGTAAGATAAAGCCCACCCACATTATTGAATATAACCTACTTTGCTAAGTCTACTGATAAACGTTTCACTGTCATTCAAACAAAATCTCAGAGAAAGATCAGAAATAATTTTTGGCTGATTATTCACTCATAAAATTAATTATCACACCTACCTTCTTAGGCATCTGCTTTTTCCTTCTTAATGAAAAAAAAAAACAATCTGACATTCATATAAGAGATATATACTTAAAGAGATGATTTCATAAAAAGATTTGAGCTTAAAGTATGATGCTAAGTGTTTATTGGATTGTGCTATGTATAATCTTCATAACATAACTAGATCCCATTACTAAACTGTATCCCAGGCTTCTGTGCTTCCCCAGGTGATAGAAAAATTGTTTCTAAAATAGATTCATATAACATAAATAAGAAATCATTTTCCAACATATGACCTGACTATATTATAGGTGAATAAGGCTAAATCATCATCATAAGGAAGGAAATCTATAAATAAACAAAATATTGAGGCATGCATATTCATTTTGGCAGTTATTTTATTATACTTTACTGCTTGATCATTCATTATATTCCAGCATTAACAAAAGATAAGTGATAATTAGCAATGAGTGTTTAAGAATATAAAATTAGGGAAACATAAATTTGACAACATTTATCTATTAGCTCTTTTTGTCCTTGATGTACTTCTAAAGACTGCAATAATTAAATTGTGGATGACCTGTCTCAGCCCAGCATAGGGACTACTTGAAACATAGACCAAGAAAAAGAAGATATAATTATTAGGTACATTTTAGCTCTCTCTTGAGTAAAGTGTTTTATAAACCAAAGCTGTACATGAAATGTGAAATAATTTTACTTCTCATCTATTCACCATTTTCTAAAAAATGTAATTTAAATCAAAGTATAGCAAAAAAGGGGTATTGAGTAATGAATGCTTTGAATATTCCTTGAAATGTCTTTGTCTATCTTCACAAAAATAAGTATTCTATTTTCTACTTACCTAATTTCAAAAAGTCATCATGGGCTACTGATTCAAACAGTTTAAATTGAACTTTCATATTTATATAAATAATATTTTACTAAAAATTAACATTTTACTACTCTAAATTTCTATTGACAATTCAGTTAGTTTGAAACAAAATGTTAATTATTTTCTCTCTGGTATTCATTCTTATGTGATTCCGAGATGAAAAACTACCTTTGTACTCTTGGACATATCAATTTTTGTCAACATTGCAAGATACAAATCATTTAAACATCTTTATGTCCAAAGGACTTCCAGTTATATTTCCAAATATTCTACCCTCTACAACTGCTTATACTCATAGAGGTCTAATCCTTTAATGTTATCTTAGGACCATGGATACTAAGCACCACGAGGTTTCTCAAGATGCCTGTTTCACTTACTCTTAGAAGTCTTGGAATATTTGACTTCTCTGTTGAGCTTGATCCTTGGGTTCCAGAACTTTTGCAGGTTTCCCCATAGTGTCTATTCCTCTGTATATAAAGTATTTGCCTTTGTGGAATTCTCATCATGATGATTATTCATTATATCCAACATCCCTCCTTTAACTTTCAATTTGCCTTTCAAGGAAAGACACCATCTATTTTTGACTTCCCTATTTTACTGTTTGCCCCGTAAAACTATGCCTCTTGTTCTTCAAGGAAAGACTGCTTTTCATTTGGAAGCTAGTATTTAAATTACTCTTAGTTCAGAATTAAAATGCACAAAAGAAGGTACAGCTGGTGCAAATATATTCCTGATGGCAAACAAGGAAGAAAACTCTGCATTGACTTCCCCCTAACTGATGATCTAAATTCACAGTGCTCAGCCTTGCTGGCCCTTTTCTTTCCTAAGTCATTCTTTAAGAAACTCACAAATGGAGTCACAGCATCTTCACAGAAGTCCAGCGGAGCTTGCATGCTGTCTGATGTGATGTTCTCACCTGTAGAGGAGGGAATGGGCTTTTGAAATTAGCAAGGATAGCTTTGATATGTTCTCCTGCCTGTCATGAAAGACTCCACTTCATCGGGCTTGTGTTCTTCCTGCCTGCCTCTGATTGATTTCAGGTAATCCTGATGTGGTCTTTGTCGCTGCCTTTCATGAAGCCAATTTCCTGCAGGTGTTCCTTCATTGCTTTATCATCATACAATGATATCTTGTGGTATCTTTTTTTCTCTAGTCAAGCTGAGGCATTATCTACAGAGATGATAAAAATATTTTCCGTTAGATAACATTTTAGATGTCACCTCATTAAACTTCCCCAAGTTCTTTTGAAAGGTTGCAAATGTTACCTGGTCCAGTTGCAAAATTAGAAAGAGGGCTTTGCAAGTTCTATAATTTGCCTTAAAATTGCAGAAAATTCATTAAGGACTGAAATGGTATCATTGGATCAAATTCCAACCTTATATATCTTTTCTATTAAGTCAATTCCAGACAGATTTGTTCAGGAAATTAGCGATTCTTAAATGAAAGAAGACCCAGGTTATATATTAGCTTTCCTACTCATATAGCAAAAATTACTAACTTATGTTGGACTATTTAGATTGTTTCTAACAACACCATGACTACAACATAACATTTGTCAGAATAGTTTGTTTGGCATTCTTGTGTAGTGAGAATAGAGAAGATCAATCTATATATTGCATAATCCATTGACACAAATTGAAATATAATCCATCCACATTGTTATGTATGCATTGCCACTCTTCCTACTGACCTAGTATATTTGAATAATTTATGTTTTAGGTAGAAATTCTCCTGGTGAGATGCTCGGTAACTTGAAATACTCTCTCATGAAAATTTTCCAATGCATGAAAGAAGTGGTTCTGGTTCAACATAATGTGTAACTGGTATATGTTAATCCAGCTCCATCATTAAGAGAACAACTAGCTTTGCTTTGATACTTTTTGGATTTTTGTTCTGTTAAATCTGTATTTTTTTCCTGGTTCCAATAACAGAGCCAACACTATTAGTAAAGTAGTATTTTATTCTTTTTATCAAAGGCAAAGTAGAGTCACCTAAAAGTTATGTGAGCTAAATGATTTTATTTCAATATGTCTTGAATCCCTTCCCCTAGAGTTCTAATTTTTTAAGAATATTAAAAATATGAATTAATGCAAATTTAAAAATACATGTTTGAAAGCAAAGTTTATATAATATAGTGTAGAGCCTGAAACCCTGCTAAAATCCCCAGGAATCAAGATAGAACATCACTTTTTCTATTTTTGGTTGTAAATGACAGATTTTTAAATTAAATCCATTTCTCTTTAAAAGATTTATTTAATAAATTGAATGGCAGAATTACAGAGAGAGCAGAGAGATAGAGAGAGAGGATAATGGGGGAAGAGAAAGAGAGATCTTCCAACAGCTGGTTCACTCCCCAAATGGCCGCAACAGCTAGGTCTAGGCCAGACTGAAACTAGGAATCAGGAGCTTCTTCTGTGTCTCCCACTTGGGTGGCAGGGGCCTGGGGATTGGGCCATTTTCCAGTGCATTCTCAAACACATTAGCAGTGAGCTGTATCAGAAATGGAGCAATCAGACTGAAACCTGAGCCCCTATAGGATTCTGGCTCTGCGGGCAGTGGCTTAACCTACTACTCCACAATGCCTACCCTTATACACATTTATTGGTGTTGATGACTCTGATATGAATCACCAAACCAAATCTTAAGCTTTTGTGGAAAATTTGTCTTGTCTCCAAAATATATTAGCTATCAGTAATGCAAAAATAATATAAATTCATTTTCTATTAATTTTTCTCATGTGTTAATTTTGTTACGTACTTTCTGCTGGATTTTATTTATTTTTATCATTCTTTGTATTTATGAATCCTCTTACTAATGAGGCAACCTCAAAAGACTTGTGGAAAGCCGGCGCCGCGGCTCACTAGGCTAATCCTCCGCCTTGCGGCGCCAGCACACCGGGTTCTAGTCCCGGTCGGGGCGCCGATCCTGTCCTGGTTGCCCCTCTTCCAGGCCAGCTCTCTGCTGTGGCCAGGGAGTGCAGTGGAGGATGGCCCAAGTGCTTGGGCCCTGCACCCCATGGGAGACCAGGAGAAGCACCTGGCTCCTGCCATCAAATCAGTGCGGTGCGCCGGCCGCAGCGCGCCTACCGCGGCGGCCATTGGAGGGTGAACCAACGGCAAAGGAAGACCTTTCTCTCTGTCTCTCTCTCACTGTCCACTCTGCCTGTCAAAAAATTTAAAAAAAAAAAAAAGACTTGTGGAAGAAAACAAGTGAAGATGCCTTTATTTTGGTACAAAATATTTTGAAATTCATTACTCATTCTCATAATATGCATTTCCCATATAGTTTTTGAAGCCTTCTTTAACAGCATGGATTTCAAAATTTTTTGAACCAAAATAAACTTATGTTTCAGTTCTGTAATTTCATGAACTTTTTAAAGTACTCTGGATTCCCAAATACTAGTTAACTAGTTAACTGTGCTTTCCACATAGGAGTACCGGCATTTGAGTCCTGGTTCTGCTTCTGAATGCTGTTTCCTGCTAATGTGCACCCTAGGAGGCAACAGTTATAGCTCATGTATGTGGGTCGCTACCATTTATGTGTGTGACTCAGATTGAATTCAGGCTCCTGACTACAGCCTGGACCAACCTGGCTGTTGCAGGCCTTTGGAGAGTAAATCAATGAATGGAAGATCTCTCTCTGCTTTCTCTCTCTCTCTCTCTCCTCTCTCTCTCTTTATCTCTTTCTCTGCCTTTCAAATAAAAAATAAATTTTTAAAAGTGAGAAATAATTAAATCTTTCTCTATATTGTGAAATGATTTTTTAATAAAGAAGTATTTTTGGAAGGAAGGATTCATGACTACAAATAAGGCATGAGAAATAGAGTAAGAAAAAGGAGACAGGTGAGAGAAAGCTCCTCAAGAGAAGATGCCTCTTTATAAGAAGAAAGAAGTAATTTACAATTGAAATAGCAGCAACAATGAACAATAAGGCCTAAGAGACTGTGACAGCCTGAAACAGGTATATATTATTCTTCCTGAATTAAAAAAAAAAAAACTGTGAAAGTTCACCCAAGACTTTGAAAAGAAGGAAGGTTTAATTTCAACTAGAAACAGTAAGATTGTTGATTCCCACATTTGGGACTACTTCAAGGAGACAGAAAAGAGGTAGGAAGGATGGTGAAGAGAGTTGCCAAAAGTCAATAGAAAATGCTGGACATTTTTTGCAGATCATTCGTGATACCAAATATGACTTAAATTTTTGATGAGGAGGTGGTATAAAAGATAAAGGTGAAATATACATTACATACTCCTCGTGGTAAAATTTCAAAGGTTTTAAAGTTAAAAGAAATACTGGTGGACCAAAAATGAAGAAACTCCCTCTTTGTTTTATTTGTGTTTGGACTATGTACTGTTGAGTAGTTGCTAATTAGAATCAGCAGCTGATATCCATCTACAAACATTTTCTCTACTATTCCACTAGGATATGGACTCAGAGATGAAGTGTAAGAGAGCAGACCTGAAATATTCCAAGAGGATAAATCTTTTCCATTCCCTCCAGCCAAAATATCTATAAATTTGAAAGCATCAGGATTGATTGCCCTTGACCTTCAGTAACTCTTCAATAGGAATGATACCACATTGAATTTCAAAGACTCTCAGAGCTCGCAGAGCCACAATATTCCCCTTCCCACCATTTCAATGACTTGTATTTACGAGTGTCTATTATCAAAGAAAATCATGCCCTCAGACAAGCACAGGGAAAGCGCACCCAAGTGTCCAGGCAAGTCCCTGTCTTCCTCTTTCAGCGTGCTGTTAGCTCTGAGCTTCAGGAAACTGCTGTACTATTTGAGAACACAACTTCTTCATATAGCTGCATTTATTTTGTACTCTAAACAAACCCACCCACAGCAACATACCCCATTGAAAACTTTCCCTCATATACATGTTTAAATGTTTACATAGAAATCCACACACTTACACATTTCTAGATTGTTCACTCTTTGATTTTTGGTCACCATGAATGTCAGATGGTAACCATTTATATATGATTGGCAAGACTTGCATCTATTCTTTTTTTTTGCTGGAGAAAATAATAAATGATTTGGAAAAAGAAGACAAGCACCGCACAAGACCAGTCTTTCATCTACCCAGCCTGTTGCTGGCAGCTAGAGGACATCACTGGGCCTGTTTGTCAATGCCCACTCCAAGTATATCACAAAAGTATTAATTGCTGCAAGAATCATCAGTTCGTCCAACTTGCTTTCCCACTATATTTCTAAACTGGAAAACCTTCTTAAGAATAGAATTACAGAGGTCAGTGTAGTAGTGTGGCAGTTAAAACTTCCATCTGCAATGCCAGCAACCCATATGGGCAATGGTTCACATCCCGGTCGCTCTGCTTCCAATTCAGCTCCCTGTCAATGGCCTAAGAAAAGCAGAGGAAGATGGCCCATGTGTTTGGGCCCCTGCCACTCACTTGGGAGACCCTGATTAAGATGCTGGCTCCTGGCTTAAGCCTGGCACAGTGTTGGCCATTGCAGCCATCTGCAGAATGGAACAGAGGATAAAAGGGCTCTCTCTGTCTCTCCCTCTATCTCTGTAACTCTTTCAAATAAATAAATAAAATTTTTCCTTTTTAAAGAATAAAAATACAGTTAATTTTAAATGCCTAAGAATAATTGTGTGTTAATTAAAGAGCTCAACCAATGGTATTAAGAAGAACAAAAAAAAAATACTAAAAGGGATAAAATAGTAAGTTGTTCATCAACAGTCAGGACAAGGGCTGATCAAGTCATTGTTTCTCATAGTGTCCATTTCACTTCAACAGGTTTCTTTTTAGGTGCTCAGTTAGTTGTCACTGATCAGGGAGAATATACGATATTTGTCTCTTTGGGACTGGCTTATTTCTCTCAGCATGATGTTTTCCAGATTCCTCCATTTTGTTGCAAATGACCAGATTTCATTTTCTTTTTTTTTACTGCTGTATAGTATTGTATAGAGTACCTATCCCATAATTTCTTTATCCAGTCTTCTGTTGATGGGCATTTAGGTTGATTCCAGGTCTTAATTATTGTGAATTGAGTTGCAATAAACGTTGAGGCACAGACATATCTTTTATTTGCCAGTTTACTTTCCTTTGGGTAAATTCCAAGGAGTAAGATGGCTGGGTTGTATGGTAGGGTTATATTCAGGTTTCTTTTTCTTTCTTTCATTTATTAAACTTTTATTTAATGAATACAAATTTCCAAAGTACAGCTTATGGGTTACAATGGCTTCCCCCCTCCCATAACTTCCCCCCCACCCGCAACCCTCCCCCTTCCTGCTCCCTCTCCCCTTCCATTCACATCAAGATTCATTTTCAATTCTCTTTATATACAGAAGATCAGTTTAGTATATATTAAGTAAAGATTTCAACAGCTTGCACCCACATAGCAACACAAAGTGAAAAAAATACTGTTGGAGTACTAGCTATAGAATTAAATAAGAGTGTACAGCACATTAAAGACAGAGATCCTACATAATATATTTTTTTAAAAATTATTTAATTTTCTATGCAATTTCCAATTTAACACCAGGTTGGGTTTTTTTTTTTTTTTCATTTCCAATTCTCTTTATATACAGAAGATCGATTCAGTATATAATTAGTAAAGATCTCATCAGTTTGTACCCACACAGAAACACAAAGTGCAAAAATACTGTTTCAGTACTAGTTATAGCATCACTGCACATTAGACAACACATTAAGGACAGATCCCACATGGGATGTAAGTACACAGTGACTCCTGTTGCTGATTTAACAATGTGACACTCCTGTTCATGGCGTCAGTAATCTCCCTAGGCTCTAGTCATGAGTTGCCAGGGCTATGGAAGCCTTTAGAGTTTGCTGACTTTGGTCTTATTCCAATAGGGTCATAGTCAAAGTGCAAGTTCTCTCCTCCCTTCAGAGAAAGGTACCTCCTTTTTTGATGGCCCCGTTCTTTCCACTGGGATCTCACTCACAGAAATCTTTCATTTAGGTCTTCTTCTTTTTTTTCTTTTCCATGGTATCTTGGCTTCCATGCCTACAATACTCTCATGGGCTCTTCAGCCGGATCTGAATGCCTTAAGGGCTGATTCTGAGGCCAGAGTGCTATTTAGGACATCTGCCATTCTATGAGTCTGCTGTGTATCCCACTTCCCATGTTGGATCATTCTCTCCTTTTTGATTCTATCCGTTAGAATTAGCAGACACTTGTCTTGTTTGTATGATCCCTTTGACTCTTAGACCTATCAGAGCCATCAATTGTGAACTGAAATTGATCACTTGGACTAGTGAGATGGCATTGGTACATGCCACCTTGATGGGATTGTATTGGAATCCCCTGGCACATTTCTAACTCCACCATTTGGGGCAAGTCCGATTGAGCATGTCCCAAATTGTACATCTCCTCCCTCTCTTTTTCCACTCTTATATTTAACAGGGATCACTTTTCAGTTAAAAGTTAAACACCTAAGAATAATTGTGTGTTAATTACAGAGTTCAACCACTAGTACTAGAACAACAACTACAACAACAACAACGAATACTAAAAAGGATAAAGTATTACATTGTACATCTAGAGTCAGGACAAGAGCTAATCAGGTCATTGTTTCTTATAGTTTCCATTTCACTTCACAGGTTTCCCCTTTGGTGCTCAGTTGTCGCCGATCAGGGAAAACAAATGATATTTGTCTCTTTGGGACTGGCTTAATTCACTCAGCATGATGTTTTCCAGATTCCTCCATCTTGTTGCAAATGACCGGGTTTCATTGTTTCTTACTGCTGTATAGTATTCTATGGAGTACGTGTCCCATAATTTCTTTATCCAGTCTACTGTTGATGGGCATTTGGGTTGGTTCCAGGTCTTAGCTATTGTGAATTGAGCTGCAATAAACATTAAGGTGCAGACCGCTTTTTTGTTTGCCAAATTAATTTCCTTTGGGTAAATTCCAAGGGGTGGGATGGCTGGGTTGTATGGTAGGGTTATGTTTAGGTTTCTGAGGAATCTCCAGACTGACTTCCGTAGTGGCTTAACAAGTTTGCATTCCCACCAACAGTGGGTTAGTGTCCCTTTTTCCCCACATTCTTGCCAGCATCTGTTGTTGGTAGATTTCTGAATGTGAGCCATTCTCACCGGGGTGAGGTGAAACCTCATTGTGGTTTTGATTTGCATTTCTCTGATTGCTAGTTATCTTGAAGATTTTTTCATGTGTCCATTGGCCATTTGGATTTCCTCTTTCGAAAAATGTCTATTGAGGTCCTTGGCCCATCTCTTAAGTGGGTTGTTTGTTTTGTTGTTGTGGAGTTTCTTGATTTCTTTGTAGATTCTTGTTATCATCTGTTATCTGCAGTATAGTTTGCAAATATTTTTTTTCCCATTCTGTCGGTTGCCTCTTCACTTTCCTGTTTCTTTTGAAGTCCAGGAACTTCTCAATTTGATGCAATCCCAAATGTTAATTTTGGTTTTGACTGCCTGTGCTTCTGAGGTCTTTTCTAAGAAGTCTTTGCCTGTACTTATATCTTGCAGGGTTTCTCCAATGCTCCCTAATAATTTGATGGTTTTGGGTCGTAGATTTAAATCTTTTTTTTTTTTTGACAGGCAGGTGGTTAGTGAGAGAGCTAGATAGACAGAAAGGTCTTCCTTTTTGCCTTTGGTTCACCCTCCAATGGCCGCTGCGGCCAGTGCATCACGCTGATCCGAAGCCAGGAGCTAGGTGCTTCTCCTGGTCTCCCATGCGGGTGCAGGGCCCAAGCACTTGGGCCATCCTTCACAGAATTCCCGGGCTATAGCAGAGAGCTGGCCTGGAAGAGGGGCAACCGGGATAGAATACGGCGCCCCAACCGGGACCTGAACCTGGTGTGCCAGCGCCGCAAGATGGAGGATTAGCCTGTTAAGCCATCGCACCAGCCTCGTAGATTTAAATCTTTAATCCATGTTGAGTGAATTTTTGTGTAAGGTGAAAGGTAGGGGTCTTGCTTCAAGCTTCTGCACGTGCAAATCCAATTTTCCCAGCACCATTTATTGAATAGACTGTCCTTATTCCAGGGATTAGTTTTGGATCTTTGATCAAATATAAGTTGGCTGTGGATGTTTGGATTGACTTCTGGTGCTTCCATTCTGTTCCATTGGTCTATCCATCTGCTTCTGTACCAGTACCATGCTGTTTTGATAACAACTGCCCTGTAGTATGTCCTGGAATCTGGTATTGTGATGCCTCCGGCTTTGTTTTTGTTGTACAAGATTGCTTTGGCTATTTGAGGTCTTCTGTGTCTCCATATGAATTTCAACATCATTTTTTCCAGATCTGAGAAGAATGTCTTTGGTATCTTGATTGGTATTGCATTGAATGTATAAATTGCTTTTGGGAGAATGGACATTTTGATGATATTGATTCTTCCAATCCATGAGCATGGAAGATTTCTCCATTTTTTGGTATCCTCTTCTATTTCTTTCTCTAAGGTTTTGTAGTCTTCATTGTAGAGATCTTTAACATCCTTGGTTAAGTTTATTCCAAGGTATTTGATTATTTTTGTAGCTATTGTGAATGGGATTGATCTTAGAAGTTCTTCCTCAGCCGTGGCATTGCCTGTGTATACAAAGGCTGTTGATTTTTGCGCATTGATTTTATATCCTGCTACTTTGCCAAACTCTTCGATGAGTTCCAGTAGTCTGTTAGTAGAGTTCTTTGGGTCCCCTAAATAAAGAATCATATCATCTGCGAAGAGGGATAGTTTGATTTCTTCCTTCCCAATTTGTATCCCTTTAATTTCTTTTTCTTGCCTAATAGCTCTGGCTAAAACTTCCAGAAATATATTGAATAGCAGTGGTGAGAGTGGGCATCCTATCTGGTACCAGATCTCAGCGGAAATGCTTCCAACTTTTCCCCATTCAATAGGATGTTGGCCGTGGGTTTTTCATATATTGCTTTGATTGTATTGAGGAATGTTATTTGCATACCCAGTTTGCTTAGAGTTTTCATCATGAAAGGGTGTTGTATTTTATCAAATGCTTTCTCTGTGTCTATTGAGAGAATCATATGGTTTTTCTCTGGAGTCTGCTAATGTAGTGTATTACGTTGATTGTTTTGCGAACGTTGAACCATCTCTGCATACCAGGGATAAATCCCACTTGGTCTGGGTGGATGATCTTTCTGATGTGTTGTTGTATTCTATTGGCGAGAATTTTATTGAGTATTTTTGCATCTATATTCTTCAGGGATATTGGTCTGTAATTCTCTTTCAATGCTGCATCTTTTTCCGGCTTAGGAATTAAGGTGATGCTGGCTTCATAGAAAGAATTTGGGAGGATTCCCTCTTTTTGGATTGTTTTGAATAGTTTGAGAAGAATTGGAGTTAGTTCTTCTCTAAATGTCTGGTAGAACTCAGCAGTGAATCCATCTGGTCCTGGGCTTTTCTTTGTTGGGAGGGCCTTTATTACTGTTTCAATTTCTGTGTCAGTTATTGGTCTGTTTAGGTTTTCTATGTTTTCCTGGCTCAATTTAGGTATGTTGTATGTGTCCAAGAATCTGTCCATTTCTGATAGATTTCCCTGTGTGCTGGCATACAAGTCCTTGTAGTAATTTCTGATGATTCTTTTTATTTCTGTGGTGTCTGTTGTTACGTTTCCATTTTCATCTCTGATCCTATTGATTTGGGACTTTTCTCTTCTTTTTTTAGTTAGTTGAGCCAATGGGGTGTCAATTTTGTTTATTTTTTCAAAAAAACAGCTCCTCCTTTGGCTGATTCTTTGTAATGTTTTTTTTTGGGGGGTTCAATCCTGTTGATTTTTTCTTTGATTTTAATTATTTCTCTTCTCCTACTGGGTTTGGGTTTGGCTTGCTGCAGATTTTCTAGATCCTTGAGATGACTTGAAAGCTTATCAATTTGGTGCCTTTCCAATTTCTTGATGTAGGCACCTATTGATATAAACTTTCCTCTTAACACTGCTTTTGTTGTATCCCATAGGTTTTGGTATGTTGTGCTGTTATCCTCATCTACTTCCAGAAAAATTTTGATTTCTCTTTTAATTTCTTCTATGACCCATTGTTCATTCAGGAGCATTTTGTTCAATCGCCATGTGTTTGCATGTGCTCTAGGGATTCCCGAGTTGCTAATTTCCAATTTCATTCCTTTGTGGTCTGAGAAGCTGCATGGTATGATTCTAATTCTTTTGAATTTGCTGAGACTTGCTTTATGGCCTAGTATGTGGTCAGTCCTAGAGAAGGTTCCATGTACTGCTGAGAAGAATGTAAAGTCTTTAGATGTAGGATGAAATGTTCTGTAGATATCTGTTAGATCCATTTGGGCTATAGTGTCATTTAAATCTACTGTCTCCTTGTTGATCTTCTGTCCTGTTGATCTGTCTATCTCTGAGAGTGGAGTATTGAAGTCCCCCAGTACTATTGTATTGGTGTCTAAGTCTCCCTTTAAGTCCCTTAACAAGTCTTTTAAGTAAGCTGGTGCCCTGTAATTAGGTGCATATACATTGATAATCATTATATCTTCCTGTTGAATGGATCCCTTAATCATTATATAGTGCTCCTCTTAGTCTCTCCTAACAGTTTTTGTGGTAAAGTTCATGTTGCCCGATATTAAGATGGCTACGCCCGCTCTTTTTTCATTTCTGTTGGCATTGTATATATTTTTCCAGCCTTTCACTTTCAGTCTGTATGCATCATTGTTGGAAAGATGAGTTTCTTGTAAGCAGCAGAAAGATGGGTTTTGTTCCTTAACCCAATCAGCCAATCAGTGTCTTTTAACTGGACAGTTCAGGCCATTCACATTCAGTGTGACTATTGAGAAGGAGTAACTTTGCCCTGTCATTTGCCAAAGATACTTTCTAATCTATGGTTTGAGATTCCTGTGATCTTTTGCTGTGAGGTTTCCTTCCTTTATCTTCTTTCATATTGGTGACCATGTTTCTGTGTTTCTGTATGTAACACATCTTTAAGCATCTTTTGCAGGGCTGGACGAGTGGTGACAAATTCTTTCAATTTCTGTTTGCTGTGAAAGGTCTTTATTTCACCTTCATTCACAAATGAGAGCTTTGCAAGATATAATATTCTGGGCTGGCAGTTTTTCTCTCTTATTACCTGGGCTATGTCTCGCCATTCTCTCCTAGCTTGTAGGGTTTCTGATGACAAGTCAGCTGTGAGTCTAATTGTAGATCCTCTGAGAGTAATCTGGTGTTTCTCTCTTGCAAATTTTAGGATCTTTTCTTTATGTTTCACTGTGGTTAGTTTGAATATGACTTGTCATGGTGAGGATCTCTTTTGGTCGTGTTTATTAGAGGTTCTATGAGCTTCCTGTACTAGGATGTCTCTGTCCTTCTCCAAACCTGGGAAATTTTCTGCTAGTATCTCACTAAAAAGGCCTTCTAATCCTTTCTCCCTTTCCATGCCTTCAGGAACTCCTAGAACCCGAATGTTGGGTTTTTTAATAATATCCTGTAGATTCCTGACAGTATTTTTTAGATTTCTGATTTCTTCTTCTTTTCTTTGATTTGACTTTTTCCTTTCCTTTTCTCTGTCTTCTAAGTCCAATATTCTCTCTTCTGCTTCACCCATTCTGTTTTTAAAGCTCTCTGGTGTGTTTGTCATTTGATCTATTGAATTCTTTTCATTATGTTTTCTTGTCACTATCATAGTTTCATGTTCTACTAGTTGTTTCATTTCATTTTGATTCCTCCTTAATATTTCATTTTCAGGAGAGAGATTTTCTATCCTGTCCATTAAGGATTTCTGTAGTTCAAGAATTTCTTTTTGAGAACTTCTTAATGTTCTTATCAAATTTTTGAGATCCATTTCTTGCATTTCCTCTATCTCTTCATCTTCATAATCTTGCATTGGGGTGTCTTGGTCATTTGGGGGCGTCATAGTGTCTTCCTTGCTCTTGTTACCTCGACTTCTATGTTTGTTGTTTGGCATGTTGGAGATAATTTATGGTTGTTTTTGTTTTTTGTTTTTTGTTTTTTGTTTTTTTTTTTTTTGCTGTGGTGTTTTTTTCTCATTATACTATGCCTCTAAATGGGCTGTCTGCTTTGATGGATCCTTAGAGGCTGTGATGGGTGTGGCCAGAGAGCTCTGCTTGATTCTTCAGGTTTAAGGCTGTGCAAAAAGCGACTCACCCAGATTGTTCTCTTCCTTGCTCCTTGCTGGATCTCTCTCTCTCTCTCTCTCTTTGACTCAGTTGGGAAGTAATTCCGAATGGCTGAGTGGAATTGAGGGTAGTTGAAATCTGGCCTCTGTGAGTATTCATTTGATCTACCCCTGGGCCCACACAAAGAGTTTATGCAGCCCTTAATGTGTTCTCAAGTTTCGACCAGTCCCAAAGTTACTGAGTTTGTGTACTCGTTGCTGCTTTACATATGTAAAATGTCTCCTGCTCTTTGTTTTGCTCAACTTTTTAGGTGAGTGGAGAGAGAGGCCTCTGCCTTTCCCCACCAATGTCTTGGGTTTCTGAGGTTTTTGTCTTACCTCCAGTTCCCACGCTGGCGTGATTCTGTGGCTTGGCTCCCGCGGCTGGGCTTCCACGTGGTGGGCTCCCTGTAGGTCCTCTGTGTCACATCCACTAGATCCGGAAGCGTTTCCTCTGCAGTTTTTTTCTCGAGTCTTTTCCTGAGGCTACAGTAATTCCACTTTTATGAAACTAAATTTTCCCAGACTATCAGCGCACGTCCTTACTATCCGCCATCTTGGCTCCGCCCCCCATATTCAGGTTTCTGAGGAATCTCCAAACTGACTTCCATAGTGGCTTTACCAGTTTGCATTCCCACCAAGAGTGGGTTAGTGTCCCTTTTTCCTCGCATCCTCGCAAGCATCTGTTGTTGGTAGATTTCCGTATGTGAGCCATTCTAACTGGGGTGAGGTGAAACCTCATTGTGGTTTTGATTTGCATTTCCCTGATTGCTAGTGATCTTGAACATTTTTTCATGTGTCTGTTGGCCATTTGGATTTCCTCTTTAATTAACACACAATTATTCTTAGGCATTTAAAATTAACTGAAAAGTGATCTCTGTTAAATATAAGAGTGGGAATAAGAGAGGGAGATGTACAGTTCAGCACATGCTCACTCAGACTTAACCCTAATGTTAGAGCTAGAAACATGCCAAGGGATTCTAATTCAATCCCATAAAGGTGGCATGTACCAAAGCCATCTTACTAATCAAAGTGATCAGTTTAAGTTCATAATTGATAATAAGGAGCGGAATAAGTTTCAAAGAGATCCCATAAACAAGACTAGTGTCTGCTAATACTAACTGATAGAATTAAAAAGGAGAGAACCATACAATGTGGGAATAGGATACACAGCAGAATCATAGAATGGCAAATGTCACAAACAGCACTCTGGTCTCAGAATCAGCCCTCAAAGAATTTGAATCTGGCTAAAAAGCACATGAGAGTTTCACAAGACACTGTGGCAAGACAATGACCTAAATGAAAGATCTGTGGAAAGAATGGGCCATCAGAAGGAGGTACCTTTCTCTAAAGGGAGGAGTGAACTTCCACTTTGACTATGGCCTTGTCTAAATGTGATCAGAGTTGGTGAACTCAAGTAGCATCCATGTCCTTGGCAGCTCATGACAAGAGCCTCGGGTGATTACTGATATCATAAATAAGAGTGTCAATTGTTAAATCAACAACGAGAGTCACTGTGCACCTACTCCCCATGTAGGATTTCTGTCCTTAATGTGTTGTACTATGTGAATTAATGGTAAAACTACTACTCAAATGGTATTCTATACTTTGTGTGTCTGTGTTTGTGCAAACTGTTGAAATCTTTACTTAGTATATACTAAGTTGATCTGTATATAAAGATAATTGTAAATGAATCTTGATAAAGAATGGGATGGGAGAGGGAGTAGGAGATGGGATGGTTTGCGGGTGTGAGGGATGTTATGGGGGGAAAAGTTGCTATAATCCATAAGTTGTACTTTGGAAATTTATATTTATTAAATATAACTTGCAAAAAAAGAATTGAATTACATACATTTAGAACATACCACGTAAGTTTTGTTTTAATTATTCTTTAGATAACCCCTAAGGCCCTTTCAGTATTTAAATTCCATGTTTCTAGGTTTCATTCTAGTTTAAACATATGTAATCGATGGAGTGGGTCTTTGGTATAGTGAAAATCTGTTGGGGTCTTAAGCCTGAAGCTAGCCCCTGACCAGCAGGGGCAGTACAAGCACTCCCCGACAAGGTGAACAGGAGAGGTAAGGTCACCGTGTCATGCCCACCGCAGCAAGAACCCTGTCAAAGCAGGAACTATTTTATTGAGGTGTACAGGCTTATAAAGCTTACGAAAGACATGCACAGTAGGGGAGCCAATCAGCAAAAGGTCATGCAGGCATGGGTGAACCACGCACAGGGACATCTTAAGCAAAGTATAGGGATCACACACTGTCCACGTTTCCGGAACTAAAGCAGACCTATCCCTGCTGGTGGTCTGATCTTAGGTAGCTTAACCACAGCAGCCGCAGACACACCTCTTGAACATCCGCCAGGTGCCATATTGTAATGCAGGTTTTAGGCAATGTCCAACAAAGATCTTACTTGTGAGATGTGCTTCTCATATTGGAATGTGTGTGTTCCATTTTCAGCTCTGTTTCTGATTAAAGCTTCCTATTAATATATTCTCTGGGAAGCTGCAGGTGATGGCTCAGGTACTCAGGTATCTGCATGGTTCACCTGGACTGAGATCCTGGAACATGCCTATTGCCTGGCACATGCCTGTTGCTGCATTTGAAGAGTGAACAAGCAGATGTGAGGTCTTTCTTTCTATGCATTTGTTTTTCTGTCTCTCTCTGCCTTTAAAATAAATACATAAATAGCTATAAAAGCACTTCTTTGAAATTTGAAGTTGGTAGTTATGTTTATTATTTCCATATTTTTATAGTATTCAGCAAACTCATGTCCTCTTCTTTATTGTCTGTCAGCATTTATCTCCTCAATCCATGCCTAGGTTAACACAGTAACTTGACCTAACACAGTGGTGTTTTATAGTTTCATTATAATATTCAAGAGAAAAATTATGAAACCTACACATAAAATTCCTGATATAAAACACCTGCTGTATTTAAAAGATATAATAATAAGTTCTGCTGGGTTTCTACTACATAATATGAGGGATTATAATATTTAGCAGAAAAACAAGTGACACTGAAAATGATTCACTTCATAATTAATCACTTCTGTGGGAAACCAATCAAAAGACCCACTATATTTTTATCTTTGCAGTTTTCTTAGTTCAAAGTTATAAAACATATTAATTAGGTATTCTTAAATATATTTCTTTAAAAATATTATTTACTTATTAATTTGAAAAGTAGAATGGCACACACACACACACACAAAATGTGTGTGTGGAGAGAGAGATCGTCTATTTTTTGGTTCAATCCCCAAATGGCAACAAGAGCTATGTCTGGGCCAGGCTGAAACGAAGAACCAGGAACACCATCGTGGTCTCTCACATGGGTTGCAGGGACTCAAGTACTTGTGATATCTTCTGTTGCCTTCCCAGGAACATTAGCAAGAGGCTGGATTGGACGCAGAGTAGCCAGGACTCAAAACTGAACTCCAAAATCAGATGCTAGTATTCAAGAAGCAGCTTGACCTGTTGTGCCATACCGACCCCCATACTTTATAGTTTGAAAAGTGGTATGTAATGTATATATGTTAATTGTAGCATCTGTAATTTTCAAGAACCACATGAAAGTAAGGCTGTGAAGTAAGGCTCCACTATATTAGTATTGATTTTCTTCCCTGGGGTAAATGAGACTTTCTTGAAAAGAAACTGTATTCTGGCGGAAAAAGAGAATGCGGTTTCCAAACCTGCAATGGAAGTCATTATAGATTGACCTCTGAAGAGAGACACAAGTTCAATAAACACTTTTCCACCATAAAAACATTTCTTTATAAGAAAAATTCTGAAATCTTAGCTGGAAGAGCTATTGTCTCTACTATTTATATCAATAACACAATCCATCTTATCTCGTAGCTTTCTTTACATCTTTGGTAGATGTCAGCTGATTTCATAAGCCATCATTTGAGTGTGTGCATTATAATCTTTAGGACTCTGATTTCATTCATAACAATATGAAACATACATAAGAAGGATTAAAATGTCTTTCTCCTTAAAAAAATCTCTGAGTTTGCAAAAACAGCAAGAACTTAATTAAAATCAATAAATAACTTTTTAAAATAGTTTCATGAAATATGTTAGTTTTATTCTTTCTTTGAAAACTGCTGCTTCTTTCCTGTGCAGGGGTGGGGAATGTCCAGGCCATGAACTATATAAGGTCCATGAAATCATTTGGTGTGGCCCTGCCAAGACAGCCACAAATGGGACTCGACTTCAATAAATCTATAGCAGGCTAATTTTTTAAAAGATTTATTTATTCATTTGAAAGTCAGAATTACACAGGCAGAGAGATGGAGAAGCAGAGAGAAGAATGAGAAAGAGGTCTTCCATGCGCTGCTTTACTCCCCAATTAGCCACAGCGGCTAGAGCTGTGCCTTTTGGAAGCTGGGAGCCAGAGCTTCTTTCGGGTCTCCCATGTGGGTGCAGGGGCCCAAGGAGCTGAGCTATCTTCTACTGCTTTCCCAGGCCACAACAGAGAGCTGAATTGGATGTGGAGCAGCCGGGACTCGAACTGGCGCCCATGTGGGATGCTGGTACTGTAGGCAGCTGCTTTACCCGCTGTGCCACAGTGCCGGCCCCATAGGGCAGGCTGATTTTTAAGTTAATAATTTTGTATGGCCTGCAAATGGTGTTATAAATATGCAAATGACCCTTGACAGAATAAAATTTCTCATCCCTGCCACTTATTGTACATATGCTGTATGACTGCCACAATGCTATATATTGATTTGCATTACTAAGCAAGCAAAGTATCAATCTAAAAGTGGTACACAAACAAAGCAAACTTACTTGTATTCTCCACACCAAAGAGCCTAAAGCTGCAGTGTGGCTCTTCTGGTGCTGCCAGCCTTGGGTCACAAGTCTGGCCTTGACTTTAAGTTATTCCTTCAGTTACAAGTTTCCTTCCTCATGTCTCCACATGATTCTTCTTCTACAATAAAGCACTTATTTTATTGCATCCATATTTGCCTCCAAAAAGGCAGATGTTTTCAATACCATTATTGGATAAATTTGGTTTAAATGCAGCCAAAACAAATCCTACTATTGATCTCTTTTGAACTTCTGGGCAAGGGTCACAGTGCTCTGGAGCTTATCATCCTCGTATGAGCTCATTGTTCAGAGTGTGTTACCTCCTTTAGGGAACAGGATACCATATGGTGTGCAGGGGAAGTGCTGAGGAGCAACATGCCGTGAGTCAGTTGTTCTCAACCTTGCCTGATTTTAGGAGTCATTGGGGGAGAATAAAAAACACAGATTACTAGGTTTTCCTGAACTACCAAATCATAATCTCCAGGAGATGCGTGAAGTAATCTGAATGTTTGCAGAGCCCCAAAGGATTCTTTAGATGTGGCATGTTACTGAAACATTGGTACATAGAAACCCAAAAAATACTTTCTAGGGAAAGAGCAGTTTATAAATAAAACGTTTAGAGCCTGTTGGAGCTGATGCATCTGAGATTTGAACAATCAGATATGACCTTATTGATCCCCATAGAACTTTTAACAACTTGAAAATAAGATAAAGTCTATATTTCTTTCAAATTTCCTATAACATAGCTAAATAACTATCATTATAATTTTAAAAGATCTGAAATTTGGAAACTTCTTGTTTCCCACAGACACTAAAGAGAGAGTGGGGATGTAGTGTAATCGTGATGATAGATCCTTTATTATTATAAAAAAATAATTAATTGAATTTTGCAGAAAGAGCCTGCAATTCATCTCTTTTGCTTCCATGGGCTTGATGAAATGAACTTATGTCTGGTAAATAATGCACTACTTTATTTTAGTAAAGCTCAAAAATAAGTTGTAGTATTTAGAAAATCATTTTGCTATATATAGGTATTTGATATATATCCATATATAGATCTCTCTATATGTATACATATACATATATATAAATAATCATAATCTCTTGCCATAAATATTGCTAGAAAGAGTATTTACAGCAATAAATGTGCTTGTGGGGCATACTCTTTTAAAGGAAGTTATTAGGTCCTTTCCTGATGGAAGAGTAAAACTAAACTTTGAGTCTACTCTATGTATAGAGAATTGTGTTGAAAATAAAATGTGTTTTTCCTAACAAACTCATTTGACGTGGCACATACTAATTTTAATAACTCTTCTTTGAAAAAAAATACTAATCTAGGCAATATTGTCTAGATTACTATACTGTCATTTTAGAATTGTATTCTATCATAGTGGATTATACTCAATGCATCTGGTAAAATCACTTTTTCTTATATATTTGAAAAGTGTTTATGACTTTCTGTACATACTATATTTCCCACTGTACAAGACTTTATAGATTGTAATAACTTTGTTCCTATTTCTCTCATAGTCTACACTCCTTATCATTTTACTTTTCCATTATTTTCCTGAGACTATATTAAATCTGCCAGAGTCTTCGTCTCAATTCAAAACTGTTTATTTGATTGTTTTAAGTGTCAGACACCATGACACGGCTCTGGGATACAATGATGAGTGAAAAAAATCCTCAAAGCATGTTTCCTAGATGATACTTTTAAGTGAGAAAAATGTATTTTCTATGTTCAGAAGTTTTTCTTTTTTCCTTGAATTCCTACAAATCTTGGAATGATAGAATATTAGTAATACAAAGATGAATAAATACATCAAACATACACCCACTACCTAAAGTTTGTCAAGCCTGTCAGAGAAATTCTCTCATTTGGAACTCTATTTTCGAAAATTTCAGTGTTAAAATTATTCCTAATCGTCAGCCAAGAGTGAGTTCCCTAAATATTCTGACCATTGGTAATGTTGCAGTTTTCAGGTAACATAGAATAAGTCTTCCAGCTGTTTTTCAAAACGTTAATGTCATAGCAGGCACGTACCCGAAACATCAAAACCTCTTACTTGTCGAATACAGGGACTGCATTTTAGCCTCGTTATAACTTGTTGTGATAGTATATTTTACTTCCTTCTATCATTTTGTTTTATTGATTATTATAATTTTTTCCTTTTACCTTAATTCCTTACTTTCTAATATCTATTGAGTCACTTTTTTTTTTTATTTTTCACTTGTCCCCGTTAATAGTTTGAAAGTTTTATCTTTCACTTTTACTTCTTTAGTGATTATGTTGCTATCATATTTGAGCTCTATTAGAGACCTACATTATATTAACTAAAAAACTCATGATCCACTCTTCATTTCCATCAATATTTTTCTTCTATGATTTTTTCAAAACTTTAGCAGACTGTCGTTCTTTTGTTTTTTTTTTTTGATATTTATTCTATTTAGAAATACATTTGTTTCTTTGTTCTATCCTGTTTTTTGTACTTCTTCTAGTTTAACTTTTATTAATGCTCATGGATCCTTAGTTTTTATTTCAGAGAATGTCAATAACTCATGAAATGCCCATTCTTTTATATTTGAAAATTAATTGATTTAAATTTCTTTTTTTTTTTTTTTTGTTTTTGACAGGCAGAGTTAGACAGTCAGAGAGAGAAAGAGAGAGACAGAGATAAAGGTCTTCCTTCCGTTGGTTCATCCCCCAAATGGCCATTACGGCGGACTCACTGTGCCAATCCTAAGCCAGGAGCCAGGTGCTTCCTCCTGGTCTCCCATGAGGGTGCAGGGCCCAGGCACTTGGACCATCCTCCACTGTTCTCCCGGGCTACAGCAGAGAGCTGGACTGGAAGAGGGGCAACCGGGACAGAATCCAGCTCCCCAACTGGGACTAGAACCTGGAGTGCTGGTGCTGCAGGCGGAGGATTAGCCAAGTGAGCTGCGTCGCCGGCCAAAATTTCTTTTTTAAATACTGTTTTATCTAGGTTTATGATTCTATGTTGTCCATTAATACTTCAAATATTCAAGTATTTTATTATCTCTTCCATTTATTATTGTCGCAAAACATGTATCATTATTCTGAGACCTTTTTTCTTTGTCTGTGGTATTTTCCAAAACCAGTGTTTGCATGTGGATTTGTTTCTATTTATTCTCTCCAGATAAACTGACCTTTAAACTTTGACTTTATGTCTTAATATTCACATCTAGAAATTTCTTAGCAATTTTCTTATTAAATCATCCCAGTTTTGTTTTTTTTCTTCCTATAAACTCTCTTAAACCTGTATTATATATTTTTCATTCATACACACACTGTCTTAATTCACTTTTTATATTTCTAATGAGTTTATATTTATGGCTCTATATTTTCAGTGATTTCCTCAAAGCTATTTTCCAGCTTATGAATTTGCTCCTCAGTTAAGTGTTTAGCTACTTAATCATTTTGTCTTGGCTATAATTTCATACCCTGTTTTGGAAAGGCATTTACAATATTCCTCTATTATTCCTCATACTTGCAAAGCATTTTAGGCACAAAACTTCATAATATGCCTCTGACAAATTTTTCAGATAATTAGTAAAGTTGGTAACACTCATTGGAGGAGCAGACATTGACCTATTAACCATTGAATTTATTTATATATTTTATATATGTGTGTGTGTTTATAAATATACATGTATATATATATATATAAATGAAGTTTTGAAATAACTATGGAAGTACAGATATTTTATTTTGGGTTAATGTGTCAGGCAATGCCTCACTCCTAGGTCATTAATGTAATTATAAGGCAAACACTTAAAGACAGCATTGGTGTACTACTATATATACTACATATTATATATGTGTGTGTACTTATGAGCTATTATCATGGCTGGTGTGTATAGGCGATTTCTGGAAATTTGTGATGAGCTCACCACTCACTGAAACTCATTGATTAGATTATCTTTCATTTTCAATTCACATTATAATTAACTTGTAAGTACAGTTAGAGTAGTGTGAGTGTATCAGAAGCCACTTTCAATTATAAGATTCATCTTGTAGTTAAATAGACTGGAAGTTTACTATTAAATTGAAAACAGATCCTATTAGGGACATGCAGTTCCGTTGAAGAAAACGGCAATATGCCATTTATGCTAATCATGGAGATGTACAGATGTTAAATCGAAAAGGGCTTCTTCTTAAAGTATTTTGTACTCTGTGTCCCAGTAAGAATATTTTATTTTGGACTTACTTTAGATATTGTAACAGCTGCTCATTCTGTGATTGGATTTCAAGCCCTAACTGACTCCTGCTATGATAGTTCATACAGAATGAAGTCAGCAGAGCCACCGCACAAGCTTCCCTTTGAAATTGCTCTACAAGGCTACGAGCAGAGCTACTGCTGTATAAAAACCTCTCACGTCTTCCCTGGAAATTAGCCCCCCACATCCCACATCCTACCATTCAGTCTGTGCTTCAGTTGCCTTCTGCTCTGTAATGTTAGCTTTTCTTTAGCATTCAGTTCAGTGGTTTAAGTAGATGTGCTTGTACATATGTTGATATTCAGAATTTTTATTTTCTTTTATATTAATAATCATGTCAATAGTTGAATATTTTCAAATTCAGAATAATTAGTAAATGTTTGTCATTTAATCAGATGGCATTCATGATATACACAGTGTCAGTCTTCGTGGCCAACTGAGCATGAAAAGCACTGAAAATGTCAGGATATTCAAAATATCCTGGAAGTAAACCATGCACTTAAAACCTAAACTGCTCAGATTTTATTTGTTCCCTATGTGATTTTTAGGTTAAATAATTACAAGCTGGACGGGAAAAGCCAAGAACTTGGGAAAAGCACAAGACAATGACCAAATATCAGTTAGATAAACTAAAGAATCACCTAGTACAGGAAACACGATTGCTCTTTGGTCGCTGAAATTATGTCAATGCAGAACATAGAGGCAGAAAGCATGTGTAAGTCAATAAAGAAAATGAAAGTTGCTTCCAAATTATCTCTGTTTCAGAGATAGCTTCCACTTTGGCTTTCAAATTTTGTTTTGTGCATTTATTCCTTAAATAAATGTTCCATGGAGATCTCGATTTTTGGTATGCTAAATTACTGCCTGTACAATCCATTTTAAAATAATCAGAAAAGTCTAGAGCCAATGAAATCATGCTGTCAATTGTGCTCTTGTATACTGAGAGACAGAACAAATTTTTTATAGTAGAGAATACCAGCTTTGAATTCAGATGACCTCAATTAGTACACTTGATCTTAGCCAAAAGTCCAAGAAGCGATAGACGGCCTTAATTAGTGTCTTGGCTTTTTCCTGTACTACTATGGATTATTAGAAAATCACTCAACATTTCAATTTTTTCTTACATAAAATGGAGATAATGTCATAATTCACTGGGATTTTTTGTAAGTTAATAAATGATGATGCCTTACAAACTATAACAATAAATTCATAGGCATAAATTTCAGAAAATGGAGAGATAATATGTGGCATAAAATATTGAGCAGTGTACACAGAGAACACAAGGACTGTTACACATTATACAGTAAACCTTCAAAAGCTTTAGAGCCCTTTTCTCTGAAGGTCACTAAACATATGGTAAATTATCATCTGTCTGGGATAGTTTAATGTGGCAAAGATATAAAGGAAAATTGGTTAATTTTTCAGACTACCTTCCAGCTTAGTATGTATTTTGTACATTTAGTGGCATAAAATATTTATATTTTTAATTTTGGTAGGTAATCATCATAAAGACTGTATTAGTAAATATCTTAGTGGGATTATATTATTAGAAATAGTTTCCGAAGTTGTATTTGTTTTATTGTTTTAACATCTAAGTTTAATATAAACTCAAGTACAGGGATTATTTCCAATATAGTAAGATCTATAGATTATCAGATGATATACATGTGTCTGAATGTATGAAACATATAGAAGCATATTCTAAAATATTTGTGAATATATTGAATTCAGAGACTTTAGTCCAAAATATTTTGAAATTCCTGCATTTTTCATAATATGCATTTCACCTAACTTTTTAAAGTTTTTATTTATTTATCTGAACATTACAGTTACAGAGAGGGAGACAAAGAGACAGAAGGAAAGATCTTCCATCTGCTGGTTCACTTCTCAGATGGTCACATTGGCCAGGACTGAGCTATGCCAAAGCCAAGAGCTGGGAGCTTCATTTGAGTATTGCACATGAGTGGCAGGAGCTGCTGCCTCTTCCAGGCCATTAGAAGTGAGCTGGTGGAAGCAGAACATCTGAGACATGAACTGACACCCGTATGAGAAACCTGCATCACAGGCAGAGCCTTAACCAACTGTGCCACAATGTCAGCCCCTCTTCTAACTTTTTGAAGATGCCTCACATATGTTCATTTCAAGTCATGTAAATGGACAGAATGTTTCTTTGTATTCATAAACCAGAGAAATGTATGCATTAGCCAACTGGCCATGATTTTATATGTAGGTAGTGCAATGATAGGGAAAAATCTGCCGCAATATTTGACACAGTACCATTGAATCCCAGGTTGCAAATCATAGCTCTACATAAATCTTTTGTTTTCTGGAAGAACAGTAAATTTGGGTGTCTTGAATGAAGTGGTAGTGAAGAAATAAGACTCAAGTGCTTTATCCAATATTATTTTTATGAGAAGTCATGATGAATGTGTTCTGCCTGGCACATGGCCCCTGTTATCCCAGTTTCTTGACACACATTACTTCTTCTCAGATATGATTGCCTGCTAGCTGCCCTAACACAGCAACCTCACCATGTCTGCAACCACACTGCTGCTGACTTTGGCAATTCCCAAACCTCCGTAGGAACCTGAGCCCTGGTTAGGCAACCATCTTAATTTAGGGTGGGCAACATGCTTCATCCCACATGCTATGGTTGAGTCTGAGACAATTTGTGGAACTCTCCAGGAGAGGTATGACCTTGGACTTTTGCATATAATTTGGGGAAAAATCCTCCAATTTTAAATTCTTTTTTCATAACTTTTCTCTGTAGTGTATTGATAGATTCTAGTAGCTTTTCAGGCCTCAAAATCAATTAAGGCACATTGCCAAAACTTAATTATCTGCACACCAAATTACCCTATTTCTCATCAGAATAACTCTTTCCAAATGCATCCTACCCTTAAAACATAAATAGATTTGGAATTGAACATTATCAATGTATTTTCATAAATACATTGCCTACCACTAATATATAATATCTAACCTACTAGACTTTTAGTTACCATTCCCAATATTTCCACAAGATACCAAAAGGAGGGTTGTATCCTGCTGAATTATTAGGTATGGTATTCCAGACAAGTTTGTGAATCATTTTTAAATAATAAAAATGCACACAATTTAATTGCATTAATCAATTTATTAATTTTATAGAGATGAATTTAAAACCAATACCAGCTTCTGAATCAGGAATGTAAGGTTAACAATGGAACTTGTGGGTTACACATATGGCACAATGGTTAGCTTGCTGCTTGGGATGCTCCCTTTCATGTCAAAGTGGAAGGCTTTAGTCCTAGCTCCTCTACTTCTAATAGATCCTCCTGCTTATGCATACACTTGGAGGCAACAGATAATTGCTCAAATGCTTTGGTCCCTGCCATTCATGTGGAAGACCAAGACGGAGTTCTGGGCACCTGGTTTAGACCCAGCCCTGGTTGTTGTAGGCATTTTGATAGTGAATCAGTGGATTGAAGATTTCCCTTTCTCTCTCTCTCTCTCTTTTTTTCCTTCTCTCTCTTTAAAATAAATTGACACTTTTTAAAAAATAGATCTATTTTCTGAATAAAATGTCTAGTCAATGGGATGATAGTGTAGAGCAAATGTTCCTCATTTCTACTCCAAAGTAAATGTATAATTGGTCTAGCAAGATTTTTATTATGACTGATATTTCCAAGTCTTTGCTGACACTGCCAAGAGTTAGATGAGTTTGGCATTGTGGAATAGCAGTTTAAGCTGCCACTTGCAATATCAGCATCCCATATCAGAGTGCCAGTTTGAGTCCTGGATGCCCTGTTTCCCATATAGCTTCTTGCTAATGCACCTGGAAATGCAGCAAAAGACAATCGAGGTGCTTGGGTCCCATGTAGGACACCAGCATTGAGGTCTTGGCATTTTGGTCTGACCCAGAACTGGCTTTTCTGACCATCTGGGGGAATGAACCAGGATATGGAAATCTGTCTTCCTCTTTCTCTGTTGCTGTGCCTTAAAAAGATAAAAAAAATAATATGGCCCTGATCTTGTCTGACATAATTTCAATTACAATCCAATTAAGTTCTAGAGTTTCACAAAATTCTTTGCTCAAATTGCCAACAAATTATTGACTTATTTCTTCCAACACTTCTCTTCTGCCCTCAGCACTACTGCTTAAGATGGTAACAAGAGTGAAATAGGGTAAGGGGCAAAAAGAAGCCCTTACCTGGACGATCCACTGTTGGACAATCTGTCTGCATACAGTATCAGACTGGGATGTGCTAATGCAATTTTGTTGATTTCCTGGTTCTGCAGCTTCACTGCCTGAAAGAGTAACTTCTATGATTGGAATTGACAACCTTCCTTTTCAATTTCCTTGCCAGAATACACTTACAATTTCAGGGCAGGGGAGGAACTGTCTTGACACTTACCTCAGAGCATAAGACATATTTAGCTTATATTGTTATTTTCTGGTTGCTTTTAAACATACCAATCATTTCCCATGCCAGTTATTCTATACTATTTTCTTAGCATTTCTCATTACAGTCTAAAATTTTTGACATTTTCCCAATAATGATATCAATATCAAATAGTTTCATTTGTCTAGGATTATAACACTGTAAATAAAGTTGTATGACTTTTTTCTTCTCACACGAAATGTTATCAAGTCAGTATATAATAATTTATAATATTTTAAAACTGAAAATTAGGTAATGAAAAATAGTTCACAGACTATATTCTCTATTTTATGACCTTGTCTAAATATGATCAGAGTCGGCAAACTTGGAAGGCTTCCATAGCCTTGGCAACTCATGACGACAGCCTAGGGTGGTTACTGGCGCCATAAACTAGAGTGTCAATTTGTTGGGTCAACAACAGGAGCCACTGTGCACTTGCTCCTCATGTGGGATCTCTGTCCTTAATGTGCTGTACATTGTGATTTAATGCTATAACTGGTACTCAGACAGTATGTGTCACTTTGTGTTTCTATGTGGGTGCAAACTGTTGAAATCTTTATACTAAATTGATCTTCTGTATATAAAGAGAATTGAAAATGAATCTTGATGCAAATGGAAGGGGAGAGGGAGCGGGAGAGGGGAGGGGTGCGGGTGGGAGGGAAGTTATGGGAGGGGGAAGCCATTGTAATCCATAAGCTGTACACTGGAAATTTATATTCATTAAATAAAAGTTAAAAAAAATAAAAATTTAAAAAAAATAAATAAATAAAAATGTGAGCAACCCCTAAAAAAAAAAAAAAGAAATCATGAAGATGGGGCCTGCACTGTGGCAGTGTTGGCATCCCATATGGGTGCCGGTTTGAGTCCTGGCTGCTCCACTGCTGATCCGGCTTTCTACTATGGACTGGGAAAGCAGTAAAAGATGGCCCAAGTCCTTGGGCCCCTATACCCTCGTGGGAGATCTGGAAGAAGCTCCTGGTTCCTGGCTTTGAACTGGCGCAGCTCCAGCCATTATGACCAATTGGGCAGTGAATCAATGGATGGAAGAGTTCTCTCTCTCTGCTTCTCATTCTCTCTGTGTAAGTCTGACTTTCAAACAAATAAATAAATCTTTTAAAAAATCATGAAGATCTAATATATTTGCTTCTAATACTATAATGCAATGCTATTTTCAACAAAGAACTCATTATATAGGCAAATTGTTACATTCATTTAAAGAATGAGACAATTACTGACTTTCTTATAGAAGCATGAGATTATGTTGCTACTAATAATTTACAACTAGGTACATGCACATACAAGCATGGAAACCCATCTACACACATGAACACCCCAAAACAAGCTACCAAAGTTTTTACTAAAACACTGAAGAAATTAATCTAGATCTTGGAAAGCAAAAAGCTTATGCTGAACTACATTACAGAAGTCACATTATTCTGATATAAAACAGAACTTGACATTTGGCCTAATTATACTTTTCAAGTCTTTAATATTCTGCTTATCATTATGGATATTTAAATAAGGAAAACTCTTCTGATACCTTTTGCCCTTTTTCTGTCTCATAGTCTTCTTTGAATTAAAAAGGAAATTAAAATTTCCCCAACTAGAAGTTTTAATAGATAAATGAATAATATATAGAAAATGCTAAAACTTTATTCTAGATGTTTTAGAGCACGGATATATTTTGCATTGAGAAAAGTATCTATTACACTTTCCTAGATCTAAAGATAATGGAGTCAGGAATGAGTTATGATGACTCTATGCAACTTTGAACTTTGGCTTATTCAATCCCTGTCTATCTATAAAAATTTTAGGGGTTTCTTTCTGCTCTTCAATATATGGCTTAGTATTTGTTTAATCGATTTACACAAATCAAAATGAAGAGTACTTTCCAATGATTCATCTCATTGGACTTGGTTAAGTGCTCAGGGAAATACTGTACTTCAGGTTGTCAGTTAGATTTATATAAAAGAACATAGAGTCACTTACTTAGGTGTTACATTAAGTAGGCAGCCAACAAAGATCAATAATTTTGGCATTATAATTCTATCATTCTAAATGTCTATAATCTGTTTTAGGATTTTTAAAATAAGATTTATACTCTATTTTAATATATTTCATTTTTAATTTTTTGCATTGAGATTTTATTATTTACATTGACATTGTTTTGAGAAAATTATATTTTACTACATTTTAATAAAAATAAGTGGTTAATTTGTAGAAAGATTAATTAATGTGATCACTTAAGTAACTGAAACAGAACGCTTTTTTTTTTGAGCAAGAAATTAAGGTGAATATAAAGTCACGAAATGTTGATGGGATAAACTAAGGTAAGAATAAGAAGTGTGATTTTACTTTATACATGTATGCTAAATGCAATTATTTGATATACTTTGCCTGTAATTCAACATTCCTTAATTTTAATAAATAAACACAATAGACTAGGTCTGCTGTATATTTTGCTTTGATTTGCTTTAAGGTAAAAACTTAGTTTATGCCCTGGGGAAGTCACTTATTATCATGGTCTAAAGTTCCTGATACATGCACCCACATCAACAGCTAATTATCAGTTATATTTTGATGATTTACAATTTAACTTTTCTCATGAAAATTTGGCTTTAAATTCAATAAATGCAAAATTCTGTTTGCTGTCTTTTCTTGCATCTGAAGCAATACTTCTCTGTCCTGCATTTTATGCTTGAGGTGCCTTTATGCTCCAACTTTTTCTAAGACTTGAAACATTAAAGATGTTACTCTTCTGTCCCTCAGGATACTCTAAAAGTTACTAAGACTTTTCAAATTTTTCTATAACGCATCACTCCAAGCATTTTCTCCACCAAATATTCTCCATTTGCACTGTTTTTTTTTTCTTTGTTTTGTCTTATTTTTCTTTGACTACAACAATGTCTTCCTATATTAGTATCCCCAATATCAGTTTCTTTCCTGTGTATCAATTTCATATGCTTCTATGAGGCTAATTTATCAGGATAGTTCAATCAATGAATATTTAATTCATCATGGGCCCTCTGAACAGTCCTGAATTTGTTTCATTTTATTTACTTATTTATTTGAGAGGCAGAAAGATGCAGAGATAGACAGCTCCCATCTGTTTATTCATCATGCAAATACCTACAATAGGCAGGGTTGGGCCAGGGCTGAAGTTAGGAGCTGTGAGTGGAATCCACATATCTCATGTGGGTGGCAGGGACCTGATACTTGAATTTTCACATCTGTCTCCCAGGATCTGCAGTGGCAGGAAAATAGAGTCAGGAAATAGAACCAGGGATCCAACATAGGTACTCCAATACAGAATGTAGGTGTCTTTACTTCTGGGCTAAACTACTCCTACAGTTCTGAAATAATATGTTTCTGTCTCCTATGCAATGCTTATCACAGTCTTTATACATAATAGATTAATTAATAAATATGCCTAAGTGAATGAATGAATGGATGAGTAATGATATGCAAACTTTCTCCACTTTAGAGAATTCAATCAAATCATAGGAACCAATGTACTAGATATAAAAATATGTCAGTGCTGATATCATTGAATCCCCCACCCCTGCATGCCTTGCTGTTTTGGATTTTGTTCTCTATTATGTTTATATGTGCCCACATCAATTATAATTACTAATCCTTCCTCTCCATCGAAGTTCAAACTAAATATTACCTTCTTCCTAATGCCTTCACTTGCCACAGGCAACATCAAACTTTGCATCCTTGAGCACTTTTTAGCAGGCTCATTATCACAGACTTACCTGAATAGTTATTTGATTTTGTAATCTGAGTGCTGCACTTGTTCTATTTCTATATTAATCTTCTTAATAATACTTCCTAGATTATATTTCTACCTCCTAACTTTACTGCCACGTAACTGGAAGTTTTCCTGCAAAACCCCTCCTCTTCTAAGTACATTTCTTGATGTGTCCAAAAGTGTGAGCCTCAGTTTTCTGAATCTAGGTCATTTCCTTCCCTAGACAATATTCACCACCACGGTCTCCTGTTTATGCTTCAGCTTATGCTTTTTAACACTTGAAGAAGTCCCGCTATGCATGGGCATTTTCAGAAGGGCTCCGAGCTTGCATAGCTGTTTCTAAAGTTCTCAGAGTTCTTGATACTTAGAGGTCAAACTAGTGAAGCTTCTGTAGCAAAAATGGCAATAATGTCCTTGCCTTTATTTTGGAACTTGTTTGCATTTGAGCTCTAATAATGCAATTCTATGCAGGCACCAAGTCTCTTCGGACAATAACATGTTTACCTTCTAATCCTAACTCACCCACACCAATAGAACACCAGCCCTGGAGAGGAAGGATCAGCTTCTCAGATTATTTCCCACGGCAAGGGTGTCATGGTGTACAAGCTTTCAGAGACCTGTGCCATAGCCCAGGAAAATCAAAAGCCTCTGAGGCCTGATCTCTAGTACAAAGAAACTTAGCTGCCTAATACTTTTTTTTCCAGGAGATAAATATTTCATCTCAATCTTCCTGTGTGTCAGTTTTATTCAGGATATTCCTCAAATTGGCTTCACTTTTCAATTACAGACTAATCCTTAATTTAATAGGTTATGTTCTGTTTCTCCTGCCTCACACTGATTTTCCAAGACTGATGATTGTAAAAGTAAATATACATTATCATCCCTTGCTCCATATTCTTTTTTATTATACATTCTAGACCCTAGACCCTCCCATTTATTCCATTCACCATTTTACAGGTACATGCTGATCTCTCATTATCCAGTAGACAACATCTTCATTCAGGGGAGTCTCATCATTGTTCAATAGTTAAAAGTTAAATATTTCTGTCTTGTTTTTCCAACTCTCCAAAGCTTCTGTGAATACTTTCTTTTGTTCAAAACCCCTTCCCTGTTCATCTTTCCAAACTAGAACCTTGTAACCCTTGACTTCCATTAAGCCCCATCTTCTCTGTGCTACACTGATGAAAGTCCGTGGGAAATTTTTAATTCTTATCTGCATGACTGTTATTTTGTTTTAATATAGAGCAAAGGAATTCTATGTCAGCATTCCTTTTTGCTTCACAGATGCACACACACACGCGCACACATATATATATATGGAAAGAGAGACTTTAAAAATGGTGATAATGTTTATTGGCATAGATTTTGTCATTCCTTTGGTAACTGACACATAAGGTTATAAATAATATACTGACTCCTGATTTTCAGTTCAACAACCCTATTTCCAAATCAGAGATGCTGAGTGTTAGGTCTTAGAATAAGTTTCCTAAGGAGACACAATCAGCTCCATAAACATTATAAAGACATAAGATAAATTTTCTCATTTAACACATAAAGCTCTAAAGCCAATACCAATAGAAAAGTTCTAAGAATGTAAAGCACTTTCAGAAGCACATATAACAGTATTAGTTCTGAAAGGATGCCACCATACTGGAATCAGGGTTCTTTGGAATGGACAGGTTACCACATTACAGAAGCATTTTTGGGATATGAGATTTGCTCTTTACCCATTTCAGTATAAATGCAATAAGTGATTATTTAAATAATGTGTATGTTTTAGAATCACATTGTCCATTTTTCTCCTGTTTTTTTTTTTCAGGTCTTGAAAAAAGAGACAGCATGCTAAAACTGTGAAGATTTCTGCCAGAAATAACTTCATGTGAACTCTGCAAGACACCAAAAAAGAAGTTACTGCAGGGAGACAGGCTAAAATAATAAGATTTCCATGGTAAGAATAAATGAATAATGGCTATGCTATTTTCATTACTTTTGTTCCCTGTGACAAAGATAAAGTTAATTATTCAGAGATAGCAAAGAAGGCTGTTTATTGAATGTGACATGCTAGATGCAATTCAGGATTGCAATATACTGTAATATTAAAGATCAAGGAACTTTTAATCTGCACCAAATGCCTTTTTTAATTGAGCCCATTTATTGCACACGTGAGCTGTATGGAATATTATCTCAAATCAGAAACCCAGTAAATATCTTAGCAATTAAAAAGTGAAACTAATAAATAAAATGGTTCTGTTTTCTCCTAGATTTTCTTTAAGTAAGTTATAATTTAAAGTCAACAATTATAAATTACTTTTTTAAGTTAAATATTGATTTCATATTCACTCTACTTTTTTTCAGTACATTTGTCTTCTTTCTCTTTGACCTGAAGCTGATTCCATAACTCCATCTTCCATATGAAGATGTGATTAATGTACACTGTGTCTGTATGATGCCATGACATGTGAATGAAAGATTTGATATTTGCCATCCAGACACTTTGCCTTCTTGACTCCATCTGGATGTTTGCCCTGTACTTAAAAACCATCTGGGTTTGTTTCTATACTTTTGACATTTCATCCAGATGTTTTGGCATTGTATGGACAAAACATGTGGCATTGTCTGTAAAATGTAATTGCATGAAAATAAATAATACTATGTAAGCAAGTAAAGAAGCAATATTTTCCTCTCTGTACATCTGCACATTTTTCATTAGAAAGGTAGTCATGGTAGGACATATTTTCTTTCTATATTTTTAAACTTATATTTCATGTCAGATCAAAGAGATAAAAATTCTATAAAATATAAAGGAAATTTCTAATATTCTAATAATTTATCATAGAAAGATATGTGATTTAGGATATGTTTTAACTTTTATGTTAAAACTGTGTTATGATAAACATGGATATCTGAATAGAAAAGTGATAAATTATTTTTAAAATCCCTCAAATTGAACATATTATAATAAAAGTTAACTTATGTGTTTAACAAAATATATTGTAAATTGCATTTAAACACAGATGCATATTTTCTACTCATTTGCTCAGATTTCTAATGTAGATATTATTTCTGTGGTTTTTATTATCTATGTAACTGTTCATCTGATATTACTACACTGGGAAAGAAACAAAACAATGAAAGATATTACCCCATAACACTATGACAACTAAGAATTCTAAATAAATGCTTTAAAATTTCAATATCTAGTAACACATGAAAATTTCACATTACATTATAAGGAAACATGTCCAAAGAGAGAGTATGGTAAAATGTTGCTAATCAAAATCTTATAAATATTAGAATACTTTAAATAGTTCTTGCAAAATGTAATTAAAAGGTAAGTAGATTGTGATATAAACATTTCTGGTCTATGTAGATGAACAATCTTCAAAAACTCATGAAAATGTGTATTATTAAAAACTATGCTTAGATTTCAAAGTATTTTTCAGCAAAACAAAGCTATATTTTAATTCCAATTTTCTGTGAACTTTTTGAAGTACTCTTATATTCCCAAGAGGATCCTATGACCATATCAGAATTCTGATTAAATAAAGTGATAATATTGGAGTCATATGTGTCCGTAGTTGATTTTGGTCGAAATGTTGCAAATATGTTGCAAATATGACTCCATTGGCCCATCTTATCTCAGGTGTAGTAAGTTTAACTGTTGGACATGAATATGAGTGAGGATAATGAGATACTATAAGGGAGGCATTAATCAAGATGGGGATTAACTGGACATCTTAACATTCCAGAAAGAAAATGTTCAGCATGACAAAGACAAGATTTTCAACTCAAGGGGAAAATAGGGAGAGATAGCAAGAAAAAAATGTCTTTAGACACTAACAGGTTATAATTCAAAAAGTTAATTACAAAAAATTGTGTTCCAAAAACACAATTAGAATTCAAAGAAAATGTTTTGCTTCAATCCAATTAAAGAATCACATGCTTTATGGAAATGACATCCCTGTCACTAAAAATGATATGTGGAGCAAAGTCAAGTATAATTTGGGAACTCTATTACACTCCAACTAGATTTTCTTAAAAAAAAAGAATTTATGGTCTTCGAATCCAAACACTATCTGGCAAATAATAGATGTTTAAAATATATGAATGCTGGCGCCGCGGCTCAGTAGGCTAATCCTCCGCCTTGCGGCGCTAGCACACCGCCTTCTAGTCCCGGTCGGGGCACCGATCCTGTCCCGGTTGCCCCTCTTCCAGGCCAGCTCTCTGCTGTGGCCAGGGAGTGCAGTGGAGGATGGCCCAAGTGTTTGGGCCCTGCACCCGCATGGGAGACCAGGAGAAGCACCTGGCGCCTGCCATCAGAACAGCGTGGTGCACCGGCCGCAGTGCGCCTACCGCGGCGGCCATTGGAGGGTGAACCAATGGCAAAAAGGAAGACCTTTCTCTCTGTCTCCCTCTACTGTCCACTCTGCCTGTCAAAAAAAATATATATGAATGAATTATAAAATTATATCATAAAAATCATTGTCTTAATTGAGACAAGCAGACGTATGATATTCAAGGTATAGTCATCTGCAGGGCACCTCATTTCTCTGAATCAATATGAAAGTTACCTTCTGGATTTTACTAGCTGTAGGCCTTGTGAAAACCTAATTAAGAACTGTCATGGGGCATAATTTTAATCATGGCAAAATTTTGAAGTTAGTGTGTAAGACAAAATTAGGAAGATTAATAATTAGCAAAAAGAATCTATCAGATTAAAGGCCAAAGTATTGTCTCTCCAAAGGTCCAAAAAAGAACATTTTTCCCCTGGCACAGAAACAAGTTGATCAGATGAATAAAGGATGAAGTCACTTTAGGTGATATTGTGAAATCAAGAAACCTACATTTTAAGCATTATGGTAGTATTCAGTTCAACAAGATGCTCCCAGTTAGAAGGGCTGTGAGAACTGAGACTGATGAAATGTACTTCAGCACCATGTGTCCTATCCTGCTTATTCACGAAAGATGCACATAGAGGAAAATTGACCACATTTGATGAATATGAACTGCCACTTCCCTGTCAATCTCATAAGCATTTTGAAAGTTAAATTGTACTGTGTTATTAAATTTATTTTTTATTTTTTTTAACTTTTATTTAGTAAATATAAATTTCCAAAGTACAGTTTATGGAATACAATAGCTTTCTCCACCATAACTTCCCTCCCACTCGCACCCTTCCCTTCTCCCGCTCCCTCTCCCATTCCATTCACATCGAGATTTATTTTCAATTATCTTTATATATAGAAGATCCATTTAGTATATATTAAGTATTAATAAAAAAGGGAGAGAACGATCCAACATGGGAACAGGATACACAGCAGACTCATAGAATGGCAAATGTCCTAAATAGCACTCTGGCCTCAGAATCAGCCCTTAAGACAGTTGGATCTGGCTAAAGAGCCCATGAGAGTATTTTAGGAAAGATCTCTGCGAGTGAGGTCCCAGGAGAAAGAATGGGCCATCAAAGAAGGAGGTACCTTTCTCTGAAGGGAGGCGAGAACTTCCACTTTGACTATGACCCTGTCGGAATAAGATCGAAGTTGGTGAACTCAAAAGGCTTCCAGAGCCTTGGCAACTCATGAGTAAAGCCTATGGTGATTACTGACGCCATAAACAAGAGTGTCAAATTGTTAAGTCAACAACAGGAGCCACTGTGTACTTACGTCTCATGTGGGATCTGTCCTTAATGTGTTGTCCAATGTGAAGTAATGCTATAACTAGTACTGAAACAGTATTTTACACTTTGTGTTTCTGTGTGGGTGCAAACTGATGAAATCTTTATTTAGCTTTGAAAAAGTTTACTGCTGAATTATAATAAACAGAGTATTTGGGGGAGAAAGATGGGAAGAGAAATACTGAAATGTCTCTTGCTTTTAAAGTGAGTCTTGATGGGATACATTGCCATCCATCACAGTAGCAGCAGCCTGGGTAACAAATGCATTTACTAGGCCCTGAACATAACATTTGGGAGAAATGTCCAAGTTCACAACATTTCAAATTTCCAAGTTTTCTATTGAGAACTTTATAGAGAAATAAAAAGCTTAAGATAACCTTATTCTGTTTCCTACATCATTAAGTCTTTATAAATGCTAACAAAGCAACAATTAATTATTTAGATAAGATTATTTCACACTACGTTTTTTATTTTTATTTTTATTTTATTTCATTTAAAATTAATTTAAGGTATACAAAGTACATGTATTTCCTATATACAGATTCAGAATCATGGTGATACTTCCCACCCTACTTTTCCTCATGTCAATGTTCTCAGCCTTCTTCCTCCTTCCAGTACTATTCCCATTAGTACTCTTTACAAAAATCTATTTTCAACTTACTTTATATGCATAAGATTACCCCTATACAAAGTAAAGATTTCAACAAATATCTTGATGATACAAAAACATTGTTACTCAACAGTTGAGACAGGGGATATAAACAATCATCGAGTCTCAAAAAGACAATTTCACTCCTATAGATTAGGTTTTAGGTACTTCATTAGTTACCATAGATCAGGGAAAATACATGGTATTTGTCTTTTGGAGTCTGGCTTATTTCACTAAGTATAATGGTTCCCAGTTTCATTCATTTGGTTACAAAGGACAGGAATTCATTTTGTTTTAGCTATTGAGTATTGAGCTGCAATAAACATGGAGGTTCAGATAACTCTTTCACATGCTTTCTTTTCATTTGTGTAAATTCCCATGAGTGGGATGGCTGGGTCATATAGTAGGTCTTTATTCAGATTTCTGAGATCTCTCCATAGTCTTCCACAGTGGATGCATGAGTTTATATTCCTACCAACAATGGATTAAGGGTACATTTCTCCCTACATCCATGCCAGCATTTATTGTTTGTTGATTTCTATATTTGAGACATTCTAACTGGAGTAAGGTGAAATCTCATGGTGGTTTTGATTTGCATTACCCAGATGACTAGTGATCCTGAGCATTTTTTTCTAAACTGGATAGTTTGATTTGTTATTTTTTAGTTTCTTGAGCTCTTTACAAATTCTGGATATTAATCTTTTACCAGTAGCATAGTTTACAAATATTTTCTTCCATTCTGTTGGTTACCTCTTCACTTGCTGAGTGATTCTTTTGAAGTAGAGAAGCTTCCAATTTTGATGTAATCCCATTTGTCTATTTGGCTTTGATTGCCTGTGCTTCTGGGGTCTTTTACAAGAAATCTTTGCCCATGTGGATGTCTTGCAGAATTTCCTCAACGTTCTCTAATCATTTGATGATATCAGGTCATACATTTAGGTCCTTGATCCATCTGAGTGGAAATTTGCTTAAGATGAAAGGTGGGGCTCTTGTTCATACTTATGCACATGGAGATCCGGTTTTCCCAGAACAATTTGTTGAAGAGAATGTTCTTGCTCCAGGGATTGATTTTAGCTCCTTTGTCAAAGGTAAGTTGGTCGTAAATATGTGGACTGATTTCTGGAGTCTATTCTGTTCCATTAGTCTGCATTTGTATTTTTGTGGCAGTACCAGGCTGTTTTCATTATAACTGCCCTGTAGTATGTCTTGAAATCCGGTATTGTGATGCCCCTGTGTTTGCTTTGGTTGTATAAGATTGCTTTAGCTCTTCAGGTTTTCTTGTGTTTCCATATGAATTTTAACATCACTTATTTCTAGATATGAGAAGAATGTCAGTATTTTGATTGGAATCTCATTTAATCTGTAAATTGCTTCAGTAGTCTGGATATTTTGATTATATTAATTTTCCAATCCCTGAATATTGAAAATTTTTCAATTTTTTGGCATCTTCTATTTCTTTAATGTTTTATAATTTTCATAGTAGAGATCTTTGACTTCCTTGGTCAGGCTTATTCTAAGATACTTAATTTTTTTGGCTATTTCAAATTGGATTCATCTTAGAAGTACTTTTTCAACCATGGCATTGTATATGTATACAAAAGCTATTGACTTTTGTCTGTTAATTTCATTCCCTGTCACTTTACCAAACTCTTTTATGAGTTCAAAGAGTCTCTTAGTGGAATCTGTTGAATCTCAAATATAGAGATTCATGTCATCTGCAAATAGGGAAAGTTTGACTTCCTCCTCAATTTGCAGAGCTTTGATTTATTTTTCTTGCCTAATGACTCTTGCTAAAATTTGCAGAACTATATTGAATAGCATTGGTGAGCATCCTTATTTGGTTCTGGATTTTAGTGGGGATGCTTCCAGCTTTTCTCCATTCAGTAGCATGCTGGATGTGGGTTTGTCATAAATTGCCTTGATTATCTTGAGGAATCTTCCTTCCATACCCAATTGCTTAAGGTTTTTATCATGAAAAGATGTATTATATCAAATGCTTTCTCTTGCATCTATTGAGATAATCATGTAGCTTTTGTTCTTCAATTTGTTAATGTCATGTATCATGTTGATTGATTTGTGAATGTTGAACCATCCCTACATACCAGGGATAAATCCCAGTTGGTCTGGGTGAATGATATTTCTGATTTGTTGTTGGATTCTATTGACTAGTATTTTGTTGAGGATTTTTGCATTTATATTCATCAGGAATATAGATCTATAGTTCTCTTTCTCTGTGGTATCTTCTTCTGGTTTAGGAATTAATGTGATGCAACTTTCATAGAAGGAATTTGGGAGGATTATGTCCCATTCAGTTGTATTGAATAGCTTGAAAAAAATTGAAATTAGTTTTGTTTCATTTGTTGTTAACATTCAGCAATGAAGCCATCAGATACTGTTTTTTTTTTTTATTTCGTTGTGATTGTCTTTTTATTACTTATTCAATCTCCATATTGGTTTTTGGTCTGTTTATGTTTTCTTTGTCTTTATGGCTTAATTTTGGTAGGTTGTATGTGTCCAGGAATCCATTCATTTCCTCTAGATTTCTCAATTTGTTTGCATACATCTCTTTGCAATAATTCTTAATGATTCTTTTTGTTTCTGCAGTATCTCTTGTTACATTTCCTTTTTCATCTTTAATTTTATTGTTTTGGGTCAATGATGTTTCATTTTTGTTTATTTTTTTCAAAAAACACCAGTTTTTCATTTCACTGATGTTTTATACTTTTTGGCTTCAATTTTGTTTATTTCTTCTCTAAATTATTTCTTTCTGCCCACTAAATTTGGTTTAGTTTGTTGGTGTTTTTCTGGGTCCTTGAGATGCATTGATAGCTCATTTATTTGGTACCTTTCCCATTTCTTGATATAGGCACAAATTACTGTCAGCTTCAACTTAACACTGTTTTTATTGTACCCGGTAAGTTTTGATGTGTTGTATTGTCATCTTCATTCATTTACAGAATTTTTGTTTCTTTTCTCTTTTAATTTCTTCTATGTTAGAAGATGACAACTGTCCCCACCAGTTGCTCAGATAGTGCATAAGAGCTGCCTCACTATTACCTACTTGTATCCAAAATGGCACCTTCCCTATCTCAGCACATTGTGGGACACCATTGTAGGGGATCAGGAGAGCAAAATCTGTCCCTTTTTTCCTGCTGTGATTAGTGGGCACCCTGTTCCCCTCAAAGCTTCAGGCCAGATTCAAAGACAATGAAGTTCACTAGGCTCTCCCTTCAGCTATTACTAGTGAATGGGATGTTCAAGCTGATCTCATCTTGCTCTCCAAAGCTGGCACTTTCTCCCACTCTGGGCTGCTGGTATCATGTGTCATGGCCATGCCTGCTGCTGCATGTCTGCACCTTCCACACAGATCGACAACATCTCTCCTTCCGCAGAATCTCCACCGCAGTTTTCCCTCTAATTCTCCACGAGAATGCACTTTCCCCATGTTATTTATTTATTTATTACTGTTTTCCCCTAAGCTAAAGCAGTATGCCTTTTCTCTATTCTTCCATCTTGGACCTTCTGTACACTATTATTATATGTTGTATGTATTTTTTATTCTACACAATGCTGTTTTAATATATTTGCTAGAAATAAAGTTCCATTGTGTAGATGATTAACCTACATAACATGAAGAATATTAATTTCAAAGTTAAATTTAGCCTATGATAATTTAGAAGGTGTGTTGTATTGACTTTCCATAGATGAAGATGACATATATATATATATATATATATATATATATATATATATATATCTTAGGAAGGCACTGCAGCAGCAAATCAGCACTACACTCTGGTTTCTCTCGTTGAATTGTTTTTATCTTTCTGGCAAGCAATTGAAGACAACCAACATATAAAAGTAGTAGAAACAAGGGTTAGATTTTAAGAGATTGACTCAGAATCCAATTTGGAGGTCACATATAAGGATCATGGGTATTAAACAAGGGGTTCTACAGTGAGTGTTGATTCGTGATGACTGCTGCAAGAAGGGCCACTAAGATATCTAAAATGGATCTTGTCTGGTTTTTTGTTCTATCTCTAATGTTTATCAAATTGGACGTACTGTAAATCAAACACTCAAAAGGAAATGTAAGAAAATTTAAGAAAAAATGCCAGGGTTGATCTTTACAGAGGAGTAATCTAGGTACTAATTATTGAGATTTTATACTTATTCCCTATAAGATGTTTGAGGTAAATGTCAAAGGAATACCTTCACTGTATGTCTTTGTCCACTGGCTTGTAATTTAAGTTTTGAAATAGTATTATGCCTTACAGTGCTTTTCTTTGCAAAAATAATAGAGAGAGACATTACAAATAGGAGACATGCTATAAACATGGGGGTACAAGGAATTCTTTCATATGCTGACTTCATTTCCTTTGAGAACATTCCCAGGAGTCCAGGAGTCGGATGGCTGAGACATATGGTAGATCTACTTTTAGATTTCTGAGTAATCACCACACTGACTTCCAAAATGTTTGTACCAGGCTACATTTCCATAAAAACTATATTAGGGTACCTTTTCCTACACAATCAAATATCCACCAACTGATGATTAAAAAAAGAAAATGTGGTATATATGCATAATATAATATTACTCAGCCATAAGAAGAATAAAATTCTGTCTTTTGCAACAAAATTGATGCAACTGGAGACCATTATGCTTAGTGAAATAAGCCAGAACCCAAAACACAAATATCACATGTTTCCTATGACTTGTGTTAGTTAATATAGAGAACAACAAAAATAAAACAAACACATTAATATAAATGAGTACATGCCAGTGCCGCGGCTCAATAGGCTAATCCTCCGCCTGCAGCGCCGGCACACCGGGTTCTAGTCCCAGTCGGGGTACTGGATTCTGTCCTGGTTGCTCTTCTTCCAGTCCAGCTCTCTGCTGTGGCCAGGGAGTGCAGTGGAGGATGGCCCAAATCCTTGGGCCCTGCACCCACATGGGAGACCAGGAGAAGCACCTGGCTCCCAGCTTTGGATCAGTGCGGTGTGCCAGCCACAGCACACCGGCCGCAGCGGCCATTGGAGGGTGAACCAACAGTAAAGGAAGACTTTTCTCTCTGTCTCTCTCTCTCTTTCACTGTCCAATTTGCCTGTCAAAAAAAAAAATATATATATATATAAATGAGTACAGTTGATATCTTGGGATTTGATTACTATTTCCAGTTCTTGTCAGTGGTATAACATGATGAATTGTAGTCTTTATTTGAACTTGTTAAACTCTATTTGTTTAGCATTAACCCTGTGATTATAAAGTAAATTAAAATTATATTATCACAAAAATTTAAAAAGAAAGAAGGAAGGAAGGAGGGTGGGAAGTATATTATATTTTTGGAATTGTTTCTGTGTGCTACTTGAAATAAGTTCTTACTGTATTAAAATTAAAAATGTGTGACATGGGGTCTGGATTTCTTCTTGGTTTACAAAAACATGAGATGAAAAGAGTTCTAAACTGCAGAGTTCTAACAGAACTCAGTACCTCACACCTGTCCATCACTCACATTGTAGGTTACTTCAAAGGTTACAGTCAAGGACTTGACAAAGGCACTTTGGTCATCTGATTTTATGCTCATAAATGAAAGATATAGGTGTTTCAGTGATTTCATATCCATGAGCATATCTCCTCAGAAAAAGAAAGGATTAATTAAATGGAATAGAATTACATTTTATCTGGCATGCAAACATAACCTATTTTCTTTTTTAAAAATATTTATTTATATGAAAGACAGAATTACAGAGAGGCAGAGGTAAGGAGAGAGAGGGAGAGAGAGAGAAATCTTCCATCCACTGTTTCACTTCCCAAATGGCCACAATGGCCAGAGCTGTGCCGATCTGAAGCCAGGAGCCAGGAACTTCTTCCAGGTCTCCCACACTGGTGCAGGGGCTCATGGACTAGGGCCATCCTCCACTGATTTTCTAGGCTATACCAGAGCACTGGATCAGAAATCGAGCAGCCAGGACTGGACCTGGTGCCTATCTGGGATGCTGACACTGCAGGTGACAGCTTTACCTGCTATGCCACAGCACTGGCCCACCTATTTTCACTAATCTTTTAATCAATATATTTTAGGGCTCCCAATAAAGCACACAATGCACCAGGCACTGAGATGCAAAGCATTTAGTAGCTTTCTGTTAAAGGGGTATGAAATGTGACAGAGTTGTAAGCAGTGCATTATGACAATGTGATCGTTTATCCACTCATATCTAGTCTATAAATTCTCACTAGTATCTTTTGTGGTTTAGGCATTTGAGCACATTTTGAGAATGCAAATATGAAGAAACATGCTAAAAATAACAGATGAACATTTTGCCTAGCAGTTTAGACCCTGGATAAGGCAACTGTATCCCATATTGGGATATATGAGTTTAATACCTTCCTGTGGCCATGACCGCTAATTCCTTGCTAATATGAACCATAGCAGGAAGCAGTGATGGCTCAATTGGTTGGGTGGGTTCATGCCATTGACTATAGGAAACCTAGTTTGTGTTCTGTGAACTTGGCTCTAATTTAAGCAGTTGTGGCCATTGGTGAGCCAAACAATAGTTGGGAGCTTTCCCTACTTATCATGTAATTTTTTTTAAAGAAAGAAAAGACAGTTCTTGCCATCAGGGACATTTACAGAGACTAAACAAATATTTAGAAGTGTTCTAAACAACTAAAATTCAGCATATTAACAAAATACTCACCATGTGGAGTAACCTCACCTTGGTATCTGAGTAAAGTTATCTGGAGGAAGGACTGCCTACACTGAGACAGAAGATAAAAAGGAGTGAAAGTTTGGGAGAGTCACCCAACTATAAAGAATATCATGTACAAGACCTGACTGAAACAAATACAAACTGAGAAAACTTCTTATTCAGTTTGGCTTGAGCATGTATTTCCACAAGGATAATTATAATTAAGGAAACTAAATAGATTGGTGGGTGTCCAACAACACAGAGACTAAATAATTTGTTAAGAATATAGGTCATAATCTTAAAATCCTTAATCCTCAAAATCTTAATCCTTACACGCAATAGGAAGTCGTTGAATAAATGGAGAGTAAAAGATCAGATGTGCAGTTTTAAAATCTCACAGGTGCAGTGTAGAGTTTGAGTTGTAGGGGGTCAAGAGTGGAAGCTGGGTAACCAGGTATCCAACAGAGAGACAATGGCTTCAACAAGGAGGATGGTGACAAGAGAAGCAGCAGATGGTTTCAAGACAAATTTAAGGTTAAAATTTAGATGCCTGGTGACTCAGATAAAAAAAAAATAGGGAGGCTTTAGAATGATTCTTCCATGTCTGAGATGAACAAGGTACAGTATTGTGTCACTGAAAGAGAGCATGTTGAAGGAGCAGAGTCTATGACATGGTAAAGTGTCTGTAAAACATCAGTCATGATCTGAACAGGCTGCTCTGGGACATTTTATGCAGCAACAATCTTTAACAGCTATAGGAGCAGAGGTAAATTGTGCTTTAATTTTTGCTATGGGAACAGAGCTTTTTAAAAGTTGTATAGCTTCTATTGTATTCTTATGTGAAAGCATCTTTTTTCAATTTAGAATATGTTAATTTTTTTTTTTTTTTTTTTGATAGGCAGAGTGGACAGTGAGAGAGAGACAGAGAGAAAGGTCTTCCTTTTGCCGTTGGTTCACCCTCCAATGGCCACCGTGGCCAGCGCGCTGCGGCCGGCGCAACACGCTGATCCAATGGCAGGAGCCAGGTGCTTCTCCTGGTCTCCCATGGGGTGCAGGGCCCAAGCACCTGGGCCATCCTCCACTGCACTCCCGGGCCACAGCAGAGAGCTGGCCTGGAAGAGGGGCAACCAGAACAGAATCCGGCGCCCTGACCGGGACAAGAACCCGGTGTGCCGGTGCTGCAAGGCACAGGGTTATTAGCCTATTGAGCCGCAGCGCCGGCCTAGAATATGTTAATTTCTTTTTGGTTTGATCTAAGTTATCTCCCAGACAATTGGTAGAGGTGGACTGACTGCTCCACTTCTGATCCAGCTCCCTGCTAATGGTCCCGGGAAAGCCCCTGCACCCATGTGGGAGAGCTGGAAGACACCCTTTGCTCCTCGCCTCGGCCTGGCCTAGCTTTGGCTGTTGCGGCCATTTGGAGAGAGAACCAGAATATGAAAGATTTTTTTCTCTTTGTCTCCTCCTCCTGCTGCTTCTTCTTCTTCTTCTCCTTCTTCTTCTTCTTCTTCTTCTTCTTCTCCTTCTTCTTCTTCTTCTCTCTCTCTCTCTCTCTCTCTCTCTCTCTCTGAAACTGACTTTCAAGTAAATAAATATTTAAAAAGGTACAACCATTTTTGAACACTATTATTTATTTCCCCTGTCCCAAATACCCATAATTACATTTGGTTAGTTTTATATCACACTTGTGCTATTTCTTCTATCAAGGAAAGACAAAGTTTTGCTTTGGGGAAAATTTTCTGCTTTACAAATTTCTTCCCAGAAGCGTTTGAGAAGAATAAACTCATTACATGAATTACAAAATCTTTTCACCCCATTGAAGAATTTAAATTGCAGTGTACTATTTAAAGCTATTTTAGAATAGTTGGGGTTTAGCTGACTAATAGCTACTAACATTCTCAAGTCACTTCCTCATTTCCCTTTGGGAATATAGGAAAAAAAATAGTTCTTTATCTTCTGCCTCTTAATTAAAGACATTTATCACATAATCACATCTACTCATGCACTTGAAGTACTATCCTCAGTTTCTCTAATTTCCTAACCCAAAATTTTCACCTCAGCTTCCGTGTTTCTAACCCATGACATTTTCTTTCTTTCTTGCATGACACTATGGGGTTCAGTTCCTTCTCATCTCTTGTTTGAACTTTTGTAGAACTCAAGTAAATTAATTTTTTGGTCCTGGTGTCTTCCTAAATGTATCTGTTTCTAAATAGCACCAAATTTCTAAAAAGCGTACATTATTATGAATTCACATACTCCAAGATGTATACGTAAATTACATGGATGATTCCCCATTATCCTTTGTCAGGAGTGACCAGTGCATACCATCTAATACACATGCAGCACAATACATAAATTCAATACACATGGTAATTTCAAATTTTCTGGTAGCTACATTAAAAAGTGAAAAGGAATAGGAGTAATCACTTGAATAATGCATTTTATTTATCCAAACACATTCTAAAATTTATTTGACATTTAGTTAATATTGAGAACGTATTAATGATTTTTTACATTCTTTTTCTCTTACTAAACCTCTGGAATCTGGGATATTTTGCATTTACAGCACATCTCATTTGTAAGTAATCACATTTTTGCCTAAATAAGTCCTAGTACATAGAACTAGTGATTCTACAACATGTGCTAGACAGGACAGCTAAAACCCATGCTAAATTCAATGATGACAAAGGCAGTGCATTCTCAGACAGCTTCGTGGGTCATATTTCTCATATTCCAAACAATGTCAGCATGTTTTTTTTTTAATTTATTCAAAAGTTGATGTAAAATAAAAAGGATTATTATTACCTCTTTAAAAACTGGTATTACATGAATATAAAATTTCCATGGATATCTTGAAGTGATGGTGCATACCTGTGTGTGTAAAATGAATGGTAGACTACTTTTCCTGAAATGGCTGACACTCAGGATAAGTCACTTTTAATCATTTCTGGGTGTGGGGCCTCTTTTGTGTATTCTCTAGGACTTAACTGCAAAAGGGCAAATGCTGATATGATCTTATTATATTTAGTAGGTTTATTGTTCTCCAAAATTACTTGCAGGACATGTAGAACTTGAAGTCCTTCCAATGTAGCAAGGCCGTCAAAAACTTCACTGTAGGGGCCATATTGTGGTGCAGTGGATTAAGCAGCATCTTTCAAGCTGGCATTTCATATTAGAGTGTCAGTTCCAGTTCTAACTGCTCCATTTCTCATACAGGTTCCTGCTCATATACCTGAGAATGAAGCAGAGTAGGGCCCAAGTATCTGGGTGTTTGATACCCAGGTGGGAAACCTGGATGGAATTCTTGGCTCCTGACTTTTGCTTGGAGACAAGCTTTAGAACTGGCTATTGTGTCCATCTGAAGAGTGAACCAGTGGATGGAAGATATCTCTCTTTCTCTGTATCTCTCTCTCTGTCTCTGTCTCTCTCTGTCACACACACAGACACACTCTCTCTCCCCTTTCTCTCCAAAATAAATAAATAAATAAATAAATCTTTAAAAACTGTACCATTCATATCCATTTCTATATTCAACAGATACAGATCAGGATGCCACAAAAATTGGAATCTATATAAAATAACAACTTAGAGTGAGAAAATGCTCTTTGGCTATCAGAAAACAGAAATAAAGCTTCCTGTCTTCATAATGAGCCCTCAGGAAGTAGAGTGTAAAACACTTACTGCTTGTTAAGGTGTTATTGCCTTAGCAATAGTTTCAGTTTTGTTTGAAAACACAGCTAGATAAATTTTGGTGATCTTTTGTTGGAGAGTATAAGCAATTCCTGTGTTTTCATACTCTCCCTAATATATAAACCCTAATTTAAATCCTTTAGGTTTCCTGAGTGGTTGCTCCAACTTTGCACACAGAGTAGTAATTTACTCACTTTCTTTCTCTTCCTATTAAAGAAGCACTCTTCCTCCTTGAACAAGGGAAATGGCAACTAACTGATTCCAGGTTCACATTTATGTCCACCTCTTCCAGAGACCAGTGACTTAACCTACTGCACCACAGCACTGGCCCCCAAAATGGTCACTTCTATAAGTAAAAGAATCAAATAATCACACTTTGCCTAGATACAATTATTAACTTATAATTTATGATTCTCCATATTAAAATCCTGAATGATTGTAAGAAATACCATGTTAAAACCAACCCAAGGGATGGTGCTATGGCACCATGGTTTAAAGCCCTGGTTTGCAGTGCTGGCATCGCATTTGGGTGCCAGTTTGAGTCACGGGTGCTCCATTTCTAATCCAGCTTTCTGCTATGGCCTGGGAAAGCAGTGAAGAATGGCTCAAGTGCTTGGGCACCTGCACCCATGTGCAAGACCTAGAAGAAGCTCCTGGCGCCTGGCTTTGGATAGGCACAGTTTTGGCCTTTGTGGCCATTTGGGAAGTGAACCAGCAGGTGGAAGACCTCTCTCTCTCTCTCTCTCTCTCTCTCTCTCTGTATGCCTCTACCTCTCTGTAACTGTGCCTTTCAAATAAATAAATAAGTCTTTAAAAAGAAAATTAAACCAACCCAATGCAAGAATGTAATTTTGAAAGAAATCATGTTTACTGACTTTTTAATTTATTCAACCAATATTTGGCAAATATCTACTGTAGATGCTAAACCTTTGATTTCCCCAGTGAATTGCACATACTTATTCTATCTTATTCAATATTTAGGTTTTTTTAATAGAAAATAATAATTTAGTATGTTTTATAAGCATAATAATAAACACGTTGGAGTTTCTGTTGGTTTGATGAGAATGGACATGAAATACAGATGTGAAGAATGTCTTCAATGACGGAGATATCTTTCTTGTGAAAATTGCATATAACACTGAGAATCAAATTCAGAATAAGAGAAAGCTAGTTAAATTAGGTTCTTTAGAGGACAATGTAAAAATTTAGTGGAGTAAAAGACAATGGGACTCAGTGGATCCATGAAATGGGTGGTTTTGTTGGACTACAGAACTATAATCTTGGGTTGTGATTTATATAGGCTCCTCAGATAAATTAGAATCCCATTATAGAGGAATTTCTAAACTGTAATAACAGTGCTTTTTAACAAAGTCTTCAATCATTATTTTATACCATTGATATTGTTTGTTTTTTTTTTTATAAGTACACACTGCTTTTTAATAACACATTCAGTAAGAATAAATTATGCCGGCGCTGTGGCTTAACAAGCTAATCCTCCACCTTGCGGCGCCAGCACACCAGGTTCTAGTCCCGGTCGGGGCGCCGGAGTCTATCCCGGTTGCCCCGCTTCCAGGCCAGCTCTCTGCTATGGCCCGGGAAGGCAGTGGAGGATGGCCCAAGTCCTTGGGCCCTGCACCCGCATGGGAGTCCAGGAGAAGCACCTGGCTCCTGGCTTCAGATCAGCGAGATGTGCCGGCCGTAGCGGCCATTGGAGGGTGAACCAACGGCAAAAAGGAAGACCTTTCTCTCTGTCTCTCTGTCTCTCACTGTCCACTCTGCCTGTCAAAAAAAAAAAAAAAGAATAAATTAAGCTACTTCCAAACAATGAAATACAGAAATTAATAAAAGAGATACATCTACTTTAATTAATTTGAAAATATGTCTGAATTTTCATAGAGATTGTATTTAAATAGAAAAGTAAGTTGCATAACAGTTTGAATTATATGATGCAGTTTCTACAATACAATCTACATGTATGTTTATATGTTCATAAAACATTTTAGAAAACATACCAACAAACTATCAATCATGACTACTTTCTAAGTATGGCAGTGAGTAACTGTGGCAAAGTAAATATATTTATATGTTTATATATTCATAATATATATAATCTGTATTTTTGAGAAAGACGAGGGGAAAGAGAAAGTTTTATCAATACAACACAAAGCAAGAAATGTAAAAAAAAAAAAAAAGGAAAATAAGCTGCAATATCACATAGGAGCAAGAAGTTAGTCATACAAGATGCTAGGTCTGATATCAGAGAACCTTGTTTTGACTCCTAACATCAGCTCTTGATTCTAGCTTCCTGTGAATATAGATTTGGAGGCAGTCGTAATCTTTCCTGTCACTCATTTGAGAGACCTAGATTGTATTCCTAGTTCTGAGATTTGCCCCAATTCAGCCTGATTGCTGTAGGCATTTGGGGAGTGGACCTGTGGATAGGAACTCGCTGTTGTTTTCCTTAGGGTATATGTCTGTCTGCTATTCAAAAGAAAAATCACATAAAATATGATGGTAAACATTCTAAATATTTTTAATTAAAATGTTCAATGAATTGCGTAAGTCTAAGGAAAATTAGTTGCAGGAAATTAGAATGGATTTCAAAATCAATACAGCTCTTTTCTATAGGTGGTCCAACTAAAAACAACAGAATAAGAACAAAGAGAAAAAAATGTCATTTGGCTTTGGGGTGTCAACAATCCATTTCAGAGTACTTGAATTTGAGTTCCAAATTACCTCCTAATTCCAGCCACCTGATAATTCACACTCTGGGAGCAGCAGGTAATGACTCAAGTGGTTGGGTCCTTCCCTCCAACATGGGACACCTGGATTGATTTTCTAAGCCTAGAGCATTATAGAGGGGTGAGAGTTGAATAAGCAGAAGGGATTTCTCGCTTTCATACTTTCTCACTATCTTTCCTTCCCTCTCTCTGTGTTCTCTCTCTCAAAAGAATAAAATGAACAAATAATTTTTAAAGAGAATATGAAACTAGAAACTCCAAATAGATCTAGAATATGTAAAAAGTTCAATTAGCAATTCTTTTTTATGAATATGTATTTTATTTATTTGAAAGGCAGATTTACAGAGAGAGGGGAAAGAGAGAAATAGAGGAAGAGCAGGGAGAGAGACAGAGAGAGCCAGAGCCAGAGAGAGGGAGACCTACCATGTGATGATTAATTCCCAAATGGCCACAAAAGCCAGGACTAGGCCAGGCCAAAACAATCAGCGTCTGCCCGCTTGTTGGCAGGGGCCCAGGCACTTGAGCCATATTATGCTGCTTTCCCAGGTACATAACAGGGCTCTGGATCAGAAGTAGAGAACCTAGAATTCAAACCCATGCTCATATGGGATGCCAACATTATAATTGCTTAACCTGTTTTATCACAGGGCTAGCCCCTTGAATTATTAATTTAAAAAACTTCTACAAAGGAAACTTCATCAGTAAAGTCTGCAAACTTTGAAGGTCATTCCTGTACAAACTCTTGCAAAAAAGATAGGAGAGGGACAACTTTCCAACTCATTCTATGAGGCCATAATTGTCCTTATATAAAAACCAGGATATTTATTTCATGACAAGAAATTTACACAATATTTGCTATGAATATATGCATATATATATGTATATATACTTAAAAGTCTCAAAAAGATACTAGCAGCATATGAAATAAATTAATGTGACAATCAAGTAGGATCTATCTCAGAAAAAAAGGTGATTTAATATCCAAAAATCATTCCGTGTAATACATAATATCAATAGAATAAAGGCTGAAATCTTCATGATTTCCCAAAACACATTAAAATATATTTAATTTACAGATGCCTTTTGGAAAATTTTTTTTTAAATCTAGGCAATCTGATTAAACACATATATGAAAAATCTACAAATACTATCATATTCAATAGTTAATGAATGCCTTACTTCTATGCTCAGGGAAAAAATACGGGTATCTGTAATGACTACTTCTTGTCAACATCATACTTGAGGTTTAACATAGGAAAATCAGGCAAGAAAAAAGTAGCAAAACATATTGGATTGGAAAGTGATAAGTAAAAAGTTCTATTTGCAGATGACATGACCTTATATATACAAAACTCTGATATCCCCCAAATAACTATCAGAACTAAAAAATGAGTTCTAAAATGTTGCAGTATGTAAGATCAATATACACCGATCTATAGTAATGTTATCTGCTATTAACATACAATCTGAAAATGAAAACATGAAAATTATTTTACTTATAACAGCACATAAAACATAAAATACAGATACATTTTATAAACATAGTGCAAGGTTAAAAAATAAAATTTACATTGTTGAGAGTAGTTTCATTAAAAAAAGGGAAAGATATTCCACGTTTCTGAATCAGAAAACAATAGTGTTAATAGAGTAATGTTTCTTATCTGTCTATAGAATCAACATCATCTTTTCTAAAATCTCAGCTATGTTTATTGGAGAAATTGACTGGGTGGTCCAAATGTTTATGTGGAAATGCATAGGACTCATAACAAATTAAACAATTTTGAAAAAAAAAATTAAAGTGAAAAGATTCATGTTTCTTTATTGTAAATCCTACCACAAACCTACATTAACCAAGAGAGTGTGAAGCTAGCATAAGGATAGATGTATAGATCAATGGAATAAAATTTAGAATCCAGAATTGATTTTAGACAAAAGAACAAACCACTGTTAGAATCTAGAAGTAAGTCTTTCTATTTATGGTTAATTAGTTTTCTGTAAGAGTACCAAGGAAATTTATAGTGAAAGAAGTTTTGTTCAGCAAAGGGATCTGGAAAATTCAGATATCTTTATGCAAATGAATTAAACAGGACCACTTCTTCACACCAGACACACACACACACACATGCATACAGAAGCATTAAGTCTGTGCTTCAGAGTTAAAACTATAAAGATCTTGGAAATAAATAATTATCAATTTGTGACTGTATAGTACTCAATGGTTTCTTTTTTTTATTTTTTATTTTATTTATTTATTTTTTTTTTGACAGGCAGAGTGGACAGTGAGAGAGAGAGACAGAGAGAGAAAGGTCTTCCTTTTGCCGTTGGTTCACCCTTCCAATGGCCGCCGCGGTAGGCACGCTGCGGCCGGCACACTGCGCTGTTCCGATGGCAGGAGCCAGGTGCTTCTCCTGGTCTCCCATGGGGTGCAGGACCCAAGGACTTGGGCCATCCTCCACTGCACTCCCTAGCCACAGCAGAGAGCTGGCTTGGAAGAGGGGCAACCGGGACAGGATCGGTGCCCCAACCGGGACTAGAACCCGGTGTGCCGGCGCCGCAAGGCGGAGGATTAGCCTGTTGAGCCACGGCGCCGGCCTCAATGGTTTCTTAGATACAACATCAACATCAAAAATTAAAGCTTAAAAACTAGATAAAATTATGCTTAATCCAAAATAAAAAAAAACCCTTTGTTTTTCCAAGCAAACTATCAAGAGAGTCAACAAGATAACACATAGTATAGAAGAAAATATTTTAAAATCTTATTTTCTTATTTGTGTTGTTATTTATATCTAGAATATATGGAAAAATCCTAAAATTCAACAATAAAAAGACAAACTTCTGAACTAGAAATGCACAGGGAATATTAGCGGACTTCTCTCCAAGGAAGCTAGATAAATGACTATAAGCTCATGAATACCTGATCAAAGTCATTAGTGATTTGGCAAATCAAAATTACGGTAAGACTCTACTGCACACACCCAAGGATGATTATAATTAAAAAGACAGATGCAACATTAGACCTGAGACATAATCACAAGACCATATTTGAAAGGTCAGTGGTTGTGGCAGAGATGGGTGTCTAGAGTCATTCTTATTAGTACAAGGCCATTGTTTTGTATCCATGGTCACTAAACTACACTCTTTCCTTCCTATTCATAAGGTTTTCTTCACTTTGGGAAATGAACATATTTTGGTTTCTTGTGTACATGGAGCCATTCCCTGAGCCTTACATTACTCACCTATTATTTTTGGTTATCTTATTGCTAGGTGGCTTCAAGCTTGACATGAAATATCTCTCTCCAGTAGTAAGTATTTTCCAGAACCAGCTTAGGTATGTTTTCCTCCTATGTGCTTTTAGAGCAATCTGAATTTTTTCAGTGCCAAACACACATTGTTGTTTCTACCAACTTAATTATATGTTTTATTCGCTGAGTACTAACCTGTTGAGTGTATCAATTGGGAGCCTTTGGAAGCCAGCCTCAGAAATTAAAACATTAGTGTTTTTAGAAAGATATATCAGGTATAGAACTCAAACTGGTAAAGTGGCTGGAGAGAGGTTAGAATGAAGAACCGGGTACTCTGCAGTGTAAGTTAAAAAGAATAGTAAGAATTCATTTCCAGATGTCAGTGATGCCATAGAAAATTCCAATATTTTCAGATTTTAACATTGTAATCAGTATTGTTATTGTGAAATATAAAATTGTAAGAGGCTAGAGGATCAAATACTTGGTTCTTAATTTCAAAATGTTTGAAAAAGCACTTTGCTAATAACTCTTGAAGGGATGTACAATGGAAAAGAGGCAAATGCCCAAAAGAAGTGTGGTCAGTTTGAAAGATAGTGGCAGGTATCATGGTTGACAGAAAAACCACCATACCTTCATCCCACAGAATGCACAGCGGACTGTCCATCCCCTCTCCAGCTTGCAGATACACAGCCTGAGGATGTTCAAGTCATTTACATCACCTTTTGTGTTATTTACATGCGTCTGCCTTATGCATATATTTCTATACATATTGAATTACAACATCTAGCACAATGTGAATCGTTTGTAAATAGCTATAATGCTGCATTGCCTGGGGAATAATGATAGGACAAACAGTCTGCAGTTTTTCAGTACAGAAGTACTTTTCCTGTGGCCGGCGCCGCGGCTCACTAGGCTAATCCTCCGCCTTGCGGCGCCGGCACACCGGGTTCTAGTCCCGGTCGGGGCACCGATCCTGTCCCGGTTGCCCCTCTTCCAGGCCAGCTCTCTGCTGTGGCTAGGGAGTGCAGTGGAGGATGGCCCAAGTCCTTGGGTCCTGCACCCCATGGGAGACCAGGAGAAGCCCCTGGCTCCTGCCATGGGAACAGCGCGGTGCGCCGGCCGCAGCGCGCTACCGCGGCGGCCATTGGAGGGTGAACCAACGGCAAAAGGAAGACCTTTCTCTCTGTCTCTCTCTCTCACTGTCCACTCTGCCTGTCAAAAAAAAAAAAAAATAAAAAAAAAAAAAAAAAAAAAAAAAAGAAGTACTTTTCCTGAATATTTTTGATTCATAGTTAAATTCAATCTATAGACACAGAGGGCCAACTGTCTATCAACTACAGTGAATGCCCAGAATTGGATCTCAGAAATTCTTAAAGTTCCTAGCAGAGAGTGTTCACAATACTCTTGTTTCTTTTTCTAATTTTTAAGCTTGACTTTGCCATTTGTGCTAGAATCCTGGGCTCTGATGTCAAAGAACTAATCTTTTATCTGCCTGGTTCTTAGTATTAAAACAACTTAGAATATGGCTTCTTATCCCTTTTTAAATTCATGGGTACATTTGAGAATCCGATAAAAAGCTATGAATTATTTCCTTAGGAAAAAATGCTTATAAACCTACAAATTTATATTGTACTTGAAAGGATATACAGTATTCATGAAATATTTTCTAAAACTGTTTTTAGAATCATTACTAATTAATATTTATTGGACATTATTTGCTGACTACAGTTCTAAATGTTTTACATTTTTTCCACATTTTAATCTTCATGAAAAACCTGAAGATAAATACTGTTGTCATCCAAAAAGGAATCTACAAAGGATTCAAACCAAGCTTGTTATTAGCATGCTCATATTTTTTCTAAATGAGGAATTTTGCTATTTTTTAAAATTTTATTTAATGAATATAAATTTCCAAAGTACAGCTTATGCTTACAATGGCTTCTCCTCCCATAACTTCCCTCCCACCCGCAACCCTCCCCTTTCCCACTCCCTCTCCCCTTTCATTCACATCAAGATTCATTTTCAATTCTCTTTATATACAGAAGATCAGTTTAGCATATATTAAGTAAAGGTTTCAACAGCTTGCACCCACATAGAAACACAAAGTGAAAAATACTGTTTAAGTACTAGTTATAGCATTAAATCACAATGTACAGCACATTAAGGACAGAGATCCTACATGAGGAGTAAGTGCACAGTGACTCCTATTGTTGCCTTAACAAACTGACACTCTTGTTTATGGCATCAGTAATCTCCCTAGGCTGTTGTGATGAGTTGCCAAGGCTATGGAAGCCTTTTGAGTCGACTCTGATCACATTTAGACAAGGTCATAGTCAAAATGGAAGTTCTCTCCTCCCTTCAGAGAAAGGTACCTCCTCCTCTTTCTTTGATGACCCGTTCTTTCTGCTGGGATCTCACTTGTGGAGATCTTTCATTTAGGCTTTTTTTTTTTTTTTTTTTTTTTTTTTTGCCAGAGTGTCTTGGCTTTCCATGGCTGAAATACTCTCATGGGCTTTTGCCATTGGTTCACCCTCCAATGGCTGCCACGGCCGGCACGCTGCGGCCGGCGCACCGCGCTGATCTGAAGCCAGGAGCCAGGTGCTTCTCCTGGTCTCCCATGGGGTGCAGGGCCCAAGCACCTGGGACATCCTCCACTGCACTCCTGGGCCATAGCAGAGAACTGGCCTGGAAGAGGGGCAACTGAGACAGAATCCGGTGCCTTGACCGGGACTAGAACCCAGTGTGCCGGCGCCTCAAGGTGGAGGATTAACCTGTTGAGCCATGGCGCCGGCCTCTCATGGGCTTTTCAGCCGGATCCGAATGCCTTAAGGGCTGATTCTGAGGCCAGAGTGCTGTTTAGGACATCTGCCATTCTATGAGTCTGCTGTGTATCCCACTTCCCATGTTGGATCGTTCTCTCCTTTTTAATTCTATCAGTTAGTATTTTCAGACACTAGTCTTGTTTATGTGATCCCTTTGACTCTTAATCCTATCATTATGATCAATTGTGAACTGAAATTGATCACTTGGACTAGTGAGATGGCATTGGTAAATGCCACCTTGATGGTATTGAATTGGAATCCTCTGGTATGTTTCTAACTCTACCATTTGGGGAAAGTCAGCTTGAGCATGTCCCAAATTGTACATCTCTTTCCTCTCTTATTCCCACTCTTATATTTAACAGGGATCACTTTTCAGTTGAGTTTCAACACTTAAGAATAACTGTGTATTGGTTACAGAATTCAACCAAAAGTGTTAAGTAGAACAAACCAAAAAAATACTAAGAGGGATAACGTATTAAGTTGTTCATCAACAGTCAGGGCAAGGGCTGATCAAGTCACCGTTTCTCATAGTGTTCATTTCACTTTAGCAGGTTTCCTTTTTGGTGCTCAGTTAGTTGTCACCAATCAGGGAGAACATATGATATTTGTCCCTTTGGGACTTGCTATTTAAAAAAAATGTTTATTTTATTTATTTTCATCTGCTTGAAAGAATGACAGGGAAAGAACAAGAAAAAGAAAAAGAGAGACAGAGAGAAATGAGAAGGATCTTCTGTATAGTAGTTCACTCCCCATACTCCCACAGAGCCTAGGATTGGGCCAAGCCAAAGCCAAAATTCAGGAATTCCATACTGTTCTCCCACAATGGCTAGCAGGGGTCCAAGCATCTGCGTCATCATGGACTGCCTAGCAGGATGCGTTGGCAGGCAGCTGGATTGAAGAGTAAGCTTTCCTCAAACCAGTGCTCTGATCAGGAAAGTCAATGTTCTAAGTGATGGCTTAATCTTCTATGCCAGAATGTCTATCCCTACACATTATTAAATAATATAATAATTTTTTAAAGTATGAAATGTGTTGTGAATACACAGGTGATTCAAATGTGGGCTGTAATAGACTGGATTTTGCTTATTATCTAGTTATAACAGAATGTTTGAAAGATTTCCAGTGAAAAAATTGTAACACAGAGGCAGGTGCTGTGGCATAGCAGGTAAAGCCGCCACCTGCAGTGTTGGCATCCCATTTGGGCACCAATTCCAGTCTTGGCTCTCCACTTGCGATCTAGCTCTCTGCTACAGCCTGGAAAACAGTAGAAGGTGGTCCAAGTCCTTGGGCCCCTGCACCCATGAGGGAGTCCCAGAAGAAGCTCCTGGTTCCTGACTTTGGATTGGCGCAGCTCCAGCCGTTGTGGCCATTTGGGGAGTGAACCAGCAAATGGAAGACCTCTCTCTCTCTCTTTCTCTCTCTCTCCCCCTGCCTCTCTATAACTTTTTCAGATAAATAAATCAATCTTAAAAAAAAAAAACCAGTACTTGATACTCTGTGTGTCTGTGTGGGTGCAAATTGTGGAAATCTTTACTTAGTATAGAGTTGGTCTTCTGTATATAATGTTATTTAGAAATGAATCATAAAGACGAATGGGATGGGAGAAGGAGTAGGAGGTGGGTCGGGAGTGGGGGTGGGAGGGCGGGTATTGGGAGAAGAACTGCTATATTCCTAAAGCTGTACCAGTGAAATTTGTAATTATTAAATAAAAGCTTTCTTTAAAAAAAAAAAAAAAAAGAAGTGCTACAGCTGGCACTCGAACTGGTGCCCATTTGGGAGCATTGTAGGCAGTGACTTAAGCTGCTCTGCCACAAGGCCGGTCCAGTAATAAACCTTTTTGGAGTTTCCAAGTAGGTTAGAAGAGAAAATCATCCTTTGAAAATAAAGTGAAAATAGCCAAACAAAAATGGCATTACTATTTATATATTTCTAAAGAATGGAAAGATAATTGTGTCTAAAATATATTAATGTTATAATCTCTGTTATCACTGCAAAGGCTTTTAAAAGGAAATAAAATCCTAGAAAGGAGTGCATGTTATGCAATATGGAAATATGTAAGACATTTTATGATTAAATTATTTAATATTTTCTACCTAATTTTGGAATTCTGTAGGGGCCATGAAACATATTTAAAAGGTGTGCAAGGTAAGCCATTCATTAAAAACCAGGAAAATGTAGTTGGAACTTTATTAAAAATTGACTAATAGGCACTCTAGATAATTGAAATGACAGCTTGTTTTGACAGCTGCAAGCAAAAATGTTCTTGTTCAAAACAGTGAGAGTAAATCTTTTTAATTTCAAGTAAGAAAAATGATGTACAGGCGTAACTTAATTCAGTCAGCTTATAAAGTGTAATAATAAAAGGTAACTCTTCACCTGACTAGTGAAACTGTCATAATTGGAGGTCCTGCCAATCACTAAAGATTATCCTGGAGATGAAGGCCTTTGAAGGCCCTCAAGTGGAAGAGGTGGTTTCCTTCTGAGTCCTGGAGGAAGCTGACATCAACATGGGACCAACCAAATATCTACAGGATAATCTTTATAAATACCACTTTCTGTCAAATTTGGAGATCATGAAATACTTTCAGGAGTATTTTGTCACTCAAATCACCTAACAAGATAAATTAAGTGGGAACACATTCATCTTCCACACGCTATGGCTCCACAGGCATTTTGCAATGATCCCATAATGATAAGGAGTGAGATAAAAATAGAGGTAAGTTTCCTAATCAACAAAGTGTTTCAAATCCCATGTCAAGAATAATCTATGTAACTTTAAAGTTTACCAGTTTTCCTTTGTTAGGATATGGCTGCTTTATTTTAAAGGCAGACAAAAACATGATGAGCCAAATTGTGGCATGGCTTTGCAAACTGACTTTATATCTTAGTAGGAAAGGGAAAATAAACTACAGATGTCATTTTCATGTTATATATTTATATATGAATTATATGCATTATTTTATTTTACATATGGGTAGTCATTGTTTAGGAGACACAACTAGCTTGTACTTTAAATTTTACTATCAGTTTTTATTTTATTTTTGATTTTTATTAATATAAAAAGAATGGATTTCATGTATTTCATAGATACAAATTCTAAGAAGATAACCATGCTTCCCTTTAACCTTCTATCTCTCTTTCTCAATTCCCCTCCTTTCTTTCTTCCTTTTTTCTTTAAAGATTACAAAAATATAATTTTAATCCATAATACTTCTTCTTAGCATAGCAATTGAATTCACTATAACATAAAACCAATCTGAATAGGACATAATAGTAATTGCTGATATTTATCTATACTTCTTGTGGAAGAGAATTTCCAGGAATAATTTGAACTACATAAACATTCCCTCTAAGGTAGCTCCCCCCCCCAAAAAAAAAAAAGCTGAAAATCCTATAATATTTTGTGGAAATCCAAGGCTATGATTTTTTAAATGAGACAGTTTCTCAAGTAGGAGCACTACCATTTTTACAGAAGTCAGGATCGGTGTCATACAATGAAACCTTGATTCTATTTCATTCCTAGTTCATTCACACTGATCCTTGTAAGCAAAACCGCGAAGTAGAATGCTGAAAAATTATGTGTTTCAGATCTTCTGAGTAAATGGTCTTTTCTGCTTGCATATCAACTTATTCCATTACTTAAGCCATAACCTTGACCTTAAGGGTGAAACATTCTATTAGTTAAATTTCTCAGGTGTGTTTTAATCACAAGATACTCACTTTTTGTCCATAAAGATTTACATTGCATATGTTCAATATCTTACAAGTAAACAAGGGCCATAAATTATTGACTAGCTAATATGACCCATGAATGAATTCATTGTTCTCAAAGTAGACAGATTGTATTTCTAAGTGAAAGAGAACCAATCTATATTCTCAATGTCTGTGAGGTGTGATACAAGAAAACATGCGTTTAAAATTTAATAACAACATATGTCAGGTTATATTTGCCTTAGTGAAAACACGTTCCATTCAAATTTTTTAAACTTCTTAAGATTTATAATAATATATTAAATGATGTTAAAATATATAGGTGAACATACATATATTAAAATGCATGTGAAGTCATTACTCTATTAAGAGCTGTAACTGAATTCTAACATTTTAAAAGCCAATATTTATTTTCACATATAATAGTGCAAGCTACAAACATTCAGGAAATTAACAACAAAGGTTAAATGTGGATAAGCATGTATATGATATTCAAAGATGAAATAAACAATTTAATTAATGCAGAAACCACTCTAAAAATTCAAGAATGAGGAAATTCAGATTCAACTTGGCATTGAAGATTTAGACACAAAAGATTCTGAGTGTTGAGGAAAATGGTATTACCCAACTGTATAATGGATTTGTATTGATTGTGTGGCACAAATACAATCCAAAAGAAGAGTTTTTCTAGGCCAAACGCTGGATATATTCAAAGCTCAAAGTAGGGGAACTCTAACTCTGAACTCAAAGATCAGAGGCAGAAGTTAACCATAGTGATTATGATATGGTGTTAGCCATTCATAATTATTATCTATTAAAAAAACAACAGGGGTAATCAGCAAGTCAGCACTTCTTCTTTCTCTCCGGTGCCTCATATTTTATAATCAATATAAAGAGCCAGGTAACAGTGACATTTAGAGTAAACGTAGAGAACAAGTCTCTGGAGAGAAGACAGAGACACCCAGGGAATTTTCCAGTGGATCATCTTTCAACAGAAGCAGTAAATGGGTTGGAGTGGTTTCAGAACTCTACAATAGGTAGGAAAAAAATAGTTCTTCACAAGAGAAAAATATACCACAATAGAGTTCTTATATTTACACATTTAAGGCTACAATTATTAAGTGCTCACTATGGCCAGATATTGGTCCTAATGTTATATATGCTCTTTACAACAATACTACACAGCAATATTTGTACTTAAAAGAGGCACAAGGAGATCCAGCAACTTGTAACAAGTCACAAAACTTACCAGTGAACCAGCCAGGCTTGGCTCCAGAGCAGATGGGCTACTAATTTGCAATACTGAAGGAACAGCAAACCCAAGCTTGAATATCTGCCTTTCACTCTCCCTGACTTCATTTTCAAAAATCTAGTTATGCAGACAACAGCATATTAACAGACTGCAAAACCACTTTTAACCTTGCTTTAAGGGAAGAAAACTGTTAAAAAGCAAAGCTGAAATCTTGCTGAAGAATCCTTTCCATTAGCTAGCCCAGTTCTTCCTAGGAAATAACAACTAAGAGTCATTGGCTTCTCATGAAATACACAAAAACATACACAAAAGAGAAAGACATAGATCCAATGAACAAGTCTACTGGAAAGTGATTATTTAATGTAGGAAAAAAATCCTATTTTTATTTAATTATTTTAAAGGGAGAAAGAGAGAAAATAAGATCTTTCTTTAGATTGTTACTCCTCAAATGCCTGCAAAAGTCAGGACTGGACCAGGAGGAAGCAAAAGATCAAGAATTTAATTTGAGAACCAGCATTGTGGCGTTTAAGTTAAGCATCTGCCCGGGACACCAGCATCCCATAAGGGTACTGTTTCCTGTCCCAATTGCTCCTCTTCTGATCCAGCTCTCTGATTTGGACTGAGAAATCAGTGGAAAATGGTCAAGTGCTTGGAGCCCCTGCACACACTTGAGAGAACTGGAAGAAGCTCCTGGTTCTTGGCTTCTGATCAGCCCAGCTCTTGCCTTTCTGGCCATTTGGGGGATGAACCAGCAGATGGAAGACCTCTCTCTCTCTCTGTCTATAATTCTACCTCTCAAATCAATCAATCAATAAATATTTTTATGTGGGTGTGATATCGGACAAGACCCCCTAAAATTCTCACTAAAACGTGGCCCCTTAAAGTTCCATAGAAATGCTAGCTGGGGTGCCACATGTACTACCAGAATTTGGGGTGCCTTACAATTTTACCACGGGCTTATTACTAAATCCCCAATATTAATAAGCCCAAGAGGGTTCTTGCCTAATATTTAGAGAAGAATTCTAAATACCGGCACAGATAAATGAGGCAGCATGGTACGTTTTAAGCTTTTATTTAGTAAGAAAGATGCATAGGAGAGTAAGAGCTTTATTTAAGAAAAAGAGGTAATTAGGGGTTCATACCGAGCACCAGGAACCAGCCACGTGGAAGAGCATCTAGGCCAGAAAGCCCAGAGCACATGGCCCGAAGGCCATGCGCCCTGGAGGCGTGGGGCTATAGCAAGCCCCTTCCTAGCAAGACGCCAGGGAAAAAGAGCAGGCTGGGCACACTGTGCCCCAGGCTTTTAACCCACTCCAAAGGGGAGTGGTCAATTAACCTGATTGGCTGGTGGGCACCCCGGTAAGGTCAGGTAGGGGAATGAAGCCACACAAGGGCGTGGCCAAGGCATCAGGTAGGAGCATGAGGTCACACAGGGGCGTGGTCTTCCAGTTCACAAATCCGATCAACTCCAACCTGTATGCCTGCCTACTTCAGGTGCAAACTGTTGAAATCTTTACTTAATATATGCTAAACTGATCTTCTGTATATAAAGAGAATTGAAAATAAAAAAAAAAAGAGAGAGAGAGAGAGAGCGCCTAGGGAGATTACTGATGCCATAAACAAGAGTGTCAATTTCTTAAGTCAACAACAGGAGTCACTCTGCACTTAATCCTCATGTAGGATCTCTGTCCTTAATGTGCTGTACATTGTGATTTAATGCTATAACTAGTACTCAAACAGTACTTTACACTTTTTGTGTGGGTGCAAACTGTTGAAATCTTTACTTAACACATACTAAATTGATCTTCTGTATATAAAGATAATTGAAAATGAATCTTGATGCGAATGGATTGGGAAGGAGGCGGGAGATGGGAGAGTTGTGGGTGGGAGGGAAGTTATGGGCGGGAAAAAGCCATTGTAAGCATAAGCTGTACTTTGGAAATTTATATTTATTAAATAAAAGTTAAAAAATAAAACAGCAAAAAAATATTTAATCTGCATCTTCCACTTTGGTGGCCAAAACACATGTAATTTGCCAACATAACTGCTTCCAAGGGAATGCATGAGCAAAAAGCTAGAATTGGTAGAAGAGTGGAAATTCTAATCCACATATTTTAAATGGACTATAGTAATCTCACTCAATGTCTTAATTTCAGGCCAAACACCAGTACCTGAAAACAAATTTTTATTAATATCATCTAAAAAATTTGGCCGGCGCCGTGGCTCAACAGGCTAATCCTCCGCCTTGCGGCGCCGGCACACCGGGTTCTAGTCCCGGTCGGGGCACCGATCCTGTCCCGGTTGCCCCTCTTCCAGGCCAGCTCTCTGCTGTGGCCAGGGAGTGCAGTGGAGGATGGCCCAAGTGCTTGGGCCCTGCACCCCATGGGAGACCAGGAGAAGCACCTGGCTCCTGCCATCGGAAAAGCGCGGTGCGCTGGCCGCAGCGCGCTACCGCGGCGGCCATTGGAGGGTGAACCAACGGCAAAAGGAAGACCTTTCTCTCTGTCTCTCTCTCTCACTGTCCACTCTGCCTGTCAAAAATAATAAAAAAAAAATTAAAAAAAATATCATCTAAAAAATTTAAAAGAATATTTTATCCATACAATAAATAGACCCTCTATAGAAAAGCAGTATAAAGCCGAACAGATAAGGAGATGTTTGTGGAACTTTAAAAGGTACCTGATTTTTTTTTTTAAGTCAGTAGGAGGATAAATAAGAAAACAGGAACTTTGGAATCCTAAATAAATAATTTGGAAGATAAAAATTCACAATTCTCTCAGAATAGAGAAAAAGAAAAATGTGTAATAGTTACTTAAAATAATATAAATGAGAGAAAACATGAGGCAATGAAGAAAAATCATGGATAACCAAGATATACTTAAAAAAATTTCAGGAAAATTTACTCTACCCGTACCAAGAAAATACATTATTAGGATGAAAAGCTTAGTATTTATTTAGTAGGGTGCCTGAATAAAAATATCATATCTAATCATAAGCTGGTAAACTTAAAAATAAGTATGAAGTAAAAAGCCTACCCAAAGAGAAAAATAAAAATAAACTAGTAAATTCATATGTAGTAACATGTCACCTAGAAGATAAAGAGAAACATGGGCTTTAAATTTGCATTTGAAATATCAGATATTTGAGCAAAGTATCCAAAGCCAAAAATAAATTGATTTTGAAAGAGAGTTTTCAGGCCATCTCAATTCATTTATAAAGAAAGTGGGAAAAGAACCACTTATTTTAATATATAAAATATTAAAATCTTGGCATCAATATATTTTTTTAAGAAGAACAGACTCAAATGTATACTGCACAGTTTTGACTATCCTAGGAGAACAATCTTGTCCCATTATTTTAACAAAACAACTTCTATAGCTGCACAGGGTCTCAGAAAATAATTTTGCTTAATGTAAAACAGAAAGTTGGGACGTTTCAGGAATAATAAAGTTATTTAATGTGAAAGTTGAGTATATTCAACAAATATTTTAAGAGACCCATTTTTCCTTCAAATTTTCTATCAATAATAAAAAAGGTATAACTGAAAACTAAAGAAATACAACAATGAAACAATTATTATCTTAATAGGAAACCTATAAAATATGGTGTGATTCTAAAAATTGAAAGGAGAACTCATTTAACTCTCCTTTGTTGAGAAAACTTTAGGGATATAGATTACAGGTTCTTATGTACACAATTATACTATTTGTGGCACAATGAAAAAAATTTGCATATTTATAAGTGTTCTCTGTCTTTTGATATTCAATCAATCAATAGCTAAGGTGCATTGAAAACTTAATTGCAGGAGGAAAAAAATTCTCCAGAGAGTAGATGCAGCAAATCTGGAAAATATAAGTGTAATAACATAGATGAAAGAAATAGGAAAATGAAATGAACTGAGGAGGAAAATGTACATGTGCTAATTTCTTTATTTTACGTGTATGTATGCTAATTTCTTTGTTTTACGTAAGAATGTTCATCTGTCTCATACTTCATCGTGGGTAGAACAAGTTCTTGTGGTTCAAATCTGCTGTAATATGTTGGTGTGCTAGCCAGGAATTCTCCCATCCACTAACAGCTATATAACATCTTGGAAAATCTCTAAAGATTACCATTATCAAATAGAATCTGAATAATTTAAATCATACCAGATATTGAAAATTAAATGTTACTTAATGTTGTGAAATCAAAGAAGCATGATATAAGCATATTAAATAGAAAGAAGATTATAATCTTAGAAAGAATTGTTAGAATTATGAAAGATCAAGGATAAAAATATCAGTGTACCAGGGTATGAATCTTCACTTTTATGCTCTTATTTATCTGAAATTATAACTAAAATAACTCAAATAGGCATAATAGCTAACATGATACCTTTTTTAAATTATCTGGATAATTATTTAGGGAATAAAAACTAAAATACTAGTTAGCAAAATGGCAACAAGTATTCTGCCTTAAACAAAACAGTAATGCCCTAGATCATGCAATAAACTTGGTTTTCAGGTAATGCCATCAATTTCCGATTTATTTTATATCAGCGTAGATTTCACTCTCAAGCAGAATGTCTCCATGTGTTGGCAAAATGACAATTAACAATTGCATTATCAATTGCATTACAATCAAGCAATAGCAAATTCCAATAATTCTCTAATAATCCAGTACTTCCACAAATAATCCCTGTTTGAGTCCTCTCAACTTGGTTGATGGAAATAACAGTTAAACTGGAAGTTTACTCCTGTTGGCATTGCTCTAAATATTAATGAGGATTAAAAAAGAAACCAGTTCCTGCTGATAAATCTAGTGGGTATTGGATCTGAGCCTTGAGCCAGTAACTCGTATTCAAAATTTGGTGATTTTTTTTCTTTTTTTTTTTTTTTTTTAATTTTTTTGACAGGCAGAGTGGACAGTGAGAGAGAGAGAGAAACAGAGAGAAAGGTCTTCCTTTTTGCCGTTGGTTCACCCTCCAATGGCCGCTGCAGCCGGCGCATCTCGCTGATCCGAAGCCAGGAGCCAGGTGCTTCTCCTGGTCTCCCACGCGGGTGCAGGGCCCAAGCACTTGGGCCATCCTCCACTGCCTTCCCGGGCCATAGCAGAGAGCTGGCCCTGGAAGAGGGTCAACCGGGACAGAATCCAGCGCCCCAACCAGGACTAGAACCTGGTGTGCCGGCACCGCAAGGTGGAGGATTAGCCTGTTAAGCCACAGCGCTGGCCTCAAAATTTGGTGATTTTAACAAATATTCTGTACACTCATATCTGAATCAAATACTATAATTTATTCACAAAGTCCAAGTTGCATCACTAAAGTATAAATTGAGGTCAGCACCATTGAACCATATGATCCGAAAGGAGAGTGGGACAGGACTGCTTCTTCAAACTTACTAGAATGATTAAGAATGCAGCAAACTAGTTGCAGAGAGAGAGGGAGAACAGTGAGGCTCAGAATTGAGGACAATAAATGAGAGAGATAAACAGATAAAGAGAAGATAAGAGCCAGACCAATAGACAAGGTCTGGCCTGCAGTCGTCCTTGCAATATTTAATCCCAGGCTTTTATGAGACATTGACCCTCTTTGGACGTTGGCTCAGTGATAGAATAGACCCCACTGTTATACAGTATTATTTTTTTCCTTTACTTAAATTACTTGAATGAACTTCTCATTTTTGAAGTCAGAGTAGTGATTACATTATTAGAAAGTGAGTTTGTGAGTGATATGTATTTTTACATAGCACATTAAATTCAACAAAACATTTAAACACTTCCTTCAGTACTTGTTCATAAGAAAAAACTAAGAAAAGGTATAAACAATAAACATTATGTCTTCATAGTAGGAAAAATGTGACTTAACTCTTTTATTTCTTCTGTCATTTATATCTTGTTCATTTGCTCAGAAAAATATATCAAAATGTCTACTGATGATTTTGAATATTTATGAAAGTCCGGCATTAGCTTTGCTGCCCATTCCCCATACTATAGGTCAGGGCACTGAATGCAGACAAATTCTCCTAAGAAACTGCTACAAATACAAGTTTTTATAAAAGGGATCAGGCAAGTGAATACAGGTGACTCTTTATACCCCATCAGCAATATATGTCAAATATCATGTCTATATGTTAAAAAAAAAGTCATTTTGATCTATATAAAAGAACAATTTATGAAATGTGTTGCCTTTTATTTTTCAATATTTGGATATTATATATGCTTTCTGAATTCCAATTCTTTCATGTCTTCTAGTGTATCTTGCTATTAATCACTAGTGTCATTTTATATCTCACTTTTATCTGTATTTTTAGGGAGATTGAGATTAAAAAAAAAAATAGTGGGACCAGCCCTGTGGTGCAGCAGGTTAATGATCTGGCCTGAAGCACCAGCGTCCCATATGGGCGCTGGTTCGAGTCCAAGCTGCTTCCCTTCTGATCCAGCTCTCTGCTATGGCCTTGTAAAGCAGAAGAAGATGGCCCAAGTACCTGGGCCCCTGCACCTGAGTGATAGACCAGGAAAAAGCTACTGTCTCCTGGCTTTAGATCCGTGCAACATTGGCCATTACAGCCAATTGGGGAGTGAATCAACAGATGGAAGACCTCTCTCTATCCCTCTTTCCCTGCCTCTACTCTCTCTGTGTTACTCTGACTTTCAAATTAATAAATAAATTCCTTTAAAAAAGATAAAAAAAAAAAAAAGGCCGGTGCCACGACTCACTTGGCTAATCCTCCTTCTGTGGTGCCGTCACCCCTGGTTCTAGTCCTGGTTAGGGTGCCGGATTCTGTCCTGCTTGCTCCTCTTCCAGTCCAGCTCTCTGCTGTGGCCTGAGAAGGCAGTGGAGGATGGCCCAAGTGCTTGGCTCCTGCACCTGCATGGGAGACCAGGAGGAAGTGCCTGGTTCCTGGCTTTGGATCTGCACAGCACGCCTGCCATGGCAGCCATCTGGGGGGTGAACCAACGGAAGGAAGACCTTTCTCTCTGTCTCTCTCTCCCACTATCTAAATCTGCCTGTCAAAAAAAAAAGATAAAAAAATAGATATACATTCAGAATACATTGTTTTTGATAGGTAGAGTTATAGACAGTGAGAGAGAGAGAAAAGTCCATTGTTTCACTACCCAAATGGTGACAATCCCCAGGGCTGCATTGATCTGAAGCCAGGAGCCAAGTGCTTTTTCCTTGTCTCCCATGTGGGTGCAGGAGCCCAAGCACCAGGGTCATCCTCCACTGCCTTCCCGGGCCACAGCAGAGAGCTGGAATGGAAGAGGAGAAACCGGGACTAGAACTGGTGCCCATATGGGATGCTGGCGCTGTAGGTGGAGGATAAACTAAGTGAGCCATTGCACTAGCCACCCAGAATACATTCTTAAAAGTATTTATTGTTCTGGCCTGCCCCATGGCTCAATAGGCTAATCCTCCGCCTGGGGCACTGGATTCTGTCCTGGTTGCCCCTCTTCCAGGCCAGCTCTCTGCTGTGGCCTGTGAGTGCAGTGGAGGATGGCCCAAGTGCTTGGGCCCTGCACCCCATGGAAGACCAGGAGAAGCACCTGGCTCCTGGCTTCGATCAGTGCAATGCGCCAGCCACAGCATGCTGGCCGTGGTGGCCATTGGAGGGTGAACCAATGGCAAAAGGAAGACCCTTCTCTCTGTCTCTCTCTCTCACTGTCCATTCTGCCTGTCAAAAAAAAGTATTTATTGTTCTAATTTTCAAGAAGTGCTGTGAAAGAACAAACTCATAATTTACTCATAGTAAACCAGATCTTTTAACAGAAAATAATCCAAGAGTAATATCTGTCAGGTAATTTGCCACAAACAACATTTATATAGGAAAAAAAGAGGCTGGGAAGACAATAGAGCAGGTGCCATTTTGGACATATGTAACAGCTGTGCCAGCTCAGGGCTGCACCTGCCCTCAACCAAGCAGAAAAACCTGACTCTGGTGGAGAGAAATAACAGATTAAGAACTAGTGAATGTGTGGAGCTTATGAACCGGGACGTTGGGAAAAAAAAAAAAAACTGAGAGTGTATGAGAGTACTCAAGGTGTGGCTGAGATGTGAGTAGTCTTGCTGGGAGACGCCACAAACTCAGTAACCTTGGAAACCCAGTGACACATTGCAGGGGAATCTAAGCTTACACTGAGGACTGCACAGATCCTTTGTGTGGTCCTTGGGACAGAGCAGACAAATATTATACCCACTGGGGCTAGTGCTCAGGCACTGACTGCCATCAAGGAGAAGAGCTCAGCTAAGCAGAATCACTTCCCTTCTAGATAAAAAAAAGAGAGAGAGAAAGAGATGTACCACACCAAACCTGGGTGTGTCACCTTTGGTACACGCTTAACCCTGAAGAACTGAACAGAGTTCTCAGGCCACACCACCACAAAACATTAGAGATTCACCAAAAGCAGACAGTCCACTTAATCTAGAGTCATAGTATAATGAGAAAAGCCACCACAGGAAGGGACAAAAAAAAGGAAGAAGAAGAAACCAAAGATTATCTCCACAATGCCAAACAACAAACTCAGAAACTGAGGAAATGAGAACAAGGAAGACATTATGACGCCCCCAAATGAACATGACACTCCAATACAAGATAATGAAGATGATGAGATAGAAGAAATTCAAGATATGGATTTCAAAAAATTTATGAAAAGAACATTTAGAAGTTATCAAAAACAAATTCATGAACTACAGCAAATCATACTGGACAAGACAGAAAATCTCTCTCATGAAAATGAAATCTTAAGGAGGAATCAAAAGGAAATGAGGAATTTAGTAGAATGTGAAATTGTGATATTGAAGAGAAATAAAAATGAAATGAAGAATTTAATGGAACAAATGAGAAACACATTTGAGACCCTTAAAAACAGAATCCGTGCAGTAGAAGAGAGAATTTTGGACTTAGAAGACAGAGCACAGGAAAGTATACAGTCAAACCAAAGAAAAGAAGAGGAAATTAGTAATCTAAAAATATTGTTAGAAATGTACAGAATACTATTAAAAACCCGACATTCGGTTCTAGGAGTTCCTGAAGTCATAGAGAGAGAGAGAGAGAGAGAGAGAGAGAGATGATTTGAAGGCCTTTTTAGTGAAATACTAGTAGAAAACTTCCCTGGTTTGGAGAAGGATGGAGACATCATAGTAAAGGAAGCACATAGACTCCCAATAAACATGACCAAAAGAGATCCTTACCATGACACGTAATCAAACTCACCACAGTGAAACATGAAGAAGATCCTAAAATGTGCAAGAGAAACGTCAGATTACTCTAAGAGGATCTCCAATTAGACTCACAGCAGACTTCTCATCAGAAACCCTTCAGGCTAGGAGGGAATGGTGAGATATAGCCCAAGTATTAAGAGAAAAAAATATTGCTATCCCAGAATATTATATCCTGCAAAGCTCTCATTTGTGAATGAAGGTGAAATAAAGACCTTTCATAGCAAACAGAAATTGAAAGAATTTGTCACCACTCATCCAGCCGTGCAAAAGATGCTTAAAAATGTGTTACACAGGCCGGCGCTGCAGCTCAATAGGCTAATCCTCCGGCACACCGGATTCTAGTCCTGGTTGGGGCGCCGGATTCTTTCCCTGTTGCCCCTCTTCCAGGCCAGCTCTCTGCTATGGCCCAGGAGTACAGTGGAGGATGGTCCAAGTCCTTGGGCCCTGTACCAGCATGGGAGACCAGGAGAAGCACCTGGCTCCTGGCTTTGGATCAGCACAATGCTGATTGGAGGGTGAACCAATGGCAAAAGGAAGACCTTTCTCTCTGTCTCTGTCTCTCTCTCACTGTCCACTCTGCCTGTCAAAAAAAAAAAATGTGTTACACACAGAAACACAGAAACATGGCCATCGATATGAAAGAAGGTAAAGGAAGAAAACCACTCATTAAAAGATCACAGGAAGTTCAAAGCATATATTAGAAACATCTTTGGGAAAATGGCAGGGCAAAGTTACTACTTATCAATAGTCACATTGAATTTTAATGGCCTCAACTCTCCAGTTAAAAGACACAGACAGGCTGAATGGATTAAGGAACAAAACCCAACTATTTGAAGCTTAGAAGAAACACATCTTTCCAACAAAGATGCTTGCAGACAGAAAGTGAGAGGCTGGAAAAAGATATTTCATGCCAACAGAAACCAAAAAAGAGTTGGCATAGCCATCTTAACTTCAGACACAATAAACTTGAACACAGATTCTGTTAAGAGAGACAAAGAGGGGCACTATATAATTATTAAGGGATCAATTCAACAGGAAGATATAACTATTATCAATGTATATGCACCTAATTACAGGGCAAGGATGTTAAAGATCTCTACAATGAGAATTACAAAATCTTAAAGAAAGAAATAGAAGAGGATACCTAAAAATGGAAAAATCTTCCATGCTCATGGATTAGAAGAATCATTATCATCAAAGTTTTCATTCTCCCAAAAGCAGTTTATAGATTCAATGCTATACCAATCAAAATAACAAATATATTCTTCCCAGATGTGGAAAAAATGATGCTGAAATTCATATGGAGGCACAGGAGACCTCAAATAGTTATAGCAGTCTTGTACACCAACAACAACAAAAACAAAGCAGGAGGCATCACAATACCAGATTTCGGGACATAATACAGGGTAGTTATAATCGAAACAGCATGGTACTGATACATAAATAGATGGATAGACCAATGGAACAGAATAGAAACACCAGAAATCAATCCAAATATCTACAATTCACTTATATTTGATCAAGGAGCTAAATCCAATTCCTGGAGTAAGGACAGTCTATGCAACAAATGGTGCATAGAAAACTGGATTCCACATGCAGAAGCATGAAGCAAGACCCCTCCCTTACACATTACACAAAAATCCACTCAAAATGGATTAAAGATCTAAATCTGTGACCGACACCATCAAATTACTAGAGAACATTGGAGAAACCATGCAAGTATAGGCACAGGCAACGACTTCTTGCAAAATCCCCAGAGGAACAGGCAGTCAAAGCCAAAATTAACAATTTGGAATTACATCAAATTTAGAAGTTTCTGTACTGCAAAGGAAACAGTCAAGAAAGTGAAGAGGCAACTGACAGAATGGGAAAAAATATTTGCAAACTATGCAGCAGATACAGGGTTAATAACCAGAATCTACAAAGAGATCAAGAAACTCCACAGCCACAAAACAAACAACGCACTTATGAGATGGGCCAAGGATCTCAAAAGACATTTTTCAAAAGAGGAAACCCAAATGGCCAACAACCACATGGAAAGTGTTCAGGAACACTGGCCATCAGGGAAATGAAAATCCAAACCACAATGAGGTTTCACCTCACCCCAGTTAGAATGGCTCACATACAGTAATCTACCAACAACAGTTGCAGGCAAGGATGTGGGGAAAAAGGGACACTAACACACTGTTGGTGGGAACGCAAACTGGTAAAGCCACTATGGAAGTCAGTTTGGAGATTCCTCAGAAACCGGAATATAAACCTTCCATACAACCCAGCAATCCAACTCCTTGGAATTTACCCAAAGGAAATTAAGTTGGCAAATAAAAGTGCTGTCTGCAACTCAATTTTTATTGCAGTTCAATTCACAATAGCTAAGATCTGGAATCAACCTAAATGTCCATCAACGGAAGACTCAATAAAGAAATTATGGGATATGTACTCTATATAATATTATACAGAAGTAAAAAACAATGAAATCTGGTCATTTGCAACAAAATGGAGGAATCTGGAACACATCATGGTGCGTGAAATCAGCCAGTCCCAAAGGAACAAAAATCATATGTTTTCCCTGATCGGTGACAACTAACCAAGTACCAAAAAGGACACCTGTTGAAGTGAAATGGACACTATGAGAAACAGTGACTTGATCAGTCCTTATCCTGACTATTGATTTACAACTTAATACTTTATTCCTTTTAGGATTTTTTTTTCTTTTACTTAATACAATTGGTTGAATTATTTCATTAACACACAATTATTCTTAGGTGTTTTAATTTAACTGAAAAGTGATCCCTGTTAAATATAAAAGTGGGAATAAGAGAGGGAGGAGATGTACAGTTTGGGACATGCTTTATCAGACTTTTTCCCCCAAAGGTGGAGTTAGAAACTTGCCTGGGGATTCCAATTCAATCTCATCAAGGTTGCATGTACCAATGCCATCTCACTAGTCAAAGTGGTCAGATTTAGTTCATAATTAATCATAATGAAAGGATTAAGGGTTACAGAGATCACATAAACAAGACTAGTGTCTCTTAATACTAATTTTAATACTAACATATAATTTAAAATGAGAGAATGATGCAACATGGAAATTGGGGTACACAGGAGACTCATAGAATGGCAGATGTCCTAAACAGCACTCTGACCTTAGAATCACCCTTAAGGTATTTGGACCTGGCTAAAAAGCCCATGAGAGTGTTTCAGGCATGGAAAGCCAAGACACTCTGGCAAAAAAAAAAAAAAAAACCTAAATGAACGATCTCTGCGAGTGAGATCCCAGCAGAAAGAATGGACCATCAAAGAAAGAGGTATCTTTCTCTAAAGGGGGGAGAGAACTTCCACTTTGACTATGACCTTGTCTAAATAAGATCAGAGTTGGTGAACTCAAAAGGCTTCCATAGCCTTGGGGACTCATGACAAGAGCCTAGGGTGATTAGATGGCATAAATAAGAGTGTCAATTTGTTAAGTCAACAACAGGAGTCACTGTGCACTTACTCCCCATGTAGGATCTCTGCTCTTAATGTGTTGTACTATGTGAATTAACGGTGTATTTAGTACTCAAACATACTTTACACTTTGTGTTTCTGTGTGGGTGCAGACTGTTGAATTCTTTACTTAGTATATACTAAATTGATCTTCTGTATATAAAGATAATTGAAAATGAATCTTGATGTGAATGATATGGGAAATGGAGTGGGAGATGGGATGGTTGCAGGTGGGAGGGAGTTATGGGGGGAAAAACCACTGTAATCCAAAAGCTGTACTTTTGAAATTTATATTTATTAAAGTTAAAAAAAGAAAAAAAATAGATGGAATAATGTCTGTGTTATGTTTTTTGTACTTGTAAATTTGGGATTACAAGTTTAGAATTATACCAAAATATAAAGAAAGGCTGAAGATGCAAGTAAGGAATTGATAAATCACACATGATCCTGAATAAATTAATATGAAGGCCATCTCCTTTTGAATGAAAGTGGACTTTTTCTATTTACACCAAAAATTAAACCTGTAATATTGCTAATGCGAATTGAACACCAAACATTTCTTCTTCACATTAGTTTAATTCTCTCTTCTTCTTGTCTGCTTGTGCAACCTATCACACTTTATTACTGGGATCATTTCATGACCCTCTTAAATTTTTTTCCATATCCATTGTTGATCCCCTTAAGCTCTCTCTGAATCTCACATAACACATCCCTTAACTTTGAGGCATCTGTACCATATGCTTTTGAACAGCAAGATTTTTACATTCCTAAAGGACATTGCTTATTCCCAAGCCTTGGTTTAGTTAGAAAAACTTAATAAACTTCCCATTGGATCCTTTTTCTTCAAGATGTCATGCACAGTTTCTGAGATCCTCAGATTATCTCTGGCTTCTTAATTTTCTTCCCTGACACTGACATTCCTAAGACAAATTAACCATTCATACAGAACTAACAAGGTCTAATACACTTGATCAATGATGACTATGTCCCACACAATACTTCCTTATTATCCTCATTTAAGATATAAATTGAAAATTAGAACTTTCAGTAGAAGAAAGCTTTAGTTTATAAAGGACAAATTAAGTAACTAAATATTACATATCCAATGATAGAATTAGGAAACAAAATTTTAACATTAGTAGCATGAGGGAAGCACAAAATGTGGCAGAACATCATGAGAAACATGAATTAAAATGGGTGACAATATGACTACACACCTGGTGAGGGTGGAATTTTGAAAGAAGTAGAGTTTACATAGCATTGAGCCATTATATGTTTCAGGGTATAATACATCAAATGCAAATTTTAAATAACTTGGATATGTTGCTAACACTAAAATACTCATTTTTCTCTTTTGAAAAGCACAGCTGTGGTATTTAAATATGAGTTATAGAACTGGTGTTCCAAAGTGTATGAGAATTACAGCCAACAGAGCTTCAAAACATAAACTACATATAAACAAAAGCAAAGATGCAAGCATTTATCCTGCTTTGCTTATGTGAACTACAGAACTGGGTAACGAAAGAGTAGATGAAGGGAAGCAGCTCTTTATAGAAATATTTCAGTAAACACATGAGTAACAAATGACATAATTTCAATATCAACATTTTGTAAATCCTAAGGAACTAAACACTCAGGCATTGAACATAGATAGATGAACTATTAAGATTTTTTATAAATTCAACCTACTTTAGCTGAGTGTTACATGAGTTACCCCCAAATTAAATAACATACCTTCAACTCCCTATGGAAAAGCACCATATAAATGCAAACTAAACCATCATAATAATAACTACAATATACAGTTCTGCCCAAATAAAATCTTGCCAGATAACCAAGACAGTTGTGTTTGTTTACCACATAAAGATATAGATAAATATAAACCTAAGATAAATAATTTAAAAATATAGAGAAAAATTACCACTTTAAATATTATAAGACTACAGAGTTACTTGGAATGATTATGTTAAATATTACTAATATTTACCTAAATGTTTTCCACCTAATGGCTGTATCACTTAAGACACAGTGTTTGCAAACATAGTTCTAAAACTTCTGGACTTGCTAATATGTTACTGAGTAATTCTTTTTAAGTTAATAATTCATACTGAAATTAGAAGTAAAACATGGCTGTTTGAATAAGTATTTTTTCAATAAAGATTTATTTATTTATTTTGAAAGAGTATGGAGATGGAAAAACAGGGAGAGAATGAGGTCTTCCAGCCACTTGTTTAATCCCCAGATGATGCAAATGACCAGGAGTGGGCTAGTCCAAAGCCAGGGACCAGGAGCCAGAAGCCAGGAGCCAAGAGCTTCATCTGGGTCTCTCATTTTGGTGGCAGGCGCCCAAGCATTTGGGCCATCTTTTACTGCTTTTCCCAGGCTGCTGGCAGGGAGCTGGTTTGTTAGTGGAACAGCCAGGACACTGTCTGACACACACATGGGATGCTAGAATCATAGGTGATGGATTTACTAGCTATGCCACAATGGCAGTCCCTGATATAAAGTTTTGATTAATAAAACTGCCTTCATATGGAAAACATTACATATTCCAAATTCATCAAATGGAGCCTAATAAACACAAGTCCAATGTTTCTTAAGGCAGAATATTGTATGTGGTGAGAGGACCTTCTGAAAACAACACAGAGGAAGAGAGAAGGAAGCTGGTTTACAACACCCCTCAGTCCCGCCTCCCCAGAGAGTTGCACCTGTCAATAAGCTGCCGCTCACACTGCAAAGGAGATTTCACCACAATCCATGGATATTTTGGGTTAAAATGTTGGGTGGGGCATTTGTGTGGGACTTCCATGACCCTTAGTCTCCTTTAGATTTTCAGAAAACAGCCTAGAATTTTCCTCAGCTCTTTTCATATTCCCATCCCCCCAACTTTGGTGCAGATCTATTTCACAGGACCATAATATTGGAGTGGGGAAGAAGAAAAGCTGTGCATGGTGTGTATCTCATATGTAATGCTATCTTTTTTTTTTTTTTTTTTTTTTTGACAGGCAGAGTGGACAGTGAGAGAGAGAGACGGAGAGAAAGTTCTTCCTTTTCTGTTGGTTCACCCCGCAATGGCCACTGCAGCCAGCATACTGCTGCTGGCGCACCGCACTGATCCGAAGCCAGGAGTCAGGTGCTTCTCCTGGTCTCCCATGCGGGTGCAGGGCCCAAGGACCTGGGCCATCCTCCACTGCACCTCTGGGCCACAGCAGAGAGCTGGACTGGAAGAGGAGCAACCGGGACAGAATCCGGCACCCAGACCGGAGGATTAGCCTATTGAGCCGCGGCACCGGCCTGTAATACTATCTTCATAGCCAGTCTGAACTGTATGCACTCACACATAAATCATGCTGGAACACAGAAGCCAGGTACAGAGAAAGATATGATAGGGGAAGCTCAAGATTCTGAAAATACTCAGTAATATAAAGAAAAAAAAACATGAGTATCTACTTTATAAAGAATTCTATATCTGATGAAATTAGTTGATGGTAATTTATAACCAAGAGCAGAGAGATACCATGGGGTATCAGAAAGGTGTGATGGTATAGGCTTAGAAGGCTTGGATTCAAGCTCTAGTTTACTTCTTGCATTTGTGTGTAAATGTAGACAGCCAGGGCATAGCACTGCATCGAAGTTTCCTCATCTGTGAAATAGGAATTATAATGGCAATACCAGTAGGGATTTGTAATATTTAATTGTAACATCATCTTGTTGGCTGTGAACTAGTGGCATTTTCCTTAAAAATAAGGCAGCATATCTTGTAGACAAACCATCATATTGACTCTACCTGCACTTTTGGGAGAAGAGAATAAATAGCAGAAAATTTTGATATAATTTTAGATATACAAAATTAACTTCAGTGTCAGTAGATATTTCCAGTACCTTGAAGGACCCTAGAAGACAAGTAATAAGGAAAGAAGCTGTGAGGGGAGAGAAGTGGCCAGGAGAGAGAGCAGTGGTGGGACAGCAGGAGACAGAGCAGGGAATAAGTCTGGTACAAGGTTCCTTGCTTTATCCCTGAACCAGTATACAAAAACCTAATTTTTGAGTGGTTTGCATAAAAGTGAAGAAGGACTGGCACCCTGCACATCACATGACCTCAAATGTTTAAGGCTTTGCCATCCCCTGAGAAAATTTGCAGAGATATTGATAAGGTCTGCCTTGAACAGAGGTTGAATCAAATTTATTTAACTCTCAAAGGACCAGTAATTCATGAGCCAAATATCATATGGGAGTGCACATGACAAAGTAAAAAGCACAAGACAAATTTTATCTATTGCTTGTATATTCTTCTCAATTAATATGTAATAGTGACTCAAAGAACTTCATTTAAATTTTACATTAGATTAGTATTTCTATTTTCGGAGATTTTATTTTATTATATTTATTTGCCTACAAAACTTTATTTAAGGTGTACAAACTTCATGCATTTCATATACACAAATTTAGGAATATAGTGATTCTTCTTACCCTACCCTCCCTACCACCAGCCCTCCCATCCTTCTTCCTCTTTCTTCTCTTATCCTCATTCTTAATTTTTACAAAGATCTATTTTCAATTAACTTTATACTCATAAGGTTAACCCTACACAAAGTAAAGAGTTCAACAAATAGCATGCAAAAAAAAAAAAAAACTGCTCCTCAACCACTGAGACAAGGGCAGTTCAAAATCATCGCAGCTCAGTTTCAATTTCACTTTTATAGATTAACTTTTAGGTATTCTATTAGTTACCACAGATCAGGGAAAATATATGATATTTGTCTTTTGGGGAGTAGCTTATTTCACTAAGTATAGTGATTTCCAGTTGTATCCATTTTGTTGCAAAAGGCAGGGTTACTCTTTTTTTTACTATTATGTAATATTTCATGATGTAAATATAACATAATTTCTTCATCCAATCTTCAGTTAGTGGACATCTGGGTTGAGTCCATATTTTAGCTTTTGTGAATTGAGTTGCAATAAATATGGGGTGAACAAATAACTCTCATTTGCTGATTTCATTGCCTTTGTGTAAATTCCCAGCAATGGGATGGATGGGTCATATGACAGGTCTATATTCAAGTTTCAGGGTTATCTCCATAATGTCTTCTACAGTGGCTGTACCAATTTACATTCCTCCCAAGAGTAGATTAGGATACCTTTTTCTCCACATCCTTGCCAGCATCCTTGCCTTGATGTTTGTTGATTTCTGTATGAAAGTCATTCTAACTGAGGTGAAGTGAAACCTTACTGTGGTTTTAATTTGTATTTCCCTAATGGCTAATGATCCTGAGAATTTTTTCATGTGACCACTGTTCATTTGAATTTCTTCTCTTGAAGTGCTTTGCTCATTTCTTAGTTGTTTTGTTGGCTTTGTGGTTGTTCACTTTCTTGAGCTCTTTATAGAATCTGGATGTTAGCATAGTTTGCAAATATTTTCTTCCATTCTGTCAGTTGCCTCTTCAGTTTACTGAGTGTTTCTTTTGCTGTGCAGAAACTTCTCAACTTGACCTAATCCAATTTGTCAGTGTTGGCTTTGATTACCTGAGCTTCTGGGTCTTTTCCAAGAAGTCTTTGCCTATTCCAATGTCTTGCAGGATTTCTCCATTGTTCCCCTATAAGTTGATGGTATTGGGTTATAGATTTAGGTCTTTGATTCATTTTCAGTGGATTTTTGTGTAAGGTATAAGATAGGGGTCTTGCTTCATACTTCTGCATGTAGAGATCCAGTTTTTTCAGCACCATTTGTAAAAGAGACTGTGTTGGCTCTGAGGATTGATATTAGCTCCTTTGTCAAAGACAAGTTGGTTGTAGATATATGCATTGATTTCTTGTGCTTCTGTGTTTTTTCATTGGTCTACTCATCTATTTTTATACCAATATCAGGCTGTTTCGATTACAACTCCCCTGCAGTATGTCCCAAAAACTGGTATTGTGATGCCTCTGGCTTTATTTTTGTTGTATAAGATTGTTTTAGCTATTTGGATTTTTTTCTCTTTCCAAATGGATTTTATCCTCATATTTTTCTAGGTCTGAAGAGAATGCCATTCGTATTTTGTTTGGGATTACATTGAATTTCTAAATCGCTTTTGGTAGTATGGACATTTAGTTCTTCCAATTTGGTAGTATGGACATTTAGTTCTTCCAATTTGTGAACATGGAAGATTTTTCATTTTTGTGTCATCTTCTATTTCTCTCCTTTATGTTTTGTAATTTTCATAATTCATATCTTTGACATCCTTTGTTAAATTTATTCCAAGACATTTAATTATTTTTATAGCTATTGTGAATAGGATTGGTCTTACAAGTTCTTTCTCAATCCAGGAATTGTCTGTGCATACAAAAGCTGTTGATTTTTGTGCATTGATTTTTTTAAATAATTATTTTATTCATTTGAAAGAAAGAGGAGTTACAGAGAGAAGCAGAGCCAGAGCGAGAGAGATGACTTTCATTCCACTGGTTCACTCCTCAAATGACTGCACGGCCAATCCTGGGCTTATCCGAAGCCAGGAGCCAGGAGCTTCCTCTGGGTATCCCATGTGGGTGCAGGGGCCCAAGGACTTGGGCCATCTTCTACTGCTTTCTCAGGCCATAGCAGAGAGTTGTATCAGAAGAGGAGCAGCTGGAACTTGAACCAGAAGTCAAATGGGATGCCGGCACTACAGGCTAGGGCTTTAATCTGCTGTGCCACAGCACTGGCCCCATGTATTGAATTTATATCTTGCTACATTACCAAACTCTATGAGTCCCAATAGTCTCTTAGTGGAGTCTTTTGCTTCTTCAATATATAGAGTTACGTCTTCTGCAAATAGGGATAGTTTGGCTTTGTCCTTCCCAATTTGTATCCCTTTGATTTATTTTTCTTGCTTAAAATCTCTTTCTAAAACTTCCAGAACTGTAATGAATAGTAATGGTGAGAGTGGGCATCTTTGTCTGTTTCCAGATCTTAATTGAACTGCTTCCAAATTTCACTCGTTCTATAAGATGCTGCCTTTGGGTTTTTCATAGGTTGATTGTGTTGAGTAATTTTCTTTCTATACCCAGTTTCCTTAAGGTTTTCACAAAAAAAAGATGTTGCGTTTTATCAAATGCTTTCTCTGAATCTATTGAGATAATCATGTAGTTTTTGTTTTTCATTTGGTTAATGTGATATTATTGATTTGCAAATGTTGAATTAACCCAACCTATCAGGGATAAATCCCACTTCATCTGGCTGAATGATCTGTCTGTTGTATTGTTTGATTCTATTGGCTACTTTTTGTTGAGGGTTTTTGTGTCTGTGTTCATCAGGGAAATTGGTCTATATTTCTCTTTCTCTGTTTTATCTTTTTCTAGTTTAAGAATTAATGTGATGTTGGTTTCATTAGAAGAAGTTCGAGAAGATTGCATCTCTTTGAATTATTTTGAACATTTGCGAAGAATTGGAATTAGTTCTTCTTTAAACATCTGGTAGAATTCAGTAGTGAAGCCACCTGATCCTGGGCTTTTCTTTGTTGGGAGTGCTTTAATTACTGATTCCAGCTTATCTTGGTTATTGGTCCGTTTAGATTTCTATGTTTCATGACTCACATTTGGTAGATTGTATCTGCCCAGATATCTATCCTTTTCTTCTAGGATTCCCGATTTGTTGACACAGAACTCTTTGTAATAATTCCCAGTGAATCTTTTTATTTCTGCTGCATCCATTGTTACATTTCCTTATTCTTCTCTGATGTTATTGATTTGGGTCTTCTCCCTTTTTTTGGATACTTTGACCAATGGTGTGTCAATTTTGCTTATTTCTTTGAAAAAAAAAAAGCCAGCTCATTTCATTTGTCTTTTGTGTATTTTTGTTTCAATTTCATTTATTTCTTTTCTAATTTTAATTATTTCTTTTCTCCTACTAATTTTGGGTTTGTTTTGTTGTTGATTTTCTAGGTCCTTGGGATTCATTGATAGATCATTTATTTAGTGCCTATCTATGTAGGCACCAGTTGCTATAATCTTCCTGCTTAACTCTGCTTTTGCTGCATCACATAAGTTTTGATATGTTTATATTGTCATCTTCATTCATTTCCAGAAATTTTTTGAGTTCTCTTTTAATTTCTTATATGACCCACTGTTCATTCAGGACCATGTTGTTCAGTCTCCATGTGTTTGCAAATGCTCTAGAGATTCCTGAGTTGTTGATTTCCAGTTTCATTCCATTGTAGTCAGAGAAAATATGTAGAATTATTTAGATTTCTTTGAATTTGCTGAGATTTGCTTTATGGCCTAGCTTATGGTCTATCCTAAGGAAATCTCCATGTACTGATGAAAAGAATGCATATGCTGCAACTGTGGGATGATAAGATCTGTAGATATCAGGTCTGTTTGGTTCATAGGGTTCATTAGCTCTTTTGTTTCCTTGTTAATTTTCTAACTAGTTGATCTGGCCATAGTTGAAAGTGGAGTGTTGAAGTCCCCCATTACTAATGTATTGGATTCCATGTCTCTCTTTGGATTCATTGTCATTACTTTTCAATAGCCAGGCACCCTGGCATTGGGTACATGTAAAATTATTATAGTCATATCTTCCTGTTGAACTGATGTCCTTTTTGTCTCCTTTAACAGTGTTTTGTGTTAAAAACTATTTTGTCTGATTTTGGATGGCTTCACTCTGCTCTTTTATTGGTTTCAATTAGCTTGGAATGTCTTTATTCATCATTTCATTTTCAGTTTACATGTATCTTTGATGGTGAGGTATGTTTCTTGTAGGCAGCAAATAGATGAGTCCTGCTTTCTAATTCTTTCAGCCAACTGATGTCTTTTAATTGGAGAATTTAGGCCATTTACTTTCAAGGTGGCTGTTGATAAGTAATGACTTGGCCCTGCCAGTTTTCCATAAATATTCCTATTATTTACTTTGGATTTTCTTTAAACTTTTACTTGGAGATTTTCTGCCTTCATATTCTTTCATAGTGATGACTATGTTTCCATGTTTCTGTCTGTATCACATCCTTAAGCATATTTTGTAAGGCTGGATGAGTAGTGATAAATTATTTGGATTTCTTCTTGTTATGTGAGGCCTTTCTTTCACCTTCATTTATAAATGAGAAATTTACAGGTACAGGATTCTGGGTTGACAGTATTTTTTTCTCTCTCTCTTCAAAATTAGACTATGTGTCACCATCCTTTCCTACTCTGTAGGGTTTCTGATAAAAAGTCAGCTGCGAGTCTAATTGGAGATCCTCTGAAAAGAATTTCCTGTTTCTCTTGTGCACATTTTAGGGTAATTTCTTTATGTTTTACTGTTGAAAGTTTTATTATACTGTGTCATGGTGAATATCTTTCCTAGTCACGTCTATTAGGAGTTCTATGTGCTTCCAGTTCTTGGACCTCCCTTTCTTTCTCCCAATTGGGAAAAAGTCTATTTCACTAAATAGACCTTCTAATCCATTCTCTCTTTCCATGTCTGCAGGAACTCTTATGTTGAGTCACTAGATAGTGTCCCATAAGTCTCCAAACCTGTTTTAATTTTTCTAGTTTCTTTTTCTTCTTTTTGGTCTGACTAAAATTTCCAGAGATTTGTTTTCTAACTTGGGTATTCTTTCTTCTGCCTCATCAAGTCTGTTGTTAAGACTTTCCACCACATTTTTTATTTCTTCAATTGAGTTCTCCATGTCTAATATTTCCTTTTGATTTTTCTTTCAAATTTTAATTTCATGTTATGTAATTCTATAAGTAATTCTATGATTAATCTTTTTAATTCTATTTATTTATTTTTTTGGATAGGCAGAGTGGACAGTGACAGAGAGTGACAGAGAGAGAGGTCTTCTTTTTCCATTGGTTCACCTCCCAGTGGTCACTGCGGCCAGCGCACAGCGCTGATCCAAAGCCAGGAGCCAGGTTTTTCTCCTAGTCTCCCATGGGGGTGCAGGGCCCAAGGACTTGGGCCATCCTCCACTGCCCTCCCGGGCCACAGCAGAGAGCTGGACTGGAAGAGGTGCAACCGGGACAGAATCTGGCACCCCGACTGGGACTAGAACCCAGTGTGCTGGTGCCGCAGGTGGAGGATTAGCCTATTGAGCTGTGGTGTCGGCCTTAATTCCATTTCTAACATTCCATCGGTCGCTTCCTCTTCACATTTTAATATTGAAGTGTTGTTGTGTCCCCTTGGAGGCATAATATTTTCTTTTTTATTCTTGTTTCTTGGATTTCTGCATTTATTTTTAGGCATTTGTGGATATACTTGATTTTTTTTTTTTTTTTTTTGTCCTCTGATGACTTTTAGCTTTGGACTATAGCTCTTATAGCTCTGTGGCTTAGTGAGATGTCTGCTCTTTCAGTGAATACCTGCAGCTGTGAGTCTAATTGGAGATCCTCTGAAAGGAAATTCCTGTTTCTCACCTCAGGTGTGTGCTAGTTGTGGCCAGAGAGCTCTGTTCAGTGCTCCAGGTAGCAGTAGTATCCAGGGTGACACCCAAGTTGAGTATGGTAGATATTCTTTTTTTTTTTAATCAGAGGAAATGGTTTGATTAGCTCTGTTGGCATTGTCACACCCCTACCTCCTGTCTTCCAAGGCAAGCAATGCCTGAGTGCTAGCCCATAGTGGGTACCATAGTTATCCATGCTCCCAAAAGAACCACAAAAAGAATCCACACAGTCTTCAATGTGAGAATAGATGCCACCACAATAACCCAACCCAGGCAATCAAGGTGCTCAGAGCATATAGAACTGCCCACAGCAACTGTCCTGAGACTTAGCCACACTCTGCACTCTCCGACACAGCCACAGTTTTTCCATAGTCCCAGAACACATGGCTCCCACAGTAACAGGGCGCTGAGGATCCACGCCACCCTACCAGTGCCAGTTGTCTGTGGGGGCTCTGGGCAGTTTGGACTCCAGAACTTGTACTGTGTTGGGAGGCTGGTCATCTCACAGTCCTGTATGTGTGCCCAGCCCCTTTCAATCCTCCCAGCCAGGTTGAGGTATCTCCTCTTGGCTGATTGCTCTGCGTGCAGGCACAAGTTGACACAGCTGTTACATATGTCCAAAATTCTTCCTGCCCTCACTGAGACAGTTGCAGGTCACCATTGTTGGAGGGATGGGGAGAGAGAAACATGTCTTTTTTTATCCCTCTAGTTTGACAGGTTCTCTGTCTCTCACAGGGCTTTAGGCCAGGCTCACACCAGGGTCTTCATGCAGCTATATCACCAGCGGCTTGGGCAGCTGCAGACTGGTCTCACATCAGTCTCCAAACCTGGCACTGAAGCTGTTGGCTGCTGGGGTCCTCTGTTTTGTCTGTGCTTGTGCTGTGTGTCCACATCCTCCTTAGAGATTCACAGCATTCCCCTTTCTTCCAAGAAATTTCCACTGCAATTTTCTCCCTAACTCTTCCCTCAGTGTTTCAATTTTTAATGCATAATCATCAGGCTCCTGTCCTATATAACTACTTTAATACATAGAAAATGATGGGACGAAACACTTCCCCCATTCTTGGTTTTTAAGTGCTAGTCAAATCAAAACACACATTTAACAGAGATGGTACATACTATACACTTCATACACAATTTATGACATGACAGTTAATTGTATTTTAGTTTGACTAAGAGCCGCTCAGATTAGTTTTGCTCAGATGACATTAAGTTTGAGTGTGGCCACCCAAATAAGTATTGTTCAGTTGTCATCAAAGCAGATATTTTTTGCATTTACTGCTCTTGCATCTTGGTTGAGGTCATTCTGCAAGCAATGAGCTTGGCTCTACACCCCAGTGAAAGCCCTTCCCAGTAATTGCTTTGTTAACAGAAGATTGTTTGATATTAGATATCTTAATATAGCTTTAAAAGTCTCTTAAAAGCAATAAATTACCATCATTCATTTGTAATGGAAAACATGTCCCAAAAATAGTGCCCAGACTAGCTCTATATTGTAAATGCTTGTCTTAATTATTATGCATTATTTTGAAGGAATGCATTGGTAAAAACATAGTTTGTTAAGACAGATATGTGCTGATCAGTCTAACTCTGTGAAAATGATGCTTTGAATACAATGAACATCTGGAATTTAAAAGAATGAAAAAAACTTCCTATTATATTTTTTCTTTAACAACAGGCAAACCTATATTGCAACATCACATATTTCCCAAGTGCCTTTCTGGAATAATATCTATTTGAAGAACATCAAAAGGCAAAAACACAAATTGTCATTGCTGCATTTTCTGCATTCCATAAATTCCTTTTTAAAGTATGGCTAAATGTAAAAAATGTTGATTTTCACTGGCTAGTTAAAAGATATATTTTCTGTGTATACTGATAAGCGGCATTTTAATATTTCTTATCAGCAATGTCATAAAACCACCTAAGCATGGTTAACTTCAATTTATTTCATGTTCACAAACATTAGATTATATTATTTAGTCTTTTGTTCATTTTGTAATGATTGAGATGACAGGTATCCTTTGAATGATGGAGTAATGGTTCAAAAATAACCAACTTTAATGTCAATGTCTTCTTTAAACTTCAATTTAAAATATAGAGACAATTTACATAACAAAACTTCTGTAATAGGTTGAAACATATTTATATTTTTTCATGGAAAGAAAAGTATAAGCCTAGCATGCAGTGTACCAAAAACAATGCATCTTCTTAGCAATCTTCTGCATATATTCTGCACTACCATTATCCAGTTCTCAATCTTCATGCCAGAATTTATTTTCACCCATCAGTAAGGTTTTACAGTTTGAAATGAGAAAATATTCACACTTTCTATATAAATATTAAGTTAAGTGACATGGGTTCATGTAGAATAATTAACAAGACACATGAATGTTAAGAAAAACTGATATACTTTGAAAACTGAATCCAAGCACCAGTGTCATGTCTATGTAGAGGAAGTTACCTTGTAGGGGAACTTTCACTACCCTGAGAGTATTACCATAGTATATTCAATAGGAAAATAAAGTGGCTATAATTTTTAAAGAAGAAAAAAAAACCTGAATTTGGAACTTAAAAGACTTCCAAGGATGTGAAAGATCTCTACAATGAAAGTTATAATATATTAAGGAAAGAAATATAAGATGACACAAAAAAAGGAAAAATCTTTCATGTTCATGGATTGGAAGAATTGATGTCATCAATATGTCCATACTACTCAAAGCAATTTATAGATTCAATGTGAACCCAATCAGAATACCAAAGATGTTCCCAGACCTAGAAAAAAAAACCTAAAATTCATATGGAATCACAAGGGACACTGAATAGCTAAGGCAATCTTAACAAATTAAAATAAAGCTTGATTAATCACAATATCAGATTTAAAGACATATTACAGGGTATTTACATTCAAAGCAGTCTGGTACTGGTACAAGAACAGACATGAGGACCAAGGGAATGGATTACAAACCCCAGAAATTAATCTGTGCATTTATAACTAACTAATGCTTGACAAATAAGCTAAAATCATTCATTGGAGAAAGGACAGTACCTGCAATGAATAGTGTTTGAGAAATTGGATATCAGTATGCAGAAGTATAAAATGAGACCCCTATATTACACCCTACATAAAAAAAATTATCATTCACAGATCCAAACCAAAGACCCAAAATCATCAAACTACTAAAGGAAAACATAGGGAAAACATTGTAAAGCACTGTCATCAGTAAGAATTTCTTGGATAAGACCCTGGAAACACAGAAAATAACGGCACAAAAAACCAAATGTATGGGTATACAGATGGCCTCAATGGACAGGTCTGATGCAGGCCCAAGCCAGGAACCTGGACCTCCAATAGAGTCTCCCATATTAGTGGCCGGCCCAGGTACTTGAGTCATCTTCTGTTGCTTTTTCCAGGCACATTCACAGGGAGCTGGAATGGAGGTGGAATAGCTGGAAGATTAACAGGTGCTCATATAGGATGCTGGCATTGCAGGCAGCAGTTTACCTGCTACACCACAATGCTCACCCCCAACAGCTCCACTTCTGATCCAGCTCCCTGCTAATGGCCTGGGAAAAGCAGCAGAAGATGATCCAAGTGTTTGAACCCCTGCCACCTATATGGGATATCGAGAAGATGCTCTTGGCTCGTAGCTTTGGTCTGGAGAGTCCTGGATATTGTGGTTATCTGAAGTGTGAATCAGTAGTTGGAAGATCTCTACCTCTCTCTGTCTCTTGGTATCTCTCTGTAACTTCCTTTCAAATAAATACATTTTTTAGAAAAGAAAAGCTCAAGATAAAGAATCAAAAACATTCCAGTTCCTTAGAACTTATTAAAATACCAATTTTCTTCCTTACTTGCCTCATTTTGGGTACTTCAGCTAGTTGAATTATAACATAAAAATTTCCTTGAGTTTCACATTTCCAACTTGTCGTCTAAAGATATAACTGATAGCTGAGAGGGAAAATGATCAATGGTATATTTTTCTGTATTTGAGTTGTCCATTTCTATGTATACTTCATAAATTCATTGATTTAAATAATATGCATCAAAAAAGTGTGTTCAAAATATAGACATGTAGCTACACAGCGAAAACCAAAAATAGTAGAAGCAAAAAAAATATCATAAGAAATATTGGGGATAAAAAATAGAATGCATTTCATTGACATTTGAAATGGAAAAGAGAGTCAATGAGGCAGAGAGATTCAGAAAGGTGATTCCAGAAAAAGCAGAGAGAGTTACCATGCTGACAGTAGTAAGATTATGTCAAGAGACCCACAGAAAAGTAATATCATGCATCAAAGAGGAACTGGCTGTATGATCTATAGAGAATAGTAACACTCCAGCACCTGTTCAGGCAAGTGCCTAGAATACTTTGGAACTAATGGTAGCAATTCTAAGCACATCCTTAACATTCACAGGTGCACAGTGTGGACAAGAGGGTCCTTTTCTTTGATGAAAAGTTTATGCCAGCTGAGATGGATGTGATACTGCTAAAAGAAGATATTTTTGTCTTAGACCAGCAGTATTTTTAGAGAACATGATGAAATAAAGGCAACTATTGTTTACTCACTCCATCTATGTAGCTGTACTAAATACACGATTCTTGGCATAGCACTGAATCTCGGTGAAAGCTCATGAGATGGCCATGTGTCTTTGCTCCACAAACCAGTCCTATCAAATCGAAAGGCAGACTGGATCAGTTTCAAAAGCACGATTGAGATGTCATGCACTGCAGACAAGTGAACCAAACAGCGTGTCCTCATAAGAAGAAATATGTATTTTTAAATTGATTTGATTTGATTTGATTTTTTGACAAGCAGAGTGGACAGTGAGAGAGAGAGACAGAGAGAAAGGTCTTTCTTTTCCGTTGGTTCACCCCACAATGGCTGCTGCGGCAGGCGCGCTGCGACCAGTGCACCTTGCTGATCTGAAGCCAGGAGCCAGGTGCTTCTCCTGGTCTCCCATGAGGGTGCAGGGCCGAAGCACTTGGGCCATCCTCCACTGCACTCCCGGGCCATAGCAGAGAGCTGGCCTGGAAGAGGGGTAACCAGAACAGAATCCGGCGCCCCGACCAGGACTAGAACTTGGTGTGCCGCTGCCGCAGGAGGAGGATTAGCCTATTGAGCCATGGCGCTGGCCCTAACAACTCTTTTTAAAAATGATTTAATCCAATTATTTAATCCAATGATTTAATCCAATTATTTTAACAAATTTGCTGAGTTGCACAATCACCATCATAATTAAGTTTTAGAACTTTTACATCATCTATTGATGTTACAAAGAGAAAGTTATACAGATAGAGATATATCTTCAATCTGTCGGTTCACTTCCCAGATGGTCACAATTGCCCAGGCTGGAGCTTCATCCAAGTCTCCTATGTGAGTTCGGGACCCAAACAATTGGGCCATCTTCCATTGCTTTCCCAGGTGCATTAGCAGGGAGATGCATAGGAAGTGGAACAGTCAGGACTCAAACTGCTATCCATATGGGATGCTGGCTGCATCTTAACCTGTTATACAACAATGCAGGCCCCAATGAATCACTATCTATTTATTATTATATTTTATTCTATAATAGTCTGCCTTTTTTGAAGATTTTTATTTATTTATTTGAGAGATAGAGTTACAGACAGTGAGAGGGAGAGACAGAGAGAAAGGTCTTCCTTCTGTTATTTCACTCCCCAGATGGCCGCAATGGCCTGAGCTACGCCGAAATGAAGCCAGGAGCCAGAAGCGTCTTCCTGTTCTCCCAAGCAGGTGCAAGGGCCCAAGGACTTGGCCCATCTTCTACTGCTTTCCCAGGCCACAGCATAGAGTTGCATTGGAAGAGGGGCAGCCGGGTCTAGAACTGGCGTCCATATGGGATGCTGGCGCCACAGGCAGAGGATTAACCTACTATGCCACGGTGCCAGCCCCTATCATCCTTTGTCTTTTATACTTATAAAAAAAAAATAAAATAAAAAAATAAAAAAAGCAGAAATCTTGTCATTAGCAATAGCATGAAAAGAAATAGTCACCACTGTGTTAAGTGAAACAAACCGAGCATAGAAAGACAAGTATTTCATAACATCATGTGAGAGTCTCAAGAAGCTAGGGCCTATGGTGTGCTGTAGCCGGTAAAGGTGCTGCCTGCAGTGCCAGCATCTCATCTGGATGCCGGTTCAAGTCCCAGCTGTTCCACTACTGATCCGGCTCTCTGCTATGGCCTGGGAAAGCAGTAGAAGATGGCCCAAGTCCTTGAGCCCCTGCACCCCCACGGGAGAAACAGAAGAAGCTCTTGGCTCCTGGCTTTGGATCAGCAGAGCTCAGGCCATTGCGGCCACCTGGGGAGTGAACGAACGGATGGAAGACCTCTCATTCTCTCTCTTTTTGCCTCTGCCTCTCTGTAACTCTGTCTTTCTAAATAAATCTTTAAAAAAAAGGAGTCTAAAGAATCTGACCTCATATAAGTAGTGAGTGATGGTCTTTAAAAGAAACTGGGGAAAAGAAAAGAGGGGGCAAGATTATTTAATGTGTACTAAGCTGCAATATTTGGGGTAAAGCCTCTGGTGTTCTATTGCACAGTAGGATGATTATAGATACTGATAAGGTATGATATATTTGTCTAAAAATAAAAAAATCTATTATAAACATTTTATAATAAAAATATTAATTGAGGAGCTAGATATGTTTACTCTGATTGGACATTACACAATGTGTACATACATCTGAACATCACATTATACTCCATATACAGTGGCAATTTTTATATTAGTTCAAGATAAAATGCCATAGAGAAGGGAAAACATGACTTTTTCATACTATCACTATGATCACTTATTACTTTTATGGCAGCATGGACTATGTTATAAAAATTACTATTTTGATTAAAAATAATTACTACATATTACAAACTTTTATCTTCCCTTCATTAATTTTCAAAAAACTTTAATATTTTGTTTGTGACTCTAAATTGTGACTCTCAGTTAATAAACATCTCCTCCTGAGTCAAAACATGTAATTGCAACAAAGAAAAGAGATTAATAAATGCAAAGCTATAAGAATATTTTAGAGTTGGGGGAATTCAGTGACTTGCCCAAGATATCAGAGATGGTATTTCTCAGGGAAAATTCAACTAAACTCTCTGACAGTTTGCCCAGATAAATTTGGCCAGATTCCTGCTCTCTCATTACTTATATAGCTGTATTGAGGAATAACTTAAACACCATAAAATTAATGCATTGTGTGTATGCAATCCAATTATTTTAACAAATTTATTGAGTTGCACAACTACCATCATAATTAAGTTTTAGAACTTTTGCATCATCTATTGAGTTTTCTCCTACTTCAGAGCAATCTTATCTCCACTCCCCCCTGCAATAAATTCCTACTCTTCCATAACAGCCTTAGGCAACTACTGATCTGCTTGCTGTCTCTATGAATGTGGCTCTTCTGTGTATTTAATATAAATGAAATAACACAATGTGAGGCTTTCTCTATGTGATTTCTTTTATATAGCATTATTTCCTAAGTGTGTATCCATAATGTAACGTGTCAATATTTCATATCCTTTTATTGCTTGGATAGCCATATCTGATTTCATTTAACTCAATGCACATTTTGATTATTTCTAGTTTTTGTCCTTAAAATAATATTTTCATAAAGAATGAATATTCATCTTTTTGTGGTCCTATGCTTTTGCTTCCCTTAGTTTGATTCCTAGGTGTAATTGCTGGATTGAATAATATGCTTATATATTTAAGAGAAATTGTCAACTGTTTTCCAAAATGACTACAAAAATTTTGCTTCTAATAGCAATGTATGAAGGTTCTGTTTCCCCATATTTCTTCCCAAATTTGAGAGTGGAAATGTCAATGATTTGCTTGCACAAGATATTGGGACACAATCTGTGATCTATCATTAGCTTATCAGTAAACCATGCTTTCTTCCAGGAAATGAGAATTAAGACTAAAATCAAGGGAGGGAAAAATGTAGCAGAGACATCAATGACCACAAATAATAGGAGAGACAGAGCGCATAGATTTAATTCAGGCAAGTAAACAAGTGAAAACAATTGTCTTGGTAATACACTGAAATTCAATTATTTTAGTGGATTTCACGTGTATTTATTGCTGGACCCCCACAGTGTATGTTTGTAGCCCTCTTTGGCTTGAAAAGTGTGAGTAGCTGGTATCTATTCTGATCTCTTCTGTGTGTTAGACTCTGATTGACTTAAGATAGGCATCAAGTATCTTAGGGTTTTTGCACCTTCTGGAACTCCCAGTTAAATTACCCACTAGAGGGGTGAGTGCTGTAGTGCAGCAGGTTAAGCCATCACATAGGATGCCTGTGTCTTATATTGGATGCCTGAGATCAAGTTATGGAAATCTGCTTTGAATCCAAATTCATGCTAGTATGAAACTGAAGAGGCAGCAGATGATGGTTCAAGTGCTGGGTCCCTGCCCTGCATTTGGGAGCCTGGATGGAATTCTTGACATGATTGCAGCCTGGCCTAGTCTTGGCTGTCACTAGCATTTGGGAAATGAATCAATGAATGGAAGATTCTCTCCCCCCACCACCACCACCATGTTTCAAATACATTTTTAAAAATTTAATACAAAATAAATAAATTACTCACTGGATCTCAAGTTTTTTGTCCCCATGCTCCCTACTCCCAGCACTGTAACCAAACCAGCAAAGCTACCGGTTCAGGGAAGGGATGGGAATGAAGGATTATAAGTTCATGGGTACAGAGTTGCATTGGAGATGATGAATAATTCCTGAGATGGATAGTGTGCTGGGTTAACACTGTTAATTACTTACAAACACTGAGTTTTAGATGTAAAAGTGATTAAAATGGTATTGGTAGCAGGAGAGTTGACACATTGAAGGGAAATACCATGTTACAGCCAAAGTAATGGAACTTAAAATGTTGCACTTGGGCCACCGCTGTGGCATAGGGGGAAAAGCTACTGCCTGCAGTGCCAGCATTCCATACAGTTGTCGGATTGAGACCAGCTGCTCCACTTCCAATCCAGCTCTTTGCTGTGGCCTGGAAAAGCAGTCGAAGATGGTCCAAGGACCTGATCCCCTGCACCCATGTGGGAGACCCGGAAGAAGCTCCTGGCACCTGACTTTGGATTGGCACAGCTCCAGCCGTTGTGGTCAACTGGGGAGTGAACCAGCGGATGGAAACCTCTCTCTCTCTCTCTGCCTCTCCTCTCTCTGTGTAACTCTGACTTTCAAATAAATAAATAAATCTTTTTTTAAAAAAAAAGTTGCATAAACTGCCCTACTTCATTAAAATTCAGAATTCTAGTACTAAACAGAAGAAGAAATGTCAAACATTTCCAGATTTGGGGGAGGTGACCGATAAAGATTTTGGAAATAGAATAACATTAGATGCGTCTGTTGGCCATTTAGATTTCCTCTTTTGAAAAACGTATATTGAGGTCCTTGGCCCATCTCATAAGTGGGTTGTTTGTTTTGATGTTGTGGAGTTTCTTGATCTCTTTGTAGATTCTGGTTATTAACCCTTTATCTGTTGCATATTTTGCAAATATATTTTCCCATTCTGTCGGGTGCCTCTTCACTTTCCTGACTGTTTCTTTTGCAGTACAGAAACTTCTCAATTTGATGCAATCCCAATTGTTAATTTTGGCTTTGACTACCTGTGCTTCTGGGGTCTTTTCCAAGAAGTCTTTGCCGGTACCTATATCTTGCAGGGTTTCTCCAATGCTCTCTAATAATTTCATGGTGTCAGGTCGTAGATTTGAGTCTTTAATCCATGTTGAGTGAATTTTTGTGTAAGGTCTAGTTCATGCTTCTGCATGTGGAAATCCAATTTTCCCAGCACCATTTATTGAATAGACTGTCCTTACTCCAGGGATTGGTTTTGGATCCTTGATCAAATGTAAGTTGGCTGTAGATGTTTTGATTGATTTCTGGTGCTTCCATTCTGTTCCATTGGTCTATCCATCTGATTCTGTACCAGTACCATGATGTTTTGATTACAACTGCCCTGTAGTATGTCCTGAAATCTGGTATTGTGATGCCTCTGGCTTTGTTTCTGTTGTACAAGATTGTACAACAATAGATAGATTTTAGCTATTCAAGGTCTCCTGTGTCTCCATGTGAATTTCAGCCTCATTTTTTCCAGATCTGAGAAGAATATCTTTGGTATTTTGATAAGTATTGCACTGAACCTATAAATTGCTTTTGGGAGAATGGACATTTTGATTATGTTGATTCTTCCAATCCATGAGCATGGAAGATTTTTCTATTTTTTGGCATCCTCTTCTGTTTCTTTCTTTAAGATTTTGTAATTCTCATCATAGAGATCTTTAATGCTCTTGGTTAAGTTTATTCCAAGGTATCTGATTGTTTTTGTGGCACTAGTGAATGGGATTGATCTTAGCAGTTCTTTCTCAGCCATGGCATTGCCTGTGTATACAAAGGCTGTTGATTTTGAAAAAAATGTTCAAGATCACTAGCAATCAGGGAAATGCAAATGAAAACCACAATGAGGTTTCACCTCAACCCGGTGAGAATGGCTCACATTCAGAAATCTACCAACAATAGATGCTGGAGAGGATGTGGGGAAAAAGGGACACTAACCCACTATTGGTGGGAATGCAAACTGGTAAAGCCACTATGGAAGTCAGTTTGGAGATTCCCCAGAAACCTGAATATAACCCTACCATACAACCGAGCCATCACACTCCTTGGAATTTACCCAAAAGGAAATTAAATTGGCAAACAAAAAAGCCGCCTGCACATTAATGTTTATTGCAGCTCAATTCACAATAGCTAAGAGCTGCAAACAACCTTAAAGCCCATCAACAGTAGACTGGATAAAGAAATCATGGGATATGTACTCTACAGAACACTATACAGCAGTAAAAAAAATGAAATCCAGTCATTTGCAACAAGATGGAGGAATCTGGAAAACATCATGCTGAGTGAATTAAGCCAGTCCCAAAGGGACAAATATCATATGTTCTCCCTGATCAGTGACAACTAACCAAGAACTAAAGGGGAAACCTGTTGAAGTGAAATGGATATTATGAGAAACAATGACTTGATCAGCCCTTGTCATGACTATTGATGTACAATTTAATACTTTATCCCTTTTAACATTTTTTGTTCTACTTAATACTATTGGTTGAACTCTGTAATTAACACACAATTATTCTTAGGTGTTTAAATTTAACTGAAAAGTGATCCCTGTTAAATATAAGAGTGGGAATAAGAGAGGGAGAGGATGTGCAGTTTGGCACATGCTCAATCGGACTTGCCCCAAATGGTGGAGTTAGAAATGTGCCAGGGGATTCCAATACAATCCCATCAAGGTTGCATGTACCAATGCCACCTCAGTAGTCCAAGTGATCAATTTCAGTTCACAATTGATCATACTGATAGGTCTTAGAGTCAAAGGCATCACATAAACAAGACTAGTGTCTGCTAATACTAACTGATAGAACCAAAGAGGGAGAGAACGATCCAACATGGGAAGTGGGATACACAGCAAACTAGTAGAATCACAGACATCCTAAACAGCACTCTGACCTCAGAATCAGCCCTTAAGGCATTCGGAACTGGCTGAAGAGCCCATGAGATAATTTTAGGCATGGAAAGCCAAGACACTGTGGGAAAAAAATAATGACCTAAATGAAAGATCTCTGTGAGTGAGATCCCAGTGGAAAGAACGGGACATCAAAGAAGGAGGTACCTTTCTCTGAAGGGAGGAGAGAACTTCCACTTTGACTATGACCTTGTCTAAATAAGATCGAAGTCAGCGAACTTAAAAGTCTTCCATATCCTTGGCAGCTCATGACAAGTGCCTCAGGTGATTACTGATGCCATAAATAAGAGTGTCAATTGTTAAGTCAACAACAGGAGTCACTGTGTACTTACTCCCCATGTAGGATCTCTGTCCTTAATGTGTTTTCAATGTGAATTAATGCTATAACTAGTACTGAAACAGTATTTTACAGTTTATATTTTGTGTGGGTGTAAACTGCTGAAATCTTTACTTAATATATACTTAATTGATATATAAAGATAATTGAAAATGAATCTTGATGTGAATGGAATGGGTGAGGGAGCGGTAGATGGGAGGGTTGCAGGTGGGAGGGAAGTTATGTGGGAGGAAAGCCATCATAATCCATAAACTGTACTTTGGAAATTTATATTTACTAAATAAAAGTTTTAAAAAAAGATTAACATTATATGCAAATGGAATGGGAGAGGGAGAGGGAGATGGGAGTGTTGTGGGTGGGAGGGTAGTTTTTGGGGGGCACTGTAATCCATAAACTATATTTTTGAAATTTTATTTATTAAATAAAAGTTAAAAAATAACATAACATTAGAGCCACAAGATATCACAAGGAAATCTCAAAAAACACTCGGGTTATATTTCTCATTTCCTAAAATAAAATTTTGAGGTTTGGAACTGTGGCTTAGTAGGTTAAGCCTCTGTCTGTGGTATGGGCATCCCGTAAGGGTGCCAGTTCCTGTCCTGGCTGCTTCCTCTTCCAATCTACCTCTTTGCTTGTGGCCTGGGAAAGCATTGGAGAATAACCCCTTGCACCCACGTGGAAGACCCGAAAGGAACTGCTTGCTCCTGGATTCTGATCTTCTCAGCTCTGGCCCTTGCAGCCATTTGGGGAATGAATGAGCAGATAGAAGACCTTTCTCCTCCTCTTTCTATTGAAACTCTAACTCTCAAATAAATAAATAAGTAAATAAAATCTTTAAAAAAAATTTGAACTAAAAATCTTTTATCAGCTGTTCTCCATGAATCTCTTAATGTATACTAAGCTACAGTCAGATAGAAGTGAGGAATTTTTGGGTTCTAATGTACAGCAAGGTGATTAAAATATTAGTAATGTGCTATACAGACACACACACACACACACACACATATATATATACATATGATATGATTTTGAATGTTTTTACCCTAGAGAAGTATGAAATGGTTGAATAGAGAGATATGTTTACCCTGCTTGGACATCACACAAGATACACATGCATCAAAACATCACATGCTACACATGAATATGTGCAATTTTTCCATGGAAAAAAATAGAAAAAAAGATAAATAAAATCTCATATTATGACCAAATAGGAAACAAGAGTGAAGGCAAAAATATATTTTAATGCATGAAAAGTCTTAAACTTTTAATGTTCCTTGTATTTTGGGGAATATTAAGAATGTTTCATCACAATAAGTGGAGCAATTACAACAAAGAGGAAGATGTGAAATAAAGGGACAGATAGCATCTGACACAAGGCAGAAAAAAAGGAAATTTACACCCTAAATAATTTTATAATGACAGCAGTGTCACTGTGCAGAAAAATGCCAGGCCTTTATGGGGGCCAGAGGACAGGGGGCCCAAGGAGGAATATGTTCATCAATCACTTGCCTTAAATACTGGAACCAAGAAGATTTTTGTTGTGACAATATAGAGTAAGGTTTTTAAGTTCCATTCATATGTTATTCAATATAAATACAATTTTAAGAATTATTTTATTTATTTGAAAGAGTTACAGAGAAAGGTAGAGCCAGAGAGAGAGCAGTCTTCCATTCTGCTGGTTCACTCCCCTAAATAATCGCAATGGTCAGAGCTGTGCCAGTAAGAAGCCAGGAGCCAGGAGCTTCTTCTGGGTCTCCCACATGGATGCAGGGCCCCAAGGACTTGGGCCATCTTCTACTGTTTTCCCAGGCCACAGCAGAGAGCTGGATCTGAAGAGGAGCAGCCAGGACTTGAACCGGTGCCTGTATGGTACACCAGTACACTGCAGGCTGGGGCTTTAACCCACTCCATTACAGTGCAGGCCCCTATAAATACAAATTAAGTTAGCATCTAATCATTCCACTTTTTAAAATTTAATAAATAAAAATTTCCAAAGTACAGCTTTTGGATTACAGTGGCTTTTTCACCCCATAACTTCCATTGCACCAAATACCCTCCCATCTCCAACACCCTCTCCCATTCCATTCACATCAAGATTCATTTTTAATTAACTTTATATACAGAAGATCAATTTAGTATATATTAAGTAAAGATTTCAACAGTTTGCACCCACACAGAAGCACAAATTGTTAAGTACTCTTTGAGTGCTAGTTATAACATTAATTCACATTGTACAACACATTAAGGACAGAGATCCTACATGGGGAGTAAGTACACAGTGACTCCTGTTGTTGACTTAACAATTGACACTCTTATTTATGGCATCAGTAATCACCTGAGGCACTTGTCATGAGCTGCCAAGGCTATGGAAGACTTTTGAGTTCGCCGACTTCAATCTTATTTCTACAAGGTCATAGTCAAAGTGGAAGTTCTCTCCTCCCTTCAGAGAAAGGTACCTCCCTCTTTGATTTCCCGTTCTTTCCACTGGGATCTCACTCACAGAGATATTTCATTTAGGTTTTTTTAGTTTGTTTTTTTATCCCCCACAGTGTCTTGGCTTTCCATGCCTAAAATTATCTCATGGGCTCTTCAGCCAGTTCCGAATGCCTTAAGGGCTGATTACAAAGACATATTTATCATTTATTTGAAAGGCAGAGTTACAGAGTGAAAGATAAGGAGGAAGGGAGTGAGGCAGAGAGAGGGCGAGACAGAGAATCTTCCATCTGCTAGTTCACTCCTCAAATGGCCAAAATGGCTGGCTGTAGCTGAGCCAGGCCACAGTCAGGAGCTTGACGCCTGCACCAGAACACTACCCTATCAGTCCGCTTTTATTGAAAAGCTCACATATACTTCATGTTTTATATTCACTGAGATAACTCTCCTTATACATACCTGCTGACTATGGTTCATATCCTTTTTTTAATATCTTGAGTATTATTTAAATTTTTATTCATATAGAATGAACAAATTCCATGTATTTCATATATACAGATATAAGAACATAATGATGCTTCCTACCTTACCCTCCAACCTGCCCATGCTTCTACCCTCCTTCCTCCTTCCTTTACAATAACTGAGGTGCAGATAAAACTTTAATTATTACTATTACTTGTTTTAAACAAATTAAAACAAAATTTCTAAGAAAAAACAAACTTACTAATATAACTTTAATAAGAATAAAACATTCAATAAATAAGAATGTAACAATTTCAATTAATAATAATGTTTTAAGGATGGTATTCATTGGCCACTCTGAGCATTCTTTTCTGTGAATTCTGGATATTTTCTGTATACTTTTATAATTACTCTTTTTTTAGTTTTTATAAATAGTTTTGCATCCAAAGAAACACACATGGACACAGATTTCCACCTGCACACTCTTAAAAACAGCCGTCTGTTGGAATTTAATGACAGGAAGTTGGCACTTGGGAAACTTAGGGTGAATGTCCAGTTGACAATCTGGAAATTGTGTTAGGTACTTAGCAAGAACGTTCTCCAAACAGTCACATCTTCTTTCCACTTATTTCCAAGCTGCTGGCACTTGTCATCCTCCTCCAATAAACTGAATCTCTTTTCCATTCACCTGGCTCAGCATTGCGTTGCAACATTATCTGTTCAGCTGCAAAAAATGCTCCTTTTTCACATTGCCAATTATTTCCTCAGCCAATACATTTTCCTCCATTGCCTCTTTACAATACTTTGCACTTGTGTAATGCTTTCTTAAACTGAGTCTTAAAGTTCTTCCAAATATGCTACCTCATAATTCTTTTTGATAATCCTATTATGAATCCAAGTAAAACAAGTCCCAGATTTGCTAATGAATCAGATGCCCAAAAGTCATTATGTTGTGGGCTGTTGGGAGTTCAGAGACAAAACACGCAGATAGGCTCTCAGGGCCCTCTGAGCATGCTTATACACAGAGACGACTGAAGCATGGTTTTCTAAAATGGTGCTATGAGAGTCATTCGGTGGGTGGATACTGCTGCTTCTGAGGGCTTATGTTTCAAAAAGCCAAACTGAAGATTCTGGGAAACACTTCCCTCTGTTGACTTTCTGGCAACAGAGCCGGGGAATTCTTTATATAAAATTGCCCAGTCTTCACCATGAATTCCCATAATGGGCAAAATTTGGAGGAGGAATCTTCCAGCTCTCAACCACAGGTGGTAGCCACTTTTGAGAGGATGCTGGCAGAATGAGAGGACAAGATGCTGAACTATGGAAACAGGTCCCTAGTTTATGAGCTGATTTTTTTTTTCGCGGTATACCAGTTTCTCAAATTTGTAGTAATTTCACCACCAACTCCTCATTCCTTTGTATCAAATTTTCTCACTTTCTCGGTGCATTGTGAACTAGAAAACAGCTGTGCAACTTCTATTTCTGCCTATAGAACAATGAAATACAACAAATACACATTTTGTCTGTGTTTGTAATAACAAGAATCAAAGAAGAGGAGAGAAATGAAGTAAGCTTCAAGATCTTCAGAATTCAGGGAGGGGCTTTTTGGGGAGTGATCTTTGGCCGCTATTCCCAGGCTACATATTAAACTGATTCAGAAGGTAGGCACTTGGTGTAGCCATTAACATGCCGTTTGTGATGTCTGCATACGATATTGAAGCACTCAGTCTTGAGCTCCAGCTCTACTTTCAATTCCAGATTCCTGCTGCTGTGCAACCTGGGAGGCAAGAGGTGATGGCCATGTTATACATGTTAGAGAACCTGGTTGAGTTCCTGATTCCTGGCTTTGGTCTGGGCAAGTCCTTTTGGTTGCAGGAGTTTAGGGCATGAATCAGCACATTCAGATCTCTCTCTCTCTCTCTCTCTCTCTCTCTCTCTCTGTGTGTCTTTATGAAAATGTCAAAAGTTTTTAAAAATATTTTTAACTGGGAAAGCCTTAGAGGTCACTTATCCTGACCCCTCATCCAAGGGAATCATGTAAGTCACCTGTGTACCATATAGGGTTAGTTCAGATATGATTGCCAGAAACAAATACTGAAGAAAATTCTTTATCCAATAACTTAACTATCTTACCTTTAAAATGAGTATTTGAAATTTAAATCTTCCAAGAAGAAACTGTTCTGTTTATATTCCATAAGCTTGCCATTAAAGGTGACTGAAACCTTCAGCTGATATGAGGGATTAAGTAATTATAAGCAGAGGTATCATTAAAAACTGCATGGTAATGTTCCACTTGGTACATAAACACGTAATTCCTGGTTTGTAGATATAAATGAGGAAGAACAAGCACTCTGGATATATTGCAGGTTGATTGATGATAAATAATGTATTACATTTGTACATTTGCATTAATTTGGGAGAGAAGTCACCTGTAATCAGATTATAAAGGGGATATGGCAATAATAGTAGTAATTACTACACTAAACTTCAATATTCTTTTAATAGTAGAACTGGAGACTTTGCATGCACTCAGAAAATCAGATTCTGCTTTCAGAGATGGACATTATTATGAACTTAATTTAATGTGTATACATAGCCAAATTCTTTATCTGTGAAGTATGTAAGATCTCAAATTATGATATGATGTTATACAGATATGGCACTTTTTAAAAAAGATTTACTTATTTATTTGAAAGGCAGAGTTATAGAGAAGCAGAGAGAGAGTGAGATCTTCCATCTGCTGGTTCACTCCCCAAGTGGCTGCAATGGCTGAAGCTGTGCCGATGCCAAGCCAGGAGCCTCTTTTGGGTCTCCCACACAGTTTCAGGGGCGCAAGGACTTGGACCATCTTCTGCTTTCCCAGGACGTAGCAGAGAGACACATATGGCATTTTAAAGAGCATTTAAAACAATGAAAATAGTTTAATGTTAAACAATAAAAATCCTGCCTTTTAAATTTTTTTTTGTTTTTATTACAATGAATTTTTTGAAAAACTTACACAGAATTGCCACAAAAGCACCTCCAAATGGATGTTATCATTCACTCTCTTTTTCATTTGAATCATTTGGTTAAAAAAATGGTAGCATACATGTCTCTTGTTCAGTGTTTCAGAAAGTCATTTAAACAACACTACAATGAGTATAAAATAATGACATGTTCCTATCCTAGAATTGCTGTGTGCTTGTTTTCTTGTGGCAGAATCGTATTTAGGTATTGTATTTCCATACACAGCTATTTTACCTAAAAGTCTTTAGCTTATGGTGATAAAGTTCTTGGAGTGCAGAATGTCTAAGTGTTATAAAACAGAAAAAGAAAAGATGGGATGCTTATCCAATTCATTTATTAACCTGTTCATAATTTATATGTCAGTATCATAAGTAATTATTTTTCTTATTTTATTAATTTGCTATATAGAGTAACAGACAATGGGAAAGACACACAGTCCTTAAAGGATGCAACAATCAAGTCTGAGTTAGGCAGAAGCCAGGAGTCAGGAACTCCATCTGGGCCTGCCGCATGGGTGGCAGGGGCCCATGTACTTGGGCCATCTTCTGCTTCCATCCCAGGCACATTTGCAGGAAGCTAGATCTGAAGTGGAATAGCTGGGACTTCAACTGGCACTCCAACATAGCATCCATTGCAGATTGTTTTTTTTTTTTTTCTCACTGCACCACAGTGCCAATCTCTCATAATTTATTTTTTTAGATTGTGTAAATCACTTAATAATTTGAGTTTTAAATAGAGTGATTGCCAAAATCATTTCTGAATGTATAATAATGCCTGCAAAGAATCATTGGCTACCCTTTACTTAGTGATACCTGGAATGGGGTACAGTACATTAGGTTGCCCATTGGTCTCTTTTAACATGTCAGAGTGGTTCCTCTTAAGCTTCTTGATTCCTGACCTCTATCAATATGCCATGCAGCCCTTTGAGGGTATTTCAAAGTATTTGTGGAAAATGGATTTTAAAAATGTTTATTTTTGTGTAACAACATTATGAAATTCAAAAGTTCATGACAAATTTCCCATAAACTTTTTGATGACCTCTCAAATACGTGAATTTCAAAATATTTTACACCAAAATAAGTTTATATTTTAATTCCATTTTCCATAAGATTTTAAAGTTCTTTACATTGTTTTGGGCTTACACCGTTGCTTTTACACAGTTAATATTTTCACAATGATCATGTAAGTTAAATAATGTTTGTCTAACTTCACAGAGAAAACACAGCTTAAGAGATTGCTGCATGACCTTATTCATGTGGGATATGTAGAATGCAACATGTTGATCTGATGGAAGTAAAAGTGTAATGGTGATTATCATAAGCTGGGAGAGAGATGGGTGGAGGTGTGTGTGAAAAGTTCACATAACAGCTACTAAAGTATAGCTAGATAGGAGTAAGACGTTTTGGTGTTTGGTTCCAGTTGTATGCTAATCTGTACCCTGGGAGGCAGCAGTTGATGGCTCAAGTTGCATCCCTGACACCCACATGACAGACCTGGATTGGTTCCCAAGTCCAAGCTTCAGCCTGAAGAAGTAGACGGGAATTTCATCTATTGCTTGTCTCTATCTGGTCCTATTTCTCTGTCTGTCAAATGAATAAAAAAATCCTAATGTAAAACTAATAAAAAATCTTCTAGTGCTATATTGCACAGTAGGAAGACTATAGATGATGATGTAGTATATATTTTTCTGAAAAAAAAAAAAAGCACTAGAGTGAAAAATTCTGGATGCTTTTACCACAAACAAGTGGTAAATATTTGAGGCAATATATATGATCAACCCTGATTTGATATTCTACAAGCTGTACATGTATGAAAACATCACATGGTATTCTATAAATATATAAATTTTTAAATGTCAGTTTGCCTGCGTGTACTCACATATATTACCCAAGATTCCTCAATTAGTTACTTGGACCTAGAACTTCAGACTCAATTATCATATCATATAACTCAATATGATATTTTGAATTGATTGAATTTTTATTGAAGGTGCATTAGCTGTATTGTATTACACAGATACTCACACAGTATTAGTGTTCCTTAATTTTTCTTCAAAGATGTATTTATTTGAATGGAAAGATTTACAGAAAGAGAAGAATAGACAGAGTGAAAAACAGAGATAGAGATAGTGAAAGAGATAGAGAGAGAGAGAGAGACAAAGAGACAGAGAGAAACAGAAATATCGTCCATCTGCTGGCTCACTCCTCAGATGACCACAGTGGCCAGGGATTGTCCAAACCAAGGCCAGAAGCCAAGAGCTTGATCCAGATCTCCAATGTGGGTGGCAGATCCCCAAACACTTCGACTATCTTCTGCTGCTGTTCCAGCTGCATCAGCAGGGAGCTTGATCTGAAGCAGAGCATCTGGGAGTTGAGTCGGCAGCCATATGGGATGCCAGTATTGCAGGTGACATCTTAATCCAGTACCTCGCAATGCCAGCCTCTAGTGTGCCTTAATTAATGACAGAATGAGTCATAAACCAATACAGTGCAATGGATACATATATTCTTCTATAGAGAAATATTAAGTGTGATTTCTAGATAAGGAGGCTGTATTTGGAATTCTCTGAATCTTTTCTGCCACTGTCAAATGGATCATTACATTTTGAACACTTAATTGTCTTTTTATCTAAACTTCATCATTTAAATTGAACATTTAAACTGCTAGTTTAGTTTTTATGTTGGTCTTATCCTTGTATCAATGAACAGCTATTTCTGACTTAGCTTTTGTTAACACATGAAATCTGGAATTTATTAAGGAAAAAGAAAAAGGTAGAAACACTTTTCCCATTGGCAGATGAGAGTGGTTCTCAGTCACTTAGCCGCTAGACCTTAGCATATTCCTGGGACTAGGCATTGGGTCATTCCCATTTTTCATAGCTTGTCACACAATTAACTAAATCATTAAAATGGAACTAGACCTTTGTGACAAACTGAAATGACTAAAAGCCTGCCTAAGGCACCACATTGCTCTACTGTTTAAGAAAATTCCATCTCTTCTACATTGGTGATGGATAATGTGACAAAAATATTCCGATTAAATTCTAACTTTGGAATACTTAATAAATTAGTAACAGCATTAGAAGTGCCACTTCTGTTCACCTGTCAAGGTAAAGCAGGACTGTGCCACTGATCTTTTTTCCCTTTCTGTCTGCCTTCGTGAGAGCTACTGCAATTGAGGAGCCATATCCTATGAAGTCAGATGACAGCTAGGGACGAGGTTCATTTGTAAAGCTTCTGTACTTATTCGTTTCTTCTCTTCAAACTATGAGTACTTGAAGAGCGTCAGACTTTTTTTTTTTTTGACAGATTGAAACCTTACATCTCTCTTCTTGCTTGTTGTCTTCAATTCTTCCTTTTTAAATTTTGTATAATGGTAAAACAGCTAATTTTTAGTATTTTTGGACATTTCTCAAGAAAGTTTCTTCTGACACATATATATATATTTCAAATAATATATGTATACACATATAATTTGAAGCAATATTTATGATGGAATTAAGTACAATCAGAATTTATAGAAAGTCATTGAATGAAAGCTTACATTTTTGTATATATTTTCCCACTAGAATTTTGTGGTGTATGCAAATATGTAATGATACAATCATATGTTTTTACATAGATTAACTAAGTAAAATATTGTAGTTATAGTTATTTTTAACTAAGAACTAGTCATATATTAATGTAGGTATTAGGTTTGTATTTACAAAATGTCACACATATATGTAGAGTATTAAATTGGAAATATATATCATCCTAGAAGTTAAAACACTGAGGAGTTTCTCCTGGTTTCAGCACTAAGTACATGTATGACCTTCACAAAATCACTTGATACCTTCAGATCTAGGTTTTGTCATCAGGGAAATAAGGAAGAAAGTCTGAATAATCTCTAAGATCCTTTACAGGTTTAACCACTGTCAAATATCAACACTAGTAACATTTTGGATTATTAACATATACACAAATATACTGATCTGCAATATAAAATTTTTAGTTTTATAGGTCAAAAATGGAAGTTTGTGGAGTTTATAAAATTATGAAATAAGGTGACTTGCAAAGTTTTCCAATTTGATTTCAGTACAAAGTTTATTGAAACTTCATGAGTAGGTGAATGACTTGATATCTATGGTAAATATGGGTTAGAAAGTGAGTCTGAGTCTTCTTTTTGACTAACTTTTTGTTGTCTACTTTTGAACCTGTCATTCTGATCTAGGATGTTCATATCAGTTCAACTATTTTCCTTGGTATTCCACTCCTTTTTTTAAAAAAAAATATTTTATTTATTTACTTGAGAGGTGATGTTACAGACAGAGAGAGGGAGAGACAGAGAGAAAAGTCCTCCATCTCCTGGTTCACTCCCCAAATTGTAGCAATGGCTGGAGCTGGGTTGATCTGAAGCCAGTAGCCAAGAGCTTCTTCTGGATCACCCATGCTGGTGCAGAGGCCCAAGCACTTGGGCCATCCTCTACTGCTTTCTCAGGCCATATCAGAGAGCTGGATCTGAAGAGGAGCAGCCAGGACATGAACAGGTGACCATACGGGATGCTGGCTCTTTAGGTGGAAGCCTAGCCTACTACTCTACAGCACCAGCCATATATTCCACTCTTGATTTTGATACTTGTGTCTTTTCTACTTTGAAACCTGTGTCTGTTCTCCTGTTGACTCAATATTGTTTTTTATCAAGATTCTTTCAGATTGGCTCCATTTTTTTCCTTTATAGTTTTCATTGTGTATCATCTTTTTTTTTTCTTTTTTTAACACACTTTCCATATTTCTGAGCTTAATGATAACTTGGCAACTATTTATCTGATTTCAATGAAATACTCTATAGTGGCTTAGTTTACAGGAGCTGAATTCTGTCCATGGATAATCCCATCTATGGGTAAAAACAGTGATAGTACTATAGTACTAATAAAATTGGTAAAAATAATAGTAATTATCATACATTTCATTTAAGTAATCACACATAAAGTGTGAGAGCATTTTCTGAGAATACCATACACACACATACACAGACATGCACACATAGACTCCTGGTGATTAAATTAGGAATAAAAAGCTTAGTTGCATTTGAAATGGAGAATATTGTGAAGTTACTATAGGGAGACAAAATTCTGAAAAACTGTATAAGTCATTAGAAGAGAGATATTCTTTATTATGAGTCATTTCCAGACTTGTTCCTTCCAAAGAATTCATGGCTCCTGTTTGCCTTGAGTATTCTGTCATGCACATTAACATTTTAGTATTTTCATTTTGTATCTTCTCTTTTTCTGTACCATAAAGAAAGTTTAAATCGTGTTGTATTCATATTTGTATTCTAGTCCTAACATAGGGTTGAAAATAGTCCATAGTTAAGAGACATCTTCATGGAACATCTAAATACATTGTGAGGTACGTGTCATAAAATCATTGTTTTAAAACAGAGCTGTAAGCAATTCCTAAAAATATGTTGGGATATTGATATAATTTATGCTTAGAAATAAATACCCTTGCAATTGACACAGTAAGGGCACAATATACTCCTGATAAAAGGGTGCATAAAGCAATGAATAAATCCGTGAACCATACATGCTGGAAATGAACCAGGAAATAAGAGCTCTCTTTCTATTTCTGTCTGACCGTCTCTGTCTCTGTCTCTCTCTGCTTCTAGAGTTGGAAAAATAAGAATGAAGGATAAAAACAGAATAAAGGGGTCATGGTTGTTGCTATATAAGTTTGGAGGTATCCATTGAAATTATTGAAATAAAATTTCCTTAATGATCGTTTACATGTATCCAAAGCAGGATGCAATATCATCTATATTTTTAAAGGATATTCATAGTTTAGCACCTGATAATAATAAAAATGAAGAAGAACATGAAATATGATTTTAAGTTCCTCATTTTCTAAGCAGAGTAAATGATAATGCCACACAAAAATATCATGAGTTTAAATTTTGATGAAGTCAGATGTACCTTTGAGACCAGCAGGTGAAAGGTTTATTCAGACAAAAAACAGATGGAGAATGGAAAATGTATACTTGAGATTGTTGGCAATTAAATGGTAACTAAAGCAGTAAGTGAGGATGACCTGGAGTTAAAGAGAACACATATTGAGAAGTCCTTGATGTATTTATTCAATTCACTGTAACCTTTTTTATACTCTGTATATAACACTGTGCATTAATAATCATGCCAGCTAAAATGTTTTAAATATATTTGGGATTTTACAGCCATGGTTTTCCCCTTTGCTTTTAGTTTTTTATCATCTACACTGGTTGCTTGATGTTATATTAGTAACTGCATCTCTCATAACACTCCATATACCCTAACAGAGAAGGAATTTTGCATTTTCAGTATATAATATCTTCAGGCATTCAAGCTATTAAAAGGGGATTATGACATCGAAACTAATTATTCTTTAAAACTTCTACTTTTTAGCGATATTAAAGTTCATCATTCCTAAACTAGTAATTTTATACGTTAAGACAAACTAAATTGAAGAGACAATTGAGGAAGTTGGAAGCATATTACTTAAAGAGATAAATGCTCTTTTTCAAAAACTGAATTTTATGTTCAAATGTCTAATAGAAAAATATCTCCTTTATTTTTATCCAAGGCCTAAGCACTTTCACTGTATTCCAGGCTGAAACAGCCTTTCCACACTTCTATTTTGCTAGAACATTCACTCTGTTAAATAGTCCCAATAGAGAGATAATTCTTTTGATACAGAAAACACAAAGAGGAGCAAAACGTTTTGGAAACAATTTTAAGAGTTGATGGTGTCCAGAGCCATCACTGAAAATAAACAATGGAATTGTCTTTTTTCGCTGAGAAGATTTATGTCTGAAATGGTCTCCTTCAGACTGTTAGACCTGAAGAGAATTCCTCAGCCATCTTTTAATGTGTCAGGGTTAAGAAAATTTCTTATCTTCAGAGAAGTAACGAACTGAGAAATACCTAACAAGTGCATTGTCATATGCCAATACTTAAAAATTTCATGAAAATTTTCAGTATGATTTATTCAATTATTAAATTAACTTATGCTTTATGAAAAGTTATTTCTAGAGTCCAAATTAATCTTGAAAATTCTATTTGTTTCCATAGGTCACTGAAAGGAGAACAAATTATTAAATAAAATAATTACCCTAGTAACCATCTCTATCTTTTATACTATGACAATACTGTTAGATATTGATTATATCATTTTATTCTGTTCAGTCCAATTTTCTTATTTTCATTTTTTAAATTTTTTTCATTCTCCTCATCAATAAATTGGTCTGAATTCTCCAGTTGTCTATGCTCAGAAATAGTAGAGTCACTTTTCTCTATTTTTAAAGATTTATTTATTTGAAAAGGAAGAGATACAGAGAGAAAAGGAGTGGGGAGAGAGGGAGAGAGAGAGAGATCAATCATCCATTTGCTGGCTCACTCCGCAGGGAGGCTAGACCAAAGCCAAGCATCAGGAGCTTCTTCTCAGTATCCCATGTGAACACAGGGACATAAGCACTTAGGCCATCTTCCTCTGCTTTCCCAGGCACATTAGCAGGGAGCTTCTTTGGAAATGGAGCAACCAAGACTTGAACTGGAGCCCATATGGTTGCAGTGCTGCAGGTGGAGGCTTAACCTTCTATGCCACAGAGCTGGCCCTAGTCCTTCTCCTATTTGATGTTTATTTGTTATTTATTTTCAACTACTTGAAAGGCAGATGAGAAAGGAGAGAGGCGGTCAGATATCTTCCATCTGTTGCTCTACTTCCCAACCACAGCTGAGTCAGGAGCCAAGAACAACATCCAAGTCTCCCATGTGAGTGACAGGGCCCCAAGCACTTGAGTCATCCCTTGCTCCTTTTCAGAATGCATTAGCAGGAAGCTGGATCAGAATCTTAGTGGCAGTGTCTTGAACTGGCACTTTAACATGGATACAGGCATTCCAAGTGGCAATTTAACTGGCTGCACCACTCCTTTTTAAATCTTTGTCATTAATGAATATTTCTGCCCCAGTGGACAATGCTGATTGCCTTCTGAGATCTGTTCTCTTTACTTCCATGGTAATATATGCTCCAGCCTTCCATCTCCTGTAATTTCTCTTCTCACTCCTGTTGTGAGCACTGATACTTCTCATCCACTTTCTTCTTAAGTGTCATGATTACTTTAGGTTCCTACTTGGACTTTTAGCATTACATCTCTGTGTTCTTTTTGGATGTTTTCATCTATCATAAGAATTTTCATTATTGTAATTACTATCTGAATAGAGATGGTTTTCAAATACTTCTCAAGCTATGCTTTTCCTCGCCTTTAGGTCATATATAGTTTATATCATATGTGCTACTTGGATTCCACATGCAACTTCACTTCACTATATTCTGCCTGTATGCATCATCGCCACATCCCAAATTCACCAAGTTGTAATTGCAGAATCCTGAGGGTCTCTCCAGAGTCCTGCATTTCATATCCCCAATTATTCTATATATCATGTCCTGCCAACTTCACCTAACAAACACCACTAATTACTTTTACCAAACCATGCAAGTATATTTACAGCACCAGTTTAGGGCTTATTGTTTTCCCACTTCAATGATTTGAATATTCCCTTACAGTAATGTTTGCTGGGAGTACCCATTTTCAATATGCCAGTATTACATCCATTTATCAACCATAAAATTAAATCAATTATCATTAGATCAATGCAAGAATCATTAAGTGTTAAATTAGTAATTCTAAATGTTATTTTAGGATTACTGAAATAATATATAGGAATGAAATGGACATTTTGTAATTTGAGTGTTGATTTTAGCTCTTATTTATATTGCTGTAGAACTGTAGTCTTTCTACTTTTCTACTTGTTGAATATTACAATTAATGGTGCATTAATAGAGTGGATAGAAATTATGTTATTACAAAAATTATAAAAAGGAAAGGAAGAAATGAGGGGGTTTGTGGGAGAAAGGGAAGTATTGCTATCTTCTTAGAATTATACTTATGAAATATTTGAAATTTATTATATTTATATTAATAAAAATATTAAAATAAAATAAATAAAAATTATTACTAAAATTATTAACATGTTAAAAACTGTGGAAGTATTGTGTTTCAGAGTTCTAAAGTGGTACATATGTATGAGAGTTTGGAAAATAATATCAAATTGTCCTACATGAGAAATGTGCTTTAAATTTTCAAATTGGATTAAGTAGTTCTCATCCATATCCCCAGATCCTACTCTGTCTACATCTATTTTAATATATGTAATTTCTATTCCTGATTTGTGAATTTTCCTGTCACATTACACTGTAAAAATTTATTCGTTTCCCTCTGTATCTGATACATTGTCTAGCATCTATTAGGCACTTAATATTTACAAGCTGACATATTAGGTATATGTATATTATTAAGTAAATCTGCTAGTTTGGAATTCTTATAGTTGATAACATTTTATTGACTTAGTCTATGTAAATAGCTTCCTTTATGTTCTATGATGTGGTGTGTGTGTTGCATAAAAAGAATATTTTTATTTTTCATAAAAGGGGGACATATGATTATGTTAAGACATGTTAGACCAAGGGTTAAGACAAAAATTCTGTGTTCTGGTACATATTTGTTTATATCAGAGAAGGGCACAGCACTAATACACTTTGAAGTGATTATTGCTGTGGTAAAATATTAAATAAATATATAATCCAATGTGACATGGGAGAGTGAAAATCAAAATGAAAGCAGAGCATGCATATTGTTTTTATGGTGTACCTGCCAATCAAGCTACAATTTTATGAAGAACTGAGAAGCAATTTTCACTCATGTACATTATATCATGTAGGTCATATTCTTTTATGTAAATCTTTTTCACTTGGGTGTTTAAATTTCAATATAAATGCAGCTCTAAAAAGTAAGGCTTTTGTTTTCTTTTTAATTCATTCTGAGATTTTTAGTGGAAGTGTTGTATTGAGCATGACACCTACAAGGAGCATTGTTTGAATAGGTGTTGAAACACAGGCTGCATCTGTTGTGGACAACAGTGATGTTGCAAGAGCACCCTACTTCCTTCCCAGTGACACATGGTCCCACATGCATGGATAGAGAGAGATGTAGGTTCAGAAAGTGTGCATTCGGGGCTGGCGCTGTGGTGCAGTGGGTTAATGCCCTGGCTGAAGCTCCATCATCCCACATGGGCACTGGTTCTAGTCCTGGATGCTCCTCTTCCAATCCAGCTCTCTGCTAGGGCCTGGGAAAGCAGTAGAAAATGGCCCAAGTCCTTTAGGCCCCTGCACCCAAGTGGGAGACCCGGAAGAAGCTCCTGGCTCCTGGCTTCGGATCGGTGCAGAGCCGGCCGTTGTGGCCATCTGGGGAGTGAACCAGCGGACAGAAGACTCTCTCTCTCTGCCTCTCCTCCCTCTGTATAACTCTGAATAAATAAATCTTTTAAAAAAAAGTGTGCATTCGTTTACAGGTGAAGGGTGGTGAAGGCGTGCTTGGAATGCCCACATCCCAATTCAGAGAGCATGGTTCAAATCCAAGATATGTCATTTGCTATCCAGCTCCCTGCTAAATGCATATCCGGGTAGACAGCAGGTGATGACTTTATACTTGGGTCCTTCCCATCTACATGGAAAACCTAGATGGAAATCCAGGATCCTGGCTTGGGCACAGCACAGCCCTGGCTTTTGCAGGCAGTTGGAAAGTGAACCAGTGGATGGAAGTGTCTCTCCTGTGTCTCCATCTCTCTGTCTTTCAAATAAAATGAAAATAAACAAGAATTTTAAAAGCCCTTTAAAAATTCCAAGAAGAAAATTTTAAAAAAGAAGATCATGGCTTTATTTTGACTCTTGTGAGAGTCTAGACATCCATTAGCTTTAAACAAGTTTTTGTTTCATTCCTATGTGCTAAATGACAAGTTCCACATTTTGGCATCCATTTCCCCAAAATGTCCTCCAGTACTTTACACAGTGAAAGAATCTCTTAGTCAGTAAGCTATAACTTTGAACATTGTCTTGTGTACCTTAGCTTTTCTCTCTTTGTAAGAATGTGATCAATATCATCCCTAGATCTTCCCAAGATAGATTATGGCTGACTTTCACCTGGGAAAGGAACAAAACAATGGAAAAAGGCAAGTCACTAAAAAAATCCCAAATATACATACTGTTTGCCCATAATTATTCTGAAAATTGTTGGTTATATGAAACAAACACATAAAACTAGTGTAGTATATTACTGATTAAATCTATTTTGTTGAGTTCTGAAAATGCACTTATAACACTTTAAAAGATTAAAGATCCAAGAAAGAGAAAGCATTTTGATTTATTAGCCAATTATTAATTTGTTAGGTGTATTGTTTACAATTCTGGTAGAAAATAAAGATGTTAAGTAAAGTACTTAAGGGGACTTTGTCTATCTGCAAAGGTGAATGGAAACATAACTGATACCAGAATAAGCTAGTGAGGATCCCAGTTCTGGAAACCTCATTCCACATTCAAACTCTATTACCTCATATATAACACGTTTTAAGCAAAAATAGTGTTCCCATCCCCAAATTGGCTTATATGTTGGCTTCCTCACAGTAAAAGCCAATTTCATACCATAAACTTCTCAGGCCAAAAGTCATGGAGTGGTCTTTTATTCATCTCTTTCGCCACACTACTCAATCAAAATTCTATTGAGCCTACCATCAAAATAGTTCCCGAATCAGAATACTTTTCACCATTTCTGTTACAACACAGGGCCTAAGCTGAGATTACTGTAACAGACTGTCAGCTGCTTTCACTAATTGCACCCCTTACTCCCTAACAGACTGTCTGCATAACTCTCCCTGTAATCTTTGTAAAGTAGGAGTCAGCTCATGGCATTTCTCTGCTCAAAGGGTTACAATGGTTCATGCTTCTCTAAAAGTAAGGTGAAAGTCTCCACTGAGAGCCAACAAGATCCCAAGTAAACTGATTTGCTTGTTCTTTCTTCTTTTCTCATTGTACTATACTCAAATGTTATTTTCCTAGAGCAATGAAGTCATATTCTTATCCTGGGACTTTGTGCTTCCTTTGCCTTTATTCAGAATGTTCTTGCATACTCTTCACCACCTCATCCCTCCAAAATCTCCATGGCTAACTCATATATATGTATGAAGTCTCTGTTCAGGGTGGATATTTGGTACAGCGGTTGAGGTGTTGCTTAGAATATTCCTAACTCATATTGGAGTTCCTGGGTTTTAGTCCCAGATGCACTTCTAATTATAGCTTCCTACCAAGGAACACCCTGGAAGGCAGAAAGTGAAGACTCAAGTGGTTTGGTCCCTGCAAACTTTGTAAGAGATCCCAATTAGCTCCAAGGTTTGGCCTGGCTCATCCACAATTGTTGCTGGCATTTGGAAAGAATCTGTGGATAGAAGCTCTCTATCTCTTGCAAATAAATAATAAAGATTCTTTGATCAATCTCATTTCAAGGTATTATTGTACTATAATTGGATTTTATAGGTTCTGCTAAAAATATGCTATCCAAATAGCTGATTTCTCTATTAGTTAATCCATCTATTTCTTACTGTTTGCATTCATAATCTTGTTCTTCTGGGTATCTTCTATTGTCATTATGGAGTGTCTGCATCTTTCTATCCAGACTGAGACTTAGATACTCTACTTAAAGGACCAATGTTTACTATCAATTGAATGTTTGTGCTCCTACCAAATTCATATGTTGAAGCCTTAAATCCCCTTTGTTGATGATACTTGGAAAAACATTTGGGTAAGTCATAAAGTGGCCTTTCCCCCCTCCTATGATGGGATTGATGCCCTTGTAATGAGATATAATGGTCTGACTTTCTTTCTCTCTGCTATGTGAGGAATCCAGGAAGAAGACCTTACAAGAACTCAATCTTCTTGGCACTCTGATCTCAGAATTCTCAGCCATTAGACATGTGAAAAATAAAAATTAGGTATTTAAGACACCAATTCTTATCATAGCAGTGTGATATTCAACAGTCTTTCATCAATTGGGAAACATAACAATATAATAGTATTTTTAACATCCACTGTTTTATTTTCTTTAGAGGCATATATATATATATATATATATTATATATATATATATATATATGCAGCAGGATATTTCACACATGTAAGCATGCAAAAAAGAAGATAAAATTAACTGTTCCCTCAAAATTGTATAAAAGTGATAAATACCCAAGTGTTTACTTAAGAAAAGGGGAGCTATGTAATGAAATACGTAGGGATCTTCAATCTGATTGTTAACACTTTATTCTTTTGGTTATTTTGTACCTGTATATTTCTCATATTATTTACTTTAAACTTTATTAGTATGTCTGAGATAATTAATAATAAATGTTTTAAAGTAAAAAAAGGAAAATTGCTTTTAGAGTAGAGTTTAAGTATTTTCACTATAAAAGAATAAGTCTGTGAGATAATGTACATGTTATTTAACTTGATTCAGTATTCCACAATGTATACACATATTGAACCACCATGTAGTATACCATAATTATATACAATTTTTATTTGTAACTTTAAAAATAAATTTTTAAAATGGAGAAGGAATTGGAAATGTGTCCATTGGGTTAGGAGTAGTGTAAAAAATTAGTTCTTGAAATTGAGTAAAACAATGTTCAAGGAGACAGTGATCAACTGTCTCCAAGCACTGCTAGGGGATTGAATAAAATGAGGGAAAGTTACCATAGAAATTGGCATTGTTGGGGTAATCAGAGCTCTTGTCGAGAGTGATGTGCTAGGAATGAAAACCCTCATTGGAGAGCATTCAGAAGAAACTGGGAGCAGAAAAATGGAACTGTTGCTGGAAGGAATGTAGGACTAAGACTGCTTCCGATGGTAATTATAACATAGTTGCATGCTAGTGAAAAGAATTCAGAGAAAAGGAAAAAAATGATGCATGAGAGAAAATCTCAACTTGCAGGAGAAAATAATGCCTTTTAGTAGATGAGTAAGAAGTTCATTAAAATCCAGTGACTGTAAGGAAAGTAAATAACACCTCAACACATGAAAGGTGAACACAAAATATAAAAGAAAAACAAAAAAAATTAAAGCTAAGAGGGAAGACAGCTAAAGTATTAATGAGGGACATACTGAAAACAGACTTCTCATTATTTTGGAGAAGAAAATTTGGGTGATAATGGAGAGACTGTGAGTAGAATATTTGTAAAATACTCTGATGTAAGTAATTTATCTTCATTTAATGGATTCAATTTTAACTTGATTATGCACTGTGTGGAAACAACACACATTATAAATGAAATGCTCATCTATACAATTGCACAAAAGTGGCACATCACTATTTCAAAGAGTTTTGAGTTTTACCTCTCAACCCAAAAAATATCATTAGCTTCTTTACACCTCAATAATTAAATGAGATGTAAATTTCTTAGAATGATGCTTGGCACACAGTGCAATCAAAATGTACTGTTTCCAGAAAAAAAAAAATCTGAGTGTTATTGGTTTAATTGCATCCTCCTCAAAATCCAAATTTTGAAGTCCTAATGCCCAGTATATCAGAATGTGAATGTATTTGGAGATAGGATTCTAAAGGATGTGATTCTTCTTTTAATTTTATTTAAGGTATACAACTTTCATGTATTTCATATATACAGATTTAGGAACATAGTGCTGCATCATGCTTATGTTCTTCTCATTTTAATTGGCAAAGTGGTAGTTTGTTGGAACTTGCTATTCTGTCCTCCATGATTTGTAAAATAACACTGTGGGGACTGCACTGTGGCATAGTAGGCAAAGCAGCAGTCTGCAGTGCTAGCATCCCAATGGGCACTGGTTGAAGTCCGTCTTCTCCACTTCTGAACCAGCTCTCTTAGAAAGCAGTGGAGGATGGCCCAAGTGCTTGGGCACCTGCACCCACGTGGGAGACCTGGAAGAAGCTCCTGGCTCCTAGCTTTGGACTGGTGCAGCTCCAGCCCTTTTGACCATCTAGGGAGTGAGCCAGTGAATGGAAGACCTCTCTCTCTCTCTCTCTCTGTCTCTCTGTCTCTCTCTCTCTCTCTCTCTCTTTCTCTTTTTCTCTGCTTCTGCCTCTCTCTAATTCTGCCTTTCAAATAAATAAATAATTTTTTAAATTGTAATTTATTTATTTGAGAGTCAAATGCCCTCAATAGTCAGGGCTGAGCCAGGGCAAAACAAGAATCCTAGAACTAAATCCATATCTCACATGTTCATGTCAGTGTACCATTTACCTGAGTCTTTACATGCTGCCTCCCATCATGTACAATAGGCAGGAATCAGGTGGAGGAAGCCCTCCACCCAGTCATATGCCACAGGAGTAATGAGGATAAATGGAGGTTCCATACGAAAACCCATTAGAAACTCCATTTTGAATGAAGAAAGGGCTCTCAGTTTTTTCCTGAGTCATCCGGCACCCTCTTCCCCAAGTCTGTCAAGTTTATTTCTCTTCATTAAACTTAACTAGAGTGCTTTCTGCTTAAAAAATAAGAAAAAGAAAGAAAGAAATAAGGGAAAGAAGGAAGAAAAGAAGGGAAGGACGGATGGAGGGAAGAAGGAAGAAAGGAAGAAGGAAGAAGGAAGGAAGGAAGGAAGGAAGGAAGGAAGGAAGGAAGTGGAATGGAATAAAACCCAGGCAATCAGGGAATGTAGGTGTCCCAAGCAGGAACATAACCACTTCACCAAATGTTTGACTGTATCCTCCATCCTGTTATTTATTTATTTTTAAAATTTATTTGACAGGTAGAGTTACAGACAGCGAAAGAGAGAGACAGAGAGAAAGGTCTTCCTTCTGTTGGTTCACTCCTCAAATGGCCGCTACGGCCGGTGCTGAGCCAGGTATTTCCTCCCGGTCTCCCATGCGGGTGCAGGGACCTAAGCACTTGGGCCATCCTCCACTGCCCTCCCGGGCCACAGCAGAGAGCTGGACTGGAAGAGGAGCAACCGGGACTAGAATCGGGCGCCCATATGGGATGCTGGCGCCTCAGGCAGAGGATTAACCAAGTGTGCCACAGCGCTGACCCCCTTTTATGTTCTTTCACATATTCCCATGTTACCTTTCTATATTGCATTCTGGATAGACCCTTTACTTTTGTTAATTCTTCTTTCAGCTATGTCTAATCTGCTGTTTCATTCACTTATTGGAAGTTTAGTTGAAATATTTTTAAAATTTTTGATATATTTTCAAATTACATCATAGTCAATGTCTTACTGCTCCACTAAATAAAGAGTTCAAGGGTGTGGGTGGGCCAGTGGTGCAATGGATAACATATCTGATTATGAATCAGAAGAGTTCAAGAAAGAAAATTTTAAAAGACCATAGTTAATGTGGCTGGTGCTGTGTGGTGGAGTGGGTAAAGCTGCCACCTGCAGTGCTGGCATCTCATATAGGAGCTGGTTCAGGTCTTGGTTGCTTAACTTTCAATTCAGCTCTCTCCTGATGACCTAAGTGCTTAGTTCCCTGCACCCACAAGGGAGACCTAGAAGAAGCCCCTGGCTCCTGGTTTCAGATAAGCCCAGCTCTAGCCATTGCAACTATTTGGGGAGTGGACTAGGAAATGGAAGACCTCTCTCTGTCTCTCTGTCTCTCCCTCTGTCTGTCTGAAGCTCTGCCTTTCTTTTTTTTTTTTTTTTTTTTTTGACAGGCAGAGTGGACAGTGAGAGAGAGAGACAGAGAGAAAAGTCTTCCTTTGCAGTTGGTTCACCCTCCAGTGGCCGCTGCAGCCGGCACACCGTGCTGATATGAAGGCAGGAGCCAGGTGCTTATCCTGGTCTCCCATGGGGTGCAGGGCCCAAGCACTTGGGCCATCCTCCAATGCACTCCTGGGCCACAGCAGAGAGCTGGCCTGGAAGAGGGGCAACCGGGACAGAATCCAGCGCCCCGACCGGGACTAGAACCCGGTGTGGCGGCGCTGCAAGGCAGAGGATTAGCCTATTGAGCTGCGGTGCCAGCCCAACTCTGCCTTTCAAATAAAAAATAAAATCTAAAAAAAAAATACCATAGTTAGTAGAAATATAGGTAAGAGCTAATAAACTACAAACAACAATCAAATGAAAATTGTCCATTTTCAATTTTTATCCATACACTTTTATACAGTAAATTTTGATAGTCCAGATCATTAAAACTATAGTAGTATTCCAATTCAATCCCATCAATCCCATCAAGGTGGCATATACCAATGCCATCTCACTAGTTAAAATGATCAGTTTCAGTTCATAACTGATCATAATGATAGGATTAAGCATCAAAGTGATCACATAAACGAGACTAGTGTCTGCTAATACTAACTGATAGAATTAAAAAGGTGAGAACGATCCAACATGGGAACAGGATAAACAGAAGACTCATAGAATGGCAGATGACACAACCAGCAATCTGGCCTCAGAATCAGCCCTTAAGGTATTCAGATCCCGCTATATAGCCCATGAGCTCATGAGAGTATTTTAGGCATGGAAAGCCAAGACACTCTGGAAAAAAAAAAAAAAAAAAAAAACACCTAAATGAAAGATCTCTGTGAGTGAGATCCCAGCAGAAGAATGGCCATCAAAGAAGGAGGTACTTTTCTCTGAAGGGAGGAGAGAACCTCCACATTGACTATGGCCTTGTCTAAATTAGATTGGAGTTTGTGAACTAAGAGGCTTCCATAGCCTTGGCAGTTCATGACAAGAGCCTTGGGTCATTTCTGACGCCATAAATAAGAGTGTCGATTGTTGAATCACCAATGAGAGTCACTGTGCAACTACTTCCCATGTAGGATCTCTGTCATTAATGTGTTGTACTAAGCAAATTAATGGTAAAATTCCTACTCCAACAGTACTTCATACTTTGTGTATCTGTGTGGGTGCAAACTGTTGAAATTTTTACTTAGTATATACTTTTTTTATTATTTGACAGGTAGAGTTATAGATAGTGAGAGAGAGACAGAGAGAAAGGTCTTCCTTCTGTTGGTTCACTTCCCTAATAACGCTACACCGATCTGAAGCTAGGAGCCGGGTACTTCCTTCTGGTCTCCCATGTGACTGCAGGGACCCTGGCACTTGGGCCATCCTCCGCTGCCCTCCTGGGCCACAGCAGATAGCTGGACTGGAAGAGGAGCAACCGGGACTAGTACCTGGTGCCACAACCAGGACTAGAAACTGGTGTGCTGGCGCCACAGGTGGAGAATTAGCCAAGTGAGCCACAGCGCTGGCCTACTTAGTATATACTAAGTTGATATTCTGTATATAAAGATAATTAAAATTGAATCTTGATGAAGAATGGGATGGGAGAGGGAGTGGGAGATGAGATAGTTGCAGGTGGGAGGAATGCTATGGGGGAAAAAGCCGCTATAATCCAAAAGTTGTACTTTGGAAATTTATATTTATTAAATAAAAGTTGAAAAAAAAACTATAGGAGTATATTATTCTTTTGTTAAAGATTTGTTTATTTATTTGAAAGATTTATAGAAACAGATAGAGATCTTCCATCTGCTGGTTCACTCCCCAGATGGCCATCGGCCAGAAATGCATCATGCAAAAGCCAGGAACCAGAAATTGTTTTCAGTTCTCCAACATGGATAGCAGAGGCCCATGCACATGGATCATTTTCCTCTGCTTTTCGTAGGTCATTAGCAGGGAGCTTGAGCAGAAGCAGAGCATCCAGGACTTGAACTGGTGCCTATATAGGATATCAGTATTGCAGGTGGCAACTTTACCTGCTTTGCCACAGTGCCAGCCCCCAGCAGTGAATATTCTTTTTTTAAATATTTATTTCTTTGAAAGTCAGTGTTACACAGAGAGAGAAAGAGAAGCAGAGAGAGAGGTCTTCCATCCACTGGTTCACTCCCTAAGTGGCCGCAACGGCTGGAGTTTTGCCTATCCAAAGCCAGGATCCAGGAGTTTCTTCCAGGTTTTCCATGTGAGTGCATGAGAACAAGGATCTGGGCCATCTTCTACAGCTTTCCCAGGCCATAGCAGAGAGCTGGATCAGAAGAGGAGCAGCTGGGATTTGAACCAGCGCCCATATGGGATGCTGACACCGCAGATGGTAGCTTTATTCGCTATGCCAGCACCCCACCCCCAGCAATATTCTTAGGAATTTGCTTGACAACAATTTGATACCAAACATGACAAAACACTATATTTTCAGCAAAACTAATATACACAAGCACTACTTTATTGACTTTAAAAAATTGTAGCTCCTACATATAAATTTCACCCCACATGATATCTTCCAGTTGTAACCATTCTATCATGCAAGTAGTAGAATTTATTTTTTACTCCTGAATTATTTTCCAATGTATGTGTGTGTATATATATATATATATATACACATAAACATATATGAATGATATTCCATTGTGTATATATACTATATTTTCTTTATCTGTTCATCTGGTGATGGAACCTATGATTGATTCCACGTTTTGCTATCATAAACAATGCTGCTGTTAAAATGGTGACGCAAATATCTCTTTGATAAAATGCGTTCAAATCTTTTGGATATATACCCAGTAACAGGATTTTTGAATCAAATGGCAAGTCTTTTTCTAATATTTAAGAAATCATCATACTCTTTTCTATAGTGGCTATACTAATTTACATTTCCACCAACAGTGTATAAGAGTTCCCTTTACCTACAATCTCACCAATATTTGTTACTTGTTACTTTCTGTCTTTTAGATAACAGTCATTCTGAGAGGGGTGAGGTGATACCTAATTGTAGTGCTGATTTGCATTTTCCTGATAGCTAGTGATGTTGAATATTTTCAAAAACTTAAGTTTTTAGTATTAAAATGTTCACTGGATTTTCTTCAAGGCTAAGTAGTCTTATTATAATTTTGTTTTATTTTATTGTCTCTGTTTGAAAAGTTCTATTAAACTTAAGTTCCAATATAGCATAGTGGTTGTTTCTATTAACTTGCTCAAGGTAAATGTTTTGCCTATATATATATATATAGAGGCAGGCAGAGTTAGACAGTGAGAGAGAGAGAGAGAGAGAGAGAGAGAGAGAGAAAGGTCTTCCTTTTCCATTGGTTCACCCCTCAAATGGCCGCTACGGCTGGTGTGCTACGGTCGGCGTGCTGCGCCGATCTGAAGCCAGGAGCCAGGTGCTTCCTCCTGGTCTCCCATGCAATGGTGCAGGGCCCAAGCACTTGGGCCATCCTCCACTGCCTTCCTGGGCCACAGCATAGAACTGGACTGGAAGAGGAGCAACTGGGACAGAATACGGCACCCCAACCAGGACTAGAACCCAGGGTGCAGGCACCGCAGGCGGAGGATTAGCCTAGTGAGCTGAGGTTCCGGCCATGCCCCTGTATTTTCTAATTTCATGAGTCCAATCCTGAAAAAGGTTGTGCAATAATAGAGTTCAGAGTCAGTGAATAATAGTATGTAGACAGTGAATAGAAACAAATGTGGAGTTTCTCCAGTGGGAAACACTCTTGCTGTAGCTGCAAAAGTGTTTCACCCATAAACTACTGAATATGGGCAGTCTGAGGCTAGGGCTGCATGAGGGCAATGTCACAGCAAGAAAGATTTCCTTCTGCGGCACATCATCTTTATTTTTTCTTCACACTATCAGTTTCTAAAGAAATAACCCTTCATTGCTCTTAGTCTTTTTGAGGATCTTAGATCTAATTCCCTCTGCTTGTCTAAGGCATCATCTTTTTTGTCTGGTTCTGTGATACAACCACAGACCAAGGTTACTCACATTAGCAATCTCCCCATACCTCCTTCAGAGTTCCATCTCACTTCCTGACCCCTGTGCAATTTCTCTAACATACTGGAAAGCTTAACTGTGCATTTAAAATATATTTGTCATATATTCGAGTGTCTGTAGGCTATATTGTTTTCCATAGTAAGCTATTACAATATGCTAGTTTCTCTACATATCCTATTCCCTAAAGATGAAATGGATAATAATTCATTGCCTAATGTACCTTGATATGTTTTAAATTTACTATTCATTTTGTTTATTAGCTTTGTTCTACAATAAAATGTGAATGAAACATGAATGGTTTAAAAGCAACAGACTTATTTCCCTATATTGTATTACTATGATTATTGTGTTCAAATAAACCTGAGCCTCTGTTTCTTTTTCATTAGAATAGGAGATTCTTCGAGCTTGTAATGTTATAATTTGTTTAATTTTTAGAAATGATTAATATATTTGCCAAATGCTATATGTTTCAAAATACTATATATAGATGTGCAAGTTTCTTGGTGACTTTTTAAAAAAGATTTATTTATTTATTTGAAAGTCAGAGTTACACAGAGAGAGAAGGAGAGGCAGAGAGAGAAAAGTCATCCATCCTCTGGTTCACTCTCCAATAGGCCGCAACGGCTGGAGCTGCACAGATCCGATGCCAGGAGCCAGGAGCTTCCTCCAGGTCTCTCATGAAGGTGCAGGGGCCCAAGGACTTAGGCCATCTTCTAATTTCCCAGGCCATAATAGAGAGCTGGATTTGAAGCGGAGCAGCCTGAACTCAAACCAGCAGCCATATGAGATGCTGGCATTGCATGTGGCAGCCCCTCTTGTTGAACTTTGATACAAAAGTAGTTTGTTCACATGCTGCGTGTCAGCAAAAAATATTGCTATAAATTTGAATGATTTCAGACTAGACACAAAAGTGTTCCAGAATCTCTAATCCTGGACTCAGTAGTGCACAAATCTGGGCATGATGTCAAAATTACATCAAATTTTAAGCCAAATGCAAGGTCTACACAGAGTGTTGGTGTCAGATATTTTACTCTTCTTGATTTTGAGTAACAGGTCTATAGCACCTCTTATTTAGGATTTCTTGGCTGCCTGTATAATGTCACTTAAGAACATTGCCTTTTGACCTTATCTACAAATACTGAATTCCAACCAAGTGCTGGATGTGATTACACACCTGCTACAACTCTCATTGCCCACTGTGTGTGAAGAGGGTGTGTTACAATGGATAAACCAAGTAGCTTTCCATTACAGGTTGACACTCGTTACACCCAAGTATTGTAAGCAAAAACAAACCATCCTGCAATATGACTGGTGGAAAAACAATGTGGCTTCCCACAGGATGGTGCTCTGGAAATCAACCTCTTGTCATAGCAGGTTCTTTGATTGGTTTTCAGCACAGTAGTTGTTGGGAGAACTACTCATATCCCTTAGAGGCTGGAATAGGACAGCCTCAGGCCCTGAGGGGAGAGGTTCTCTGTACAATGCCTGATTGAATCACCCCTGTACCATTAGATTATAGAGCATTTTGTTCTAACCAGCTAAGCTGACACTGTAATAGTGCCTTAGGTAAAGCTACATAACTGAGCATTGCCAAAGAATAGTGCTCACATGGATATAAAAGGTGGCAGCCAAGCAGGTAAAATGTGGACTGAATCCAGTAGCAGACAAGACAAAGCTGAGCCAGAAACACAAAGAGCATTTATTCACAAACCAAGGCTATTCTTCTCTGCAGGCATTGTGGACAGGACTGCTGTTCTCATGGTGATTTTCTGTTATCTCTTTACATTCTGACAACAAAACTACCCCTTGCCTTTTTTTTTTTGTAACCCTAAATTCTAACTGCTTCCTGTTTCTTTCTCCCATTCATTTTTTTTTCCTAAATAAATATGTGCAGAGAGAAACACCCAGTCAAATGTCTGAGTTTGTTAAAAGACTAATATTCCATAATGGAGCTTTGGTATTTTTCTATGGCATTTCTGTCTTTTCTCATTCTTTTAGCATTTTTGCTTTGTTTTGCATTTCATTTGGTATCTCTGACAAGAATTCAAATGTCCAGTTAGGTAGCAATGTTTAGTCTTATGTGTTTATGGACTTACAGTGACATGGGCATTCTCATTCACACACTTTAGAATATTAAAATATTTGTGTAATCCCTTTGACTCTTAGACCTATCAGAGTGACCAATTGTGAACTGAAATTGATCACTTGGACTAGTGAGATGGCATTGGTACATGCCACCTTGATGGGATTGTATTGGAATCCCCTGGCAAGTTTCTAACTCCACCATTTGGGGCAAGTCCGATTGAGCATGTCCCAAATAGTACATCTCCTCCCTCTCTTTTTCCCACTCTTAGATTTAACAGGGATCACTTTTCAGTTAAAATTTAAATACCTAAGAATAATTGTGTGTTAATTACAGAGTTCAACCACTAGTACTAGAACAACAACAACAACAAAATACTAAAAAGGATAAAGTATTACATTGTACATCAACAGTCAGGACATGAGCTGATCAGGTCATTGTTTATTATAGTGTCCATTTCACTTCAACAGGTTTTCCCTTAGTGTCCGCTAATACTAAATTGATGGAATCATAAAAGGAAAAATGATCCAACATGGGAAGCGGGATACACAGCAGACTCATAGAATGGCAGATGTCCTAAATAGCACTCTGGCCTCCGAATCAGCCCTTAAGGCATTCGGATCTGGCTGAAGTGCCCATGAGAGTATTGTAGGCATGGAAAGCCAAGATACCATGGAAAAGAAAAAAAAAGAAGAAGACCTAAATGAAAGATCTCTGTGTGTGAGATCCCAGTGGAAAGAACAGGGCCATCAAAGAAGGAGGTACCTTTCTCTGAAGGGAGGAGAGAACTTCCACTTTGACTATGACCCTATCGGAATAAGATCAAAGTCGGCAAACTCTAAAGACTTCCAGAGCCTTGGCAACTCATGACTAGAGCCTAGGGAGATTACTGATGCCATAAACAAGAGTGTCAAATTGTTAAATCAACAACAGGAGTCACTGTGTACTTACATCCCATGTGGGATCTGTCCTTAATGTGTCATCTAATGTGAAGTGATTCTATAACTAGTACTAAAACAGTATTTTTACACTTTGTGTTTCTGCATGGGTACAAACTGATGAAATCTTTACTAATTATATACTGAATCGATCTTCTGTATATAAAGAGAATTGAAAATGAAAAAAAAAAACTGGTGTTAAATTGGAAATTGCATAGAAAAATAATCAATTTTTTAAAAATATCATGTAGGATCTCTGTCTTTAATGTGCTGTACACTGTTATTTAATGCTATAACTAGTACTCCAACAGTATTTTTTTCACTTTGTGTTGCTATGTGGGTGCAAGCTGTTGAAATCTTTACTTAATATATACTAAACTGATCTTCTGTATATAAAGAGAATTGAAAATGAATCTTGATGCTAATGGAAGGGGACAGGGAGCGGGAAAGGGGAGGGTTGCGGGTGGGAGGGAAGTTATGGGAGGGGAAGCCATTGCAATCCATAAGCTGTACTTTGGAAATTTATATTCATTAAATAAAAGTTTAAAAAAAGAATATTAAAATATTTGTATATTGTTATTATTTTTGTTGTTTTATGTTGGGATGAACTACACTTTGATAGCAACACTGTGTAACTAATTCTGGAGATCATTCTTTATTCTCCATTCTGCTTTCCAGAACAGAATGTAGGCTATTTCAAGGTAGAGGTTATAATCTTGAATCCTTTCTACACAGCACTGGTTATTTGTGTTGGTTTGTGTAAGTGTACAATTTTCCCTCCACACCCAGTCCCTCCAGCAGTCCATTAACATTTATTCTCAAATAGTTCACATAATCCATTCTTCTGCTTTGACATTTTCAACAGATTCCCAAAACTGATTGAATAAAGTATGCAGATTACAGTATTTTAAAAGTTAATTTTACTTATTTTTCTTCATTTGAAGGACAGAACAAAGGAAGGAATGCAAGGGGGTGGACAGACATTCCATATAATGGTTCATTCCACAAATGTCTACAACAGCCAGGGTGGTCTGGTCAGGCCAAAGCCAAGAGCTTGGCACTCTGAAGAGTTGCTTTGCTTTTTTTTTTTTTTTAAAGATTTGTTTATTTATTTGAAAGGCAGAGTTACAGGCAGGATTGAGAGAGAAAGAGAGAGAATCTTCTGTCCACCGACTCACTTCCCAAATAGCCCCATTGGCCAGAGGTGAGCCAATCCAAAGCAAGGAGCCAGGAGCTCTTCCAGGTCTCCCTCCTGGGTGCAGGGGCACAGACACTTGAGCCATTTTTTGTGTTTGCCCAGGCTATTAGCAGATTGGAAGTGAACCAGTCAGGATACAAACCAGCAACCATTTGGGATACTGGCACAGTAGATGATGGCTTAATCCACTATGCCACAGCCTGGCCCCCAAGAGTTTTTCATACATGTTGGAGGGACACAAATACTTTAGCTATCATCTTCTACCTCCCAGGGTGTGCATTAGCAAAAAGGCTAGATTGGAATTGGAGGCAGAACTTGAGCCCAGGCACTTTGATATGTGGGGTGGTAGCATTTCAATCAGTAACTGTACCTGCTGTTCCACAAAATCTGCCCCAACAGTTCATGATCCAATTTACCATTTCAGTCTAGTATTAAGCTACTTCCACTCAAGCAAGAACAAAATTGTATGTACACTTGGAATGAGTGAGATGAGAGGACTGGCAGCAGGCATAAACTGAACAAAGATAAAAGCTAAAGGTAAGGGGCCGGTGCTGTAGCACAGCAGGTAAAGCCACTGCCTGCAGTACTAGTATCCCATATGGGTGCAGGTTTGAGACTTGGCTGCTCCACTTCCAATCCAGCTCTCTAATATGGCTTGGAAAGGCAGTAGAAGATGGCCCAAGTCATTGGGCCCCTGCATCCGTGTGGGAGACCTGGAAGAAGCTTCTGGCTCCTGGCTTCAGATCAGCCCAGCCCCAGCCATTGTGGCCATTTGGGAACTGGAACAGCAGATGGAAGATCTCTCTCTCTCTCTCTGCCTCTGCCTCTGCCTCTGCCTCTCTGGAACGCTGCCTTTGAAATAAATAATTAAGTGTTCAAAACAAAACAAAACAAAAACAACAAAAACCCTGAAGGCTAGTAACTAATCATCTGCTTATGATGATATGAAGTTTATAGGACTGGAGCCTGGGTAATGGCCAGCCAGGGCTACAGATTTGCACTTGCAGTTGAGAACATCCTTGAGATTCTGAATACTATGAAACTGGGTACTTCCATTTCTGAAGTAAAATGTGAATAAAAGTTGGACCATTCAACACGGTATAAGGAAAATAATTTAAAATCCCACTTTATAAATTTGATGATCTCCCTTAGGTTCCATTCTTTGTTCATTTAGGAATTTTGGTTTTTGTGTTTCAGAAATAAGTATGTACATTCTAAACAACAGTAAAATGAATGAGTGAATGAATGTCTAGGTTTTGGGACTATAAATAATTCATTTCTCTCATTTTAAAAAATGGCATGGATATAAAATAGGCTAATCAAATGAATGCTTTGATAAAGAATTAAAGATTATAAAATCAAATGAATTCAAGAGATTTTGTTATAACTAACTTTGTATATAATTACATACATTATTTTCTGAATTTAAAAATGAAAGAATCAACATCATGATAATAGAAATGAATGCAATGAAACCAAAATAGAATAAGCTTGAACAGAAAAATGGGCCAATATTAAATTATAAAACAATATATGCTTATAACTTTTAGAGACTGTCAAATATTGCATTTATTCTTTGGATAAAATCTAAAAATTAAGTGCCCCATGTGGGTACTAAAAAGAAACATACACTTTTTCTGACATATTCTCTAGCAAAAGTACAAACCACATCCACAATTTTGTCTTCTGAAGCCTGCTCTCAGATCCTTGGATTTTGTTGGATATATCAAAGTGGTGTGTCATATATCCAGTTAATTGGTTCATATCAGCCTTGGCTTCTGCTCTTTGACTGCCTATTCCTCTGTGATTAGTTCTATTTCTTTTCTGTTATCCTGCCTGTTGGAAAGCCAAGATTTGTGTATCATGAAGAGATGACTATAAAAGCCAGTTTTAAATGGAGAATTTAAAATGCTAAGTTGATGTCTCATTTTCCTCATTCTTACAGAGAAGAGTACTTTACAATAAACATCTTTGCATTTGGTGATTTGTTCAACACAGGCAAAAATAGACCACATAAGCTATTTTCTCCTGAGTGTGTGATTAATGAATTATCCCCTTATCCCCTAATTACCATATCAGCAATGAAGTTGCTTGTCACAGATTAATGAAAAAAACATTCTTGAGTGAACAGTTAGTATTGCCTGTCTAATATTTCGTGTGAGTTAGTTTCAAACATGCAATTACCAGCCACAGAACACTACACCACAGAACTATGAAAAAGAGATACACTCAGGAGAGATTTCCTTTATCTAGCATACAAGTGAATGTATTTGTGTGGGTAATAACAATTTACTGCTTTTTGAAGGTGTTCATTTTCAAATTTCATATAACTCAGGAATCAGAACTCAATTATGTAAGGGAAATATAAGACAAATGAATATCCATTTTATGTCCTTTTTTAAAAAAAAAAAAGATTTATTATTTATCTGAGAGGTAGGGTTACAGACGGTGAGACGGAGAGACAGAGAGAAATGTCCTCCACCTGTTGGTTCACTGGTCGATCCGAAGCCAGGAGCCGAGACTTCTCCTGGTCTCCCACACGGGTGCAGTGGTCCAAATGCTTGGGTCATCTTCCACTGCTTTCCCATGCCACAGCAGAGAGCTGGATCAGAAGAGAAGCAGTTGGGACTAGAACCCGTGTCCATATTGGGATACTGGTGCCACAGACGGAGGACTAACCTACTGTGCCACAGTGCCCGCCCTTCCATATCTTAACAAATCACAATGTCTTAATAACAAGAAGAAAAAAAAATATTGGAGAAACTCAAAACAGTTGCTGGAATATATAGGTTCTTTACCTGAACTTCCACTAATGTAATAAATATAGACTCTTTCAAGTTGGAATGTTCCTTAGAAGTTATTTAGTCCAACTTCCATTCAATATAGAAACTCCTTAAAACATCTATGAAGGGGGCCTTCTGGCTTGGCTCACATTTTACAAAGTAACCACCCTTCAGAGCAGCCCATTTCGTAGAGACAAATAGAATTGATTCCCCTTTTACTATCACTCATGACCGTTCTACCCCTGCAGAGTCACTTGAAACAAATCCACCCTCTTTAGCAACTGATGATCCTCAAACACTTACAAATAGCTGTCATAGTAATTTTAATTCTTTTAAAGTCTACTTATTTATTTCCAAGTTATTAATAATTATGCATATTTATGGACTACATTATGACATTTCATTACATAAAGATAGCATGTACTGACAAAACAGTACCCTTCTTTGACATCATTTTATGATGAGAAGCTTGGGATTTCTTTCTTCTGTTTCTTCATACAATACAAAGTAGGTTATTATAAACTATAATCTCCCTACTGTGCTGTGCAACCCTAGGAGCTTATTCCTTCAAATTCCCTCTATTCCCCACCTGCATCCTCACAGGCTCTAGTAATCAGATTGAATTTTCTGATTTGTTTTTTTGTTTCTAGCTTTCATGTGGTGTTTGTCTTTCTTGTATTTGGCTTGTTGTAGTTAACATTATGCCCTCCAGTTTAACAATTTTTTTGCAGCAAATGACAGGATTTATTCTGGTTTTTTGCTGAATACTATTACCTAGTGTGTACATCCCACATTTTTTTATCCATTTGTTGAATGATGGCAAGCTTGATTGACTCCATATCTTGCCTATGATGCACAGTGCTGCAGTAAGCAAGGTGGAGCAGAAGCCTCAGTCACACAAATATTTCATGTCTTTCACATACATACCCATTAGTGGGATTGCTGGATCATTTGACAGCTCTATTTCTAGTTTTTAAGAAATCATCATACTGTTTTTCATAGTGGCTATACTAATTTATAATCCCACCAACAGTGTATAAAAGTTTGCTTTGAGAGAGAGAGAGAGGGAGGGAGAGAGAGAGAGAGAGAGAGAGAGAGAGAGAGAGAGAGAGATCCATCTTCTGGATCGGTCTCCAAATGGCCAGAACAGCTGTGGCTGGGTCAGGTCAAGCTTGGAGTCGGGAACTCCATCCAGGTCTCCCATGTGGGTAGTAGGGGCTCAAGCACTTGCGCCATCTTCCATGGCTCTTCCAGGCACATTAGCATGAGGTTGGACTGAAAGTCTAGCTGGAAGGACTCAAATTGGCACCCACATGGGATGCTCATGTTGCAGACGGCAGCTTAACCTTCTGTGCCATAACATCAGCCCCTCTCATTGAGGTTTTGTATTGCATTTTCCTGATGGTTAATATTACTAGAATTTTTTTATGTATTTGCTTATCATTTCTATTTATTCTTTTACTGTCTATTCAATTCCATTGCCCAGTTCTTAATTGGATTGGTTGTATTTTTGTTGTTGAATTTTTTAAATTCCTGTTATATTCTGGATGCTAATCCTTTATCAGTAGCTTGTAAATGTTTTCTCCCACTGTCAGGTGTCTCTTCAGTCTTGATTGTTTCCTTTGCTGCACAGAAGCTTCTGAGATTGATACAGTTTCATTTGTTTAGTTTAGATTTTGTTGCCTGTGGTTTTGGAATCTTCTCCAAAATATCACTGCCCAACCCATTTACGGAATTTTTCTAGAAATCTCATAATTTTCAGGTTTTTCATTTAGGTTTTTGATCCATCTTAAATAGATGTTTGTATAAGGGTGAGAAATAAGGATCTAATTTCATTTTTCTCTTATATATGTATATTCACCTTTGCCAGCATCATTTATTGAAAAGAATGTCCTTTCTCCAATGTATGTGCTTAACTCCTTGAAAAAAAAAATCAGTTGGCTGCATGAACCTTCTTTTCAATATATTATTCTAGTATGTTCCATATTTCTAGATGAATTCTTTCCTATGGCTATTCTTTTTAATACTCCAATTACATTATAACTTAAAAATTAAATTTTCCTTACTAATTTGTTAGATCTTATACACATTAATTTTGTTGCAACTGAGTCTGTTATGCTTGTATTGAAAACATGTACATCAGCTCATGGGGCTGGTGCTGTGGCATAGCCAGTTAAACCTGTGCCTTTGGCACTGGCATCCCATATGCGTGCCGGTTTGTATCCTGGGTGCTCCTCTTTTGATCCAGCTCTCTGTTAACAGCCTGGGAAAGCAGTGGAAGATGGCCCAAGTTCCTGGCCACTGCACCCATGTGTGAAAGAAGTAAGAAGCTCCTGGGTCCTGGTTCCTGGCTCCTATCTTCGGATCTGCTCAGTGAGGGAGTGAAGAATCCCCACTTGGTAAGTGACCACATACACTGGGCAAACAAGAAGGTCATGGCCCCAGATTCAGTATTTTTTTCCTCAGTGAACTATAAACTACACACCAAGAAGTTTTGCCTCACTGGAACCTGAGAATGATATCATGATTATTTCTACACTTTAAGTTTTTAATATATTAGATTTTTTATTTTTGAAACATTTTATCTGTTTTATCAATTTTATCAAACTCTCAGTGTTTTTAGAGTGACTGTTCTTCCCTCTACAATTCATCTTGGTCTTAGCTATCTGTCTTAATTAAAACTCCAGATTTAACATATATTGATGTTAATTTCCATCCCATTTTCTACCCAAGGCCCTTCTTGAATGTTTATCATCCAGTATGGCTAGTGAACAGATTTAAGCAATATTCATAATTTATAAGCATATCTTCTACATCCCACATCAGGGTGATCCATGAATGACACCCACTATACCTTTTCTATTATGATCTTACAGTGTGATCCTAGGCCAACCACTTAATTTCTAAGGGATCTAATTTTGAAATCTATTCAGAGACTAGAGTAAATTGAGTTACTTTATCTCCCTAATGTATTCCTTTATCTTAGAAGCTTTTCCTGTTTGAACTAAATGTACAGTTTTATGCATGGAACAATGATTTGTTCTGCTCACCAGCCAGGTTATCTGCAAATCAAGAAGTATTAACAGGGAAGAAGCATAACCACCACCTGGGAAGAATTTCCAAGCAAGTGATAAATAAAAGTAATATGAAGAAATGAGAAAATTCAGGTAAGAAGGCCACATTGCAGAGACTGAAGAAATCAGAGAGAAGAAAACTGCTGAAAACCATGGGGAGGATATGAACTCCTGCGTTAATTCCAGAGGTGATCCTTTTAGAGAATCTGAGGGTCGCATCTTTTAGAGATGGAGTGGCACTTTGATGACCAGAATTGACAACCTGGCACTTGACACTAAATTCTCTTAATGGTGTTCCCATCTAAGATTGCTATTTTTTTTTCCCACTTTGATTCTTTTTAAGAGTAGTATATGGTGGCCGGTGCCACGGCTCAATAGGCTAATCCTCCGCCTGCAGCACCTGCACACCGGGTTCTAGTCCCAGTTGCCCCTCTTCCAGGCCAGTTCTCTGCTGTGGCCCAGGAGTGCAGTGGAGGATGGCTCAAGTGCTTGGGCCTTGCACCCCATGGGAGACCAGGATAAGCACGTGGCTCCTGTCTTCGGATCAGTGCAGTGCGCCGGCCGTGGCGGCTATTGGAGGGTGAATCAACGGCAAAAGGAAGACCTTTCTCTCTGTCTCTCTCACTGTCCACTCTGCCTGTCCAAAAAAAAAAAAAAAAAAAAAAAAAGAGTGGTATATCTTTTCATACCCCTTGGTTAAAAGCTAGATTCTTAAGATAAATTACAATCCGTATGCTACAATCAATGGAACAGGCACCAGACATGGGGATGTCATTTTTGATGTCAAACACTTAATACTATGCTTTTAATTTGAGAATCTTGGGTTGGTTTTATGGATGGAAATAAAAATACTCATGGAAAAGATATATTATGAAAAATCTAGGATGGCTTCAAAAAATTTTTTGACTCAAAATAAGTTTATCAAATCATTCCATTTATCCACAAACTTTTTGAACTTGCTGTGTATATTTTATCTGCAAATAAGACATGACACAGGACAATGTAAGACGCAGAAAAGCTCCAGTCACTAAGATCATTGGATCAGTATTCTCTACAGTGGAGACAAGTTGAGACCCTCTGGTCTTCATTGTGTATGTATGATTTATATGAATGTGGAGTAGATCAAGAAAGTGTTTCATTTATTTTACCTGACTTGGAAACTAATACAGTTCACAGGATTTCACTTAGTAATCAGTTAAAGTTCTCTAAAAGTAGTTATTAGGTTTGTCAGGTATCATGTGGCTGTTAGGTATCATTTTGAGAGAGAATTAACAAAGATGAAAACCATAGTTGTAGCAAAAGGGAAGAGAATCAGGAGAGTAGTAAGTTGTTGGGGGTGAGGTGGACTGGTTTTCTGGCAGTAATGGATACCACTACAAAGATATTTTCAAATAACAGATTGATATAGCACATGATTTATCAATCACCTTTGAGTGAAGGTTACAGGCAACTGCAGAACAGTTGACAGAGATTTGATAATAAATTCCAATGTATTCTGAGAAATGAAAATAAGAGTATGAGAAAACATCATATCATATGAGAATTGTGGAGTTAAGCCCACCAAAGAATTAAATTACAAGGATGGTGATAATGACTGTTATAAGCAGAGATAGGAAGAGAGCTGGTAGCAGAATTCAGTGCCCATGGCTATATGAAAGAAATATGTGGTAGGTGTAAATTTAAATACAGTAGGTCAAATGTGCTCTGTGTTTTGAGAAATACAGTTGCTTTTTGTGAGTAATTTAACCAATTGATGCCTTTCTTGGGGGAGTAGAGGAAAGGGATGAAAATCCTACCATCTCTGTGGTCATGAGTGATGAAGAAAGGATCTGGAAATTACTAGGCTGTCATCACTCAGCAAGAAAAAGAGGGGAAGTGTAACTATAGATAAAGATGGAAGAGATGGTATGATTATAGGATTATTCTTGTTGCTAGTATGGAGGAAGATTACCTTTGGAATATCAATTGATTTTCCTCCCTTCTGCTATTCCCATTTCCCAAATTCTTACTGAGTCTGTTCTCATTAATCAGTGGAGGGACATTAAACATAATAGAAGGGCTCTCTTGTGTTTCTCTGGTTTTTATTTTCCACAACAATGAGGACAGGTGTAACAGTGAAAAGATATTAGCATATTCAAGATTCCTATACATAGGGCTGGAGGTTAAAAGTTCATATAGGAAACTTATGACAGAAGATCTCTTTGAAGAGCTTTGTTTCACTTGTCAGAGCCATTAGAAGTTGAACTATTTGCTTTTGCTTATTTTATGCCCAGATATACAGATATCCATATTTTTGAATGTATAGTGGTTGCTCTTACTATACGTGCCTGCTGAAATCTTCCCTTGGTCATATTATTGCCTATCAAGAGGGGAGGCTGTTCATTACTTGCTGTCATTTCTTATTCCTATGCAACCTACATCTTGTGAAATTTTCCCACAATCCTAACTTTCTGGGCTTCCATAAGCCTCAAGATGAGAGCTATATTCTTGGTCTCTGAGCAGGATTGTTGTAGGCAGGAGGTGATACACCTGTTTTTAGAGAGCTCTGGAAGCAACCTCAACAACAGTCACATGGAAAGCCACTTTCCCTGTGGTATGAGTGATATTAACTGATACTGTCATTTCCCGAGAAAGCAGAAAGAGTTGATGAAAGAAATGAGATACCATCTATTTTAAGCATTGAGTCTGAGATGTACCAGGAAATGCTAAACAGAGATCTGCAATAAGCAATTAGGTAAATAGACTAAAATATTAGCGGTCTATTGTTTGTAGATGTATATTGGGATCTAACAACTTCAATGTCATTTCTCAGGAAATTGTTTGAATACGATCATCTGCTAACGATATATATGGAATAAATAAAAGAAATAATGCACTTGGGAACACATATATTTAAGGAAAATTGAAGATTTCATAAAAAAACAAGGTAAAGCTATCAAAGTGGCAGAAGAAGATAGTGATATCATATAAGCAAGGAAAGTTGAGTCACATTGTGAAATGCTAGGACAGTAGGAACAACAACAAAAAAAAAGACAAACACACATTCATTGAATTTTGAAAGTTATAATTGATGACCACAGAAAGAAATTTCATTAAAAATTTTTTTGTTGGGGTTGGTGCTGTGGCATAAAAGGCTGAGCCACCGCCTGTAGCTTTGGCATCACATATAGGCCCCAGTCCAAATCCCGGCTGCTCCACTTCCTATCCAGCTTCTTGTTAATATACTTGGGATATAAGCAGAGGACGGTCCAAGTGCTTGGGCCCCTGTGCCTATGTTGGGGACTTGGAGGAAGCTTCTGACTTCTGGCTTCAGATCCACCCAGCTATGGCCATTGTGGCTATTTGTGGAGTGAACCAGCAGAGATGGAAAATCTCCCCCCTCTTCTTCTCTCTCTGTCACTCTGCCTTTCAAATGAATAAACAAATCTTAAAAAAATTTTTCATCTATGTGAAACGCAGAATGATAGAGAGAAAAAGAGAGACCATAGAAAGAAGCTGATCTTCCATCTGATGTTTTACATCTCAAAAGCCCACAACAGTCAGGGCTGGGCCAGGCCAAATCCAAGAGCCAGAAACAATCTGAGTCTCCCAGGGGGTGGCAGAGAAGCAAGCATTTGAGCCATCATCTCCTGCCCCCCAGAATGCCTCAGTTGGAAATTGGATCAGAAATGGAAGAGCAGGGATTTGAACTGATAGTCCAATATGTGATATAGGCTACATAAGCAGTGGCTTACCTGCTGTGCCCAATGCCTGCACCAGAAAACAATTTATTTGGAATAATGTGGTATGGATGTTTGATTATACTAAAATAGGGAATAAGAAAGTGCCAATAATATTAGGGGCAATGGTTCAGACACTGCTTAGGATGTCCTGATAAAGCACACTGGTCTAGGCATTAAGTGATGACTCAAATTGCTTAATGCTTGCAACCCACATGGTAGACCTGGACTAAGTTCCCACTTCGTGGTTTTGTCCTGGCCTAGCCTTGACTATTGTACCCATTTGAGAAGTGAATCAGTGAATGATATTTTAGTTTCTCTCTGTTTCCTCTCTTTGTCTCTCTCTCTGTCTCTGTCTCTCTCTCTTCTTTTCAAATAAATACAACAGATAAAAAGAAAGTGGGGGTTAATTTTTTTAAAAAAGAAAGAATAAGCATGGCTACATAGTTGCTGGAATAAGATACAAACTCAATAGGAGGTTGTATTTTTCTTTTTGAATTGTCTTCTTATCTTATTTAAAGATTCATTTCTTTACTTGAAAGGAAGAGTTACAAAGAGATAAAGGGAGAGTGAGAGAGAGAGAGGGAGGGAGAGAGAGAGAAAGAGAGAGAGAGAGAGAGAGAGAGAGAGAGAGAGAGAGAGATTCCTCCACCTGCTGGAGCTTATTGTGGGTCTCCCATGTGGGTGCAGGGGCCCAAGCACTTGGGCCATCCTGCACTGCTTTCCCAGGCACATTAGCGGGGTGCTGGATCATAAGTGGGCAGCAAGGACTCAAACCATCATCCATTTGGATTGCTAGCACCACAGGCAGCAACTTTACTTGCTATGACACTGTGCCGGCCCCATATTATTAAATGTATTTTTTAAGATATGTTTATTTATTTGAAAAATGGAGTGACAGAGAGGCAGTGGCAGAGAGAGAGAGAGAGAGAGAGAGAGAGAGAGAGAGAGAAAGGAAGGAAGGAAGGAAGGAAGGAAGGAAGGAAGGAAGGAAGGAAGGAAGAAGGAAGGAAGAAGGAAAGAAGGAAGGAAGGGTCTTTGATTTGGTGGTTCACTCCCCAAATGGCCACAGTGGCCAGGGATGGGCATATCCAAAGCCAAGAGTTTCTTTGGAGTCTCCCAACCAGGTGCAGGGGCCCAAGCACTTCAGCCATCCTGTGCTGTTTTTCCAGGCCATAGAAGAGAGCTGGATTGGAAGAAGAGCAGCTGGGATAGGAATTGGTCCCCACATGGGATGCTGGTGCTACAGACAGAGGCTGAGCCCACCATACCACAGCATCAATCCCATATTATTAAATTTTCAAGAAGAGCAAATCTTGGGGGCACTCATGTGCTGAGGTAGAAAAACCAGTACGAAAGAGAGTTTGAAAATGCTTGTGAGAAAAGGTGTGATTGATGACACAAGCCACATTGCCTAAGCCGGATTAATTTGCAAGATAAATTTAGGTAGTATCCATGAACTCAAATTTTGTTCTTCTCTGTAGTGATAAGGGGATTATATTGTGATCAACCCCATGTATCGCTGTCAGGTGAAGTAATTGCTCAGATGACCTGTGCTTTGTAAAGTGTGCCAATGGCTATACTATAGTGTTGCTATACTCATTCCTAAATAGTTTATGTGCTTCTTCAAATGCCAAAGCTTGGAAAATATTCACCAGTCAACCTACTATCCATTTTTCAGTGACTTGAAAAGAGAGCTGATAATATCTCTGAAAATAGACTTTGCAATAAGTGTTCCATTTTAAAATCTTGGTCTCCAAAGACCTCAAGTGCAAGAATAGAAATATGTAATGACAGATATCCTAAACTATTTTCTATACTATTGTGTCTGTTTACACTTACTGGTAATGTTATATGTAAGTCAAAATATGATGCCTTGTTTTCTATGCTGCCAAGTCTGAACTACAACTTAGCTTGACAAATGGGTAAAGTTTTCCAAGCACTACATGACTGGTATCTGTGTATTGAAATAGAGTGAATCCATATTGTCTTTAAATCCACGGAGGTTGTAGTCAAGGGTGCCTCTGCGACATTTGTAGTGAAATCATGGGATTGTAGGCACTATTACTCAGTTCATTTATGAACAAATATGGGAGAGCAGACTGCATATTCCAGAGAAGGTATTAATGAATCATTCCCATATGAACTACTGATGGCCCATAGGACTGCAAAATGAATCATATGGCCTATTTTTAATTAAAAATGCATTTTAAATGAATTAT